>NC_072740.1:65004020-66230309 GCF_026930045.1 Uloborus diversus
TTGCAACCGTTAGTCCTAGATGTATACTTCCAATTTCAAAAATGTTCAAAATCAGATGCAGTGTTACGATATTGAAAGTTTCAAGCAAAAATAAAAAATGAGTCAAAAATACAAAATTTAACTTTTTATACGAGCCCTAGTTCCCCTGACTAATATTTAGAAAAATAATCTACGTTAAAAGCTATTACTGACAAAAAAAAAAAAAAAAAAAAAAAAAAAAACCTGACATTTGTACTACCAAAACTCAAATAGATAGGGCCTGGTGGGGTAAAGTTGTCATAAAATCGTAGTTTTTCAACTTAAGTGAATAATAAATACAATAAATTCTTTAAACCCTTAAACGTTTTTTGTTTCTATTTTACATTGCATTATTACGGAGCAAGGTACATTCAGCTTTAGAAAAATAAATATTGATTAAGTAGTTTTATAACACTGTCTTTTCCCTTTGTATTTATGAACATTTCACAGTGTAAAAACGATTCAGGAACGTTTCTAGAAAATAATGGCCAGCTGATGTGCCCAATTTCTGCCAGTAACATATCTTGCGAAATCCAGGAACCTTCCTGACATTATCCTGGAAGCCTCCTTAAAAATTCAGAAATCTACTTGAAAATCAAAATTCTTCAGTAGTTACGGTTTTAAAAGTGAGATTACTTAAAAATACCATTTTTAAAAAAAATGAAAAGGATCAATTTGCTCTCCTTTAATGTTTAACATAAATGTCGATCAAATCGTGTACTTTCAATATATGAAAGCTGTAACTTGAGAGAAAAAAAGCTTTTTTACAAAGTCAAAAAACCTTTCTTGAGTGGGAGAGGCCCTCACCGGGTGAGACCCACACTGTAAAAACGATTCAGAAACGTTCCTGGAAAATAATGGGCAGCTGGCGTGCCCAATTTCTGCAAGTTACATGTCTTTCAAAGTCCAGGAACGTTTTTCACTGAAATTCAGTAACCTTCCTGACATTATCTTCGAAGCCTCCTGAAAAATTCAAAAATATTCCCGTCAAAAGGCAATCGCGTCTCTGGAAAATTAAAGTAAACTTAGGAAGGTATAATAGCTCGGCGTCTTCCTGATTAATCAAGGAAGATCCAAGAGCATTATTGCAAACAGGGCTAAAGCTAAGCCACAAAGGCTGGTAAGTAACGAGAATTATACTCGCCTGCAATTCTTGCAAAGCAACGTAGTCCATACTTAGTTGCTCCCTTTGGGAGCTTACTTAGCATGGGCGGAGCCGATGCATTTTATAAATACTCTCAGTTAATCCTTAAACTGGGAGCTAAAAATATTTTTCATTGCAGTGAAAAGTCTGCATCCGTGCAACCTGTAGCAATTCAGGAAATGTTTTGACAATGATACTTGATTTTCACAGGAAGTGGATAAAAACCATTAAAATTCCGAAACGTAACACGGAAATACCGAGTAACGTTTCGGAATTTTCTTACAGTGAATTAATTTGTTCTTTTAATTTATTTATTATATTATACCAATATCATTATTTTTTAACACTCATTAAGTCTTGGAATCAGTACCAGCACACAATATTTTTATTGGAATTATGTAAAAAAAGTACTTTTTTTCCCTTACATCCAAATGAAAAGAGCCAACTCGTAATGAAAACGATTCAGAAGCATTACGTGTGTGACATCTTTCAAAAAACCTCGTTAAAAATTTTCTACCGAATGTTTGAAGATAAAAGTCTGGTTAAAGGTATTATGTATTAAGTTAATTTATGATATGAGATATTTTTCTTCTAGCAATCCAATTTGACCTTGGAGGAAAACTTTTGTTCTTTTTGCATTACGTGTGTGACTAATAAAAAGTGACTTGCATATTTTGGGGGTTAAAAACTTATCAAAAGTATTTATTAAAATTTGACTCATAGTTATAGTAAAGCATCTGTGTTCATAATATTTGATAGTTTTTTTTTGAGCAATCATGATTGCTTATTGCTTTTCTTTGACTGTTTTTGATGTCCTATCATTTTATTTTCCCACCGCCACCCTCAGTAGTTAATAATTGACAGTTCTGGGACAACGGAGGCGTTGAGGCGTTAACGCCTCCGTCGATTCCCACCTCCGTCGATTCCCACCTCCGTCGATCCCGACCACCGCCCCCCGACCTTGGGGTTGCGCTGCCTCCCCCTCCCCACAACCGGGGCCGCCGCGAGAACCCGTAGAAGGTGATGAGGTTTTTTCGCGCGCTTTTTTTTTTTCGCGCATTTTTGGACTTAGAATATTTTGAACTTGTTGTCATGACAACCAGAGTTTTAGGATGGCAACTTTTAAGAACGTTCGTGGCGCCATCTATTGAGATTTTTTATTTCCAGACTTTGAATAATTTCGACGAATGGTTGTCAAGACAACCAAAGTTTCGCGAATTTAATTATTTTTATTTTACAGAGTGTTGGGAATCGAACACCCAAACTTTGAGTTAGCAAAAACGTATGCTAATCACTATGCTATATTTTCCATTACACTTTCAGTCTTAATGTGAATCTGTACCATGACAACGAATATTACAATTAAATTAATTTTAAAACCATCAGTTAATTCACTCTTTAGTACTAATCATGGCATGTCATTAACTGAATTTCAGCTCATAATTGAAACTATCATCATCATTATTATTATTTTTCATAATAACAAAGTTTTCACTTAAGTAAAGATTTATTTAAATACAACCCATTCGAGATTTTAGATTTATTTCAATGCTTTGTGGACTTGAAATATATTTTAAACTTTGATTTTCTTTTTCATGCATTTCAAACTTTATCATTTTTATTTTTTCTAACTTGTTCATACATTTTGAACTTTAACGTTTTTTCCTGTCATTTAGCACTTTGATTATTTTTTTTCACTATTTTAGCGTTTTTCAATTATTTTCAGTCTTTAACTATTTTCTTAGCCTTTTAGTCTTTAACTAATTTCAAGCATTTCAGACTTAAATTATTTTTTCGTGATTTCGATTTTTTTTTTTTAGTATATTTTAGAGTTTGATCATTTTCTCGCTTGTTTTTACTTTTTCGTTTTTTTTCCGATATTTTTAAACTTAGAAATTTTTCGCAATTAGTGACAGGAATCGAAACCTCAAATTTTTCGAAACGTTATCATGTCTTCAATGTTTGCAATCATGTCAAACTTGCAATCAATTTACTCGTAGTAGTAATTAACACTTATCATTAACAAATTTTCACGGATTTTAAAAATTAACTTAATTAATTTTTTCCAGTAAGCAAATTGCGCACTCAAGTTACATTCCAACACTGCATATACGCTTCAAGAGTTTCATTGAATTTATCACATTCCATTTAATTAACTCTAATAATTACTTTTTCATTAATACTTAACTTAATCATTTTATCATACATTTATTTCAGTTACAAAATTATGCTTAAAAGTTATTTATTTTTCTTAGCACAAGAGATATTAACATGTTCCTACTAAAATGCTTTTCACTCTAGTTTGAGTTTACTAAAATAGCAACTCATTTACGATTTAGATTCATTTAATCGTCTTTGATTCTTTTTCATTATTATTATTTTACATTATCACATACGTTATTATTTTTATACATTTATCCATTTAATTTTCTAAAATCTACAATCAATTTATTCTTCGTATTAATTAACACTTATCACTATCAAATATTTTCATGAATTTTAAAAATTATCTTCTTAAATAATTTTTTACTGTAACCAAATTTCCCACTCAAGTTATATTTTATCACTACATATGCTTTTCATGAGTTTCATTTAATTTATCGCATTTCATTTAATTAACTCTAATAATTATTTTTTATCATCGATATTTAAGTTAATCATATTTTGATTTCTTTATTTTATTTTTTTTTCATGCAAACACTCTTGATGGAATAAAATAAAATTTTCAACTTTCATGAATTAAATCCCCTCTGACTATTTTATTTTACTTTACCATACTTTACTATTTTACTTACTGCGTTTTACTATTTATCATTCATTACAGCTTTTCCAAAATATTACTTTACAACCAACTAATTTCATTAACAGAATTTTCATTACAATTTATAAATTTCACTTTTATTTAATTATTTTTACCTACGGTAAAATAAAACACATCACATAAAAAAGTTAAACATCAATGAAGAACCCGAGAAATGTTAAAATTATAAGTCGAGTATCAAAACTTCATGTCAGCAAATTTTAAAAATAGACTTACCGAAAAATAATTTCTACTGAAATTCATTTCAAAACTTGGAATCAATTTACTCTTAGCATTAATAAACACTTATCATTAAGAAATTTTCATGGATTTTAAAAATCAACTTATTTAATTTTTTCCAGTAAGCAAATTTCGCACTCAAGTTACATTTTATCACTACATATGCTTTTCAAGAGTTTTATTGAATTTATCACATTTTATTTAATTATTTTTTGATTAGTATTAAACTTAGTCATTTTATCGCTTAGTATTTAACTTAATCATTTTCTTGCTTGTTTTTACTTTATCGTTTTTTTTCCCGTTATTTTTAAACTTAGAAATTTTTCACAATTAGTAACAGGAATCGAACCCACAAATTTTTCGAAACATTATCAGGTCTACAATTTTCATCCAACTAATTTATTTTAAAAACTTGCAATCAATTTACTCTTAGTAGTAATTAACACTTATCATTAATAAACTTTCACGATTTTAAAAAAATCAACTTATTTAATTTTTTTCCAGTAAGCAAATTTCGCACTCAAGTTACATTTCATCACTTTATATGCTTTTCAAGAGTTTCATTTAATTTATCACATTTTATTTAATCAACTCTATTAATTATTTTTTTGATTAGTATTTAACTTAGTCATTTTATCGCATAGTGTTTTACTTTATTATTATTTTTTTTTTTTTCATACAAGCACTCTTGTTAGAATAAAACAAAATTTTCAACATTCATGAATTAGAATCACTTTGACTATTTCATTTTCCCAATAATATTTTACTTTAACAACTAATTTCTTTAACAAAATCGATATCATTTATTTTAGTCTTTATCCTTTTCGAACGATACATTCAAATGGACAGCTATACGTTAAATTAAGAAACTTAATCTAAATTTTGACAAATTAAGTTATAGCTAAATACTGACTAAAATTAAGTACAAAAGACTAACCTTTTTGGGGTGAAATCCCTCAAGTACCAGCTATCGCGAAGTTATTTAAAAACAGTGAATGAAATTGTAATAAGTGGATTGTTAATTATAACTCAATCTCACAAATTACAACTACATGCATGTTTTATTTGAAATCGCTGCATACGGCTGTTTGCCCATCGTCGATTTGCAGAAGGCATGCCGTGAAATCGCAAATCAACGCGGCTGTTGAAAAAAACTCCCATAATCCCAAAGAACTTCCCATCGTCCACACACATCGAGGCGAATTGAGAAAATGACTTTATCAATATTGCTATCTACCCCTTTACCGATAACAGATAACAAACCCCACGTGCGAGTATTATTCACCACCTGGCCAACGTCTTTCAAGTGATGTCACTGTTTCTGACCAATTAAAATTAGTTCACGTTTCTCAAATATCAAGCACATAGATCGACAATAGCCTGATGTCTGGTTTTCCAAACAAAATTTTAGATTTTAATTCGTAGTTTCGAATTAATTTCTTTTTCATTTCAAACTTATATAAAAAAATTTCCAGCTTGTAAGAATATTTCTTTCAAAAACAGATTTTTGATTCAAAACAGTATTTTTTCAAACTTGTAATATTTTTCTACTTAGAAAATGAAATCAAAAATTTTTGTTTTCTTTAATCATATAAAATGTTTTTAAAAAATAATTTCTCAAACTTGTAATATTTTTCCACTAATTAAAAAAAAAAAATCAATTTTTTTTTTTCAATCATATAAAAATAAATTTTTATTCTTACAACAATAAATTTTTCCGCAAAAATATTTTTTTCAAATCAAAATAATAATAATAATAATATTTTTGTAACATATTATTTTTTTTTCTTTTCAATCTTTTTTTTTTTTTCGCAAAACTATTTTTTTTTTTTTTTCAAAAATTTTCAAACTTACAAAATAAAATTTTTTCAACTGAATCTTTAAACGAAATGATTTAATTAAATTTAAAACTCAATATCACTTTACTCTTAGTATTAATAACCAATAGCACTTAACCATTTACTCTTCGCACTCTAAGTATTAATTAACACACATGCATTATAAATAATAATAATAATGTTTAAGATACTTACAAATCATCCACTCAAGCTTTCAAATATCCATCTAGCATGTTATTGTTCATTCGTGTGAGGGAACTTGTAATAAAACTTTACTCATCAACCGAAATTATAAGCGAAAATATCACATTTTCAGCACTTAATATAATCCTACAATTAACAAAATGGTTTTAACTTTGAATTTAAGAAAAATAAAAACTATTACACACTTAGTAACATATCTATCGATGTATATTATTTCATGACAAATCACAAATAGGTGAGGATCTTTTATCGATCATGTGACCAACTAAGTTAAGAAAGAGCATCCTTATCTCATATGAGAATTTATAAGTCTTTAATATTTCTTTTTAATGTAAGTGTATTCATACGTACGAGTTTGTGTATGTGAATATAACTATGTATTGTTTTCAAACCATTGACATGTTTAAGCTTTACGGTTCTAATTTTGACTTTCCACTTAGCATTAGTCGAAGTCCTTCGCATGTATTAAACTATAGAAATATCACAAAAATTATATTTTCATTCAGTCTTAATTACAAAACCATACAATAACATGAAGACAACACCGATAGTATAAAGATTACTTACAATAAAGTGCATATAAAGAATATATGTAAGAGTGATTTCAAAGTATAATCCATCAACCATATTCAACATCTCAATAAAAACACAAGTCTCTTTTAAAATGATAAACACAATTTATTCACACACACAGTAAAAGACAATTAAAAAAACTTACATCTTTAAGTAAAACTCTTCAAAACTTTCAAGCGTATTTTTAACATCGATTGCATCAAATAAATCAGACACATGACATTTTAAACATGGACTATCAACATTCAAAGTAACGAAGTCACGAGTCAAGTTTTCCCAATTAACATTAAAAAGAGCCTGTTCGAAAAAAGTGTCGAACTTCCGACCCCTTGTTAATGATTCACATCCATGCACGCTCATGTAAAAAATGAATCCATTTTTACAATCCACACATTCTTTTTTAGAAAGGTAGTTTATGTTGCATATGAGCTCATCAAATAGTCACTTACGTAGAGAATCAGCCAGTTTACTAACTTCTTGTGATGTATATGTGCTGATTTTATCATATCGACAATCACAGGGATATTTTTTCTCAATTTCCGGAAGGATGTACTCTTTTAGAGTATAAGTCATAAGTTTGTCTTTGACACTACGTGAGATACAAGGGGACGCGTAGCACAATTTGTCAAGCTGGCTTTCCAAAAGTAGAACTCTATCAGGTATCAACTGGAACACTTCTCGTTTCAGTTTGAACAATCTTTGCACACTAACACAGATGTTACCATTCGCACTCGACTCTCCTTTTTTATAACAAAAGCGAAATCACGGTCTTCGATTAATTTTTGATTTATATTTTTACGTAGGCTTGAAATTAGTGATCTCCACACATCTGGTTCTAAGGAAACACCATCCTTAGTTGGTCGAAGAATACCATCTTTCCCACACGTATATCTTCTAATATGCACGCGTGTACGTTTCCGAAAAGTATTCACCTAAAGTGAAAATACAATCACCCAAGTGTATCGTATCATCAGGCTGTGGAGAAGCCTCAGTGTTCATTTTCATGTTCGTTGCATCCCATCTGTTCATCTTCAGGCTTCAAAGTTTCAGAATGATTTTCACCAGCGTTACTCATTCTTAACTCTCATAGGATTAAGAGTCACAATACTAAAACAACTTCCTGTGAACTTAAAAAATAAATCAAACTAGGTTTTAACACTAGCGGGTGAAGAAAAATCCTAAGTACATAGAATGAAATTTCACGACGTCTTTCAAAGCTCAGAATCACTCTGAAAATGATTCTCCAAACATCCACTATAAACCAATGAATATTCACTTTAACCAATGAGAAGTGTAAATAAATCTCCTGCTACTGACGTCATAGAATATCACACGAACTTTTGAGCAGAATTGAGTTGTTTTCCACAGTATTCAGATTTTTAGAAAATGCCAACACTTTGACTTCCAACTTCATCCTGACCTACTACGAGTAATTTTAAGATGGTAGCAGGTTTTCACATCACACCGAATGCCGATGACGGTTTCGCATCTCGCGCATGACATGCTCAATCACGTGTAATTGATCATGTCAATTTGCATGAGATGCGAAACCGTCATCGGCATTCGGTGTGATGTGAAAACCTGCTACCATCTTAAAATTACTCGTAGTAGGTCAGGATGAAGTTGAAAGTCAAAGTGTTAGCATTTTCTAAAAATCTGAATACTGTGAAAAACAACTCAATTCTGCTCAAAAGTTCGTGTGATATTCTATGACGTCAGTAGCAGGAGATTTATTTACACTTCTCATTGGTTAAAGTGAATATTCATTGGTTTATAGTGGATGTTTGGAGAATCATTTTCAGAGTGATTCTGAGCTTTGAAAGACGTCGTGAAATTTCATTCTATGTACTTAGGATTTTTCTTCACCCGCTAGTGTTAAAACCTAGTTTGATTTATTTTTTAAGTTCACAGGAAGTTGTTTTAGTATTGTGACTCTTAATCCTATGAGAGTTAAGAATGAGTAACGCTGGTGAAAATCATTCTGAAACTTTGAAGCCTGAAGATGAACAGATGGGATGCAACGAACATGAAAATGAACACTGAGGCTTCTCCACAGCCTGATGATACGATACACTTGGGTGATTGTATTTTCACTTTAGGTGAATACTTTTCGGAAACGTACACGCGTGCATATTAGAAGATATACGTGTGGGAAAGATGGTATTCTTCGACCAACTAAGGATGGTGTTTCCTTAGAACCAGATGTGTGGAGATCACTAATTTCAAGCCTACGTAAAAATATGAATCAAAAATTAATCGAAGACCGTGATTTCGCTTTTGTTATAAAAAAGGAGAGTCGAGTGCGAATGGTAACATCTGTGTTAGTGTGCAAAGATTGTTCAAACTGAAACGAGAAGTGTTCCAGTTGATACCTGATAGAGTTCTACTTTTGGAAAGCCAGCTTGACAAATTGTGCTACGCGTCCCCTTGTATCTCACGTAGTGTCAAAGACAAACTTATGACTTATACTCTAAAAGAGTACATCCTTCCGGAAATTGAGAAAAAATATCCCTGTGATTGTCGATGTGATAAAATCAGCACATATACATCACAAGAAGTTAGTAAACTGGCTGATTCTCTACGTAAGTGACTATTTGATGAGCTCATATGCAACATAAACTACCTTTCTAAAAAAGAATGTGTGGATTGTAAAAATGGATTCATTTTTTACATGAGCGTGCATGGATGTGAATCATTAACAAGGGGCCGGAAGTTCGACACTTTTTTCGAACAGGCTCTTTTTAATGTTAATTGGGAAAACTTGACTCGTGACTTCGTTACTTTGAATGTTGATAGTCCATGTTTAAAATGTCATGTGTCTGATTTATTTGATGCAATCGATGTTAAAAATACGCTTGAAAGTTTTGAAGAGTTTTACTTAAAGATGTAAGTTTTTTTAATTGTCTTTTACTGTGTGTGTGAATAAATTGTGTTTATCATTTTAAAAGAGACTTGTGTTTTTATTGAGATGTTGAATATGGTTGATGGATTATACTTTGAAATCACTCTTACATATATTCTTTATATGCACTTTATTGTAAGTAATCTTTATACTATCGGTGTTGTCTTCATGTTATTGTATGGTTTTGTAATTAAGACTGAATGAAAATATAATTTTTGTGATATTTCTATAGTTTAATACATGCGAAGGACTTCGACTAATGCTAAGTGGAAAGTCAAAATTAGAACCGTAAAGCTTAAACATGTCAATGGTTTGAAAACAATACACAGTTATATTCACATACACAAACTCGTACGTATGAATACACTTACATTAAAGAGAAATATTAAAGACTTATAAATTCTCATATGAGATAAGGATGCTCTTTCTTAACTTAGTTGGTCACATGATCGATAAAAGATCCTCACCTATTTGTGATTTGTCATGAAATAATATACATCGATAGATATGTTACTAAGTGTGTAATAGTTTTTATTTTTCTTAAATTCAAAGTTAAAACCATTTTGTTAATTGTAGGATTATATTAAGTGCTGAAAATGTGATATTTTCGCTTATAATTTCGGTTGATGAGTAAAGTTTTATTACAAGTTCCCTCACACGAATGAACAATAACATGCTAGATGGATATTTGAAAGCTTGAGTGGATGATTTGTAAGTATCTTAAACATTATTATTATTATTTATAATGCATGTGTGTTAATTAATACTTAGAGTGCGAAGAGTAAATGGTTAAGTGCTATTGGTTATTAATACTAAGAGTAAAGTGATATTGAGTTTTAAATTTAATTAAATCATTTCGTTTAAAGATTCAGTTGAAAAAATTTTATTTTGTAAGTTTGAAAATTTTTGAAAAAAAAAAAAAAAATAGTTTTGCGAAAAAAAAAAAAAGATTGAAAAGAAAAAAAAATAATATGTTACAAAAATATTATTATTATTATTATTTTGATTTGAAAAAAATATTTTTGCGGAAAAATTTATTGTTGTAAGAATAAAAATTTATTTTTATATGATTGAAAAAAAAAAATTGATTTTTTTTTTAATTAGTGGAAAAATATTACAAGTTTGAGAAATTATTTTTTAAAAACATTTTATATGATTAAAGAAAACAAAAATTTTTGATTTCATTTTCTAAGTAGAAAAATATTACAAGTTTGAAAAAATACTGTTTTGAATCAAAAATCTGTTTTTGAAAGAAATATTCTTACAAGCTGGAAATTTTTTTATATAAGTTTGAAATGAAAAAGAAATTAATTCGAAACTACGAATTAAAATCTAAAATTTTGTTTGGAAAACCAGACATCAGGCTATTGTCGATCTATGTGCTTGATATTTGAGAAACGTGAACTAATTTTAATTGGTCAGAAACAGTGACATCACTTGAAAGACGTAGGCCAGGTGGTGAATAATACTCGCACGTGGGGTTTGTTATCTGTTATCGGTAAAGGGGTAGATAGCAATATTGATAAAGTCATTTTCTCAATTCGCCTCGATGTGTGTGGACGATGGGAAGTTCTTTGGGATTATGGGAGTTTTTTTCAACAGCCGCGTTGATTAGCGATTTCACGGCATGCCTTCTGCAAATCGACGATGGGCAAACAGCCGTATGCAGCGATTTCAAATAAAACATGCATGTAGTTGTAATTTGTGAGATTGAGTTATAATTAACAATCCACTTATTACAATTTCATTCACTGTTTTTCAATAACTTCGCGATAGCTGGTACTTGAGGGATTTCACCCCAAAAAGGTTAGTCTTTTGTGCTTAATTTTAGTCAGTATTTAGCTATAACTTAATTTGTCAAAATTTAGATTAAGTTTCTTAATTTAACGTATAGCTGTCCATTTGAATGTATCGTTCGAAAAGGATAAAGACTAAAATAAATGATATCGATTTTGTTAAAGAAATTAGTTGTTAAAGTAAAATATTATTGGGAAAATGAAATAGTCAAAGTGATTCTAATTCATGAATGTTGAAAATTTTGTTTTATTCTAACAAGAGTGCTTGTATGAAAAAAAAAAAAAAATAATAATAAAGTAAAACACTATGCGATAAAATGACTAAGTTAAATACTAATCAAAAAAATAATTAATAGAGTTGATTAAATAAAATGTGATAAATTAAATGAAACTCTTGAAAAGCATATAAAGTGATGAAATGTAACTTGAGTGCGAAATTTGCTTACTGGAAAAAAATTAAATAAGTTGATTTTTTTAAAATCGTGAAAGTTTATTAATGATAAGTGTTAATTACTACTAAGAGTAAATTGATTGCAAGTTTTTAAAATAAATTAGTTGGATGAAAATTGTAGACCTGATAATGTTTCGAAAAATTTGTGGGTTCGATTCCTGTTACTAATTGTGAAAAATTTCTAAGTTTAAAAATAACGGGAAAAAAAACGATAAAGTAAAAACAAGCAAGAAAATGATTAAGTTAAATACTAAGCGATAAAATGACTAAGTTTAATACTAATCAAAAAATAATTAAATAAAATGTGATAAATTCAATAAAACTCTTGAAAAGCATATGTAGTGATAAAATGTAACTTGAGTGCGAAATTTGCTTACTGGAAAAAATTAAATAAGTTGATTTTTAAAATCCATGAAAATTTCTTAATGATAAGTGTTTATTAATGCTAAGAGTAAATTGATTCCAAGTTTTGAAATGAATTTCAGTAGAAATTATTTTTCGGTAAGTCTATTTTTAAAATTTGCTGACATGAAGTTTTGATACTCGACTTATAATTTTAACATTTCTCGGGTTCTTCATTGATGTTTAACTTTTTTATGTGATGTGTTTTATTTTACCGTAGGTAAAAATAATTAAATAAAAGTGAAATTTATAAATTGTAATGAAAATTCTGTTAATGAAATTAGTTGGTTGTAAAGTAATATTTTGGAAAAGCTGTAATGAATGATAAATAGTAAAACGCAGTAAGTAAAATAGTAAAGTATGGTAAAGTAAAATAAAATAGTCAGAGGGGATTTAATTCATGAAAGTTGAAAATTTTATTTTATTCCATCAAGAGTGTTTGCATGAAAAAAAAAAATAAAATAAAGAAATCAAAATATGATTAACTTAAATATCGATGATAAAAAATAATTATTAGAGTTAATTAAATGAAATGCGATAAATTAAATGAAACTCATGAAAAGCATATGTAGTGATAAAATATAACTTGAGTGGGAAATTTGGTTACAGTAAAAAATTATTTAAGAAGATAATTTTTAAAATTCATGAAAATATTTGATAGTGATAAGTGTTAATTAATACGAAGAGTAAATTGATTGTAGATTTTGGAAAATTAAATGGATAAATGTATAAAAATAATAACGTATGTGATAATGTAAAATAATAATAATGAAAAAGAATCAAAGACGATTAAATGAATCTAAATCGTAAATGAGTTGCTATTTTAGTAAACTCAAACTAGAGTGAAAAGCATTTTAGTAGGAACATGTTAATATCTCTTGTGCTAAGAAAAATAAATAACTTTTAAGCATAATTTTGTAACTGGAATAAATGTATGATAAAATGATTAAGTTAAGTATTAATGAAAAAGTAATTATTAGAGTTAATTAAATGGAATGTGATAAATTCAATGAAACTCTTGAAGCGTATATGCAGTGTTGGAATGTAACTTGAGTGCGCAATTTGCTTACTGGAAAAAATTAATTAAGTTAATTTTTAAAATCCGTGAAAATTTGTTAATGATAAGTGTTAATTACTACTACGAGTAAATTGATTGCAAGTTTGACATGATTGCAAACATTGAAGACATGATAACGTTTCGAAAAATTTGAGGTTTCGATTCCTGTCACTAATTGCGAAAAATTTCTAAGTTTAAAAATATCGGAAAAAAAACGAAAAAGTAAAAACAAGCGAGAAAATGATCAAACTCTAAAATATACTAAAAAAAAAAATCGAAATCACGAAAAAATAATTTAAGTCTGAAATGCTTGAAATTAGTTAAAGACTAAAAGGCTAAGAAAATAGTTAAAGACTGAAAATAATTGAAAAACGCTAAAATAGTGAAAAAAAATAATCAAAGTGCTAAATGACAGGAAAAAACGTTAAAGTTCAAAATGTATGAACAAGTTAGAAAAAATAAAAATGATAAAGTTTGAAATGCATGAAAAAGAAAATCAAAGTTTAAAATATATTTCAAGTCCACAAAGCATTGAAATAAATCTAAAATCTCGAATGGGTTGTATTTAAATAAATCTTTACTTAAGTGAAAACTTTGTTATTATGAAAAATAATAATAATGATGATGATAGTTTCAATTATGAGCTGAAATTCAGTTAATGACATGCCATGATTAGTACTAAAGAGTGAATTAACTGATGGTTTTAAAATTAATTTAATTGTAATATTCGTTGTCATGGTACAGATTCACATGAAGACTGAAAGTGTAATGGAAAATATAGCATAGTGGTTAGCATACGTTTTTGCTAACTCAAAGTTTGGGTGTTCGATTCCCAACACTCTGTAAAATAAAAATAATTAAATTCGCGAAACTTTGGTTGTCTTGACAACCATTCGTCGAAATTATTCAAAGTCTGGAAATAAAAAATCTCAATAGATGGCGCCACGAACGTTCTTAAAAGTTGCCATCCTAAAACTCTGGTTGTCATGACAACAAGTTCAAAATATTCTAAGTCCAAAAATGCGCGAAAAAAAAAAGCGCGCGAAAAAACCTCATCACCTTCTACGGGTTCTCGCGGCAGCCCCGGTTGTGGGGAGGGGGAGGCAGCGCAACCCCAAGGTCGGGGGGCGGTGGTCGACGGAGGTGGGGATCGACGGAGGTGGGAATCGACGGAGGTGGGAATCGACGGAGGCGTTAACGCCTCAACGCCTCCGTTGTCCCAGAACTGTCAATTATTAACTACTTCCCAATCCCACACCAAAAAAAAAGTGAACTAGGCATTTTGAAGAACAGAAAGCAAAAGTGGTGTCTAATTAAAAAACAAGTTTAAATAATATATAGGTCAACACAGCAAAAACCAGTATTAACATTATTTTGTTACGACAAAATTTACTCTTAGTTTCGTAGTTTATTCAAATAAAACCATTTTACCTGTCTTATATGAACTTGTTTTTTTTTAAACATATTTTTCATTTTCTGTAGCTTGCATGTTTTTTTTTTTTTTTTTTTTTTTTTTTTTTTTTTTTTTTTTTTTAATGAAACAAGTGATTTTTCCCTTTATTTATAACTTTATTGTTGAAATGTTTTTCTGTTGCTATTGGCAAACGTTTCAAAGAAAAATACTTCTCACTGAGTGATAGTATTAATGTCGGAATCCTTTCTAAGCAACAGGAAATCTTCAAAAATTAAGAAGTATTTTATTACAAAAGGTTGATCTTCGAAGATCTTAAGGGTACCGTTTACAGCATTTTAAACATCTGGAAATGCAATATCAACTTAAATATAAGTGACGTCATCCAATCATTAGTTAAAACTTTTTTTTTTTTTTTTTTTGTTGCTTAGTTCAAACATTGTTTGCGCTTATTCTTTTGATAAGTATTGCAAGTCGATTGATTTCAGTAGCTTTAAACATTATTTCCTACATCTCTCTTGACTATATTTCTACTCATATGTAACAAAATTTCAAAAAACTTCTAAACAGCAGAAGGATTAAAATTTTAAAAGCATAGGGGAAAATAAAATAAAGGACGTGGCATAATATTTTCCAACGTAAAATTTATTACACATTTATTAATTAGCAGTTTTATTTCTACAGTAAAATTTATTTTACGGGATTTTTTTTTCTTTTGAAAAATTTATTGCTTAACGGTTTTTTTCTCGAAAGGAAACATGGAATAAGTTTTGGCTGTCAGTTTCAATTTGTCTTATTTTTTTTTAAATTGCTATTTTGCTATTTAAGCTGTCTGCTGTTCATTTTCGTAGCTTTTACTGGATTCCTTTACATCAAAAATCTTACAATCTTACAACTGCAAAGGAAGTTCCTGGAAACCCCAAAACAGGTGTATTCAGTAATCTGGTTATTTGTGCTAAACAACGTTGGATATTTCCTGTGATTTCTCAGTAAAAAATGTATTTATTTATTTCTTACCTGAGAAGATTTGAACTGTAAATATTAATTATGCTTAGGTTGAGTACTTTACATCTGCTTAAAAACCTGTTATTAAAAACTAGAACAGAATCTAATCAGAAGGACGTAACAGTAACAGCACAAACATTGAAGACCGCAAATTTTATCGATAGTTTGTACAAATTGCCTTTTTGGTTAACTGGATTTTTGCTGTAGAAATATTACGAGATTAGTATTTCATGTAATTATGCTGAAATTTTGAGATATGCTTAAACAATTACACAGAAGTATCTTTACAAAATATACAAATCGAAAAACATTGATCATAAATAATAAAACATTTAGAATGAGTTTAAAAATAAGTAAAAATTAAACATTCTATAAATAAGGTCCTTAAGGGAAAAAAAATAGGAAAAAAATCCTGTCTCAAAACAGTTCAGCTCTTTTAGCATAACAAGGAAAAAATAATTTCCCAGAATTTGTGAACTCATAACGATTTCCTTTTTGTTTCAGTTATTAATTTTATTTTAAAATGAAAATGAAATAAATTCGAATGTTGAGCACACGATCCAGAAATTTCCTAAAAAGGCAAGTTTAAATACATTACCAGTTTTTAGAGATTGGAATACATGTGCTAATAAGTAAGATAAGGCTAAAAAGCGTACCGTGTGATTTGTTCATTTCATTTGAGATCAGAACAATTAGAAATAGCATTAATATTTTCCACACCAAAAAAAAAAAAAAAAAAGTTAAAAGCTTTAAATAAAGGAAAATAATTTTTTAGTCTTGTTTCAACAAAATTTTACCGTAAAAAAAGTTACCACTTAGTATGATGTTTTGTAGCTTATCATCGATAAAAAACGCATAGGATTTTTCTGCCCACTTGTATGTACACATTTAAAAAATAAGTAAAAAAAAACAATGTAAATGGCTTAATATAGTATACAAATATTGTATAAAAACAGCTCAGATTAAATGATTTAATAAATATTTAAAAAAGGAACGAAAGTAGGTTTTGAGATAAAGAATGGAGCTAAAGACTTTATGTCTCCCCCTGCCCCCGCACTTTTTCTAAAACGTTTAAGGTGTCTTATTTATTTATTATTATTTTTTTTTGAAGATATCGTTCATGACTCCTGATTCCCATGCTGTTTTTTTAAAGTGAATATTAATTAAACTTAATTATCTTGATTTATTTTACACGAAATATTTAATTACTAGTGACAAGTATTATTAACGGACATTTTTAGCAGTCATTAAATCAAGCACAAGGGGCAATTTAACATATGGGATTACTTTAAACTTGTATATACATTTGAAAATAAACAATTACTCGAAAAATTTTAACTTGAAACAATTGGAATTTAATGGAAAAACATTATTAATAAAAAAAACATTAAAAGTTTGCTCTGTAAATCAACATTAGAATCTACAAAGAAATTTAAATCCTTATCTAAGGGCTTCATGAAATAAAAGCTAA
Source organism: Uloborus diversus (assembly GCF_026930045.1). NCBI lineage: Eukaryota > Metazoa > Arthropoda > Arachnida > Araneae > Uloboridae > Uloborus > Uloborus diversus. The sequence continues at coordinate 65,021,333 of NC_072740.1, forward strand.
GTTAGTAATGGAGAGCAAAATACATTTTCACTGGAGACTTTGACGAAGGTAAAGGATTGATTAACTCAGTAAAACTAAAGTGTTTTATTTTTCGCCAAAAAGGAGCTATCTTATTTTGTAATGGGGAAGGGTTTTTTTTTTTAATTCAGATTTATATTAAGCTTCTTCTACGCAACGGTACGACCTAATCATAGGAAAAAACACTTGAAGTTTAACAGTTCATATTTTAAAAGATGTAAAAGTAACATTTCTGAAGAGTAAAATACATTTGAAAACCGATTTGAGTAATTTCCAAACGTAGGTGGGAAGCATTGTTTTCTTCTTACTATCTGAACTTAGCCAAAGTATCAGAAACTAGCCAAAAACCGCGAACTTCGTCGTCAGGATGGCATTGTATCAGGAACATCATCGTGAAACCAAATTTGGTAAGATATAGGAAAAAGGTTTTTGAATCCCTTTGCCAAAATTAATAATTTCTAAATCATTTATTAGCTGAATCTGACTACTTGTACAAGGTCTATTTTGGAGCCCAGAAAAATAAACTCCTGCTTGTGAAAATTGCAACGCCATAAAGGAAGCACACAGTTGAATTAAACTTAATACAAAGTTGAGTGGTAATGGTACAAATAAATGATTACATTTTCAAACCAAACAAACAATAAATAGAGATAGAAATTAGTATTTTGTGTGGTCACCACGCGCCGCAAAAAGAGCTGCTACACGACTCGGCATGGAGTGAAACAAAGTTTGAATATCTGCCTGTGGAAGAATATTCCATATTGTTTGTATGCGCAACCAAAGTTCGTCTGTCGAAGCAACAGGACAAGGATCACGAGCGAGACGCCGCCCAACGAAATCCCACATATGTTCAATCGGTGACATATCCGGGGAATATGCAGACCAAGGAAGAAACTGCACCAGCTGCGAATCAAGGTAGGACCTTCACAGTCCTGGCGACATGTGGACGGGCATTAACCTGCTGGAATACAGTCCCTGGCAATCTTCGCAGGAAAGGAATAGCTTGGGGCTGTAAAACTTCGTTTATGTATCAGGTACTGTTCAAATTGCCCACAATTCGTAGCAATTGTGATCGTCCATGATATGCTATGGCACCCCAGACCGTAACTCCGGGTGTTCGTTCACTGTGGCGTTCGATAATTCACTCCGAAATGTGTTGTTCACTGGCACAGCGCCTGACACGAATTCGGCCATCATGGTGCCACAAATTGAAGCGGAATTCGTCAGAAAAGACAACCTGCTGCCAATCAGCACGCCAGCTCCTATGCACATTGGCCTATTGTAGCCGCAGGCGGCGATGGTGTTTTGCGTGAGAGCAATACTGTATAAAGGAATCCTTGCGCGCAGCCCACGCTGTAGCAGACGTCTCCGTATTGATGAAGCACACAATAAAACACCTGTAGCTGTTGACCACTGTGCTGCCAATGTTCTAGAAGAAGCTGTGCGGTCCGTCAGCCCCATGCGCACCAGGTGTCTGTCATCGCGAGCTGATGTCACATTTCGGGGTCCACTCCCGGATTTCCGAAATGTCCGACACTCGTCCGTCCACTGCTTCCAAACACGCACGATTGTGCTGCTGTTACGCTGCACACGAGAGCGGCTACTGCACGATAAGATAATCCAGCTTCACGAATGCCGACGATTCTGCCCCGTTCAAACTCCGAAATTTGCTCAAATTTTGCTTTCTTTCGTCGAAGAGGCATAGTAAAGATTCAGGTAACGTTTACTCTAGCATATACACACCGAAAATCATACACGCCTCGCTACAGCCGTCTATTTATATTCGGTTCGATCCGCAATTCAGAGGGCGCTGCTCAGCATACGCATGCGCTACCGGTCTGCAATTATAATCATTTGCATATCATGCCCTACTTTACATTTCCTGCAAATTTTAACTCACTCGCGTTAGTCTTTCGTGGTGTTGCAATTTTTACACACAGGAGTGTATCATAAAGAGAGCAACGAACAGTTTAACACATATTTCTCGGGGGGTTGGAGAAGGTTTTTACATGAGGAAGCTATTTAGCTGTGGCTTCGCTTAACATGAAAAGAATTGTAGTTTAACGAACTGCAATTTTTAATCAGCCAACCTGTGTAAAACTGCTTTCATAGTGATTGTTTTTGTAAGAAATTTCTATATGATTCTTTGAGATACATGTACATTTCTTTGGAGCATCAATACTTTCAGAAGCTTCTATTTTATTTGGTACATTGTTATAAGACCTAAACGATGGATTTGAAAAGGATATTGAGGAAAGAAAATTATTTTAATACCTTCTCATTATTCAAAAAACCCATGGCTTGTGTCACTCAGACGCTACACGTATAAAATGCCTATCAGCGTAAAATAGTTAACTTAATATCGTTTGTATGTTAACTAGAGATGTAAAATTTCCGGAAATTTTAAAATGGTGGAAAAAAAAAGGTTTTTTACCGCTTTTTTTCCGGAAAAATTGGAAAAAATGGAAAATTTGACTTTTTAAAGAATAAAACTAGGGTTTCTTAATAGCTCTGTGTTTCTTGGAACATATACAGGGTTAAACATTACGAAATATATGCTATCCACACATCTGCTTGACAGAAATACACATAATGGTAAGATTAATTAGAACAAAAAAAAAAACTTTTTTTTATAACTGAGAGGTTTCATGATCAAACACCAGAAATAAGTCAAATCGTCATTCAACCAATAGGAGTGGGTAATATGTGTCTAATCATAACAATTACATTTTCTATTTTAGATATCCTTTGAAACTTGAATAAAAACTTAATTAAAATTTTCGACTTTCAAACATGATTGATTTTTTTTTTTTTGAAAGAAAAATTATACAATGTAACTTTGCTGTCTGAAAATGAAAGCTATTAAATTTTTTTCCAATCCAGTCTCAGACCAAATCAAAACTAAATTGGTGTTTCTTAAGCTGAACCAAAATTACAGTTTCAGTTTATTCATACGGCCGTGCTAAGCACATTAGTAAAAGTAGTCATACCAGCACTTTTGAACAAATTTGAGTTATTATAACCAAGTTGTTCTCTGTTTCGTATTTTACTTAATAAATAAGATGTTTTAGGGTCATTTGATCAAGAACTATTGTTTTGAAAAATTCTTTAAAAAAAAAAAAAGACATCTGAATCAAATATATGGAAGAGCCACACTTTAAAATACAATATCTCAGCTTGAGCACAACTGCAAATTCCCCTTTTTTGCTTAGCACGGCAGTATACAGGGTGCGGCAAAAAAAAAAAATATCGGACAAAAATTGTATCATCGAATGGAAGAAAAGTAATTTCATTTTCATGAGTGCCTAATTTATTTTTGTCTCTTACTTTATTAGAAAAAAATTTACAATATATTACCTAGTTTATGTATTGGTTTTCGGTTTTCTTACCATTTTAAGCAAAATACCTGCTACTTTAAGTTGTTTAACCAAGTAGAACGACAGTTCGTTTGCTTGTTGTCCCTCGACAAACAGTATTTGAAACGGCATGCCGTTTCTAGTGGCTTGGAAATGGCAGTCGGGAATGTGTACAAAAACTAACAGTGAACATTTCAGTTAATAGTCTGGTCATCCAAAAGTGAGTTCAATGAAATACTTGGGTTTCCACGACAGAAGTCGTTCGTAAGATGGAAATTTGTGACCGATAAGTGGGACTAAGGGAAAAAACAGCTCAAACAGAAGTTTTACGAGTTTCAAAAAGTTCAGGCATTTGTATAACTCCAAAGATGCCAGAAACGTTTGAGACGGACCGCAAGTCCACGCTGGAAGAGATACCTTTCACTGATTTACCTTTCACCCGGCTCACATCCCACAGAACCATAGGATTTGGTCTGTAGACACTCCAAGCACCTTAGAAAGTGTTAGATATCGCCAAAATCCGAAGTCAGGCTTGGTCTGAGATGGATTTAGCACAAGCGACAAAAAATCTCTAGTTTTTTTGCGAATGAAGGCCGTGAAATGAATCAAAAAGTGAACCAGAAGGACATTTTAGAAGTTATTGTACTTCTGTTTGCCTAAGAGAACTTCAGCATTGTAGACTGGACATTTTCCTTTAACTCCACACCGATTCATATACCCAAAAAGACAAGAGTGGTGCAAGGCGCATTGTTTTTGACATGACATCTTTAGAGTGGACGCTCTACTCGTTCGACCTCAATCCCATTTATTCCACGTATGGCCTATTTTGTGGTCAAAGGTCTACCCTAAACACACATAAAATTGAACTCTCTAAACCAATTGCGTTATAATGAATAGGATGATTGAAGGACTTGCAGAGAGCCCTTGAATGAAAATTTCAAGAAGCAGCTGCATCTCTGTATTACTGCAAAAGGCTGCCATTTTGAAACCAATAAAATTTATTGATTGCTAAAGGTCTTCTCATATTATTATTTTTTGTGTTTTTTTAATTTATTTTTAATAAAATTTCATGGAAAATTGCTTGCCCGGTTTTTTTTTCTTTTTCTTTCTTTTCTTTTTTGCTGCACTTTGTACATTTGGTTCGTACAGTTAGGAAAAACATAGTTTTGTGATTAAAGTTATGCTTGTTTGTTTTATGAAGAAAGAAAAATTCTTCACTAAGGTTATTGGTTTAAGCTTTTGCAAAATGTATTATTTAACATTTTTTTTATCTATATGCAAATTACATTGTCATACAACAATTTGCATTAATGTTAGACAGTATTTTAACATAAAACGAGGGGGGGGGGGAGGGAATTACATCTGAATTTAAGCGTGAGAAATTTCTAATCACTTTTTGCTGAAAATTTCAATTAAAACTCAAACTAAAGTTGAAAAAATTCATTTTTATTTTTTAAATTTTTCCGAAGTGAAAATTTACTCCTTAGGAAAAAAACGGTTTTTTTCCGTTTTTTTCGGAAATTTTCCGGTTTTTTTCCGACTGTTTTCATCTCTAATGTTAACTAATAACATTATTTTAAAATAAAATGGATACTCTTTTTTTCAGAGAACTGTATTTATTTTAAAAGAGATTTTTGACTTTTCCTCTAGCTTAAGCCAAATAAGGGATAGATTTAGCTGTTTTTAGAAAATTACGGTTTGTTTTCAGCAGTGATGCGCAATTTATGGCCCGCTGTCTACATCCGGCCTGCAAAGCTGATTCGTGCGACCCGTTGTTTTGCCCAATGCAACAAACCGAAATGCAAGACTAGTGATAATTTTATAAATTTGGACACAACTATTAAAAAACTGGTTTCTGAAAAACATGCATTTAACGAAATAAGAATCAAAGTAATGATAACAGCAATTATTTTTCATATTTTCACAAGTTATTTAAAAATAATGAAATATTTAGAAATTTTATTTGTGGTTATGTCCGCGAGAATGATTTCAATATGAGGCGTGGAAGTTGGGCAGAATAATGTTGGACGCCACTGGTCTACAGAAAACAAGGCTCGTCTAGTTTTGAACGATCTTTGTTTAACATTAATGTGCACCTGATTACTTAATATATTGCAAAAACTCATCTGCTTTATTACATTTACCTGAATTGAAAGTCGTTTTCCCTTTGTTGTTTTGTAACACAGTAAAAAAAAATTTTAATAAAACTTTCAAACAGGTGGACTATTTCCGATGTAACTCAACAGTGAGCGAAATAAAAAAAAACTCTTCTTCTCTTATACGGCAATGTAAATATCTACCAAAAACAGTTTCTAGCTATCAAAAAACATTTTATCGTAAAACGGAAGTATATATCCAAAAGTTATTACTCTATAAGGAATCTTGAATCCTTTCGAATCATAAAATCGATACTTTTTCAGCACCTGTGCTCCTAAAGGTTCGGAGAAACGTTCTTTTAAGTGTTCAGAGTCTTTCATATTCCTTGCTCTTTGGCTTGAGAGTCATGCCTCTCCATCCTGCCTGTTAAATAGCATTTCACGTTTAACAGGGCGTTTTATGACACTTTGGAACCTCTGTTACTCTCTTGATAAGAATAAATACTCTAAATTTAGGACAGCGTCGAATTCAATGAATATCTATGCTAGTAGAATATGTAAAATAAAATGTGCTTAAAACGCATTAAACTGAGATGATTTCATTCGTTGATGACATGATTTAATTGGCATAACATCAAGGAAAAATATCATTTTTTTCAAAGAAAAATAATTTAAGCTAAGTAAATAACATGTTAATATATTTACGCAAAGAAATAAATAAATAAATAAATAAAATAAAATAAAATAAACGAGGATAATTCCCCTCTAATGCTGTGAAACATGGGTTTTCGTCAAATTTTTAGAAACTATGTTGAATTTCAATTTATATGATTTCAGCTAAGCAAAAAATAACTACCAAACGGTCAATTAACATAAAATCGTCACTGTAACTTGTCTTTGATGTGTTGAGCCTCAAAATTGATATGATCAGTTAGGAGAATCCAAGTGGATTAAACAACGTGGAAGTAAATTCAGTATTCAAAAAATATTAATAAACTAATAAAAATACTGTAAATAATCATAACGAAGTTACTCATCGCATTTACGTTTAGATCAATAAAGTTAATTAAGCCTCCGAAAATATTGACTTAAATTCTAAATTTTGAAAATCTAGCTTTTTAATCAATGTTTAGTATTGTGATACGGACAAGAATAAAAGTTCATAAATTGCTTAGCGATAGTGTGAAAAAAGGACCTTTCTCATCTAGTTTAAGTCTTAAAAATTCTGTCCAGATTTAAAAAAAAATATTTTAATTGGTTCACCAAATTCTCTAATTTTCAGGTTTTGTCAAATTTTTGAAGTTTTTGTTTCTTTAATGTAAATATGTGCTCAGACATTTTAAATTTCTAAACCTTAATACCAGAAAGGGGATTTTCCTCACGTTCAAAAGTGCAAAATTTCGACAAGATCAAAAAAAAAAAAATAAATAAATAAATAAAAATAAATAAATAAATAAATAAATAAAAATTAATTTGAATTTTGACATCTGGAATTCAAATAATGTTTTTCGCAATCACGAGTGTGTGTATGTAGGCGTGTGTGTTTGTGTCTGTGTGCCGGCATGAGTGTGTGGGTAGTTGTGTGTATGAGTGTTTGTGGTAGGGGGGGGACGGAATGTGTATGTGTGTGTAGGCATATGTGCTTGTGTCTGTGTGCAAGCATGAGTGTGTGGGTAGTTATGTGTAGGTGTATGTGTATGTGTAGGTGTCTGTATGTATGCGTGTGTGTATGTGTTTGTGTATGCGTGTGTGTATGTGTTTGTGTATGCGTGTGTGTATGTGTTTGTGTATGTGTTTGTTTGTACGTGCGTGTATGTGTGCGTGTAAGTGTAGGTTATTTACGCAACCTGGAGATGGCTTTCGCTAGAGGAGCAGCAACGTGAGCAGTCGGTCGACGGTGATGCTGCAGAAGGTGCTGGCGGGAAAATAAAATGATAGCACATCAAAACAGTCAAATGAAAGCAATAAGCAATCGTGATTGCTCAAAAAAAAAAAACCAGAAGTTCTGATTTCTAAACGAAAGGAGTCCTTTATGAAGTATGATTTAAAGCGACAATTTCTAGGAAATTAGTTTTATACGATGTCGTTTCCAAAATCCACTCTCGCTGACTGCAACTTATCGCCCAAGGCGGCTCGTATAGGAGGGTAAGAGGGACCAAATGCCGCCTCACTTCCAAAAGAAAAGAAGCTTTGCCCCTCACTTATGAGAGCTAAAAAATAACGTTTAATTGAAAGATTCAAACGTAAATCTACATAGATTTTATCAACGCATTTTGCGTGTCCATGATGGAATCCACCATTCTCCAGTTCATTATTGTACTTTAAAAATGATCCTTGTAAAACATATTTTTGTATTTAAGGATTTTTGCATATTTTATTTATTTATTTATTTGAAAAGCACTTTGGAAATTAGTTATTTGAAAATATACATAATATTCTTTTATTTTTCAGTTGAGTGACAATGTTACTCACTAGCATTCTTAGTTGCGTACTTTGTCGCAGTGTTCAAAGTTAGTTGTATAATGACATTTTGAAATTATTTAATCGTTTTTAACAATATTCATAATTTTTTTTTAGGCAAAGAGGTCACATTAAATCGTTAACAGTTTATATCTAAGTATTTCTTGAATAGCTTGAATGCAAACTTATATATGCATCAATCAATAATTTATTTTCATAAGTTAAAAATATTGGTAAATTAAAAAAATCAAATCCTTAGGATTTTTATTTTATTTATATCTTTTTTTTTTTTTTGTTTTGCATTTATTTGAAAACATTCTTTATTAAATTATTTAAGATATTATTTCTAAATATTTGTGCACTTGTATAAATGAATAAGCATTGAAAAATATTCTGTGATTAAATATTGGAAAACAAATTTCATGAATTTTGTACGCCATGCTTTCATTAAAAAAATAATTTTATCAAGCCTATAATTAATAAAATTTCTAACCCAACTTTAATAAATGTAAATTACTCATTCTAATAGTACTTCCACTAACCTGCAACAAAGCTTAAGCTGAAAAAACAATGTTGGATTAAAATTTAGTTTTAACCCAAAAGACTCATCACTGGGGGGGGAGAGAAGGTTGTAAAGTTGTTTTTTGTTAAAAAACCTACTCTCAAATCAAAATTTATGACCACTAGTTACTCTTAACAAACTCCGAACAGTCGCAAAATAATATATATAATATGCAAATATGATGGCACTGCGTGAAATCGTGTTACACAGTGTCTCTAGCGTATCACGTTAGGCCGCAGTTGTTGGTGCTACATGTACAATGAGCCAGGGAGCATGCCTCGAACAGTAGAATCTGCATGTTAGAGGGACTTTCTTGCTGGGTGCTGTAGATTGATTCTTATATATTGAATGGTGTAATTCAGCAGAAATCCAGGGAGAAGTGAGCAGTGTGTACGGAAGACGATCCTGAGTAACCGCAACGCTCGTAAATAGTGTTGAAACTTTGAAGGAAGTGCTGGTGCTCATAGTGCATGCTGTCCTACCCTCACAATCCGGACTTTACTCCTTCGATTTTTATCTTTTTACTCACATGGAAATGTGTTGGCAACAAAAGTTTGGCACTTACTAACTTAGAGCTTTAAGACAGGTGACTGCATTCTGTGCAGTGGCTTGGGAAATGTGATTTCACGCATCAACTGTGTTTCAGTTAGAACGGTAACTATATAAAGAAGTAGCTAGACGATAAAGATAGATATTCTGTAACTATACACTTTTCATTTTTAATGAACGGTGAACTGCAGATTATCCGAGGAAAAGTGTGGCACGAATAATACGGGATAATTTAAAACCGTGGATAATCCGAATAATTGGTAAAAAATGATACTTAGTGAATAAAATAGCTAAAAAATATGAACACTCACAGACACATTTAAATTATAATTAAAAGCATTTCTACATTGACTATGAAAATATTTGTAAAATCTAAAAGCGAACAATAACAATCATAAGTTTAAACAAAAAAAAAAATGTAAAAAGACCAGAGGATAATCCGACCGCCTATGATCGGGAGTTTAGTTTTCACCGCCGATTGGACCTCAAAAAAAAAAAAAAAAAAACTCTCGTATTTTTAACATTGCGTGATAACATGTCTTGCAATGAGCAACTTCGGAAAACAAAAATCCGAACTAGCTGTCACCTTTTTAAAATTGTATGGTTTAAAAAGTCTCTGATACAAGAACTATGGCAAGCAGTGGTTATATTAACACTTAGTGTGTAGTGTAGTAAAATACATTCAGCCACAAGTTTAAAAAAATGAACTATAGTTAGGGCTAACCTAACTTGACAGTGTTGCAATGCAGTAACTACGATTTGCATAGCCTTCACAATGCTGTCACGTTAGGTTTTCCCAACTAGAGAGTGATGCATTTTTTCAGTATATTTACAATAGTTTGAAGTTTCAGCAAAGGCAGTTGAAAAATAGATAATTTGTTTATTTTCGTTGCAATGTCACTCCATTTCTTAGGCTTAAAAAGGATTTAATAACAGGGTTGAAAAATGCTACGATAATAAAAAATACCTATTTTACTAAGGTACTGCAGTTCAAATGTAAACTGATAAGAATATTTGTATGTGAGAACATTGTCAATAATTTAATTGTTTCTTTCACACAATAGTCGTTTCTTTTGAAGATGGGGCAAGACCAGTTTTGGAAAATTAAGAAAGTGGTAATAACAGATCAAACTTAACTTTATCCTTTTATCTGTAACAATTTAGAGTCAAAAAATAATAAAAATAAAAATCGGAATTCTTTATGTTTGGGAGATGGAAGTATTAGCTCTCCATTAATAATGCTTCTAAATGTATTATTAGTTATACTTCATTATTGAAACGCCTTATCTTAGATGTTTCGGAATAAGAAACATAGACTAGTTCCACATTCAAGCTAAACGACTCATTATGAAACGAATGAATAAAATCCGTATTAAAATGTAATTAAAAAAATGTAATACAGTTTTACAGCATCTCGTTATTTCTTATGAATTCACAACCCCTGATTTTTATCAAAACAAAAACTAGTTCTTATTTTGAAATTTATTTCTAACTTAAAGTTTCAACTTTTATTAAAGATTTGCCACTCTAAAGTTACCATCTAAAAATATTTTGTTTGTGCAAAATGCATTAAATGTTTTAAATCATATTTTCTTTCCTTACTTCTTTTACATAGTGCAGCAAAAGTTATAAAAACGTGGATTTTAACACCATGATTGATATACAAAATTTTATTTTCTTGTATGTAAGTTGTTTAACTGAAAAATTCTCTAAATGTGGTCTTTAGCGCTGTCTAAACTCTCATGACAAACGATGTTTCTTCAAGCATACTTAAAGAAATTATCCCAACTCCTACGGCTGCTCTACTATGTTTTATGCTAGCCTTATTTCTTCTAAGAAAATATTTCTCTTGAATTTTTGCAGACCCAGCCACACTAAAGCAATTATTAATTAGCTGCAATTCTTCTTTCTCTAGCGAAAACTTGGTTCACGAAGCTAAGTGGAGTAGCAGACAAAAGGAATTCCAATTACATCTCCAACAGATGAAAAAGGAAGCCGTTAATCATTCAGGCACGCACATTTAAGATGACACAATGTACCCGAGAAGATGTTGAATGCAAGTGTCGGAACGAAACATTCTAAACGCTCAGCAAAGTTATAAAGGGAAGGTCTATCTTAATCATTGATTACTAGTGCTTCATTTCTGTCCGCAAACTTATTGATAAAGACACTATCCTCAAAGAAACTGTATCACGAAAATTCGATGATTGACTTAAATATTTTTACGGGATCCATTGATTAAATATATTTTTTTTTTCAATATGATTATTGAAATATATTCTATATTATTACTCTTAAACAGTGTAATTGTTTTTAGAAATATGTTTCAATAAAATTATTTGCCTAGAATTTTACTTGTAATTATGTTTGAATTGGATTATTAAAACGCACTTAAATTTCTTATTTCATTTTTTCCCCAAGTACGGACTCACTATTTCACTCGCAGATGCGTTTGAATTGTGATACTGAAAACGTTTCGGAAGTAATTATTTTCATTGAGTTCTTAAAGAGCAGTTTCACATCTGGTTATGTTTCAACTAAAGCATGGAAATAAAATTTCATTTTTGGTTTTCTGAGTATTTATATTAACTTTCAGTGTTGCCGTCTATCAAAAATAAGCTAGAATGAATGGTCTGACAAATGTCAAAGAGAAATTTTAAAGTGCAATTTGTGGAAAACAAAATATTTACATATATATTTTTCATATACTGAGGGAAATATCTGGTATTAAAAGAAGTCAGAGATTAAGTATATCTTAACCGAGTCGGAAAAACCCAAACATTTTTTGTTACAGATAAAAAATTATAAATACAATAGACGTTATTTCAGAAGGTGTGTCTATATTTTAGGTAAAATCAAGTTTACCGTGGATAAATGGTTAAATTGATACGAGGGCTTTAATTTTCCAGTGCTAATCTGCCGTGAAAAGGTAAAAGGCAGGAACTGCCATTTTTTTATTTTTCATTTTTGTTTGAATTTTTGTCATATATTGCATCTATCTTTATTGCACAAGCTTGCTTATTTAGCTTCCACTGAACAAAAAAGCACGAAGAAAGTATCTTATTCATACATTTCCCTATTGTAAGAATTGAATTTAAAACGCGTTTCTTTAAATAACTCGAAAACTCTTTTCTGCAGATACTGCAGCTTACCTGCCCACGGCAGTAATGTGCCCAGAACCAAGATTTTTCTAACAAATCTACCTACTTATGTTGAGATAACTTACGAACGCTGGATAGCCTGTCTTTCATTGTTTGAGAATTATTCATAACAATTCGTTATTAGTCAACAAATTTAATTTGTATGGTTTTCTATATAACTGTTGAGTGTTTAAGTTATTGCATATTATTAAGCAAGATATTACTGTGTTTTCTGAAGAAAATACATGATTTTACCTAATATAAGTTGCTCATATTTGAAACTGCTTCTCCACTATTTTTGGATAACGTAATGGCGTTGTTTTGATCAAAATAATGCATCGCGCTTGGGTCAAGTTAATGCCAAGTGGGGCTTTAACTTTTTATTTTTTAGAAATGCTTTAAAAAGTCACCAAACATTTAATTCTCTTTAAATATTTGGAAGAGCGTATTTTAGATAAGATAGACATTAAACAGGCTTATGTGTTTGTATTTAAGGTAAAGTATATTTACTTTTATCAACTTACCTCTAATTAAACATTTGTACATTATGAAACATTTTGTAAGAAATAATGTTTGTATCATATAATTATTTGCATTAATAAGTTATATTTAGAAGTTATTAAACCTAAAACAAATGATGATGCTAGGCAGTATTATTCATGTTCCTTAAACAATGTTATCATTTTTTTGCGTAAAATATCCTACCAACCGTAAAACAACCTCTTTGAGGTAAATTGCTATTCGCAAATTACGCTTCATATCCTATTTATACTATAGTCTTTGTCTTCCAGTGTCGATTTGTTTACTTCCTATACGGAATTTAGATATTGTTGAGGCTCGTAGTGCTTTTTAAAGAAATAATGACAGTAATATCTGCAAAACAATGGTTTTCGCGTGAAACTTGGTCAAAATTCGATCAAAATAATCTTTTTAAGTACCGTATTTATGTTTTGTAAGCTTTGTTTATTTATTGGAATCGCACTATTTATTAGTATCAAAGTATATCTATATCTATATATATATATATTTGTATTTTATGTTTGTCTGTATATTAACATTTATCAATTAGTACGGCACCTTTAACACGTTTTTCAGTCCAAGTCAGATAAATTAAAAATTTGATTTCTCCATAATAGGCGATCATGATGAAATGATTCGTAAATACAAAAATATATTTATCTTGGCCTTTTTAGTTGCTGCCTATTTCAGTATTTTCATTATTATACTAAAAAATGCTTTCCTTCTCAGTTCAACTAAATAATCCATTGGTTTAACCTGCTACTTACTTTAAAATGGACTCCCTTTCACCTAGGAAGATGTTTGATAATTTTTAATACCATTTCTCAGTCGGATCATATCCTTCATTTGCAGATACAATACAATTTATCTTGACTCAACTGACGAAATTTAATTGTTCACAAGGACTTCCCTAATCGTAATCATTTTGACAGAACTCAAAAAGTGGTGAATTTTCTTAAGGTCTTTGGACCACGTGCTGTCTCCCTAAAACGTTGAACTTAAAGTTTAAAGTTTGCTTTCCAATATTTCATTACATCGTACGAAAGGTTCCCCTTACTATTTTAATCAAACTATTTTTCCTACAAAGGAGAATTTATCGAAAATACTATTGAATAATTAATTGTTCTTGATATTTTTTTCGCTCTCTAATATTCAAAGAAATACAACTTTTTATAATTTTCTTGCGTCTTTTGCATTTATAAAATGCAGAAGACGCAAGAAAATTATAAAAAATTGTATTTCTTTGAATATTAAAGCTTTAGAATATCAATAGCTTAATATTAAAAGAGAATATAATATTAATAGAGAATATTAAAACTTTCACTTGGCTAAAATACCGCCGCAAACGCAACACTGTACCGCTTTAAAAAAAAAAAGTTAAGGAAAAAATCGCTTAACAGATTAGTTTTTACCTTTTAAATCAGCAATATTTAAAGCTTGAAAAAAACATATATTTTTGCTCTTAAATTCATTACTCTAGTAATATTTAAATATAATTACGTTAAATAACTTACTAAATGTAATCTTGGCTATGAAATACGTTTTAAATGACATATTTTGTATGGATTTTTCTTAAAAAAATATTTATTAACATATTTATGGTCACACTTTCTATCTACATTTAAAATGAAAAGACGCAAATGAAAGGTAATTTTTTTTAAAAACTCGCTAAAGTGCCAACATATCTATGCTTTGCATAACCACCCAAATTGCAGTTTTAGTTCAGCTAGGGTTTTGGGATCATTTTCTTCAACCGTTTCTTTAATATGTCATAGAAAAATCTGTCATCAGATTTCTTATCAGGAAAGTTGTGTGAACTGTTAAGTGGGGCAAAGATTCTGGTTCCAGTAAACTATGGGTGAACCTATAGCGAACATAAACTCTTTCAGGCCTTCATACAAACTATTAGTGTAATGGTGTATTGGGACATTCTTTATGATCTACCTTTAAAAAAATCGGCCACTTTGTACATCATTTTTTTCATTTTTAAACTTTGATACATTGTCATATTTTTGATTGATACAGTACTTAAACCAGTTGTTTCAGTTTGTCTTCGGTCCCAATTCAACCTTCATCTTGCTATCAACTTTTATTACCCAAAGGTAGATCTTATACGCTTCGATGATCGACATACGCTTCTAAGTGCATTCTGAAAGCTTTTTATTATATAATTCAATATAGCTCACCATATATATATATATATATATATATATATATATATATATATATATATATATATATATATATATATATATGTAAGAACCGCCGCTCGGTTCTTATTACGAATCTTGGTTTTCGCAAGTTGCAGTGTTGTGCCGTGATAATCCACCACGTAGGAAGAGGACAAAGCTACATTCACAAATCACATCTTTATTTTTACATGGAATATAACAGCAGGAATTTCTCTTAACTAACCAACTTGTTTAGTTGTGCTACGATTTTTATATAGGGAATATCATTAAAAGATTACAGATAATTATCCCTCGATCATGTGATCTCACGTGATCTATATAGGAGGAGCAGATTGCCATAACGAAATATTATTGGGCTTTGCACCGCAGACAGAGGCTGGCTTAAGTCTGGAAGGAAAAAAAAGTGTCTGGTAGGTACTTTAAGGGAAAACGCATCTGAGCCTGGAACATAGCCATATATGGTATGAGAAGCATTTAAGTGTGTAATAAATAATGTCTGTGACTCATACGCGCTGACATATAAGTGAACAGAACTTAATATGGAAAAGGCCTAGCAAAGGATTTTTCATATTACATATATACAGGGTGATTCTGAATTCATCATCAATATTTGGTGAGGAGGTAGGGAATAGGAAAAGAACACTATTTCACATAGGAAAGCATGGGCGCAGACGTCATGTAGTAGGGCAATATGAATCCGGTTAAATGATGGAAAGAAAACATAACAAGAAAGTGGTAAGAGAAAAAACATTTATTTGTGCATCTTTTGTACAGACTTACAAGAGGTGCACGAAATTCTGACCATTTGCTAGATTACATGCCTCACAACGACGTTGCATGGACAACCGAACTTTCTGGAATATGCCTGGCGTTTCCCGGATGTTTGCGGCGGCAACCGATATGCGTGCTACAAGGTCCATATCACTGGCAACAGGGGTCTCGTACACCATGGTTTTCATGGCACCCCATACAAAGAAGTCTATTGGAGATAAATCCGGTGACCGTGGTGGCCAACAAACCGGTCCACCGCGACCAATCCATTGAGCTCCAAATTTTCTGGTCAGGTAACAACGCACATCATTTGCGAAATGTGCTGGAGCGCCGTCATGCTGGAACCACATTCGCCGGAGAATAACAGCAGGAACCTCGTTCATAAGACCCGGTAACACAGTCTGAAGAAATATGAGGTAGTTTGCGCAATCTAAACGGGATGGTAGTAAATACGGTCCCAGCAAACAGTCGCCGACGATCCCAGTCCACACATTGACGGCAAAGCGTTGTTGCGCAGCTCGAACTCTCGTACCGTGTGGATTCTGATTAGCCCACACATGCGAATTGTGTGTGTTGAAGACACCTTCACGAGTGAAGGACGCTTCATCTGTGAAAAGAACATACGTTGGGAAATTGGGATCAACGGCTGTTCTCTGCATGAACCACTGACAAAAAGTAACACGCTTGGGATAGTCCTCTGCTTCCAGTAACTGCACTGTGTGCAAATGAAAAGGATGTAAACGTTCCTCGTGTAGTATCCGCCACACTGACGATTGTGAAACTCCAAACTGGCGAGCAATACCTCGTGTGCTAGAACTTGGCTGTTCTTCGATAGACTGTAGGACAGCTTCCTCGACTGAAACTGTCCGTGTTGATCGGCGCCTGCCTCGATCAACATTAATACCAGCAAATGATCCAGTTTCGCACAGTTGTCGATGCACAGGTGAAAACATTTGATGCTGTGGCACGCGCCGGTTGGGGTAGCGCTCTGCATACATTTGAGTAGCTCTAAGACAGCTTTCTCTTGCGGCACCGTAAGTTAGATGCATATCTGCAAGTTCTTGAAACGTGTACCGGTTCATGTTACTTCTGCGAAGTCACCTTGTCGAATGACGACTGGCTGCACACGGCAGACAGCTATGCGCGTTCATGGGAGATGCGGACACACACCACCCTCTACACCGTCATGCGTTCGTTTGTGCCCATGCTTTCCTATGTGAAATAGTGTTCTTTTCCTATTCCCTACCTCCCCACCAAATATTGATGATGAATTCAGAATCACCCGTATATATATATATATATATTAGGGTGGTCCTTATTTTTGAAGTTGCAGATATTTTACGCGACGCCCCCTCAATTTGTTCCATTGTACAAATGAATGATCCTTGCAAAATTTTAAGTCAATCCATGAATATTAACACGTGCCTCTAGGGCCTCCTTTTTTGAGTTTCGAAGAAAAAATTTGCGGATTGTCTCATTTTTATGTAAAAATATTTTAACGTTTTATATTTAAAGTAATTTTGAACCCCAATATGTTCTGCTACTTCCAGATCGATCATTCTCTCACTTTCAATCTGTAAAATTTAACATGTTACAGAGAATGAAGTGTACACCAATGGCCTTGGGTCAGGCGTATCGCTCTTCTAAGCTTGTTCCAACCAAGCGGCAGGGAAACGTTTCTCCCCTTCAAGATGGACACAAGGGATTCTATTGGCCATTAATGAATGACCTAGGCCATTAATGAACGATCTTTGACTACAACAAATTGCCTCCTCCAGGCTTTGGGGGAGTTGATTTACAAAATTCCCTGTGTATGTAATAGGAGTGGCAAATAGAGTCACAAGGTTTCAATGCTATAAACATAAGTACTGCAATTATATTTTAATTCGCTGTTCTTTAATTATAAACATACCTAAATGCTTATGCAATTTTTAATTTTTAAAATATAAATTTCGAAAAATCCTCGATTATTCCTAACATAAAAATATACTGTATTTTCCATAACTAAAATATAAATTAAAAAAAAAATATTCAGATCGGAACAATGTAGAAATCTATACTTTAAATTAATTTTTTTTTCTATTTCAGTACATAGTCCTTTATTATCCTCAAATTCTTGCGATTCACAAGATTTAGAAACCAAAATAAGTATCTATCCTAACCTGTTGAACTTTTGTTTTCTACAGCTGGTCATCCACAATGCAAAAAAGCTTGACAAGTATTGATATCTGCTCGCCTTTCATCACTGTTAGACAAATGCCATATTAGGGATAAAGATGTTGTTCATTTATTTACAATCTATGTAGATGCAGTTAATTTAAATCCAAATGACCTAGTGATCAATCGTACATTCCTTAAGAGAGCAAAAGAAAATCTTCGAGACGTAAAATTAAATTTCATGAATTTAAATTTAGATTTTGTAGTTATTCACTGGAATACAAAGCTACATCCAGATTTAACTGGAAAAAGAACGCCGACAGGATTACCGTGATAGCTTCAGGTCCTAATATTGAACAGCTACTCGGAATTCCTTAGATATTTCTTCAGTTGTGTATGATATCTTAGATGATAGCTCTTTATTGCTAACTGTTCTAGCTGTAATGTTTGATACAACGACTTGCAATACCAACCGTATAAATTGTGCATGCTATTTTTTAGAGCAAAAACTGAACGGTGATATATTACATTTGGATTGCCATCATCATGCACTTGAAATCGTACTGCAGAGTGTGTCCTTAAAGAAGTTCTTGCCTTTCTTAGTTCTAGATCAGATATTCAATTATTTAAGCGCTTCAAAATTTTGTGGAAAGATCTCCATCATTCAGGACTTATAACATTTCAATCAAGTACACATACCACTTAAATTCTAAAAGACTAAGTTGATGACATATTATTGTTCGTAAAAAGCGGAATTGAGAAGAATTACAGAGAATTCTCATAACTTGTAATAATATTTCCTGGTGAATATCCTCCTACAGGGATATGTTTTCGGCAACTTGGAGCTTATCCCTGAGACACATGGGTAGCAAAAGGAATTTTTGTATGAAAATTTTTATGTTTAGGAAACAATTTAAATTGACCTTACATGAAAAGAAAGCCCTTCAATGCTGTTTTACAAAGCTGTTTTACAATTAAATGCTGTATGAAGATATGGTTTTTCGCAGCAACCCAATCGAGGCTCCTTTGAATAATATAATATGTCTGAAAAACCAGCAGCGTACAAAATGACGACAAACATGCAGCAGAAGCAGTGATTGGAAAATTCATAAATCACTTTTAACTTTGAAGATAGGAAAAGACTAGTCCAAAAAATGCTTGTGATAAGGAAGACGTGTCTGATGACTGTTTAACAAATTTCAGATAACAGTAGATGATTTGGAATACTTTCTTAGTAAAGATCTTCCTCTTTATAGAATCAATAACGAGTCAATAAAACTGTTTGATAAGTTACAAATACTAAAAGATTTTTTCCTATTTGATCCTGATTCACGGCAAAATGAAGGAAGCTATTTAAAGGGAAGAGATATTTTTAAAATACTGAAAATTGTGAATGATACAACTGAAAGAGGAGCACAATATTAATCGAAGAATTTCACAACTAATTTACTAAATATGAGTCACAAAGAAATATATTTTACAGACCGTCCAAGACTATCGGAAAAAAATACACACTATCGAGATACAATGAGAAAAGCGTACGATTAAGGAAAGTTTCTAGAGAATTATTTTATTCTTATTCAACGTAAAATCTTTAGATAAAGTAATTAAAAAGATTAATTTTAGTGCTACCTCACGGGAAAAATATTTTGCAAACCTAGAAAAACGATGTACTCGGTCTGAAGTAAAAAAATTGAAGATTTGTGGGAAAATTATCAAAAGTGTTAAAGTTCAACGGCCTAGGGGCACGTGTTATTATTTACCGATAGAGTTCAAATTTTGCACACGTTACTTTTTATTATAGTGTCACAAAACTGGGGGGCGTCACTTGTTGAATTCCGAAAAAAAAATTTTCCCATATAAATAAGGACCACCCTAATATATATATATATATATATATATATATATATATATATATATATATATATATATATATATATATATATATAAATTCACAAGCCATTTAAAATTGCCAATTATTTACTATCGTCATACTTTCAATGTATAAAGGTCAAAACATTTTGACAGTAAATAACTCTGATTTCCTGAAGCAACCTATGTATTATATGTGTTCTGAAAAGCACGTACATATTTCCATATTTGTATTCAGTTGCTATCCCTAAAATATGGACTGGGTGTAAGATGCAATCCACTTTAAACTTCCTTGGAAATCCGCAGATGTTACTGACATTCGTTGAATGAAACACATGATAGTGAGAAAATGATTCCCGCTCACGAATTTCATTTTTCCCTTTTACAGCCTTGAAGATATGTTTGGCGCACTTATTTTAAATCAGGAATTGTGAATGTAGCTTCTTTGATGAAGTACACTTTTGCACTTATAAATGTTGAACAGAACACAAGCACAGGTAGCACATGACATTTTCTTCTCTGAATAATCAAGATGTATAATTTTATTTGAAAGTTTGATCAGATTTCATACTAGTCTATTAAACTGAACTAATTTATCTAGACTTCTTTTAAGTAGTTTTTGGATGATATTTTGAAATAAAATGTTGTTTTTATGAAACCTTATCATGTAGAAACATTTTCATTCATTATTAATCAATCATACTTTTTGTAACATTAATATTGCTCTTTTTAATCTGTTCTTGGAGTTTCGTATGGTTATTTTTTTTCAATAAAATTAACTCTTAATGAAAAGAGATTTAATTACTTTAAAAATACTGCATTCAACTTTAAAATACGTTACTCACTTCAAAACAAATTACTTTTTTTTAAAAATCTCCCGGAAATTGTACATGATAAAAAAATGTTTGCCTATTACACGGCTAGAATGCCTTGGTTTATATTTTATTTGAAAAGTCTTGATCTTGAAAATAAGCGCTCTTAGGTTAAATTGAATGTATTCAAAACCTCTACAGAGCCGAATACATCAAGCTCATTTAGTGCCGCTACTTCTGTAATCATTTGAAGTAAAGTCTCGTGTGGCGCTTCGAACTAGCTGAAGGGAAGGCTAGTTGACCACCATAATAGAAGTCAAATGAGCTCCTGTTTCAAAAAAAGCATGAGTAAATAAATAAAAATTATAGTTTTTGTAGAGTTTAGGAAATTTTAAAGTACGTTTAACGCTTTATTTGAGGAGTGTAAAAAATATGCAGATGTTGTGCTACTAATGGGAAAACATCAAGGACTTCTGGAGATATTGGCTTCTATTGAGCCGTGCACCAACCAAACGCTTTTTTCTTTGTGTTAATTGGTTCTGTGCACAAAACTTAGACGCTAGCTTAAATTTAAATTTAAGCTTAAATTAGGTAAGAATCTCGTAATTCGAGATACCCAGCTGTAAGTCTGTAAATAATTGTATATTGACACCCTAAAAGTTGTCTCGAAACCTACATATGGTAGGGTGTACGCAACTGTTAAATTTCAAGGTCATAAGTCTTTTTTTTTTTTTGCGCCCTTTTTGTAAATATCTCATTTCCTATGGGTTTTTGCTATTTGTATTTAATATCAATATTGTAAAATACAAAATTCTCTACAAATTTTGTTTGAAAAAATTTGTTTTACAGTGAACCGTTTTCGAGATAGAGGGCGGAGAGCGCGCGGTCACGGGATCACTTCAGGTCAACCGGTGCCTCCGGTCGAAAACGCGCCATATATAGTTGATGAACTATCGATAAATCAATGATTATAAATATTTGTCAATTTTTATTGAGTATTATATTATATTTTATCATATTCTTCATGCATTAAATCTATATCTATTCAATAATACTGATAACCGTTTCCTAAAATTAAAAAATAATTAAGGGAAACACTTAAGTTATAATGTAATTATCTTCCCATTTACGTTCATTATTGATGGCGGATTTCTTCTTCATCATGTTTTATGGAGCAGAGAAGATACTTTTTCTATTATTTTTGATAAATACATGAATTATTTACAAAGGCATTACAGTTTCAAAATAATTGTTATACTTGACGGATATTCAGACTACAGTAAGAATGTAAAAGCTATGGAGCAACAGAGAAGAACTGCTGCACTTTCAAAAACGTATGAAGTCTGTTGATGAAACAATGGTTGTACCAGTTACTCAAGAAAAATTCTTATCAAATCGAAATAACAAAGATATACTCATTAATATGTTAACTGAAAAATTACAAGCTGTAAATATTACTACTAAACAAGCCAGAGATGATGCGGATGTTCTTATTGTTGAAACTGCAATTGAAGAATCAAAGTCTGAAAAAACTGCAGTTATAATAGGACAAGATATTGATTTACTTGTCATTTTATTTGGGCGTACACTGTCTTACGAACAAGAAATTTTCTTTAAAAAAGTTGGGAAAGGAAATATAAAACCGGAGATATACTCGACTAAAAGTTTTGATAATTATCCTCATTGCAAAACACATATTTTACTTCTGCACGCATTAAGTGGCTGTGACACAACTTCTGCGCTTTCTAAAATGGAAAAAAAATCATTTTTAAAAGTTTTGGATAATTTAACTGCAGCATTTGAGGAAGAATTTTGTTCGGCTCAGAGATTATTAAAGAGTGGAACTCAAACTTTATTGGCAATCTATAATGCTCCGAAATCTGAAAAGTCTCGATCATCTTCGTTATATTCATTACGTCAAGCTTACAAAACTTAATAAACCTGTGCAGCTTTCAAATATTCTACCAACAAGTACAGCTGCTCATCAACATTTCAAACGCGTGTATATTATCAAGTTCAAACTTGGCTGGGGCATGATTTGGAACCCCAGGTATGGGGATTGGCAATGCGAAACGATTTTCTGGAGCCTATCATGACAATTTTACCACCTGCTCCAGAAGATTTGCTAAATACAATTTTCTGCAACTGCAAGAGTGGTTGTGGTTCGCAATGCGAATGCAGGAAAGCGGGCTTGCAATGCTCTTTAGCTTGTGGACAATGTAATGGGCAAGCTTGCCTCAATTCTCTACCATATCAGAGCGACATTAACGAAGATGGAACCTTTGACCCCGAAATCATGGAAGAACTTGAGAAAATGTTGTTGAAGACGATAATGAAGACCAGTTTGAAATTTACCAGCAGGAACCCGACGATGAAGAGGAAGAAGATGATTAAAATTATAAATTGTAGTTTTTGTACCCTTTCTTCCATTTTTTTACTTTTAATAAAAAATAAATGTATTGAATGATATTTTTTAATAAAAAGATTAATTCATAATTTATTTGTTTTTTTTTCATCATGTAAGAAGTTATTAATATTAATTAGGTTAAAATTCAAATGTAATTCCTATATTTTCATTAACAATTTTGCAATTACATGGGCAGGTAAGTGTTGTTAAGTAAATTAATACTGAATAAAAAGTGGATAGGTTAGGAAACAAATGATAAAATATAATATAATAGTTAATAAAAATTGACAAATATTTATAATCATTGATTTATCGATAGTTCATCAACTATATATGGCGCGTTTTCGACCGGAGGCACCGGTTGACCTGAAGTGATCCTGTGACCGCGCGCTCTCCGCCCTCTATCTCGAAAACGGTTCACCGTATAAAAAATTTTTTAAACAAAATTTGTAGAGAATTTTGTATTCTACAATATTGAGATAATGAATACAAATAGCAAAAAACCCATAGGAAATGAGATATTTTCAAAAAAAAAAAAAGCACAAAAAAACGATTTTTGTGACCTTCGACCTTGAAATTTAATAGTTGCGTACGTCCTACCATATGTAGGTTTTGAGACAACTTTTAGGGTGTCAATATACAAGTATTTACAGACTTACAGCTGGGTATCTCGAATTCCGAGGTAAACTTATTATAATGACTGGACTACGCTTTCTTAATATCGTAAGCTGGGGCTACTTGAGCCTCCAGGAGCTACTTGAACCCACGAGAAAAAAAAAGTGTTTAAAATCCGTCCTGGTCCTTTTTCTTTCAATGTATAGACTTAAAAAACTTTCTCCATGACAGGTAGCAGTACTAGGTAGAGTCTGGAGCATGAAACAAAGTTTCTGCTATTTCCGCCTTTTTCTGATTGAGGTTATGATTGCAAGTTGTGAAAACAATTGTTTTTTGTGTCTGCAAACTTTCACATGTAAGCCCATGGAAACATCTGATATCTTCAAGGTTAAGATAGTTTTACGTTTGCATTCTATTTTTTAATAAAAATAACAGTGTTTTAAGGTTATAGCTATATAATTAACACATTAACTAATATAAGTTAGTAAAAGTGCACTGGTTGCCTCAAAATGGGGCTACTTTTACCCAGCGTTCAAACAGCTCCAAACCACATTTCATTACTAAATTATGTTAAGTAAGGTTTGTAATCTTTTAAAATAAAGAGGTTAGTTACTATTTATACCTGTTTTTTGCAGATCTGGGGATGAAAAGGGTCCGAAAGTAAAAGAGAACCCCTTGAAGTAGGAAATAATGCGGATTATTAAGGGGAAAAATTACAATTGTGTTCCGATTCAACTAATTCCGGAGAAATATCTTAGAAAGTGGCATCAGCCCATTTTGACTTAAGTATATCAACTATAAAAAGGAAATTAGAAGATCGTTCATAAAACAAGCCTGGGCATCCTGTAGTATTCAGTAGTTAGGAAGAGCAGGTATTAAATAATATCAGAGATAAAAAAAAAAATCCACCCAAGCCATTAAATTGAGGGGTTTTCATTCTTTCTAATGTTTAAATAATGAGCATTTCAATTGGTTTTAGCTATAGTTAGATTGTGTTTCTATTTGAGAAAATATGTTTGCCTAAAAATATGTTTTTATGTATACGGTGGTTTTATATTAATTTATATAAATAGCTTGCTTACTAGAACGTACGTTTTGAGTTTATTTTTCAAAATCATTGGTTCATCTTGAAACCACCGCCTGTTTTATAGCTTTTTCTAATAGATTTGCTGAGTGGGACCAAATAGCCCCAGCGCGGGGCTACTAGAACCCAATTTTCAAAAATAGAAAAAAATATTAAGAGTTAAAACTGTTGTTTAAAAAAGGCTTTAGGTGCTAGTAGAACGTCTGAAAAGTGTTAAGTGTCAGTTCCCATTATGGGTTTAACAAGGCATTAAGTGTAAAACTCGCAAAAAGAATGAAATTTCGGGTCGAAGTAGCCCCACTTTACGGTACGTTCTTGAGAATTTCTTGAAAAAATGAATTTAAGAACAAATCTGAAGAATGAGTGCATGCAAAATGAAAAATGCTTATTTTTAGTACTGCAATAAACACTAAGGTCGTAAAGATCAAGTTTGAACTGCGCTTTTATTTCTCCGTAAAGTAAAAGTTTAAAATGCGACTTGTTTCTGTAAAGATTAATTCAAAAAGCAATGTATGTCATAATATATTCGGGAATATTTGCCACAAACCTGCACGCTGTGATTTAGACGGCAGAGAAAGAAAAGAACGAGCTTACTTTGTCTTAATATATTTGTTTGCATTGTAAGAACAGTTTTCATAATTGGATATGAAACTATGACACTTATGTTAAACTATTAATAATTTTTAAAACTATGAACCACAACTTATTCTTCGTTTCAAGAACTGCTATAAATAAACATCTTAAAACAAAATAGTTTACTTTTATGCCTTTCAATTTCCACAAAATATAAAGGTTCTATATTTAACAAATAAATATCTTTAAAAACGACATTTAAAATCCTTTTCTTACCACTTAAAATGTACCACTAAATATACACTTAAACCACCGAAAATTATTTCTAGAGAGAGTAAGTTGGCAAACATTTATACTGGCAAAATATTGGTTTATAATCTCACTACGGGGAAAATGCTGCAAAATATTTTCTTGTTTTTGTCACGATAGTATTTATCAATTTCTTTAAGTGAAAAAGCATAATAAAACGCGCAGTAATATGATGTTAAGATATTTAAAATATATTTTTAATAAAAAATAATTTTATTTAGCGTTACTATCATCACGTATTGCAGGAGACACAACGTTAATTTTAACACATGAGTTATTCTCATATAAAAGATAATTTTCATGTTATAATTTACATATGTTTTATTACCCATGCACATATTTAGAAGATTAAATAATTTTCAGAATAGAGTTTTACGAGATAATTAAGTAAAATTTTATATTTTATTTTAAAAAAATCTTTAATGTTGAGGTAGTGATCTAAATACGGGCCGCCCGCTATAAATAAGGGAAGGAGGTTGTGCGCAGAAGCAAAAATGGTACCGAATGAATCAACAGGAAGAGGCAAAAGCGTATTGTGAACAAATGAACTTGATAGCTAAAGCACGTGCTTTGTCAGGAACTGTTTATAAAAAACACTCGCTTTTGAAGAACTCAAAACTTTTCAAAGCTCGTACAGGTTAATTTATATCTTTTTAATTTATGCAGTGAAGTAAGTGGTTTCAATCCTAAAACAAAGTAGATTATATGTGCTTTCTTTTAGTGTTCTTGATTTGAAATATTTATTTGTTTAGTAATGGTTTAGTACATCATAAATATAAAGTACTTCGTGATCTAAAAGCGGACTTCCGATTGAGGTCCAAAAACGGCTAGCCTCTTTTTGGACCACAATCGGACCACGCTGTCTGGATCACGCTTTTTTTGAAGGGGGGGGGGGGGCAGGAATTTTTGGACCACGCTGTTTTCGATACTTGAAAGTTTTGACTTAATATAACGACTTAAATTAGTTCATATGAAATATCTCCAATCCCCACTATTGCAAAGGAAAAGAACAATCGTTGCCGCTTGTACAGGTATCACTGGATCACCTTACAAAGACGAAATGGCGAAAAGCGTGGAGCGTGCATTGAACAGAAGTCGGAAAATTGTGAGTGGGAAATCAGTTGCCTGTGAAGAGAAAAAAAATCCTTCAAGTCAAGCCAACAAGTCAAAGAAGAAATCCCAACGACAGTAGTCGGACTCGAAAGGAGACCACACTGATCTTCCTACTGATGGCAACGACTAGGATGACAAGGTGGTCGTTCTTGTTTTTGATAAATCTGATGATGGCAATGTAGTATGCATATTTTAAGACAGATTTTTTTCAGGTGACATTACAGGAGAAGTGTGGATTATCTGCTGCAAGGCTAGATATCTGAGTGTTTGGGATGGAAAAAAAAGGTTTACTACATTTGTCACTTCTGCAACTAAAAAATGAAATAAATGATTTTTATTTTTCATAAAAGTATCTAAGATGATATTTAATAAAATTATTGAATTAAAATCTCATGTTTTTATTTATTTTTTAAGAGATAAGAAGTGGCCCGTTTCTGGACCACCTCTTGAAAAATTTTTAATTTTCCCTTTTTTTCATAATCAGGAAGTTTTAAAACACTTAAAACTGGTGCAAGGAATTTTGAATCCTAAGATCACCTTCATGAATGTTTTAAAGAGTTATTCGCACTAAAATTATCCCTTTAGCATGACCATGTTAATCAGTAGGTGAAAAAGGAATGTGGTGGCCCGTTTTTGGACCACTTCCTCTAAGTCAGAAGCTCCCAAATATCCTTCCTTCACGTTGTCGCCACTGTTAGTAAAATGTAAGCAAAAATTTTTTGTAAGCAAACAACGTTTTTATTTTTGTGTTTTTATTTCAAACTATTGATAAATTAAAGTTTAAAAAATCATTTAAAAATAAATTCTTTAAAAATTAGTTTACGCAATTATTTTAAAATTCGTTTTCAGCGGGCAATGTCTTTTTTTCACAACAGTCTATTTCTTTCCCAGAATTACAACAAATATTTTTTTTAACAAAAAGTCAAGTAATTTACAGCTGGCAACTCAGAAAAATATTGTTGCATATTTGCGTCATTTAGTTGTTCGAAATGTGTTCCTGGAATCTATATGAAAGCATTAAAATAGATAAGGTTTTCTGTATGTCATTCCCTCACATAATGTTTTTACAGGTAAATAAAATAATGCATAAACCAGAATAATAATAAATTACTTCCTCGTTTGAGAGTATTTGTTTGCGAATAAACTCAAAAACCAGTTAGGCGTATTGGCGTATTTAATAGAATCAAATTTAAATGAGTTGGTCATTCTCACACTAGTGAGGGAATGGAATTTAGGAGAAGTTACAATGCTAAATATTCAAAAAATATTTTTATCTTTCAGGACCAATGTCCTTACTATTATTTGAAAAGGTTTCATCTGATTCTATTAACTTTCATTTTTCCGAACTAAATAAGTTCAAAATGACTATTTTAGGAGAATGACCATGTATAGCAAGGGCGTAGTGTGAATCTAATGAAACTCATAATTAATTATTTTACCTTGACAACTACACACATTTCTTAAAATAATGTTTCTTATTATTACATATTCCAACTGATGTCCCTTTATTTCGATCGATATGGGACAGAAAAACTTGAAAATTTGTTCGATATCCAAAATGCAATCTCTAGATATTTTGCTCGAAAAGTGATTCATTTCTACCTATCCGGGATTGAAAATGTGTGCGCAACACGCCAAAAGTTTGTTGATAACGAAGGTTATTGCCATATTTGATTAAATATAAAAACTTTTAAAAAATATTTGTGGAAAGAAAAAAAAAACGAAATCTCTTTCCGGTCCCCTAATCTTTAGGTTCAGGACAATTAAACAAAAAGATGAAAATTCAGCAGCGTTAGAATTTAGAGATGCGTTGTTAGTGGGTATCAATAGGTGGTAAAAAGTAAAACCGGAGAAGTAGCAGAGGAATTACATCGTATATAACAGGGGATGCGGGCCTTCCAGGATCAAAATGCAATTCGTTATTTGTAATTTTTATTAAAAATAAATAATTGCAATTGTTTCTGGTGGATCCATTATGCTTGTCGGTTCGGTAGTATTGAATTACTCAGTCTTCCTAATGCAGAACGCTGGCTGAGGTGAATGACAGTCATTTTGGATATTTGCTAATGTAAAAATGAATAAAACAGATTTGCGGCGTTCTCCCTTCGTGTGAGGATGTGTTGATCTACCAGAGCTGACACGAAGACACATTCTGGTGTTATTAGTAAAAGGATAAATATCGTTCTTAATCACGAGAAAACCTCTGGAAAGTCATGTCAATTTCTTCATTACCATGTGACAAGACTACGCAATAAACGTGGAGTGATAATTCAGTGGCAATCTTTGGTTACCTTTGATATCATTACGTCAGTCCCTGTAATAAAAAATATTTCCCTCCCCCCAAAAAACTAATTTCATTGAAAGTTAACCGTGTAACGGAATGTCACGTGGCACAGGAAATACCTTGTTTGATGCTGCCGACTGAAAATAGTTCCTCTACTATTTTTAGTCGGCAGCATTTCAGTTCTAACCCCAATAGACTTCGACGCAAAGCTGATACCCTTCCTTCAAGTTAGGCAAATACCTGTTACAGTAAAAACCCTCTAATGCGGACACTAACGGGACAAATTTTTTTGCCCGCAATAGATGGGTGTCCGCAGGACAGGGGTTTAATAATGACATTTGTTTAGGAACCGGGGAATTAAAAATTGTGCGCATAACAGGAGCGTCCGCATTTGAGGGGTTTTCCATTAAGAGGGGTTTTACTGTATTTCATTTATTTTTACGTGGATGTATTTGATTGTCTTGTGATAACTCATTCGCGTACGTTGGCTATATGCAATTATTCAGGAAAACTTTTTAGGTCAGCTAAATTAATTTGTTTGGAAAGCTTTAATAAATATCAAGTTTGCATGGTAAAACATCTAATAGGATCATTTAATGACTTACCGTATAGTATTAAATTGAGAAAATTTTGCAAGTCTAAATAATACCCTAAGTCATATAAATACTATAAAGCTTAAAGCCAAGTGTCAACTTATCTCTCAACTGCAGAAGACCTAGACAGATATCTGCGACACAACTCGTGACAGAGCAAAAACCCTTTTTGTTATCTCACAGTCAATTTTCAATGTAGGGGAGACTGGGGTTAGTTTTTACAATTTTTTTCAATATTTTTTTACGCTAAACTATTTCAAGTATTTACGTGTGTGAAACTTTAAAATGCGTCTAGATTGTTTAACATTCATAATATATTTTTTAAAAAATGATTAGAACAAGCATATAATTTATCAAACGCATCGGTGATGTGCCCATTCGTCACAATTACGACACTGAAGCCATTTACTTGGTTTTTTGGATTCTGAGTACGGTTCAGCGCACTCTATGCAGAACCAGTCTTCATCAGTTTCGTCCGTAGAACGCACTGTTTGGATGCAACTTTTTGCTTTTTTTTTTTTTTTTTGTGTCTTTGTGTCTGTTGATTTCTTCTCTGTTAGAGACAATTTCCTTTTCACAGATTTTTGTTTCCTAGCTGCGGCTTGCAAAACATTTTTTACTGGTGTATCTGTTACAGTGGCGTTGACCTATGGTTTCCACTTGCGAGCAGTCTTCACTTCTGCACGGTCTGCAGTGTCGGAGAAGGACCTACATTCGAATAACACATTATTTATTATTATTATCATTGCAGTTATTATTTATTCAACCATGCATATTAACAATAAATTCAATCATACAATGAAAGAGATCTGAATTATTATTATTATTATTACCAACTACAGTATTTTATGAATTAAATCATGCAATGAAACAGATCAGAAATACTACTTACCACCATTTTTCATCTTACTGCAGAATCTCTGTATAGTCATGAACTCTATTTCGTATTGATCGGCTGCCTTTCGTAATGAACTACCTGCCATTACTTCTTAACCCACCTCCAGGTATGTTTCCTTAGGTGTTTTGCCCCTGTCCGTCTTGTTTTTATAGGCCCCCGCCATAGCACTTTTAATAAGAAAATATAACATTCAATTCAAACTTGCATAGGCAAGTTGTTACTTGTAATAACTAACCCCAAAAAACTGTAACAACTTGCCCCATATGACGCCACTTCAAATCTTGGCACATATTACTGATATTGTATCTTTGTACAAAAATTTTAAATATGTTAGCACATACCTGAAAATGTAGGCTTTCACGTCGATAAATCAATCCGTTATCTGCAATGGTTTTGTCACAAATAGAAAAATAACAGCGGAAAAAAAATTACTTCCAGGCTACAAACACTTCAGTGACCGCCAGGGAATGCAGATGGGTGAGTGTTATCATCTAATGCAAAGAAAGTCAGTTTCTTTCTGGCGGTTAATTTTAAATTCGAACGTAAAAACTTACCCCTTGTCACAACTAAACCCCTGTCTCCTTGACAATACGAAAGTCATTTTGGTTTACCCGGAATAGCATTCCAGAAGTATCTAAACCCATCAGGTTCGCCCTGCTAAATAAGATGTTTTACTTCTCTTTTTTTAATTTTTCGATCTAAAAAAAGAGCAATATTTATTAAACATTTATCCCAAAGCCCCCCCCCCCCAAAAAAAAGTTTTTTTTTTCGAACTTTAGACACATCATTTCATTTCTCACCTGGAGGTTTTAGACTTTTTTTAACGTTTTTCTTTCCGCGGAACACAGTGCACAGTTTGGCTGTTGAAAGAAAGTTGAAAAGGATACATAGTTAGAGAAGAAATCTTTTTTATATTATTATTATTATTTTCGAGTTGCTGGGTTAACAAAAATTTGTCCTTTTCGAAGAGTCAATGAAGAGCTATGTGTAGGTCATTCATAATGAACGCAATTGTTATTACATCTTTATTGTTCACCATGATGACCTTAGCACCTACAGGCTGTCCATGAAAGGACTCCCTGATTCAAAATTAAACATTTCGAAAGTAAAGGCCGATATTGGAATTAAATATACGGTATGTTTATTGTGAAACCCATGAAAATCATGAACATAAACTTGGAAATTAGTTACAAAAACATAAATAGTGCTGTGAAGGAGTTGGACAATAATTTCTGTCGTAAATGTATGTACCTCTGAGAAGTAAAATTACTGCTAAAGCGACTTACTCCTTCGCATAGCTATTTATGGGGATTTCTATTGCAATTACAGCTTGCTGCTCTCCCTGTTGGTTGTTTTTGTTGCTGCTTTCCAAATTTATTTACATTATTTTTATGGGTCTCACAAAAAGCATAACTTTTTTTAAATGTCAATATAGGCCTTTGTTTTCGAGATATTTAATTTGGAAATCAGAGAGTCCTTTCCTGAATACCCAGTAACTAACTTAAAAAAACAAAACGAGCAAAGCTTTAAAAATGAATTTGTGCCTACTACATTTTTTCAAGTTCTAACGAAATACACAAAACAAAAAAGTATATATATATATATATATATATATATATATATATGAAAAAGTATTTTTCCCCTTTATTTATAACACCTCAAAGATCAATCTCGTCTGAGCCTGATATATATTTCTTGAAAGCTGCAGTAAGATTTCCTTCAGCTGTTGCATGTATAAGAATAAATTGGTAGTATTTTTGACGGCAAGCGTCATTAACAGGCCGTCTTCCAAGATTTCTTGTCGGCAAGATAATGAATAATGCGCTACATACTAAATGAAGCTACATGCTTTTGAAAGAAGAGGTGCAATTTTCACCCTTATACTAGCATGTTTTAAATCTTCTCGCAAGATGTGAGTGCTGTTTCAGATATTAATTCGATCTGAAATTCGGCTGATAAATAGTTTTCAGCATTCAAAGAATATTTGCGTTTCACCCTGACTAAAAAAATGACTTAAGAGATTGTTTTATTCCGCATAACCAAGTTTTATCAACACGTATAAATGATATTTTACCTAAAAGCTTGCTGCATGGGTACCCCAAAAGCATTTTTAATCCAAATTAGTTTCAAAGAACAACGGTTTATGAGATATTCGAACTTGTGAAATTTTTAAAACAAACATTGCAATATTCACTCTCCTCGAAAATAATGATTACTCGTGTAAATAAAAACGTATCTGAAGAAAAAACGGTGTGAACATTAAAACAGTGTTGAAAACCTATAGTAAACATAAAAAAGCAAGGCGTTAAAATTAAATAAGTACCGATTTATATAAAATTCCAGAAACTCCTGTAGGTAATAACATCAAATAATTGAATCAGCGAATGTGCAGTGAGCTTTTTAAATTGAAAGGCACACATGTTTTTAAATTTATCTATTGTTTTTTCAATTTAAGAAATTAAGTCGTGTGTCTCGCATAAAAATAAAAGCGGAATTTATTTTGCTGTTGGTTTTAAAAAATTTTCAGCAATTTAAAGTATTTTCAGCTTGAATAAGAAAACAAATAAAAAACATCGGTTGTTTCATAAATATATAACCTCGAACTTGCTTCATGAGCAATTGTTTTCGAAATAATTCATATAAAACAAATGTGCACAATCGAAAAGTAAGTCTTGAATTTCTCAAACGATCAAATTTGCTAATTCAATTACCTAGACGCAGCGGAACACTGAACACTCTAAAAATATGCGTGAAAAAGGGAGGGGGGAAGCAGAGCTACAGAGCTAGAAAAGCTTTATCAAAAACTTTTGTCAAAAAAAAAAAAAAATGATATGGCAGACCGAGAAGGACTACTGATTCGATCGCGAGATCAGGCGACTTGTCATGTTAAAAAATTTCACTTTGACAAGTTTAATAGCATATTTACGGTGCAGAAATTTTTAAAAAATGCCGTAAAAGCGGGCTATTTTGGTCCACCTTTTGGAGCTTTTCTTATTTTTATTTGACAATTTTGAAACTATTCATATTTAAAAGCTGTAGAAACGTTTTTTACAAATCTTGAGTTATCTTAATTTAATTTTGGAAGTGATAATTTTATTTCCAAGTATTATTGCCCTTATTTTTTTTTTTGGGGGGGGGAGGAATGTTGCCATTGCGTTTGGGTTTCTTTGGGTCAAAGTGGTTTTACCTATTTAAAATCATTGTAAAACTAACTAGAGTAAAAGAAAGACGTGTGTTAAGGAAAATTTAAAAAAAAAAAAAAAAATGCATACCTAGTTAGTCTAGACCACTCTTTACTTGCGTGTGAGCAGATTTGTATCTGCCCAATGGCTATCGAGTGGGACAGTGAGTAGGCAATGGGCACCACCGGAGTCAGGTCCGTACCTGGGTCCACGGTGTCTAGAGTCGTAAGTGGTTTAGATCTCGTTCCCTTACGGGTAGGAGAGCCCCGGCCGAAAGGTCAGTTCTCTGGAAGCCCCAGATGGCATAGCAGAGCGGGGTTCGCTGTTTCGTACCTAGTTAGTCTCAGAAACTGCTACCAGAGAACATTCATCTTTTCCTTATTTTTGGAGGTTGAATATTATTTTTAACATAACAGCATTTGTAAAACTAAGGATTCTAAATTGTCGGCCACTTTCAACACTTGCTGGTGTGTTCCATGCTCTCAACATTAGTTCTGTCTTCTCTCTTGTCAACTACTATCCCGAAAAAGCCGATTCCATTCCATTCTACAACAACAAATTCTATCAACTTTTATACAAATTTAACAAAATATGTAAGAAGTTGATGCAACTGGGTCAACTTTTTCTAAATCTGCTACAACTTTCAGTTCCGCTCCATCATTCCATAACAAAAACCATGTCACTAAGCTCTGATGAACTGAGTTTGTAGTCACTCTCTTTATCCTTTGCTGAAAATTCAAGGTATTTTTCTTGTGTTTTTCCTGTTTAGAGTTTTACTTTCAGCTTTCATTTTCTTTTCCAAATCTCTCTGCCAGATATTTTCAAGTTTTTATGCTGGACCAATGTAGGTCGTATTTTTCAGATTAGGAGATTCGTCGTTGTTTTGAAATTTTTAAGTAGAAATCTTAACAGAAATAAGTACAACTATACCACTACATAAAGTATTCCTAAGGTTTTCAAATAGGTACTTAACAATCTCTTGGCGTATGTATAACAGCTTCTATTCTACATATAAAAGTTTGAGAGGTTATGAATACACATGTTAGCACAAGGAACGCAAAATCACTAGTGTTATTTCTTAAACAGAGCTATCGAACTAAGTGTTATACATTAATTAGTGCTTGAGGATGATCTCTAGTGGATTCTGTCAAAATGTTTAAAAAATGCTTCCTGAAGTTGAGCAGAGAGACTTGCAACTTTTTCTCAATTTGGGCCGAAGCAGGACCCCAGGACCAAAGTAGCCCACGTTCACGGTACATCGTCAAAAAAAAGAAAGCAAAAATATTGTGTAGCAATAGCAAAACATTATTTCACTAAAAAAGTGCACAAAAGCAAATGTTACTCTAGGCATAAGAAAATCTGCATTATAAGGTTAAATGGATGCAAGCCATTTTTCTTTTTTGATGAACATAATTTTGAGTTGAATTTCTCATATAGTTGGGATTCTTACTATCACAGTTTTAGACGTGAACCTGGAGTAGTCAGAGAGGCAGAGGATCTGTGAAGGTTGCGTGTCCTCAGCTTTTCTTTTGATGAAGCGAGAGATATTGCTTTTCTGGAAGGTAAGCGAAACTGTTGTTTGTGCGCCTCTAAAGAAACTCTATTCAGTCCGAAATATCCGCACCAATAAAATAATACACCGATTCACACATCAAGACTCCCATAAAAATGTTTTGCTAAAAGCAATGTTCGTATAATGGTGTAACTCGCACGTAGCATTGATTTAGATCCAGTTGAGAATAGTTGATTCCTTCTCGCTTGCAAAGTATATGGATCAGGATGAACTTTCAAACATCCTTCAATTAAACGAAGAAATCGAAAGAAGTTAACCCATAAAATACTATAATAACTTACACAGCATGTCAGCTCCAATATTTTCTGTCATAAATACAAATGGATCTATGATTGGACGGAAATCCAAGAGTTAAAAATTTATTGATTCTTACGAGAGTGTGAATGTGCTCACATTTATAAATTTTCGTGTTAAAATTAATTTTATCACATTTATTTTACTGTAAAATGTTCTTTTGGTACATCGTCGCCTCATAGTCTAGTCATTTAAGCTTAAATTAGGTAAGAATCTCGGAATTCGAGATACCCAGCTGTAAGTCTGTAAATACTTGTATATTGACGCCCTAAAAATTGTCTCAAAACCTACAAATGGTAGGGTGTACGCAACTATTAAATTTTAAGGTCAAAGGTCACAAAAATCGTTTTTTGAGCTTTTTTTGGAAAATATCTCATTTCCTATGGGTTTTTTGCTATTTGTATTTATTATCAATATTGTAGAATACAACATTCTCTACAAATTTTGTTTAAAAAATTTTTTTATACGGTGAACCGTGTTCGAGATAGAGGGCGGAGAGCGCGCGGTCACAGGATCACTTCAGGTCAACCGGTGCCTCCGGTCGAAAACGCGCCATATATAGTTGATGAACTATCGATAAATCAATGATTATAAATATTTGTCAATTTTTATTAACTATTATATTTTATCATTTCCTTCATGCATTAAATCTATATCTATTCAATAATACTGATAACCGTTTCCTAAAATTAAAAAAATAATTAAGGGAAAAACTTAAATATAATTATATTCCCATTTACACTAATGACATTTTAAATAGAAAATAATTAAGTGCATCTTCTAATACTCGACTAAAAGTTCTATACTGGACTAAAAGTTTTCATAATTATCCTCATTCCAAAGCACATATTTTATTTCTGCACGCATTAAGTGGCTGGGACACAACTTCTGCGATTTTTAAAAAGGGAAAAAAAATCATTTTTAAAAGTTTTTGAGAAACTGACAAATTTGGATGAACTAGCTGCAGCATTTGAGAAAGAAAATTGTTCGGCCCAGAGATTATTAGAGAGTGGAACTCAAACTTTATTGGCAGTCTATAATGCTCCGAAATCTGTGAAAAGTCTTGATCATCTTCGTTATATGCATTACCTCAAGTCTACAAAACTTAATAAACCTGTGCAACTTTCAAATATTCCACCAACAAGTGCAGCTGCTCATCAACATTTCAAACGCGTGTATATTATCAAGTTCAAACTTGGTTAGGGCATGATTTGGAACCCCAGGTATGGGGTTGGGCAATGCGAAACGATTTTCTGGAGCCTATCATGACAATTTTACCACCTGCTCCAGAAGATTTGATAAATACAATTTTCTGCAACTGCAAGAGTGGTTGTGGTTCGCGCGATGCGGATGCAGGAGAGCGGGCTTGCAATGCTCTTTAGCTTGTTGCCAATGTAATGGGTAAGCTTGTCTCAATGCTCTGCCATATCAGAGCGACATAACGAAGATGGAACCTTTGAACCCAAAATCATGGAAGAACTTGAAACAAATGTCGTTGAAGACGGTAATGAAGACCAGTTTGAAATTTACCAGCAGCTCGAAGACGACGATGAAGAGGAAGAAGGGGATAAAATATAATATAATAGTTAATAAAAATTGACAAATATTTATAATCATTGATTTATCGATAGTTCATCAACTATATATGGCGCGTTTTCGACCGGAGGCACCGGTTGACCTGAAGTGATCCTGTGACCGCGCGCTCTCCGCCCTCTATCTCGAAAAAGTTTTTTTTAAACAAAATTTGTAGAGAATTTTGTATTCTACAATATTGTTAATAAATACAAATAGCAAAAAACCCATAGGAAATGAGATATTTACAAAAAAAAAGCGCAAAAACCGATTTTTGTGACTTTTGACCTTGAAATTTAATAGTTGCGTACACCCTACCATATGTAAGTTTTGAGACAACTTTTAGGGTGTCAATATACAAATATTTACAGACTTACAGCTGGGTATCTCGAATTCCGAGATGAACTTACAATAATGACTGGACTATCAGAGCAACAGTAAGATATTAGTATTATTTTTTAAAATTTTGATATCTTAATGTTGCTCTTTGGCGAAGATATGCTTCTCGTTAAATGCATAATCATACCTTTGATTACTGAATTATTAAATCCAAAATATCAGTGTGTTTATATTTACATAAAGCTCTGCACTGTACTGTTTTGATGAACATAGTACTTAAAGTTAAAGAAAATTACGCCATATTTTCCAAGAAAAATTCCTAATCTGGGAGGTGAATTTGATCAATAACTAGAAATTTGGGCCGTAGCATACAGAGCAGCAAAAAGTGTCTATACAAAGTCCAGCGGAGCGATATTTACTGAAAGTTTGTTTAAAACAAAAAAGAGAAAATCATCGATAGAAAAAAGAGGAAAAGTCGCTCATAAAAAAAATCAAGTGCTTTAAATTGAGTCGGTGATGAACTCAAAAAAATAAGAGAAGCATAAATGCTGCAGTTTTTAACTTGTATCTAGGGTTTAACTTCATAGAGATTATTTCCCATAAAAAAGGACTAAGTAGCAATGAGCATTCAGCGAAAATTCGAAATTACCACCATATTTTTGCTATATCCACTTTTGCTTCCCGTTGTGCAAAATTTAAGATAGTTGAAAGACTACATTTTTATCGTCGCCTCAGAGCAACAGTAGGATATCAAAGTGTTATTGCTGGGATTAGAAGTCTAATTGTTGCTCTGAAGTGACGATATGTTAAAATTGGAAACTATACGATTTTTTTTTATCTTAAAAGTACAGGTTGTAATTCCTAGTGCAGAGAAATATCCTTCTTTACCCCGAAAAAAAACCAAGAAACAAAAAAAAAAACTTAATGGTGAAGAAAATCTACAGTTCATGTCTAAGGAACATGAACATGAAAATACAATTTAGCTTTCAATGCATTATGCTTCTTTTGCGAAAATATGGTTGAACAAAGGGACCCTCCCCCCCCCCCCCCCAGAAACACTATCTCCAGCAATTGTATATCATATTGCCATTTAACAATTCCGAAATTCTCGTCTAATTAATTGTTTAGATTGATTAATAGACGATTAGAAAAGCTAAATTAGCATATTTTTTTTTTCCAATGAGGAATCTATTTTCCTGAAAAACATGTAGGAAGGAGCGAAACTTCCATGTTCCTAGAAATAATAAGTAGACTTGAATATTGCAGTTCCAAATTTATATCACAATTAGGCGTTTTATATTGAAAATTACAAAAGTGATCGTTCATATGGAAATTTTGGAAGTTATTATAATAGTCCAGAAGAAAATAACTCCAGAAGTAAATAGTTTTTTTTAAGCATTAATATTTTGTTAATTTACTAAATAAACCTTAACAAAATCAATTTTTGCACACCTAAAGTAAGTCCACAGTTTGTAATGAAATTTTCGAATGTGTTTGCTTTGAAATTTAACCATGCATCCTTTAGAAAGTACAATCTTTTTGCCAGATCTGATGCTAGATCCCAAAATAACGCAAGAATAAAAACAAATAACATTGATTTCACTTAGCTGTTACTCCCATAAGAGATCGAGAACTGTTATATTACCTTCTTATCACGTTCGCCTTCATTTTCGTGGTCTATTAATATATCAGCTAATCAAATCCTGTTATATACAATCCATAATAATTTATTCTCATTTAGGTGACCTATTTCTCTCTCCCTGTTTCCGATACTCGCATTATCTTGCGCTTTGTTAACTGGCATGTGACAGTTGATTAAGTGCGATTTTTTTTCTTATATAGCTAGACTATATTTAGTACGTATTTGAAAAGGGTCAGAAATAGTAGAAGAATGTGAAGCAAAGGAAAATATTTAAAACAATTCTATCTTTTTCAAAATGAACAAATAGGATTTTGTTTTCTCTGAAAACTACAGCACATGAAGAAAAAACAATATATTATGATAAAAATTGCATTTCAACATTATTTTTTTCAGTAAATTTTGTACCTTCAAACAAGAGTGGAAAAATTTCCTTTTTTTTTCCGTTTGGCAAAGTGAAAGCTAAAATATGTTTCTTATGAATTATTTTTCTTATATTCCGCTAATTAAAAATATTTTTAATCAAATGAATGAGTAAAGTTTAATCAAAAGAATGAAAGAATAAATGAATAAAAAAGTAAACACTAAAACTAATAAATAAATGTATTAATAAATGAGAGAGAAACGAATGAATAAAAAAGTAAAAGAATAAATAATTAGGGGTATTGTTAGTTGAAGAATTGCAAATGAATTAATTAATAAATGAAAACGCAAGTATTTTGATACATGATTGATAATTGAACAAAATGAGCTATTTCACTTTAAAAGTATGAAGGCAAAATATGGAAAATGACGGATATTTAGACAAACTACCAATTTCAAAAACGAAACGAACAAAAACGCATTACTTATATTGTATGGATAGGTGAAAATGACGAAAATAATGTTCTGTTTTCCACTGAATTTATAACATGAACTGCATTTTATTTTTAAGTCACCAACTGAAATGAACTAACATTGTTTTTAACAGTAAGTTACTGACCCTAAGCCAGGGCTAAGGCCAGAACTACATGCCATATACCAGACAGCTCGGTTATCACATTCTGGGAAAGTGCAGTTTTGTTCTTATTAGAATTCCTTAGACGGCAGTAGTGAATAACCGAGCCGGAAGCAGATGTCATCTCATGGAAGCTGAGAGTGTCAATAAACTGGTAGATAAAGATAATTTATCTCACCAGGGAGTGTCCGAAGAATGGTGCGGTTCGACTCAAGAATTGAAGGAAAAACTTGGGTATT
Source organism: Uloborus diversus (assembly GCF_026930045.1). Classification (NCBI taxonomy): domain Eukaryota; kingdom Metazoa; phylum Arthropoda; class Arachnida; order Araneae; family Uloboridae; genus Uloborus; species Uloborus diversus. The sequence goes on from NC_072740.1 coordinate 65,061,548, forward strand.
TTTAGCAGTAAGTTATCGCCTCTAAGCCAGAGCTAAGGCAGATCTACATGCCATATACCAGACAGCCCGGTTATCATATCCTGAGACGGCAGTGTCGTTCTTATTAAAGCTCCTCAGTCAGGAATAGTGAATATGACATGTCTGGAATATGTAATGTAGTTCTACCTTAACCATGGCTTAGGGGCCGTAACTTACGGCTAAAAATACCTAAACTTTGCTTTCAATTCACGAGTCGAACCGCACCATGCCTCACCTTCGCTGGTGAGATAAATTCACTTTATTTACTACCAGTTTGATGGCACTCTCAGCTTCAATGAAATGCCATCTGCCTCCGGCTCGGTTACTCACTATTCCTGACTGTGGAGTTCTAATAAGAACGGAACTGCAGTCTAAGGGTGTAATAACCGGGATGGTTGGTAAATGGCAGGTTTGATTAAAAAAAAAAAAATTTGAATTTGTTTTTAAACTACCTAAGTCCTCTTTTAAACGTCTTACTCATCTCTCTTCCCTTCATGAAACCGGAAAAATACGTAAAGAACACCTTATTTAAAAAAAATAACAAAGGTACGTTTATAAACATTTCATGTAAAGGAGCGTAAAATGATCTGCCCCTTGTAGAACATTACATATACAGTTTTTTAATTTTATTAGCTTAGTTAATATCATGTTTTTATCCATTCAGATAAAACATTTTATCTCGGGATGAATTTTTGTTGTAATTTATTTCGGCAATTAACTTTTTTGTTGCTTGTACGGTTAAACATTAAAAAAGTTAAACTTAAGTTAAAGTTAAAAAAGTAAACTTAAGTTCAATATGTTCTAAATCAGCGGTATCTAACCTACACTGTAAAAAAAATCTGTAAAATTTACGGAAAAAAACTGTCAGCCAGGACGCCAGTTTTCTTCCGTTTATTTTACAGAAATCTTCCGTATTTTTATTATTTATTCAAGCTGATTTATTATTTTATGAAGATTAAAAAATGAAACTATACTTTTATAAATACATTTCAATATTTACTATACTACTACGAAATACATGTATACAAAGGTAAATTTCCGAATATGCCTCTGTAACAGATGACAAAAAAACATAATAATAAAATATTGATTAGGATGCAATGAAATGGAAGTTGCAAACGATTTAAGACTTACTCGCTTTAAATAAATATAAGATCAAAAAACTCGAGCACGAGAACCAAAATCCAAACAGGCGGGCGAAATTTCGAAGAAAAACCAAGTACGCGGTGAGGCGATGGTAATAGTTAACGCTTATAACCGGTTACAGATTCAAAAAAACAGAGAAATCCTGAATTTTATTACGAACAGTTTTTTTTCTGTAAAAAATACGGATAACTTCTTCAAAATTTACAGTTTTTTTTTACAGTGTACGGTCCACAGGCCACATCCAGCCTGCGAAACTGATCCGTGTGGCCCGTTGTTTTGTTTACTCGTAAATGTTACAAATCGAAACCGCGATTAGTCCCAACGTAAAAATTTTGGAGCCATATATTCAGAAATTGGTTCTGGAAAACGTAAGTAGGATAACGGCACCAGTCACAGATACGCTTAAGACATCGCTCTCAGGTTAACTCAATTTCCTGAGCCTTTTAATCAATTTAGAGTTTTTAAACAATTTTTGTCTCCTGCAACAACATCTCATCTAACGTTTGGTTGCCTCTTGATCATCCGAATTAGTTAATTCTATATTTATTTGCTCAATTTCAAAAAAAAAAAAAAAAAAACAGTCCGAACCCCAGTAACAGATACCGAAAAATCTGACGATACCCAGCAACAGACAGAATTACGAAAACCTGAGTATAATTGACGAAATTCACTTTTTCTCTTCAAAATGAGCAAAAGAATGAGACTGATACTGTATTTATATTGATCACTAGTTTTCTTTTTGCATGAAAGATACTCTAAAAATTAATTTTAAGTTTTCAAAAAGGAACATCCTCATGTGTTTAATAGCCAATGATCGAGTAACGCTCCTGACGACATCAACAAAGAAACTTGCGCCGCGGTATGATAATTTGATAACATGTTTTGGTAATGTTTTAAATGCACGGAAAGACTTTATTGTGACAAGGCTGAACTGGATCCGGTAACTTAACTGTTTTACTGGTAAGACTGTGTTATTTCAGGGGAATGAAGAAACCAAAACAGGTCAGCAATGAACGCTATCTACTGAAGTTTAGGGTTAATCCATTGGAGTGAGGGTTAAAAGTTCAACGATCAAAATATCACCAATCAGGCAATTGCTTCGTTTAAATGTAGAAGCAATTTTCACCCGTCATATCTTGACGGGTGATTTTTTAGTTTTAAATAACTTGCAGTCTAAACCGATTTAAAGACGTAAATTTTAGCGGATATTAAAAATGGGATGTTGTTATAATGAAAATTTTCTCATTTAACCCTGGACAAACTTCCTGTAAATATCAGAGATACTTTTTCAAAATTTTCAAAGAATAATGACGCAAAAGCTATGTTTAAAAAATATATATTCAACATTTAACCTAAAAATATAGTCTAAATATATTCCTATTGAAAATACATTCTAGTAATTGGAGTGACAACTTAAAAAATTCATACACTTAATGTGAATTTCTTTAATTTAGAAAAAATACGCTTCAAATAACTTTAAAATTGGCAGTAGTAACCCTTTTATAGCAATACCCAAATGCCATTTTACTATCTATCGATTTAACTCCAAACCTTCGTGCAGTATTCCCTAAAATTCACTACAGTGGTTTTAGCACTACCTCATTTCTTAGACATGAAAAATGACCATCGATAAAGTTCGTTTTATCGACGGCTTACTCCCATCCTGTTTCGCTATTCTTCTTTCCTTACTCCTCCTATGTAGTATTGCTGAAAACAGCTGTATGTCTTCCCATGATATCGTAATTTTCAGCATAGTCCCGATCCTGTTTTTCCCGAAAGGGAAATTTAAAGGAGAAATTGGAGTTTGCTTTACATTCTCACAACGAGAGCCATTTTCTTGAATTAGAAATGCAAACTAACAGCGCATAGCTAAAATGAAACTGAAAAGCTATTTTAGCAAAAACGCAGGGAATAACTCAAGCCAAAATAATGTCATGTCCAAAGCTTTTATTAACTGAAGATGGGATTCATGGTTATTAAAAACAGAACGTTATTTAACATGAAATGCAGCAAAATCACAATAAATTATTACACTCCCTTATATTACATTAACTCATTGTTCTGCCTTAGCTCTTGCTTGGTGCGGTAACTTAATACTACTTATTCCATAAGAAATTGTATTAATTATTTTAATTTAGTTTATTATGCTTTTAATCATTACAAATAGTAAACTTTAAGCAATAACGTTGTTTAATAATGATAGACGATGATGTATAATATCGGAGGTATAATCGGAGATAAATTAAAATTGTTAAACTAATTAAAATTAAAATAGTTTAAAATTGTTTAAACTATAAAGTCTAAACTGGTTTAAAATAATTAGTTTAAAATAGTTTAACAGTTTTCGTAAATTAAAATAGTGTAAAAATGATTAAGGTTTGTAAAAGATAACGACCATACAAGTTCACATTTAATGTTTTGATTTTAATCAAAACTTACATCAATGACCGTGTAGGAAAAATAAGCTTGGGTTTACATTTTCGTTGATTACATTCAAAGCCAAAGATAATGCGTTTGCGTAGAAAAGTTTAAAAACGTGTCAAGAAACATTTTTGAAATGATACTACGCATTGTTAATTACATTATTTTCTTTTAATCACTCAATTGAATTTAACAGAAATACTTTCGTATAATATTGCGAAAAAAATTATTAAGAAATATTTTGAACAATTTGAAATAGCCAAATCTCAAAGTGCCAAATAAATCAACAAACTGTGTTGTGCAGGTGCAGGTATTAAAATAAATTAAGATGAAGCGAGAAAAAAAATTGCTCGGAATATATTTTTTAATGCATTAGGGAAAAAAAAATTACAACAGGTACTGCTATAGGAAAAAAAAAAATTCTATGTTTACACATTATCTTTAGATTTCCCAAATCAATAAGTATTGATAAAAAAATCAAATATTTTACATTTTTGTGTTTTTTTACTTGCAGTCGCGTTAAACTTTAAGGATCCGCTATTATGTTAGTATAAGAATAGCTCGAGATCAACTTCATGTTCATGAAACAAATTATAACTCAGAAACAAATCAATACCTTTGTGCAGAGAATTAAATCGTACTCAACAACGTTTAAACGCACAAAATTTGCAGATGACTGCATACATCTGTTTCAAAAACTCAGGGAACCCCTTTTTCAATGTAGGTAGTAAGCTTTTGGATGTAAAGGCATCCGGTAAAAGCTTTATATCCAAAAGCTCACTACTTTGCATTGAAAAATTGGTTCCCTGTAAATCCGAAACACTTGGATGGAGCTTTCCCTAATTATGTACATTAAAATGTTGTTAATTGCTATTTAAAGTTTAACTCAAAAGAAAAAAAGCTTGTTTCATAAATGCATGTGATCTGTAAGATGATGAGGTGATCTGTAAGCAGGAAAATTAATTATTCTACTTATGAAGTAGTATCCTCCGCAACATTTTTTTTCAACAGCAAAAGGAAAGCATTGAATCAAAATTTAAAGCAGCAAATGAAAAAAAAACCGGTGAAATTCTCCATTTTCTTTCGAATTTTTAGCATTGTAAGCAATTGAAGAAAATCTTATTTCAATATTTGTTTTTCGTCCTACATCATTAAAAAATCGTAAAAAAAATAACAGTAAAACGGTGAAACTCTTCAGTTTACCTAATTTTCAGGCTCTTTGCAAGTTCAAAATATATTATCCAAATGAAAATTTTAAACTCTTCTTTCATCGCAACTTTTTTCGCGCTATAGTGACTGGGAAACACTTTTTTCCTGCTCCCTCCTCACATACTCATGTGAATCTTACAATTAAGTAAAAGTTGTGTCCGTGCGACTGGACTTCAGAGTATTTGCATCGTCTGCCTAAATCAATAAATTTTGAGTAAAAACTAGTTTGAAGCGTTGGTTTGTAACCGCGCTGCTGCATTTAAAAAAAAAAAAGTTTTGTCGTATTCTATTTCAACTTTAAACAATTAGGTGGTAATTATAATAATCATATACTTCATATGTAAGACTTTTATGCGCTACCTAGCTAAGCTACGTGGTTTGATACCACACGAGAGTCCCTGAATTATCTGTATAAAATAAATTAACTATCAGGTTACTTTTTGATCAGAAAGAGAAAAAAAATATTAGCAAGTTATGTTAACCTGGCATGTTTCCAGCCATTTTTTGTCACCTTTAATATATTCAAAGCAACAACGTTTCAAAAATTAGGGAAGCAAACTACGTATTTAAGTTGAAGTGCGCTCCTTTTTCTTTCAGAAATTATTTCTGGTAAGGATAGTTAATTGTCTACGACATATAAAAATATCTATACACTTTGTATGCACCCTGTATCTTATACCATCACATTCGCACATATTTTAAAGAACGTAAATTACTAAATCGTGTTAGTACACACCATTGTAAACAAGATAGGTTTTTTTTAATGTTTACTTTTAAGATGTCGATTAATAAACTGTGTTGTAGAAATTCGATTAAATAATTTCAACAAAGAATAACTGTATTTGCATCATGAAATAAAATATAACATGATTTTAATTACAAATATATACCAACCCAAACTTTAAGAAGTTAAATATAAAAGGAAACAATATTTCAAGTAATACTAGAACATATGAGGCAGTGAGAAGCAAAGGGATGTAAATGCGAAACTTTAAAATTTGGAAATAATCAGTATAAATGATAGGAAAACCTCTCCTCTGTTTAGTAGCAAGAGATGGTACTAGTAGCTCTGGTGGGTGCTGCTGTACTGCATGATTTAGAAAAAAACAATGAAGGCCTACTAAGGATCTGAACTTTAAATGCGATTTACTTGAAACTTTAAATAGTCCACTTACATCCCTTTGCTTCTCACTACCTAAAATGTGACTTGGCTAATTTTAATTTCAGATTACAAAAACAACGGATTTATTTCGACATTCTTTGTCTATTTTTCCCGAAACGCAAAAATAAATCTGTTGACCGTTTAAAGTTGAATATTTTAAAGGAAGTGAAGAAATTAACTACACGGGTGTTAAATGTTACATATGGAGACGGGGGGGGGGGGGGGGCGTTTGATTTTCAGTTGGTTAAGAAACTCTAATACCGGTAAAATATTTTACACGATTTCCCTTTTCAAAGTTATGATGATTGTGATTAACGTCATTAAATAAGATAAATATAAGACACATTGACAAACTTTATGAAACATAAATGGATTGGTGTATTTCATGTGTAGGCGTTGGTAATTAAAATCAGCGGTACTCAGTAATCAAACGAATCAAGAGCTGTACACTGCAAGTGACAAATATCTCACAAACAAAAATGTTCTGTAAAATAATTTAAAAGTATCACAAATATAATTATGCGGACCCACTCTTAAAATGCGTCTTCCAGAAACATCTGCCTTTAAAGTCGAAAATCTGTATTCCCAGTTGAGAGCTAGTCTGTAACAAAAATTTATAATTTTTGAATTGCATAAAAAATTATTTTTACCATATTAGAAGTAGAACTATTTAAAACGGATTGTTTTTACGTCTGAAAAATATTCCAACGAACATTTTAAAGCATTTTATTTATTTATTTATGTATTTTTTTTGCAGAAACTGCTATACTTCAAAGTATAAAACCACAATACTTTACATGACATAAATTGTTAAAAACGAGAAATATAGACTATACACGCATACAAATGACATTGAATTTTAAGGAAATTTCTGCCCCTTAATTAATGCGTTAATTCGAGGTTGTTGTTTTTTTTTAGAAGATAGTTTTTACATAGTCAATTCCATTATATACGTCGCTAATATTGGAAAATTTTAGCGGTGATGGTTACCAAAACTATATTAATGCCGAAAAAGACAAAAAATAGACATTTTACCTCAATACGGACACACAAGTATACCTTATACTAAATAGATTACTTACCTCAAACCATTTTCTTTTTCCATCTTTAAAAATACTCACTAACAGTACAGGGCTCCGGAACATATCCACATACGATTTCACCTTTGCTTATGAGCCGAAATAAGTACAAATAAATTGCAATATATCTCATAAAATTTGTTAGCAAACTAAATAGTTGTAAATATCTATTCACTTTCGTTCAAAATTTGTTCCAGCCAACCTTATATTTAAATCATCTAAAAAGAAGAAACTTTCTGAACTTGCTACACATTACTATTTATTTTTCTGCACACTCATCTATTTTTTTTCTTCCATTTATTAACATCCACTAAGACAGTACAATAAAGATGCATATTTCAGGACAGAATTTACAGCACACTAAAAAGGAAATTCCAAACAGGGCGGAGACGCACGCCCATCTTCTATTTCGGCAAATTGTAAACATGCGATTTGCTTCACTTCAGTTCTAATCTGAAAAAAGAATCAACTATCAAAGGGACCTCCGGCTCTCAAACTATGAAGGACTGCGTGCCAGGCGCCTTGCCTTCAGAAGACAACACAATAGATGGTGGTACCATTTATGGACAGTTCGAAAATTTAGAACCAGGACTCGAATAACTTTCTGGTCTGCCACTCCCAGAGGTATCGTTTCACTTGGAGGACATTATGATCACGAGCATACTTAACGTCGCCCAGTCACCATTAATGACGACAGTGGATCTTCGACCAGCTAGGATCGAGCCCAAGATCATCCGGCCCCAAGTCCAATGCCTTACCGATAAGGCCACCACGGCCCTGAAAAAAGAAAAATAAGTTCACAAATAGGGCCTTCGTGGCTCTGTGGTAGAAGCTTCGTCTTCAAAGTCGGATGTTGTGAGTTCGATTCCTGCCAGTGTCCTGGGTGTTACTTTTCTCTGGTGTTGTAAATATTTTCTATGTGTGCCCGGAGACAAGACGCTTTGTACGCAGTTCTCTTTGTATGTGAAACTGTTGAGTTTCCGTAAAAATTAAAAAAAAATAATAAAAACATGTTCGCAAATGTCAGATAACTGCAAAAATTTCATCTTGTCTTCGTTAGCAGCACAGGAAAGATTAACATCATCGAGGAATGGAAATGAATTCGATTCTCATGTATATACGTCGTTGACGGGAAAGATAGACTAGATGTAAACAAAAATTATCACGTGTTTGGCTTGGTAATAGCAAATCGGTATTATGGATACGACAAATATTGGTTTACGTTTTTAACTGCAGCGAAATTCCTCACAAAAGGCGGGTTTTATCGGCAACCCATTTGTTTACTTTCGGTCTAGACTTCAGTAAAAAGACGTGTACTTTTGAACTCTAATAACACTATTTTCCAATGATAAAAGTCGTCTTTTGGTAGTTTCAAACGTAGAAATTCTGTGCAAGAATAATGAAACATTTATTGGTACAACATTCTTTTTTACCTCTTTTTACGAAATAAAGGAAGTTTAACCCAAAAATGGGCCTTAATTTACATTTTGTTCGCCTCCGAGTGAATATTGATTTTTTTTTCTACCCGACCAAACGCATAAACACCCAAAATATCCATTTTGACGTTCCCCGAATTAATTACAACGAGTTTTCTCGTGACGTCTGTGTGTACGTATGTATGTGCGTATGTGTGTATGTATCTCGCATAACTCAAAAACGGTTTGTCCTTGAAAGTTGAAATTTGGTACGAAAATTCCTGGTGAGGTCTAGTTGTACACCTCTCCTTTTGATAGCATTCGGATGTTTCGAATAGGGTCTTTTACACCTTTTTTGGGGGGCAATCATTGTTAATTTCAATGCAAACTCAAGTGGTGTTATAATTTGGCAAACACTTGGCAATATATCGCCAAGCTTTTGGTCGCCAAGCTTTTTCCCCAACTTGGCGACAACATTTTTTTTTTCGCTTTTTTTTATTTTTTTGTTTTTATTTATTTATTTTTTTTTAAATCTGGTTTCATTTTGGCCACTATTGGCAATATTTAGAGAGTTAACCATTGAATCACATTAAAATGTCCAATATTGGGAAAATTAATCTGTATAAAACTTTTTATGCTTCAGTTCGCAACAAACTTATGGTAAAAATATTAAAAGTTTCTTTGCTTACTCCAAGGCACTATGATCTTTAAATTGGCGCAAAAGGAAGTCATGTGATGCACACATCAGCTCGTTTTTATTTAATATATTTTCCTCTTTTTAAGTCTTTTAATCGGTTAAAGCAAGCATTTTCTTTTTAATTAACACTTTTCTTTACTTTTCTTTTTTTAACAGAATCATGAGTCTGTATAAAGCCTGCACATGTCGATCATACGCACAAATTTCACGTAATTGTATTTTATACACGGTTTTTAACGCTACTAGCATTGAATACACAACCAAAATACCTGCAGACGAAATTTAAATAGACTGTCTCACCATGGGTGATGTCTGCAACATCTGGTGCGAAGACCCCACCTCCATTGTTTCAATCGAAATCATTTCAATTCGTTCCTCCCTTTTGGTTCGTATAGGAGCATACTGCTCAGGTTTGTTTTGATAAGGACTACAATCTCAATATTTTGCCTCCCCTCTACGTGTGATATATTTTATTTCATTCACAACGAAATGAAGGAAATCACCCCGGGAAAAGAGCAGATGAGTCAAGTCTGCCACCTGAAGCCCCCTGACTTCCAAGCTAATAGAGCTCACCACTCGGCCACTGAAGCACCAATCTGATTGATATTACTAGGACTTTTTTTTCTTTTTCAACGTTCGATGGACAAAAGGAAAGACTGTGAAATGTAAAATATGATTTTACCATCAAAATTAATGTACAATAAATGTTATATCTTTACATTATAACTATTACGATTAAGCCAGTGATTTCAAGTGAAATTCTGATGATTCAAGTGAGATCACGGTCATTTCGGAAGCATTACTCCCCCCCCCCCCCCGCCATTATTTTTTTAACTATAATAGACTTAGGTTGAACCTTTTCTTTAACTTAGTCAACTCAGTTAACAAGGTCGTCTGAAGACTGACTTACGTGTTTGACACCTTTAATCACGCACATCATTTCGGTCATCTTCAAACTTTCGACAATATTCAGAGGGCAAAATCACTTATAAAACTGTCTCTACACTAAAAAATGTTGAGTAACCTTACTCCATAAAATCGGTAGAAGCTTAGTTGCCTCCACTGCTCTGGAGTAACTTAACTGATATAACTGATGTAAAGTTACACATTGCTTGTGGAAGGTTGCACTATGGGAATATAATTATAGTGTAACGTCTCACTCATTTCCGCGTAAGGTTACACCAGAATTTTCTCTATGCTTTCAAAAACTAAGCTTTCTTCTGACTTTCTTGAAACATTTATCAAGTTCATGCTTATTAACAACCAATGTACGCAAATTATTTATTTATCTTAATAAACAAACAAGACATATTTTATTGCACTCACAGAGAAAATGACCTAAGTAGGGTCAGAACCCAGAACGCGAATCTCAGGCAGGTTTTAAAGTAAAATAATACAACTTATATGTTGAAAAATAAAAATCTTTGATTTACGTCAAGCAGGGTGTTTTTTTGTAACTAATCCTATTCTAACAACATTTTATTGTTTTGAAAAACAAAATGGAATCTTACGTAAGATTAGGATCTAGGGGTTTGAAAAATCTTCACGTGAAGGAAGGGGGGGGGGGCAAAAATTCCCAAAATCACATAATTAATAAGTACGTACGTCCCTTACGTGACGATATAAATTACACAGCGGAACAGTGATTTTGGTGCTAGGGTTTTTGGAACTGATTTCATATGAATTTGATATCCTTAATTCAAATATGACATTAGTTTTTGCCCAGAAGGTCAAATTTTAAAGATATAACATTTGAATATACATAAAACGGGTTTAAGTTACATATGTAGATCAAATAAAACACAAAAAAAAGGATTTTTCATTCCCATTGTATTGTATTGTATAAATAATTGAATGATTATCAAACAGTCCAATTAGGCTGTTGGACATGAGTCTCTAACTTTTAAGAGCCTCAAAATGACTAAAATTGTAGTAGTCTTACTTAAAAAAACTTTACGATAATTTTCTTTCATTTTCTTAAGTTTTCTTCTTTGTTTATTTACCTTTCTTACGTGTACTTAAGTGTAGGATATTCAGCCTCCCAACAAATATTTTGAACGAGTGGTAAAGCACATCAGGACCCCTGAAATGGTGGTTCCCCATTAATTTTTATGTTTATAAGGTTTCACTTCAGAGGACCCCCAAAAGATGTTCATTTCGGGTCACCCACTATATTAATCGATCCGTGAAAAATATTGTATGCAATGATCCAGCTCATCACACATCGCGCGAAACGAATATATGCAAACCAAGAACTTAAAAATTTACCTTAACGTGTTGATGCGTTATTACTAAACTTGTCAAACTTTTACTGATTCTGTTGAATTTTCCTTTAAGTTACTACCTGCAGGTTGACAATAGGGTAAATATGCCAGAAGCAATCCTTGTTTAAGAAGCCTACACTTGCTTTAGAAGTGCGCAAAATGGAGTTAAAACTGCACATTTTGGGTAAAACAGCAGCACTTATCTAAAAAAAATAGAGCTGTTAGAGCAAAATAGATTTTATATTTCAATTCAGAGCCCCAAACATATCTAAAATCAGTTCTCAAACTCTGGGCACCAAAGAAAAAAAAAACATTTTTTTCTGTTCCCCTGTGTTATTATTTGCTTAAAAGCTTTTAATGTTTAATTTCATTTTTATTTCGTTTAAAAAACCCCAAAATATAAGCGGAGAAACGTTTTCATGATTGCAAATATTAACAAACAAGAAACAAAAATATTATTTTTATTGCACACAAGTAACAACATGCACCCAGTTTCCATATTATTAATGTTGTGCCCTACTAACGATAAAATATTAAAAGCAAAGTTATAATAAATTTTATTATATTTTTTTCCTTCTATTTTGCCAGCTTATTAAAAATGCAAATTGTTAGTACCGTTAATAGTTTTAAAGCGAAGAAAAAGGGTTATTAACGGACTAGTACTGCAGAAAACAATCTAAATGATATTTTTTGCTAATAATAAATTTCGTCTAAAAGTATAAGAACTTTTAACATTGCTTTGTAGTTAAGACTGTTAAATTGTATTTTAATTATATGTATAAAATATTGCGCTTTTTTAGTTTTTACGTTTAAAATCAATGTATGGATAAAGACCTGTGCAAATTTTATTATTTGCTTATTTTCCCAAGACATATTTTTGTTAGAATTAAGCAACGATTTTTATAAGTGATCAAATAACTTAGATCAAAAGTAAAGATAAACCAAAAAATAGCATTATATTAACGTTCCAAATTATCGCAGTACTTTCACGAATCACGATACGGTCACATCTTTACATGTAATCTTTCAATATCATTAAAAATACAAAAAAAGAGAGAGAGAGAAAAAAAAATATTTATTCTTTTAAGAAAATTGCAAATATTTTGCAAGGTTCGAATTGTTTGTTAAAAAAACATTAATAGTTTAAGTATATTTATTTATGAACAAAAATATGTGTCGTTGTTTTAAATAATATGTAATGTTTTAGCGGTAAATTATTTTGCAAGTAAAAAATTGTTATCGTGTAAACATTTGAAAACACACAAAACAAGCTGGTGCAAGGCAAAAACCTAATTATTATAAGTTTAATTTTATTAGTACGAAATGTTCAAGTATTTTATTTAAGAAAAGTGGATCAATTTTTCTTTAAGTGCATTGAAAAATAAATTGCTAAATGCATTGTTTCTCTCGTACTTTTTAACGAAATATTATTAGAAGACCACATAACAGCTTAATTAATATCTCTTTATTCTGTTTTCGCTTCAGGAAACACATTTCATGCATTGACTAACTACATAATTAAATTAGAAAATTAAAAAAGAATTTGTCTCTGCACAACTCAAGAATAAAATCTGAAATTTTATTTTCGTAATAATTTATTTATGAACCATTGTTGTAAAACATTTTAAACATTTGGTAAAAATAGTTTTATTTGTAACGCAAACAAATTTGCCGACAGCGTTTTGCGAGAAACTGAATAAATTTTAATATTTCCGAGAATCTCAATTTATCTGTCAGTTGCCATTTAATGTCACTCTGCACTGGATTTCAGTAACAGGTGACATTAAAAGTAGAAATAACATTTCCGCACCACTTGCTATTGGTAACGGAGTTTATTTTTTCATTTTTTTTAACTATAACTTTTTAACGAAGTACGGATATAATGCAAAGACAGAATTTCAACAAGTAATTCTAGTTTGCTCTTATGTTTTGTATAACATTTTGAAAAGAAAGTTATTTCAAATAATAAAATCATTTAAAATATGTTCAATATTTTAAACATATCTAAACTCGGGAGAACTCGTCTCTGAGTCGCTCCAGTCACTTAAAATCTTTTGTTTTCGATGGTGCAGTTCGACACATTTGAACACGAACTTCAGTAGCTTGGTTTATAAATGTTTTCTTTCAAGAGCACTTGCCGGTAGTTGGTGTTTTTCATTTTTTGAAAAACCGCATTCGTTCACGGTCCATTTGTTGATTTAATGTCGAATGACCCTTCAATAGAACACTAAAAGAGTAATTCTTGTTTTCATAATTAAAATTGAAAAAAAAAAAAAAAAAAAAAAAAACTTTTTGTTACCAAAATAAAGTAAAGTTAGAATGATACAAAAAGATATAATATGAAGTTTTACAGTTTGAGATATGAAACATTAAAACTTTCAAACTTTAAAATAAATAAATAAATAATAAAACACCCAAAACGAACACAATTGTTACAGCTTGGAGAGTGGAACCATTTAAACGACAGTGGAGAAACAACGCATTTCGCATGTATTATGTTACTTAATGTTTGTATTATGTACAAAAAGTGTTTTTTAAGAAATAATTCCTAACATATGACTCCAAACTCTTCAGATTCAGAATATTTAAGCGTGGGAGTTTCTCTTTTGGATCTATTCAATTTTTACTATTTCCGAATTCAAATGCTCTAAAAAAAATTTCTGCATACAAATGGAAAGATTAAAGGAAACAGCTTGGGGAGAAGCTCGACTCACTCTTCCATTATTGGGAAAATTTTCACTCAAAAGCCATCTAAAAATGGATATGTGTTTTAGATAAATCCGAAGGAAAATAACTTTTCAGCACTCAGAAAGTAACAGAATGAGAAAGTATTAGGCATATTTTTGCGGAATGTAACTTAAAAAGGCAGAAACTATGCCACTACGTTCGATGGATTTGCAAAACAGGTTCTTTAAATTATAGAACCTGAAAAAAAGACGTTTCGCATTGTTCAATGCACGTTTCTGTGGAGAAAACTCTCGACGTGCTGTATGTTTATCTTTTTTCTTTTACATTTCCTCTAATACGTTTCACGGATAAAAAGACTTACGATACTTTATAAAAATTCTTACATTTACTACTAGGAGCAATATAACTGAGAGAAAAGAGTCTTATAGCATCAGATCTTGGTTTTTTTTTTTTTTTTTTTTTTGAAGGTTACATTGGATACAACGAAATTCTGTTTTTGCAATGAATGGTGTAAAAAATGCATTTCGGATGAAATTTGATTCCATTTTAAATTAAATTCACATTTAACACAAGGATGAAATGTCCACGTGTTGCTAAAATATTCTTTAGTAATCATCTTCCATATCAAATCAAGCAGTGAGAAGCAAAGGGATGTAATCGCAAAAATTAACACTCTGGAGATAATCAGTACAAATGATAGGAGTACCTCTTCCCTTTTTTGGGGGCAAGAGATGATGCTAGTAACCCTGGTAGGTGCTATTGTACAGCATTATTTAGAAAAACTTTTCAACGAAAACCTACCTAGGACCACAACTTTAAACGCGTTTTACTCAACACGTGAAAATGTCCACTTACATCCCTTTGCCTCTTACTGCTTCAAATATTAAATGTGTGGATCTTTAATGCAGAAGAAACGCAATAATGTAGCCCAACTGAGCGCAACTAACTGCAAATCCGTATCGGTTTGAAAGGAATTCCCTTGTCAGGTGTTTTATTAAGTGTAAAAAATATATGATTGGTGTCGCACTAATATATTTACTTTAAAAGTTACACACATTTCTCTCTCTCTCTGTATATATATATATATATATATATATATATATATATATAATGTGTTGCTAATTCTTCAATTCTTCAGTCCTCTAAATTCCATCAAGACATGGAGAGCTAAGAAAATTGCTTGCTCACCTTTTCCACTAAAACTGTCACCTTGTCGGAAGAAATATAGCGAAATTTTGGTTAAATGAGGACATAGTGGGAAACATAACAGCTGCTTTCCTACTCGGTATAAACTTGAGAGAAAAAAAGGTTGAAAGGTGAACTGAGAATAGAATAAGTACTTCAGCGAATGATGGCCTTCGCAAACTATTTTTTTTTACTTCAAAAAAAGGTTCAAAAAAGAATTAATTTCAAACACTTAATTTTATTAGTTAAACTGCATAGAAGTGTTTTCAAAAATATATTCTGGCAATTCGATGCTATAAATGAAAGTTTGTTGCTGGAGTATGAACGCTAAATATGATAGTTCAACTTATAGTTCCAAGCCCTCGTACACAACCTAGTTTTTTTTTTTTTTTTTTTAATCGTCAATGACATTTTTTATGGTCGAAATTCTCTTATGGATGAAGTATGTGAAAGATAGTGATGAGAGTTAGGACTTTTTTTTACACTTAAATAATTTGACAAAGTTGGTTGATCTCATTTGCAGCAAATCATATCAATCATTAAAAAAAAATATCGCCTTGCCCTGTTACAAAGCACTATTGGTTATTTCTTCATCTTAATGTATCAAAAAGGACCTCGTAGGACTATGAGCTACAGTACTGTATGAACTGCAATCTTTACTAATAATAAAGCTCAAAGTCTCTCTGTCTGGATGTCTGGATCTCTGTGACGCGCATAGCGCCTAAACCGTTCGGTGGATGTTTACGAAATTTTGCACAAAATTAGTTTGTAGCATGTGAGTGCGCACCTTGAAGCGATTTTTTAGAAATTCGATTTTGTTCTTTTTCTTTTCTAATTTTCAGAAAATTTTAATTAGCAAATTATCATAACGTGCAAGAGTAGATTACGAAATTATCATAACGTGGAACCGTAGCATGGGCGAGCAAATGAACATAGCCAATTGGCGAGAAATTCATCATTCATTATTTTCAAATATACAGGCGAACCAAATGATCTTCAAACTTTCTACTAAGAGCAAAGCCGAGCGGGTACCACTAGTAGTCTATAAAGCTCATGCTACAGTCGAGCCCGCTCAATGGAACTGCCAATTTTTCACGAAAAAAAATTCTAATAAGCGGAATATTCCATTAAACGGGAGTAAAATAATAGACAAGAACGGTTTCATACAGTGAAAATGTATTACATTAAGCGGGATATTTTTTAACCGATATTCTAATAAGCGGGCTTGACTGAATAAATTTTATGCAAATTGATTCCTAACTCACTATGTTAGAAAACATTACTAAAAATACTAGTTTAAATGGGCAGTTGAGCCTGATGCGTACAATGCTATAATATCCGCGGGAAGATTTCTCACCACTTATGGTTTATTAATACGGTTTTGAACACATTATAACACCTTTCTGATTTATTCCCATTAAGGGAACATTACCTCTAAAATGACCAAACGAAAGAAAAAAAAATGCTAATTTTAAAACTACACATTTTTTTTAACGCATGGAAAAAACCTCTTAGCTCTATTTCAATTAGTTAAAAATTTTTTGAATGACTGTTGTTCATGAACGCTATGTATTCTAATGGAGAAGCAAAATTTTAAAGTGCTTTTACAAGGTGATCGTTTTATTTGTGCTTCCATGTCACTGCAATCGCTAAGGGGTTTTTTTTCTATTAAAGATGCAGCCTTAAACAAATATGTTTTGCACTCAGAATAAAAAAAATTACCGAAAATGTGCATTGAATAAGCATTTTATATATTTATAAAAATTTTAGATTGTGTTAGACGAAATCTCTCTCTTTCTTTTTTTTTAATTTTTGCATTACAGATCGCAGAATATTTTCCAACCATTATATAAGCAAATGATTGCACACATTTTTGGAGGTAATTATTGTAATCATTTACCAAAAAACAGTTTCAAAATAAGTGCAAAAACAAAAAACAAAAAAAGCCGCGGGGTTTTTAAAAAGAACAGAAATGTTCTTCAAGTTTTAAAATTTCAAAAAAAGTGAGCATCATTTTTAACTTTTGAAAATAAATTATTGATTAGAATATAAGTGTCCATGCAAAGGTTTCAAAGAATTACATGTTTCATTTAAATTTAAAAAAAAAAATGTTACGAAGGTAGTGACACCTTAAAAAACTGTCATCAAAAACCGTTGATCCCCCCCCCCCAGTGACCTTAAGGAATGCTTACTTCTCTTACGTTGACTGTTCGCTAATGGCCATGGTAATGAACGACAAAATATATATATAAGGTATTGCCCAACATAAGGCAAGTTATTAACTACCAAGAACACTTCTTTACCAATGAAATAGCTTCATCCGTCAATAGTAAAAAAAATAAAGTTTTAAACTATAAAATGCATATTTAACGGTTGTTAAGTTTAAAATTTACCCCTCAAATGATCGAAAATGCCGCCCGCCCGCTCTAGTAGTCAGATGAATCTGACTGCAATGGGGAGGTCCCGGGTTCGAATCCCGGCTCGGGTTTAGGTGTACTTTCTCCCTCCTATCCTTTTACTTTCTTTGTGTGAATGTGTTGTTAAACTGTGAACGGTTGCCTACCCTATTAACGGGTCCTTATGGCATGCGTGTATTGTGGAAGTCGGACTTCACACCAAATTATGGTACAGTTGGAAAAGTGAAGCAGCGCACGCCAAATTGCCAGCCTAGCTGGCACAAAACAGCAATAACAATGATAAAAAATGTGCGAACAAAGATATTTTGTCATTTCCGGAAAATAAAGCTTTGCCAAAGTTTACATTCTTAAAATTCTCCTATCACTATTTGGCTTTTGTGAGATTTGCCATCACTAATGTCCCTTGCTATCACTAATGTCAAAACTGAGTCAAAAATTCAACTTCCAATCGTGATCCAAAGATGGAAACTTGTTAAAAAACATTTTACAAATTAAAGTATAGTTTCAATGTTTACGTATGGGAAAAAATGTGTTGAATACGGAGTGCAACCACCTCTTCGTAACATGTTCTGGGTGTTTAATGTAATGATTTACAAAAAAAGCTAAGAACGTTACAGTGCACATTGTTTGCGATATGAAAGAAGAAATAAAGTAATTTGTAAACTACAAGTAAATTGTAAACAGCTGTAAGGCTATTCCATGAAAAAGTCAACTATTTGTCCCGCACATGACGGTCCATACATTTCATTAAAAAGTAATAATTTTAAAGGGTAACAATGAAATTTTTTGCTTAAGAAATCACAAATAAGTTTGTAAATTTATACGCAGAAAAAGTTTGTTCATTAATATTTTAAAGTATTGTTGTCAATAAAATCTATGAGGCGTCACGTGCGTGACAAAATGACCCTTTTTCGTGGAATAACCCTAAAAACAGTTGAATTTTGGTTAATTTTGCAAATATTTACAGCTTATACGCTACCTAAAACTGTAAAAGGATGTATGTTAATGTTCTGAAACATATATAAATGTAAAAAAGAAAGTAATGAATGGAAATTATAAGACAAATTAAAAGCATTTACACATTAAAAAAAAACAAATATTTAAAAATCGACTTTTATTCAAAAAAAAAAAAAACCTAATAATAATAATAATAATAATGAGATCATGCGAAAATAAAAGAAAAACTTTTTTTCCCCCTTTTTTTTCTAAATTAGGTTTCTCATTTTTAGGAAGACAGCTCACAACTATTTTTTCTTGCTCTTATCAGCTGCTTGTCTAAACTTCCATTTAAGGCAGGTGTTAGATCAGGGAAGACGGGCAGTACAGCAAATGTGACACATCCGGTAATTTTACACTGACCTCTAAAATTGGTAGCTGCACTACAGTTTTGATTATTTACCAATGTTTAGTCAAGTTACTGGTTCTCGTAATGATGAATGTGGTGAAAGTTGATTACTGTGCCAACACTCGTTTAGTTTGCCAGCTACTTGGCATTTTCTATGAAGTATAGTATCTCTACGCAAAATAGACTCGTAGACTTTTGGTTTGTCTGTGCCAGGTTTTTTTTTTTTTTTTTTTTTTTTTTTTTTTTTTTTTGCGTCTATGCATAGATTGACTTAGTTGGTAGGGTTATAATTTCAATATTCTTTCTAATTTTGTGCTGGCTAGACTTTTTTTCGCTGTATTTGCTTTTCTCACATTTATAAATTTCTAATAATGGCCGATATGCTTCAGCCTTTCAATTAGAAATTGGTTAATATTATGAAGGAATAAAAATATAACTGGTATAAGTTTCCTGAAAAAAAATGACTACTTGTTAATAATGAAGAATAACAGCAATAACAAAACTAGTGGGGAAAACCGTGAGATTAACATAGACTAAAAATATATGACGTTATGAAAGTCGACAATGTTGAAAAAATAATATTTTCCGTAATGAAAGACATCTCCAATGTTATATTATAAAATCATTTTGAGAAAAGGTTTTCCTTATTCATGAGGCAAATTTATCAATTAGTCATGATGATAGAAAAATAATTTTAACGAACTTCAAAGAAACTACAAAAATATTTTTTAGAAGAAGCAAAGATATGCCTAAATTTGTGTGAAAGCCGTCACAAGAAAACAAAAGTACCAATCTTAAAAATTCAGGATACCTTTGTGGTAAGTATCACTGTAAAATGGAGTGTTTACAGTACATAATTTTTTCCAGTAAATTGTACCAATAATAAAAAACGATTACAGTGGCAATTGATGCACCACGTGACTTACAGTGCGAAGCAGCTAACACCGTACTTCCCTAAACTCGATGTTTTCCAACTGATACGGTGGTCAGCAAAGCCGCCTGCCAATACGCAGTTCCCGATCTTTGAAACTCCTGCTTACATTTTGCGTTTTTTAACTCTCGTTTATTTTACCGTAAAATTTTACAGTAAAATAGAATTTTACCTTAAAAGTTACTGGAAACATGGATGCCAGTAACTTTTGCCGTAAAATTTCTGGATTTTTTTTTAAACAGTGTACCCAAACAAGAAATTTTAACGCAGCACGTGACTGGTGTCAGCTTTAAATTACAACCTAAATGCGAGATCAATTCTCAGTCTATGGTTTTAGCTAAACACAAAATCAATGTTTTTACTCTGCACAACAATGAAAGATTTATCAATCAACTGTTTCAGGGATTAACAGCATGAACCAAATTGATCTCCTCCAGAACAGGTAGCTGCTAAAAGCACCATTAGCATTTTTAGTTTTAAACCTTCGAGTTAGAAAACGGAGGGAAGTTTAATGATCACTCTTTTGAAGCAGAAATTGGGATCAAAATATTTCCACCGGGCATCACCACGGATTTTTGTTTCCTTTACTTAATCTGCCATATAACGGTCGGTGCATCTTTATGTTAAACGTTTCATGATTGAGAAGTAAATCAATTTGAGCTACAAATATCTCTTACGATGTCTTCTTGTCTAACCTCATGGACGAAGCCCTCTGAGATTAGAGTATTGGATTTAAATTCCCCTTCTGATTTAAATATCAAAGCACTTGAATCTTTCCAACAAACATTCTAAAGTGCTTTCGGCTCCTTCGAGTGAAACCTGCCTTTGAATAATTTAGACTCTGTAGAAAACGTCACATTTCAAAATGTACCGCGAAAAGTTAGGAAAATTTCTCTCTATGCTAATTTGATCCTATTGTTCAATATAAAATATGCCTTTGCTCCCTAATATATTTTATGCTCTTCTAAATGTGTTTCTAAGACTAAACAAAATTTATGTTGCATGTATATATGTGCAGTGGGATGATTTTTTAAGAATTGAATATTTTTTGAACATTTGCAACCGTCATATATTTTGCACATGTTCAGCTATGATACAAACACATAAATTAAGTATCCGTGGTGTAAAATAATACGATTCAAAACTAAACTAAGCTAGGGAATACGCAAAACTTTATTACACCAGAGCAGTGGAGGCAGCTAAGTTGCCACCGATTTTAAGGAGTAAGTTTACACAATTTTTTTTAAACTGTAATTTTTTTTTTTTTAAACTGTTCCCCTGAGAGAATAAACTTGGTGTCTGATTCTTAAACAAGTGTATGTATTAAACAGGATATATCTACATATATGATTGCATTAACTGACAATAAGATTACGTTAATCGTCAACGCTCATCGAAGCTTAAACCATTTTGTGCGAGTTGAAAACAACTTTTAAAAACTTCATTTCATTACTTTTAACATCTCTGTAACATACCTAGACTTTTCATTTGAGCAGTGGAGGCAGCGAAGTTACCACCGATTTTATGGAGTAAGTTTACACATTTTGTTTACACTGTAATAATTCTCCTGGGAGAATAAAATTGGTGTCTGATTCTTCAACAAGTGTATGTAATACGGAGAATATATCCACATATATGATTGCATTAACTGACAATAGGATGACGTTAATCGTCTACGCTCATCGATGCTTAAACCATTTTGTGCGAGTTGAAAACAACTTTTAAAAACTTCATTTCATTACTTATAACATCTGTGTAACATGCCTAGACTTTTCATTTGAGCAGTGAAGGCAGCTAAGTTACCACCGATTTTATGGAGTAAGTTTACACATTTTGTTTACACTGTAATAATTCTCCTAGGAGAATAAAATTGGTGTCTGATTCTTAAACAAGTGTATGTAATACGGAGAATATATCCACATATATGATTGCATTAACTGACAGTAGGATTACGTTAATCGTCAACGCTCATCGAAGCTTAAACCAATTTGTGCGAGTTGAAAACAACTTTTAAAAACTTCATTTCATTACTTATAACATCTGTGTAACAACCTAGCCTTTTCATTTGAGTATCAACTTGACTCACAGAGGGTATAGTTGATACATTTCTACAACGTTTTCAAAATGATTTTTAAATGAAAAAATGTGTTTGTAAAAATGAAGCCCTAATTGATACGAAAATAGTAATAGGATGACATAAAATTACATTTAGCACAAAATATTAGAAACAAAAAGCTGAAAAACTAAAAAGTGAAATCCTATCTCCCCTATGGAATGTTTTCTTCCTGTTTTCGTATGAGGAGGGAAACTTTTTTGAAGTTAAATTGTTGAAAGCAAACTAAGATATATATTTGTAATTTTGGTTTGAACAATCCATTTCAGCTGTGTTTATATTGAGTTAAACCAAATAAATCCTTTTACCCCACCCACTTTTGATTAAATTGTTATAAATTTAATAGCGTTTAAAATTTTATGTTTATTTTTCGTTTTTAACGAAGCTTAAACTATTTTCAAGTTTGACAAAATTTGGTTCAAAACAATTTTAATCCATTCCCTTATGAATACATATAGTAATTTTAACACTATATTTTAGGATAATTAAGAATATATATAGGGAAATGTAGAGCAAAGTAAAATGGTTAAGATGACTGAGTTTTTTCAAAATGAATAAATCGGAAATTTGTTTTGAAAATTACAATACACGAAGAAAGAACATTGTTTGCTTGCATTGAAACATAATTTTTGTTTTTGACAGTAAATTTGTACCTCCAAAAAACGATGATAGTTTTTCACTAATTTTTTTCATGGGACAAAGTGAAAAATAAAAGTATTTTTCAAGTGAAATATTTTTGATTCAAATATTAAAGATAGTTCTGGTCAAATAACAGAGAAAATAAAATAAAGATTGAATAATTGCAAAGATAATGAAGCAATAAACAAATAATCAAGTGAATAAATCAATAAATATAAGAAGAAAAGTAAAATGATGAATGAATAAGAAAATAAGTGACCGAATGAATAAATAAGTGAATTACTAAATGAAAGAATGTAAATAAATTAACTAATAAATGAAAACTTAATTGATTTATATTAAATGATTGAGTGAGTAAATGAAACAAGTTATTTCACTGTGCCCCATCCCTTTTGCCCCATAAAATACAAATAAGCTTAGTATTAACTAAATTAATACTGCATTGAATATCAGGAGGTCTTAATTAATATTTAAAATGATAATAATAAACACTTTATCATTTTATAGTAACAAAAATAATTTTTGACTTACACCAACATATTAGAATTTGAGTATCATTTTTTGAAAATTGCCTTTATTACCAAATACTTTAATGTTCGGTGGCATTTTTTCCCCGACTGGAAAAGACTTCATACGGTATTGTATTTTTAAAATAATACCAGATAAGTGTAGCTAAAAGCAGATTAAATGTTTCACCATTTCACTTTGCCCGCTATTTCACTTTGCCTCATGTTCCCCTACTTTAACTTAAACTACATTTCTTATTTATGTTTTTTTAAATTACTATAAACATCATTTATAGATACTAACACTATAATAACAAAGTTAGCTGCAATATTTTTGCTGATTTTATTTTACAAGGAAACAATAGTGAAAAATGTGCAAATATATTTCCGCACGAAAACGCTAAGTGATGCTCAACAAAATGTATCCCCGTTTATTTTTTTCATTCATTGAAGACACTTTAAGGAAGAAACACTTTACTGAACAACAAAAATATTTCTGAACGACAGGCAATGAGCACACTTAAGAGTTGTTTTCAGAAGGAACTATTGATTGTCACTTTTCCATCAAAGAAAAACGGTAAGAAGCGCTATAAAAACAGTTCGCGTTTTATTTGATGTGGCACGAAAGCAGTATTATTTTTATTGCCTCTGAATCCTTACACAAATGAAACCACTTATAGGATATGAAATTCTATAGGATGCTTCTTTGTTCATGTTTCCCTCATTCTGAACGCTCTGATAATGGTGTAATTGTTTGGTTAAGTGCTATTGAGTCTCTTTCGTTAAACAACGATAGAGAAAAATCGATCTTTTTAAATCATATCATATGTAGTCGCAGTATAAACCTTTACAATTACCCAATATATAGTTTCTTCTATTTTTCCGTAAAGCAGCTGCTTTTTTGGTTCTATATTTACTTACTGGGTGATTTCATTTTTAACTTAACTTTAACTCAAAATTACTTTTAAATAAAAAAAACCGTCTTTAAAAAAATACCCAGGAACTGAAAAGAAAAAAATAACTGTGATTACACTTACATTCTATTTCCTACCCAAAGATAGAAATGAAATTTATTTTGCAATTCCAGTGCAAAAATCAACTAAACTAAACACGAAATTATAAAATTAACACTCTATTAAATTACTATACGATGAATTATTTTAAATACCTAACTAATTATATACGATCTCTTAATTTTTAATAACCTTTTGAAGTCGGGGGCCTCTTATAAACAACTACATAATGTAACTGACAACCCACCGAATCCTGAATTAAACACTCATTTAACTACACGCGAAATTAGTCTTTAAAACTAAATCTACTCAGTTACGTTAGATAGTAGTTTGTAGGAGGCTCCGACTTCAAAAGGTTATTACAAATTAAGAAGTCGTATATAATTAGTTAGGTATTTAAAATAATTCATCGTATAGTAATTTAAATCAGTGTTTATTTTATAATTCGGTGTTTAGTTGATTTTTGTACTGGAATTGTAAAATAAATTTCATTTCTATGTTTGGGTAGGAAATAGAATGTAAGTGTAATCAGTTATTTTTGCTTTTTAGTTCCTGGGTATTTTTCGAAGGCGGTTTTTTTTAATTTAAAAGTAATTTATTTTTTGCGTTTTAGTGGTGTAAATAACACGGCGAGCGTCTCGGAGACTTCCGACGGCTGTGAAGAAAGTATTTTTCAAATGCGTAACTAATGTACAAAAAAAATTGTCTTCATCATTTGTTCAATTTTATCAAAGTTTGCTTTCCGAAAGCAAATGCACGAGTCACGAGAAAAGAAAAAAAATGAAATCGCTTTAAGTTTAAATTTGTAAAATTGTAAATTTTGGAATTGTAGTATTGTAAATTGTAATTTATGTTTCCAAATTAGTGTCATGTAACTCGTGATAAAAGTCGCATGTTTCTTTACATGGCCCCACTATAGATGAAGATTAAAAATTACACTAGAATGAATTTTATGTTTGCTTCAGAGATTCCTTAATTCAAAATTTTCATTATCATTACTCTTAATAATATATATTTTTAGTACTTTCTTAAACTATATGTAAAGAAAGTATAAACTTTTGTTTTATGGCCTTTGTTTATCAATGGGTTTTATATTTAATCGTTTGTGAGGGAAATTGCATGAAATTTATTGTTTTACCCTTAACTTTTCCCTAAAGAACAAATAGGGTAAATCAAAGATTTGGAACCTAAGTTAGACCACCCCTAAACAAAACCACCACTAAACAAAAAAAAAAAAAAAAAAGAGCATAAAAACCGGTTCATTAAGTGAGACGATATACAAAGTTAATAAAGTACAAATCGATTTAAATGTGAGTATGATATTTGAAGAGTTCCTTCAATTTCATCAAACCTGAACTTGATTAACATTAGACCGACGAGGAACTATGCTGTTTCAAATAAAAAAAGATTTTTCCTTATCGGTACAGGCAGGGGCGTGCACAGAAATTTTGGAGTCCATCACAAATTACTTTTCCCTCTCCATATTGTTTACCCCTATATTTCACCGTTAGTTACAAAAATATTGGGCCCCCTCCAGGTTCGGGCCCGGGCCAACAGGTGTCCCTCTCCCCTCCCTGTTGCCCCTGGGTACAGGTGTCTTCGAGTATTTATGGAACATTATACAAAGGAAAAACAAATCCGACGAGTTCAAAACCTCCTCTTTTTTTTTTTTTTTTTTAAGCCTGCTAATTAATATAACCCTAATTTCAAATTCTGGTGGCATCCTGAAATAGTAAATCCAGAATATTGGTCAAACTTCAGAAATCATACACAGTTAAAATGTATATTATTAAAGAATATAAATTAAATCGTGGGGAGGGGTGTTCTGTATTCAATTCCCCCTCAATTGAACACTAAATATATTTAAAAATTGGAATATTAAATAAAAAACTTTATATTTTAGTGCCTAAATAAAGTTATTTATTAGTAAATAAAATATTAAGGTAATTGATTTAACTATTAAAGCAGAAACTATATTTAATTTACTGCTTTGCTACGCAGTAATAAATACATTAGTAACACCTATAATAAAAAATTACCATGCGGCGCAGCGTTGAGAAAATTAATCATCCATGTGCCGCGAGAATTAAATATCGTTCAAGAGAAAGCCAAAAGCTTAGGTGTGAAAATACACCGATCACAGCAACACCACGCGACCATGACGTATGAAATTTAAAATTTCTTGGATTTCTGTAGATTTTCTGTTTCTTGGATTATAATAATGAAGGCTTATAGGGTCTGTTGAAGCTATTTTGGAACCCTTAGCGATTTTCTGTTATTTATATGCCGCCGAATAATATTATTATGATTTTGTTTACGAAGTTTCACTAGCAGTTGACGCATGCTTAATGACTTAAAAAACTCGTACAGCTCACTATCGGCGTCCTTGTTGACAAATTGTGTAATGCTCTAATCTTTCATTCTAAGTATTCTTTAACAGCCAGCATATTAGCAACCTCTATTTGCAGCCACTTTTACATAGGCAACCATAAACGTCAAAAAAAAAAAAAAAACCTTTAATTTGACAAATAAATGATGAATATACGTCACGAACGTACTAATGTCCCAAAATAGTAGATGTATATACCTGGCTGCGAAGAGGCAGTGGCTAGGTACACAATGGCAACTAGTACTTTTAAAGCTCTCTAGGTATTTCTTTGAAGTGGTATTTCATAACAAGTAAATCATTTTTTCCCATACATTCAATTAATATAATGTTTAAAAAATATTTTAGAAAAAATATCGATTATGACATTAAATTTTACTTTGATGCGTAAAATTAAAAAAAAAAAAAAGAAAAAAGAAAAAAAAAATATAAATCGTGTATATTAACTATATCGCGTCAACCGTACTCACATTGTTCGTGTTAACACAAATTATCTAGTTTTGTTGTATAAAGCTTTTATTTACAATTACTTCCAGTTTTTTCACAAAAACCTCAGTATTGTTTTTAAATAAATTCTGTACCTATTAAACGGCAAAGAATGAACAATCAATTTTTCAATTCCGTGCATTGTAAGAACCAATCTTATCTTTATTAATACAGTAAAAAAGCTTTTATGTATTTCATCTGCATTGTTTTTATAATAGTTTTATGTCCTTATTTAAATGGTATTTTGTCAGTTTGTTTGATTTTTTTTTTTCAAAATCATAGTAAGGGAGAGAGAGTCGAGTTTAATGACGCAGCAGAAGGAATGAGACAGCTTTTTTCATATTAAAAAAATGTGAAAATTTATTTCTAGCTCGTCTAAAGCTGCTTTAGTTACTGGAGAATGTATACATTTTTTTTCACATTTCATTTATTGGGACAGCTGCATACATGCGTGATTTTTCGCAGAGTAAATATAAGCATTCAATTCTTCCCGTCCCTCTAATGTTTGACTAATTCAGTAATGAGATTGCGCACTGTTTTTTTTTTTTTTTTTTTTTTTTTTTTTTTTAACAATCTGCTTAACATAATTTAGGACGGTTTTAGCTATTTCTGAAAAAATTAAAGCATGAAAATCAAAGAAGTAGCTGATATCATGCTATGTCTTTGATTTTCTAAGGATATGAAGGTTTTTTATCTTTATTTGTTAGTAGAGCAACCTTTAAATTATGTAGCTAAATAAAACAATGATTTTTGTAGTGAAGAACCATTGATAAATGAAATAAGAAAAAGAAATTTAAAATGCTTAATGAAAATTTAAAACAAATTAAGTATAAAATTTTAGACTAAATTTAGGTTTACATGTATTTTTCATGGAAAAATTACTTTTGAAAAATGTTTTTCAAAAAATTAACATGACAAAAAATATCTTTAAATGAAAAAAAAAGTCTGGTTTTTAATCTAAAAAAAGCAAAAAATAAATAAATAAATAAATAAAAATGTCCTTGTTAATGCATTTTCCAAAAAGTAATTCGAAATCATGTCAAAATAAAATAGTTACCTTCCATTACTAAGGTTTGACAAGCAAACACAGAAAGCAATAAATACATAATGCTTCGTAGTAGTAAACTTTGTTTAAGGTTGTATTATTTATTTAGTAAGCGGGGGTGGAACATTATTCAGAGTGATAAAAGCATTAATCCTACTGAATGAATAATTCACGACTTTTTTACATTAAAAATTCCAACGTTTATAGCAAGCGTTGATTTATTTTACGAAATTTCATAAATCAGAGACATAAATTATCGCT
This sequence comes from Uloborus diversus, assembly GCF_026930045.1. NCBI lineage: Eukaryota > Metazoa > Arthropoda > Arachnida > Araneae > Uloboridae > Uloborus > Uloborus diversus. Next base: position 65,089,974 of record NC_072740.1, read on the forward strand.
TGCTTGAAAATGAAAAGCACTAAAACGTGCACGGTTCCTTTTCTTTTCATCAAGTGATCTGTCGGAGAAAAATAATAAAACTCCTCAAGAGAAGCAACATGCCTCAAAGCACTCACCGCAGTTTGCCTTTTATGACAACACCTGCAGTTTCAAAATGAAAACAAAAACAAAAAACGCCGAGTTTAAAAAAGGGGAAAAAGTTTACTTTTTTTTTCTTCCTTTTTTCTTATTACAAATTGAGCAGAAAACTGTTGCAAAAATTAACACTTCGGCTGCAACCACGCTGCGAAAGTATGAAATTAGGAAGTGGGTAAGCGTTTGACACAACCCCTTTACCCAAAATGGATGTTTCCGCACATATCTGCGCGAGCGCGACCCGAAAGGATTCTGGGTAAAATGATCGTTCCCACATTCCAATGAATGTTTGGCTTTGCTCTAGTCCGCACCACGTGCTTCTGTTCTACGATCGAAGTGACAAAAGCATGCGTTTCTGAACTTTAAACTTTATTTTAAAACCGAAATGGAATTGCTAGTTGTTCGGACATGAATTTATGTTTGAAATATGTTTATTGATATTGTTTCTTCATAATATATCACTAAAGCATAAAGAAGTTTATTTTAATTTGTTTTAAAGTACTTTGGAACTCGCTTCGTAAGTTTTTTCTGCAGAAACCGGTAAGTACTGTTTTTGAAAATATTTTACTTCATTTGAGAATAATGACTACTTTTTTGATCAATTAGCACGGTTAATTTATTTTAAAAAATGAAAATTATACCTCTGATTTAAATAAAAGTTCATTACATTAATCGAGAAAGGAAAAAAAAAACTTTTGATCTTTTCAGAGGCAAAACATTATTTTTTATAACATATAAATTCTACATAACATGCATTTTTTTAGTTAAACATAAGTCTATATTTTCTGGGGAAAAAAAGAAATAAAGAAAAGACGAAAAGAAAAAAAAAAGATTTTTTTGAATGTATTTGAATGTTTTTGAAAATTATTTAATCAAAAATCATGAACGAAGAATTAATTTGGTACCAACATTTTCCGACAGAAAAAAGAAAAGAAAAAAATGTTTTGCAGCAGATAATTTTATTTTTTAAAAATTCATATTACTACGATTGTTAAAAATATGCAAAACGTTTCCTTTTCAAAATAAGCTGTTACACTTTCTCGTTGATAATAGAAACTTCGTGAAGGATTATTCTTTTTTTAAAGTTATAGTCAAGTTTTAAATTATTTATGTAATTTTTTCAATTATGAAATATATTTTCCTTTTTTTTTTGATAAAATTAATTTGCAATACAATCAACTACGTTTAAAAAAAAACAACTTTTAAAGTCGTACAAATAAATACAGAACGCCAATTTTCTCAAATGAGGTAGTGAGAAACAAAGGAATGCAAGTGGCAAAATTAAAAATTTGGAGATAACCAGTACAAATGGTAGGTGAACCCCTCCTCTGTCTTTGGGCAAGAGATAGTACTAATAGCCCAGGTAGGTGCTGCTGTATAGCATGATTTAGAAAAAAAATCAATGAAAGCCTACCTAGGACGTAATCTTTATACTCGTTGTACTCAAAACTTGAAAATGTCCACTTACATCCCTTTGCTTTTCACTGCCTCAAATGGTCTATGTGATTTGTCTCTTACACAGATTTAAACATGAGCGTTGTTTCAGTAAGAAAGTTATAGCGCTGAAGTTATGTTTAGTTAATTTTTAAGGACTTGATGCCAGATATTTATCTCTGTGTCACAAATAAAAATTGTTAGATCGATTAAACTCCACTAAAAGATGAGTTTGACAAACAGTGCTCTAAACGTTAGAATGAATTGAGAATTTTGTGGCTATTTAATTGCATGTTAATGAATATAACTATTTGGTAGATTTTCGCACATTGTTTACGTTTAAGAATAGCTTCAACGTAAAACACGTAAGATAGATGAAACAGAAAACAGATGAAATGTTCAACAAAAAATGCATTAATATTATGTAAATTCGTTATGCCAAAAAGGGAGTTTTTTTCTGACTTTTATCATAAAATATCATATTTTTTACAATGCGTAGCAGTCTTAAATAAGAAATTAATAAAATAATAGTGATTACCTAATTCATACTGTCACTCAGAGTTTGAGGTACTAAGATCCAATCAGTCTGATTTCTATCAGAAAATAACATTTTTTTTTAGAATGCGTAGTAATACTGAATAAAAAATAAATAAATCAATAGCGAATACCTAATTGCTACTATTAGGTTTTGACTTACCAACTTCCAGTTCTTCTGACTTCTATCAGAAAAAGCATATTTTTTTTCAGAATGCGTAGTAGTACTGAAAAAGAAATAAATAAAGCAATAGCGAATACCTACTTCACACTGTCAGGTTTTTGACGTACCAACTTCCAGTTCTACTAAATGCTTTAATTACAGATGGTGATCTAAAACTGAATAGTAACAAATGAACAAGCGAGTTTTTAGGCCGTGATTCTTACGAGCAGTCAAGTCTCATTCAAGCAACAGGTACTTTGAAGGCGGTGCGTTTATGGGCCTTTTTTTTAATTCTCGGGTATTTAGAGTGTCACTTTCTCAAAAAGTGAATGTTTGTACTAAAAGTGAAACTTTTATGTTTAATCTTTTCTTCATATAACCTCGTAAAACGACATAAAAATATAGCTTTTGCTCGACCCTGATGGTTTAGTTTTGATTTATATAAACTCAAAATCTTGTTAAGGATGTGAATATTCTGATATTTGACTAGATTGTTAGATAAAATTTAAAAATTGCGTAAATATTTATTTACATAATCTTATTCCACTCTCTAGGTGACTCATTTATATCTTATTTGACCTCATAAATAATAAATTCTTCAGTAATTAACTTACTTCATCCATTTGTACTCCTTTTTTGCAGATAAACTAGCGATTGCTGTAAATCCATTTGTCTGTTTGTGTGCACTTAATTTTTCTTCGCATTAAAGCTGCACTGCAAATTCCCAGTGCACATCGGTAATACTTTTAGAAAACTTCCTGTTGACAGTATGTGCACAAAAACATGCTCCAAATATGCTCCGTGGAAGTGTACTGAAATGTACTATATAGGACTCTGTGCGGTCATTCTAAGCTCGTCAGCTTGCGAGTTCGAGAATCTCGCTCACGTGATCGGATGTGATGTAGAAATGTCGCAAAGTAGTATTCTAATCTATAAGAACTTAGATTGCGGCTAGGTTCGAGTAGGTTAGAAAACAACTTTGCGACATTTCTACGTCACAACCGATCACGTGAGCGAAAATCTCGATATCGCAAGCTGACGAGCCTGGAATGACTTCCCTGAATATGTCTGCTGAGGATGTGTGTTAAATTCATACCTGGGAACAAACAACTTTCAGAACATAATGGTGGCAAATTTGAGAGCAGGTTGAGAACACATATTGGCATACTTGTGAAATCATCGCTTTCTTTAGTTCACATATATTTCCCCAACAGCTTTCTTTATATACCAGTCAATAGACTCTCTCAATACTTCACTACTAGAAATTTTGTTGCAATGAACTGCTGTTGGTTGGTGTCGTGAATGCAGTGAAAAGGGATGGCCTTCCCTGATCAAAGACCGTCTATTACCCGGCGGTGGTTGACAGCTGCCCCAGGAGGTTACGGTAGAATTAACTGAACTTTTTTTCTGATATAGTCTGAGGAGTCTTCCATAAGTGCTTTAAAACGCTTCCCAAAAAGTTTGCTACTGAATGTTTTAAAATAAAGTCATGTGTCCGTGCTCAATAAATGTTCTCAAATTCGTTTCCAAAAGTTTTAAAAAGTGCTTTTCAAAAATGTTCGTAGAAGGTATTTGAAAGCTGATCCAAAATTTATGCTTTAAAGTGTTCTAAAAAGGGAGAAGGCTCCGGGTCCAAAAAGTGTTTAATACGTGACTAAATATTTAGTGCAAAACATTGGTTTGATTTATTGTTGATTATAAAAAAGTTGATAATTTCCATGACCGTTTGAATAACATTTCGAAATTTTGGTTAAACGAAATTCAAATATGTTTTCTAGCAAAAAGTAAGTTGTGCTCAATCCTTTAAGAACCATAAGTTTGGAAGTAAAATATCCATGTTCGCGGGGGGGGGGGGGGGTTCCCTTTCTTTTTTTTTTAAGAAAGAAATAACATTATATGTTTTGAAAAAAAAAATGTTTACAATTAATATTAAGATTTTGATGCATTATTTTTAATCGATAATTTATAAAGCAAACTTGAACTTTGGAGACATTTGTGTCATATTCAAAAATGATTGCGTCTGATATTTTTAACATATTTTACCTAGAACGTGACAGCCTTGTGTTTTCTTTCTTTCTTTCTTCCTTTTTTTTTTAGAAAAGAAAGCTGTTTCTTAAACTTTTATGAAAATGTTCTTCTTTTAAAATCATATGCATCAGTAAAGTTAACGTTTCTTTTCGATCAGCGAAGCAAACTTTTTATTATTATGTAAGGAATAAAAATTGCTGGGAACACGGAAAAGTCTAAACGTATATGATTTTATGCCATACATGAAACATACTAGCATTCAAATAGGAAAAGCCGAAAAGTAACATTTTTACCCTTAAATTCGAAATACTTTAGCTAAACGACCTCAAAAGGAGTTAAATAGATCAAACAGAAGTGGGGATTTCCGTCACAAAGGTATAAATTACGGTTCAAAACTACAAACAAAACCAATAAACATAAAAATACGGAATTATACGAGCATATTTATCAGTTGTCTAAAGGCAATTATCATTTTGCTTCCCCGGTGAGGGAAAAATAAATTTACAGTTGTGTTTGAAGTAATCTCATTTGCTGGAGTGTTTCTTTAGTCATTGTGCAAAAAACCTTTGCTCATTGTAAGCTTGTTGTTGTGGGGAATGGATTTCAAATGCTTGAGAAAATGAGTATTGGATTACAATTTGAGAAACTCGCATTTTCAAAATTTCCCAATTTTGTTATATCATCTTCTGCGCTCGACTTCTCATGCTTTTTTTTTCAAGTTTAAATGATAGATCGATTATTTTTTTGCATCTTAAATTTTGTGTTATGTATAACCATACGTTAAAGTAGAAAATCGTAAGTAGATTAAGATATCTAGAGAGTAATGTTTTGTAGATTTTTATGAGACTTGCATGGCTCATGGCACAAAATTAGTTGCATTAAATCAATTTGAAACTGTCCATTCTGACTTTTAAGAGTTAACTCGGTAAATAATTTGCGTAACACTTAGTGATATAAAACAACGTTTAAATTTCTTTTTTAATTAAAGTATTTTCATGATTTTATCGTATTAATGCCATCTCTAGTAAACAAGGAATGTAATAAATTGCTTCCTGAAATTTAAATGTTATAAGAAAAAATTTCAATCGTCTACATTTTTTTTTGGTACAAGTAATTTGAAATTACGTGCTGAGGGAAAATGAAAATTTAAGTCAACATTAATATTTTTAAGGTGAAGAAGAAAAACAACGTTAAAAAAAGCACAAATTTGCCAATTACAGCAGACACGTGTTTCGGCGTTACAGGGAACGCCTTTTTCAATGCAAAAAGTACTTTTTGCATTTAATAATCATAACTTGATTATAAATTTAGTTACAAACTTTTAAATTATGGGTATTTGTCGTGTCGTGTTAACATTTTAGGAGTCATGAGACCCGTTAATAATTATTAAATAAAAACAAAAAACCCTACTGCGTAAAAACCAAAAAAACTAAAAAGAAAAATGTATAAGCCCAGTAGTTTAGAATGTTATTAAATACTACTGAATAACTACACCGTTGAAATAGTTTTATATATATATATATATATATATATATATATATATATATATATATATATATATATATATATATATATATATATATATATATATATATATATATATATATATATATATATATATATATATATATAACCGTATATACAGAAAAGACAAATCATAAATTCTAAAGCAGAATAGAAGGATCAACAGTCGAGGCCCATTCCTTTCTGATTCAAAGTTCCCCGTAAAATTTGAATGGTCCCCTGTGTCGCACGCAGGTAGCGTGCGACACAGTGTGCAACACCCAACGTGCGCCGATCCCAAACTGACAAAATATGGCAATTGGTTGTTGATATGGTGAATTTTGATTACTGTCATGTGTTTAGTGACACTCCCAAGGTTAAGACAAATCGATTGACGTAAGAATTACCAAAATTGTCCAAGGCATTCAGCCTGCAGAACGCCACATAGGAACAGCCATATACATAGACTTATAAACACATTACCCTCCTTTGTGTCGCGCACGCGCAGTCAGGTAAAAAGGGTATTGTATTAATTAATATTATAAGCTATGCGGCGCAAAGATGCGACATTGCATGAATAAATAAAGTTAAAGAATTATTATATGGTAAAAATTGTAATTGTAGTTTAGTTAAATATATTTTTTCTTTTATGCTTGTTTAAAAAAAAACAATGTAATTGATAAGGAGCGACTGAAAAATAGTTTTTCTTAATTTTTTCTGAACTTCTAGATAGTTTTCTTGTGTTGATATAAACTCGTTTTTGTTTTTTGTTTTTTCAAAAATGCTGCTTTTCCAGACGCATTAATAGGTGCTTTGACTGCTATGTCCTTTAATCCTATATCCTGAACAAAGTTTTCTTTTCGGTGAATGTTTGGTGTAAAAATGGAACTAGTACAGAATAGTGATAGTTTACAAAAAATTCACAAGAACAATAAATCTTTTTGAATGTATTTTCTATTTCGCAAAACTTTTTTCAGTTTTTCTAAAAATTCAAATTTCTTCTTAATTATTGCCAAAAAAAGAAAAGTAAGAAACACAATAAAATACCAAATTTGGCGTAAATTAAAATCACAGCATTTTTTTTTTTTTAAACATTATTTTTCCTTGCTTAAACTTCTAATGACAGTCTAAAAGATAATTTAAAACACATTCTCATCCTTTACATATTTTATTTTACCTTTCCTGAACAAAACTATAAATTTAGTTTTAAAACAAGTAAGTGTATCCCTTCCCAATAGCATTCTTTAATTATGAATGCGTGCAAATAATGTAATTAAATTTGAACACTCCAATATCCACTTGATTTGTGATAACTACTATACCACCTTTAAAAGGGGATTTGATATTTTGTCGATTAACGGTTTTGGATCTTGAGATCATTTAAGCGTAATGTAATTTAGAAATATAGTTTGCGTGTTTTAGAGAAATTACTGAGATATTCTTAAATTTATGAGCGAGAAACTAGGTTTTTGAGCTTAAGTAATGTTCTGCCTTTGACACGTAAATGGATGATTTAAATAGAGAATAAGTTTAGATTTATATTTCAGAAACAACTCTGAAGTATTATTGTTAGGATATTGTTTATACGGACGATAATTATTATTAATGAATGAGTTATAGTTATCTATCCACCCATCTAACTGTATATATATATATATATATATATATATACTCGGGAGAAAAATACTAAGTAAAGCAGGGACTGACACGTCATCTGGGAAAGGCCAGCCCCTTGCTTTACAACGCTCTTTCTATTTAGCATGAGGGATGGTCCCCCAAAACACGATACTTTTCTTGATAGCCTTAAAATACCAACAAAATAGGAATTGAATGGAGAAACATCATTCCCCTGAAAAAGTGACTTTTCACTCAAAAGAAACTTTTTCTGTTTTTTGATATTTCATGTTTTTCCTGAACACATGTTTGAACTGTTTTTGTTTCTAGCAACTTTGCGCTGACACTACAGTTCAGATTCGGATTATTTTTACATCTCTAAATTCTTTTAATTAAAAAAAAACAATTTGTATTTGACGTGTATTACGTGTGTTCTAATCTATAAAAATAATATAAAAAAATCTGCCATTATTTTCTTAAGAATATAACGTCATTTAAAATCCTTTAAGAGAAAAAAGAAGAAAGTTTAAAATTTAGTATTGTGTCACGCTTCTCTCAAATGAGCGATACATACTTTTGCGCTGTTCCCTTTGTTCAACATTAGCCGACATACGTTAAAAATATCTCAAATTTCTCTATTTTTCATCTTAGTTCTAAGAAGACAGCCAGTATGAATGGAATGGCTAACGATGATTTTCAAAAGCACAAGTTTCAACTCATGTTTTTGCGGAAACCCCCGACTTAATTGGTTAAAGTATTCTTCAGTTATGTAACTGTTTCTAGGTGAAGATTGTCGTTAGCCGGAGAAGTGAAGTATTAGCTTTACGGTCCACTTGACCTTAATGCTAAGCCTTGGCTAACCATTAACCGGACCAAGTCAAATATATGCGAATAGTTCTTCTATTTAGTTATACATGAATATAATAGGTTGTTACAGATTGGGGGACTTGAAATAGTTAAAGTAACTAATCTTTCTGCAAGTGAACAAATTAGAATATTGTTTCGAAAGTTAGAGATCAAAAGAAAAAAAGAACATTCACATTTTATAATAAAACTTACACTGAAAGATGATTTTTTTTATTTTTAGAAGAAATTTGTACCTTCAAATAGAAGTAAATTATTTTTGAGGGGCATGCAAAACGCATTTTGTCCTGAGACTGTATGCAAAAGGTGAATCGCCCCTCCCCTCCCCTTTAAATCCCCATTTGTGTAGCTTCAAGTGATTTAAGGAAATTCTATTACACTAGTGGGACGTACTTAAATTTGACTTTTTGGCCACGTCGAATGGTCACGCAATATGAAGGGGATCGCAAACAATTTTTTTTTAATCCAATTCGCTATATATACATTTTTTTGAATTTCAATTATAAGCAATTAAAATACATTCGTTAATATTAAAACCGAAACGTTCCTGAACATTAACATTTTTTGCCATTCATATGACTTTTCTGGGGCAGATGATGCTTACTCAACGTTTTTCATTTAACCAGAAGGACAATAGTAACCACTTTTAAGTACAAGTTTTGAGACTGCACCGGTAGCATGCAAGTGTAACTACTATTTTATTTATAGTCATTGGATGTCAAATATTTATTTGTAGACGTTCGATTAAGTTCCTATTTGCGTAAACTTTAAGTGAATGATTATCATATTCTATTAGGGAAATAGTAAGGAACTGTTGAGCACGCGTTGTTTCTTCTTAAACCGAGAATATTAAAGAAATGTTGCCCTTATTTAATCAGTTAAGAGCTGCATTACTTATTATTAAAGATAATATTTTAAGATTTAAAATGTATTTTTAGTATGCAAAAAAAAAAAAAAATCCTATACATGAAGTCTAAACAAATGAACGACACCTTTTCCATGAGCAAGCCTTGGTGGGAACAGCTAATTGCTTATAAATTTCCTGCAATCAAACCGATTTATGCAAAAATAAGTTTGAAATTTTCATGTGAATATTTATAAAATATATATCTATATAAGTATGCACATATAATACATGGTAAGTACATATCTATAAAACTATATTTCTCAAAAAAGCACAGCAATATATGTAACAATATTTACTCATACTTAATGTTAACTTTCTCTAGATCAATGCGCGTAAAAAAAGAAACACGCATTAACATATCATTGATGTAGACTATTTCCTCTGGGAAATTTAACCGATAAAATTGTGTACCAACCTCACTGTTGTATAGCAAAACCAAGCAGATCATCAAAGCAAGAAAAACCCAATTGAATCGGGCACATGTATAGTTCATGAGGTTGAAAGAGCAGTTGCTGTTTTCCCCAAGTTCTTTCAACGCTATCTTTCATGGCTAGTTCCTGATTCACTTCAGGAACGTGATTGCTCAGTGAGAAAAATATCCACCTTATCCATTTGTTCTGTAGAATTACGGGAAAGAATCCGCCACAAAACCTCTGAATGCATTGATATCTGCTGGGGTGGGATAAAATACCTCAGGAAGGATAAAAAAATCTAACTGTTCTTTTTTTGTTTGCAGAGAAACATTTATAATAAGAGCAGTTATATTTTAAATGGTTAAATATAAGTGTAATTGGTTTTGACTTTAGTCGGCTATTATTGAGATTGCATAATCAATTAAAAGTGAGTTCACACGTAAGTTTGTTGTTGTTAACCACTTCAGTTCGAACCAAATCGGAAGGTTTTTAATTAAACGCTAGACGATTTTAAAGATATGTTTGTTTTTTTGTACAATATTTTTTGTCAGTTTTGTGTAATTATGCATTATATATATATATAAATACTATATATATACATAATTTTTTTTTAAATATATATTTATTAATTTATTTGTGTGTGTGAGTACGTTGATTCGAAAATGGATTGGAGTCACAATTTGATCCTAAAAACTGTTTTTTTTTTTTTTTTTTTTTTTTTACAATTAAGTACTTTATTTAAACATTGGATGTTTATATCTATTAGATGACTAAGATGTACTTTAGCATGTTGTTAAGCGAAAACTGAAGTAAATATTTAATCCGTTGCCAAAGAACAATAAAACATTCACCTCTGCTTTCTGTCTGGAAAATATTCTCATTTGTTTTTTGTGTTTCATAAACCTATAGGGCCAGTCCACGTATAACCGTCATTCTGTCTCGCACGTGAACATATTTCATTAAAAACAATACTTTAAAATGTTCATGAACAATTTTTTTTCTGCTTATCAAATCGCAAACTTGTGTGCGATTTCATAAGCAAAAAAAATCGTCATTTGCCTGTAACATTATTACTTTTTGATGAAATAGGTGAACCGTCATGTGCGGGACAGACGGCTGACTTTTTCGTGGAATGGTCCATACTTTTTGTCTACCAGTCGCGACTGTCTTATTTTTTAACTCATATTTTCATTATTTGTATTTTATAGGTCATAAAATTGGCAGTTAGTATTTTAAGCTTGTGCATTATTTATTTTATACTTATCGAAATGCAACATTTTTATTTTCATTAACTTCTATCAAATATCTCCAAAAGAAACATTCAATGATACAAAAGATTGTGTATGAAACGATAATAAATCCACTAATGGAATTCTAATGCCACAAGCTAACTTCTTAATTTTATAAACCAAGTTTGATTTGGCATTTCTCGAAACGTATTTCAATTCTCTTCGATTTTCTTTCTATTCTTTCTCTTAGAACCTCATATCTTTCACTAAATCCCATTATTTTCATTCACTCTTTATTCTTCTGATCGGTTTATTTTCTTGTTCGGATTTAGAATGCTCGAATGCAGTCATTCCATTTGCCCTATCATGAAGCGTTTAAAGTAATAAAGCTTTGCCACTCCAGGGATGTTAAAAGCGAAAGTGGCAAAATTCAATAAACGAGAGACTAGTCCAAAATCTTGATTTTCAATTTCTACAGTGTAAAACAGAAAAAAAAACATAGTTTCTTTCTTCGTTCAGTTTAAATTTATAGTGCGCTTTAAATTATGAATTTAATGGAATGAAAATATTTATTAACAAGACAATTTCTGTTCAAAATCTTAACTTCTTCTAAAATAATCACTAGTTTAAAATTACTAGTGAAAGCGATATTTGGTCAACCACAAAAATACTTTGTCTCTCTTTCGAAAAACGAATTCATCTGCGATGGGAAAAAATATTTTAAATTTTTCAATTACTTGATTTTATAGTAATTGAATGCTAATCGTTCTAAGTATATTTTGCATAACGTACTTTAATAAATCTAAAGGCGTATTTCATCATTATTATATCATTTTATTTAGTTCATTTTTTTATAATATGTCTGTGTGTTTATATTTTAAAATGATTATTTTTAATTAATTCATTAATTTTGCGGATTGAGAAGTATGTAAGTAACTTTCTCAAATGGTTGCATGTAATGATATATCTTTAAAATGGATATTGATAGTTTATTTACTAAATAAGAATCTGCCATAGCATTTTTGTTCGTTTAATAGATTTCTAATCATCATACACCATATTATTTCTCTTTCTCTTTTTTTTGTGATAACATGAAAACTTGATAAACAATTTATCAAACTTCTTAAATAAGACATCATTTTGGAGATTTAATTCAACGCTTTCGATAGAAAACATGCATTTCGGAGGTATATTGAAAAAATCGGTTTATTCTGATTTTTAATACGCATTGCGTTAATGTATAACATCCCACGAGTGCAGTTTTAAATTTCAGTTGGTTACAGCGCCGTGCTAAAAAACGGATCAAATCCCACTATGAGTTCTATCGTTTTTAAATGACTTGTCTCCACCTCGGAATTCTGAACCACAATTGTACTATTGCGTTAAAAATCAGAAAAAAAACCTCAGGGTCATGAATAACATTTCTTCTTAGGCGTAATGCTTTGCTGACAGTCGGACTTTGAAAAACATTTAAATTTCTAAAATGTCGTACTGCACTACCATCAACGTGAGGATTTAAAAACGAATTGTGAAATAAAGGAAAACGTTTTGGAGAAAACTTTGAATAGCATCTTCATTGCAAATGAAAAAGATGCATTAATTATGGTTTTATCTTAAAAGAAATCTTGTAGATCTTTCTGCAAGTGTTTCTGCATAGTTAATGTGTAATTTGCAAATATAATAAATTGATTTTCTATATTAAAAATATCTTTAGTAAAAATATTCCACTTGCAAAAAGAGGGGGGATGTGAAAATCGTCTTTTTAATTTTTTCATCGTTTAACTTTCATTTTTCTTTCCCGCCCCCCCCCAAAAAAACATCTCCCACAGTCGTCTTGATAATTTGCATATTATTTACAAAATACCTTAAAAGCATATCTACAAAATGTATGTACCTAAATTTTCCTTTGTTCTAAAAAGTGTTTATACAAATAAAAATAAGAAAAAAGAGACAAATTTCAGGAAATAAATGATCAGTTTGTTTAGTTAAAAAAAATCTTCAAAAGAAATAATCGAGGCATGCATTTATAAGAACTTATTAAAGTTTAAAAAATAAAAAAAATAAAACGTAGCCTTCTAGTGAAAAATTCAGCATAAAAAAATCATAAAAAGTTGGCAAAGGATTTCATTACTAGAAAGATATTCATTTCAATTCTGAAATTAATTTTTTGTTCACATGAATATTTTCCCCGTTAAAAATTCAATTCTCCGTTTGAAAAATCCCTAATAAAAGGCACAACTAGCAGATACCTTTAAGAGAATAAAATTCCCGGCTTAGTAAAAAGCAAATGGAGAAGCAAAAATATGAGCATTTTTTGACAGAATCGCTTTCGGTTATAAATAAAAAAGGCAAACATTGGTGATACCAATGTAGGAAATTGTTTGCTTTTATTCGTGTACCGGCTGCAGATTATATTGATTTAATAGGAAACATCCGCAAGAGAAATAAAATAAGAAGTTCACTTAAAATGAAAACCTTCTTCTCCGTTTCTGTTAATTGAGTTTTTCTGAAAATCACGCGAAAAGTAACCTTAGCATTTTGTTTATGGTATCTGTTTTTGTGAAAAGACACTATAGTTTGTAGAAATAAAATTTGCTATTCGGCATTTATGACTGCATATTTCTCTATTTTTTTTTCCTTCTTCGTTTATTGTAAACATTATTTTGACGTACCAATTTTCTTTGTCGTTAAGCAATTTTATTTTATCAATTTATTTTCTCAGAGATTCGAGTAATTCTTAAATAAAACGAAGTTTTTTACATTTTCTTTGTTATGTTTTTGAAATGCAATTGCACGCGTTTATTGGATTTATAAAATTGCAAATATTGATACAAAGTATTTGTTGTTTTATCGAATGTTTTCAATGAACATTCTTGCATAATGTGAATATTTTTTACTATGTGTTTCGAAGAATGTGTAGTAAAAAATATTCATTTTCGTTTATGTGTATTTTTTTATGTAAAAAAGGAAGGTATATTTTTCGATCATGTAACGAGCTATTTATGTGCGACAATTTAATAAAGCTCGTAAATTGTATTCTAGCTTTTTTTTTCCGCTTGTGCTTTTTCACTTCCTAATACTTTCAATAAAAACGAAGGTGTAGTGAAGAAAAACCAGAAATACAAATACAGTATAGCTTCAATTTAACGGTACTTGATTTAACTCAATTTAATGATAATTTCACTGGTGCTGATTTTAACTGCATTGAATGTCTATAATCTTCAATTTAACGATATCCTTGATTAATCGATAACTTTTTCCAGTCCCTTGACAATCGTTAAATCGGGGTTATACTGTGCAGTATAACCCCGATTTAACGATTGATGAAATATGATGGATGTATAAAGCTTTTAGTTACTGTCGTTAAGCCAGGGCTAAGGCAAACAGGTTACAAAAACCAGAGACTGCGATTTCGGGATTTTTAAAAAACTCATCAATCTGGAATAGTCATAACCGAAATGAATGCAGATGCCGTCTTTTTGATTTTTATAGTAACTTGCAAATAGTGGCTAAAATTATTAGTCTCGACTTGAGGGCGGTAACTTACGGCTTATTACCTCATGTGTTTGCAATGTTTAATGAGTTGAACAGCACGATTGCCTGTGGGACACTCGCTGGTGAGCGGAATTGATTTTAGTTACCTGTTTGAAAGAAATATCTACTTTAATGAGACAGCATATGCATCTAGCTTGTGTATAACTATTCCAGACTAATGAGTTCAAAACAAGGACTAAGCTGCAGTACTTAGACTTCGTTTCAGTACTGTTCGTTTATGCTTTTGATGGCGTGAAGTTCGAATGCAAGTTTTCTTTCGTTTACACTGTATTACTACAGAAATAAAGTAAGTAATTAATTGCAAAACTATTGAGTCATACAAGTAAATTGTAACTAAATAAACAGTTGGAATTGAAATAATGCAAGATTTTCGCTAAACATTTTCAGACTGTGACAGACATACTTCAATTTCTGTCTACCAAAACTAGAGCCTATTGCAACTTCAAATACATGTTAATAGACGCTCTAATTATATTTTAATGCTTATTGCTTTAGATCTGTCAGTCTTCAAGTTCTAGGTTTGTTTTTGTGATTTATTTTTTTTAACAAGAGTCGGTTTTATTTGTATATTTAGCATTGGTTTAAGATAAAGTTAGTTTCATTTTTAACAGAATTAGTGAACCCTGAGGTGTTCCAATCATAGATGCAAACTATGTAAATTTTAAGCCATTCGATTCAACAAATTTTTGCACTAGAACTATTATATTATTTATATAAAGAGATGAATATCTTAATAAAGCTATTCTGCTTAAAGGATCTGAACCATATAATAACAAACAGATGGCGATTAAATTCATTCGAAATCGATATTAATTCTTCGCGTATTGATCAATAGCTATAACGTGTCGAATCGTTATTATTCTAACGGATAATTGCATATTATTTCCAATATAGTAATATCCAAATCATCCAACAACATTTCATACAAGCACCTAAATACAAGGTGTCAAACATATTTATTTAAATGACCAAATTATGGCAATCCAAGTAATAAATACGCAAACCCGTAATAATCGTTACTTCTAATAAGTCTGTCAAAATACGCAAACCCGTAATAATCGTTACTCTAATAGTCTGTCAATCAATTTGCATTCGTTATCACAGTAGGTACTACTACTACTGCTACTACTAAAAAAAAAAAAAACAATATCATGTAATTTCTTTTACTCTTAGTTTGATTGCTGGATATAGGCGGCATTGAATATGCCGTACTAAACTATTTATGTTTTTCCTTTCCTATTCTTTTTAAGTGACCTGATTCTTCTAAAATTAATTGTACGTTAAATTATACTATTTTCAAAGGATACAGTGTTCAACCGAATTCATTCAGAAAAAATATGTTTAATTTGGCAGATTTCTTTTTCCATGAATTTTAATCTCTCAGCAACCTTCCTGTCCCGTGCATATTTGACGCAACATTTCAAATATTTCCATTTAACTTTCGGATACAGTGGTCAGATGATGCGAGAGTTTGGATAACGTATTATGGCTAAAGGTTAAGGGGGGCCAGGGACACATTTTGGAAAAAAAAATATTAACTAGTTTAGAGTTTTGACATTTTTTTGGACTGATTCTATTTTGATCTGGACTATTTTTATTGATCTATTAAATAAGCAAAATCATTACATAAATTAAAAAAAATAATTTAATTTTTTTAACGGGGTTGCTTTAAATCGCTATAACTCATATTCTTGGTCAATTTTCAAATTTTTTTCAAAAAAATTGCAAATATCTAAGTTTTTATTTTTATTCGCGATTTAAAAAAATATTAATTCAACAAAAGATAGAAAATATTTGAAGAAAGATTTTAAAAAATTCGAAGATACTTTTTGATATTTTTTTTAAATCATATTTTTTGCAGTAAACTTTTTTTTTTTCAAATTCGTCGAATAAAAATTTAAGTAAACTTTGAAAAAGACATGCTCCAAATTCCATTACTTTTTCTTTATCAGTTCTTGTCTTATAAGTGAAACAAGATTTAAACCTCCTTTTAAGCAAAAAAAAAAAAAAAAAACGGAGAAGTTTTTTTTAAATGATGACAAAAAAAAAAAAAAAAAATATTTAACGATTTTTGTGTCCCGGACCCCTTTAATGCAGATTTTATTTTCTACACCGTTTCTCTCCTCATGTTTTAACCGCTTAACAAAATTACTGTTCAATAATAATTCAGTGTAATATTTTACATAATTTTATCCAAGAGTTCGATGTAGGGGTAGCTGAATAAAAGGCGTAAAGAGTTTTTTGTGGTGAGAGAATAGCTACAGATAATTTTTCATTCAATTCAGCGTTGCACCTTGAGCCCTATATATTACTAACAATTTCATCTTTTGTAAAACGCGATGAAACTTGAAATCTCACGCTCGTTGCACATTGCAGCATTTCTTGTGATTTTTTTTTATATTTATTTTTTTATATTTAAAAAAAATATAAATAAAATATGTCGTGTGTTATTTGAAATCCTCTGCAACAGAAGCGATTATTTTATGTGCACTCAAGAGCAAGCTTGAGGCAGTAGTATAAAATATATTTGGTTGTAATGTATCAAATACTGATTTTGCGGATATATATCCATATAGCCAATGATTGAGACTTCTGTGTAAGTTTTGACGTTGAACAATCTTATATTTTTTTCAGATCTCAAAAACTATCAAGACACTGAGAGCAGGAATTAGTAAATGGAGGGAGGAAGTCCAATCATTTCCTTAGCAAAAGCTGAGGAAACACCCCAAGTCACGTAACTCAACAACGACAGATGGCTGACACGTTTTACGTGAGATTAGCAAAAGAAACTTGATTTCTTCCAGTGCTGCGCGTTAAAATCTATCACGTGGATTGGGATATTCGTTTCATGAATTAAAAATCTTCACTCCCTCCATTTTATATCTTCTCAATGTCAAGACATCAATAAAAAATTTACAATGGCACGTATTTCAGTTTCACACCAACTTTTCTTTGCAAATATCAGTTTAATTTTATCCAAAATATGTTTAGTGTGCTTTAGTGAAATATTAGATTCACGGAAACTATAATTGATCATTTACATTTGATAAAAATGTTTAACCGCACGTTAAGTTTTATGAGCTTGTTCTCGAAGAATGAAACTTCAGCACGGAGTTCAACCACATAAACAATGATCTTCAACAACCACATAAACAATGATCTTCAAGGGAATAGCATTTTTACGTTCAGCTGTTATTATCACAAAAATCGATTGTTAGGCTTTTAGCAGAATTTTGTCGGACGGAAAGAAGTGCGTTTGAAAGCACCTTCAGTTGGGTTATATAATTAGAAAGGATAAAACTTGTTTTCTTATGTTTGCAGTTGTAGATGAAATGAAAATTACTCACGCTGCATAATTAAAAATTTATGAAAAGAAAATTGCGAAAAGATGATTAAATACGTCAGGACTTATGTTTCTTGTATTTACATTAACGGGACGTTAATGTAGAAGACATATTTTAATTAAGTACATTCAATTGTGTAGACTTTTGTGTTTGTGTTTTAATTCATCAAGGAAACGAGAAATGTAATCGAAAAGTCTTAAAATTAAGAACAAGTATTTTAATTACGCTTTGATTGACATTTTTAGTTTTATGTATATCTCGACGGAAGGTTAAAAATAAAAACCGTTTGAGTTACTGTTTCCTTTCAGTAATGTAAGAAATAAGTTTTAGGTTTTACATTATTCATATTTGAAATGCCTTTATAAAATGGGGTTAAACCGATAAAAATGTCTTATAGTTCGTTACTTTTCAGTTTATAATAAGATTTTGTTCTTTATATTACAGTATCACTAGCGCGTAGCATAATTAAGTAAGATTTACTTCTCACATACCAATTTTTATCTGTATACGATTTAAATAATGTCTCTAAAGTGTTTTTTAAGTATGTATTTTAATTCTAGTCTTTAAAGTTTTAGTTAGGATGTTTTATTATAGTGTCTGCTCAAAACTTCAATTTAATTTATAGGGCACAAGAGAAAAACCAGTTCATTATTATTATTTTTTTTTCAAAGAAGCGGAAAAATGATGCTACATATTGTCCGTCTCTGGCAAGTTGAGCTCCTCTGCCCGACTATTTGAACGATTCCATTTGTTGAAATAGGGGTGAGGTAAAACGGCTTAAGAACTTGCGGATTTAGTTTGCACTGTTATTGCCCATTTGGCGAACAATATAATTCAGGTAAGAAGTAGCAAGCGGTACAGTATTTTATCGCCAATAAAGGGGTTGCAATAGTAGCCGAACTCTACGCCTAAGAATTCCTCTTCTTACTGATTGATCTCTCTTGAAAGAAAGGGACTTGCTCAAGGCCATAGCTCAACTTGTCGGAGGTGGACAGTAGTGGTTGCTGAAGTACAATGTTTTGAATAATCTATCGTCTTTTTTTACAAAACGCAGTAAGTCATATTTGTTTGAGAAGAGGAGGTACTAGGGACCTTTATGAAACGGAGAACGTTTAAATGCGCTTTTCTGAAACTAGTTTTTTTCGCTGGCCTAATCTACTTTTTTTTATTAGCCGAAAGTAATTGGTAATGGTCTAACATGAACCCTTCATTTGTACATTGTGCACTGTTTCATACATATGCTGTCCCTCTCCACGCGTATACTTGCAATTAAACATTATTTAAATGTATCTGTAACATGAACATTTGAATAAATGATTAAAGGAACAATTTCTTAAATGTTGATATTAACGATGAAATATAGTGACTTCTCTATTCATTAACATACCTCATATTTCGAACATCATATTTGTATTTACTTATTACGAAGTTAAATAAATTAATTTTTTAGTAGCAAAAATCAAATTTTCATATCCTTCATCCATTTTTCATTCCTCGCACTAAAGTTGCTGAATAAGTAGAACACCGAAAATTCCTCGGTAACTGACTGAACTTTTCAGGCAATTAGCATTAAGAAAAGTATGTGAGAAAACAACGTGATTTAGAAGGCTTTAAGAGAAAAAAAATAAAAATTTCGTATTGTGGGACTTATCTTCCAAACGAGCAATATTTCTTAGCGAATTACAAATTCAATGATTACAATGTAGCATTTTGACATAAAGTTTAAATGATTAAATGAGGAAATTTTTTTATGATTTTAATCAATGGCTGCTGGTTGGAGGGGCCAGAGGAGGCCCGGGCCCCCTCACTTTTTTCGGACAATAATTTATAGCTTTTTATTTTCCCCTTTTTTTTCATATGAACGTGCTTGACATAAAAAAAAAGGGATTGTACCGTATTTTCCTGCGTATAGTCCGCGGATTATTGGTTAAAAAAATGTAAAATTAATGAGGTGCGGACAAAACGCGGTTTATCTGTGTTTTTTCCCCCTCAAAACCAATACGTTGAACAATATTTGCAGCACGATTCGCCGAGACAGTTACCTTGCCTGTATGTGGTTCATTTTACATAGCTTGAATGTTCTTCTTACATGACTCAGGCTATGTAAAATAAACAACATGTAGTAAAGGAAGAAACCTTCATTTGCACAAGATTAGACCATTTGCTCCTTTCTTGAGCAAAAATGTAATCTTTGTTTTCACGTAATTAGTGTACTATAAACTATAATGACAATTTAGAGAAGAAATCATTATTTTTTAGATTATTTTTCAAATAAGTTTTGAATACACCTTAAAAGTTACTACTTCTTCACGTTTTTAATTTAATTGCTAAAATTGTATGTTAAATAAAAACTTCATTTTTTTGCATCGTATTATCCGCGGATTATACGCCGCCTCGGATGAAACGAAGATATTTTTTCTTCAGACCGATTTCAAGACTTTAATTAAAAAAGAAAATCCAAAGGAGAGCTCCAGAATCCCTTCTCGTAAAATTCTTCAAAGTTTGTCTATAATTGCCTGTTTGGAACTGCAATTTTAAAAACTGGGGGGCGGGGGGAGAGGAATTGATTTTTATTTATTTTTCAAAAAAAGAAGAAAGAAAAATCGATCGGAGAGAGTTCTATCGCTTACCCTAACGTCAATAAATATGGCCTATAACCTCATTTTAAATCTTCAATTTATACAAATTTCCGTGGAGTCTCCTGTACCGTTCTTTCCCCTGACATCAAAAAAGAGTCTAAAATTGCGTTTTTAAAACTACAAGTTCCAAAATTAAGAGACTTGTTGAGATAGCAAATCAAATCAAGCAAACTGATGAGTTTTTTTTCCTATTGTGCCCCCTCCCCTTTCCCTCTTCACAAAAAAATCTTCTAGTTGCGAAACTGTTGTGTTGCACGTACGTGTGCGCCTATGCATACATCGAAATTATTACTTGCTTTAAATTACTGCCCATACAGTTTTAAAGAAAACGTGACATGTTATCAATAATTTGAAGAAAATAAAAAGAGTTCGATATTTTTTTTCTTTGTCTGCATAAAAATTCTCAATCTGGCCCATGGGCTCCGGCTGGTTTTTATGCAGAAGTGTACACCCGCATTTAAATCGCTAAGATTTTTTTTTCACTACTTTTAATTAATTTATTTTTAGTTTTATTAAAACTTAGTTTATCTATTTTTATTTTATTTATTTTGAAGTGAATACTGAGACGCATTTTCATCTTTGTTAAAGTTAATGAATTTATATTTTTTACATATTTCTCTGATCAGAATATTTTTGCACTTTTTTAATATGACCTTGCTTAAAATAAAATTAATTTTACTCATTCAAACTAATTAGTTACTAAAAGATTAAAAATAATATTACTATTAAAAATATTAGATTAATATTGCTATTTAAAATATTATTGATTTTTAAAAGCCAGGGGGCGTGAAAGTGCCTCCCTTGAGTGAGGCGTACTGCAGCACAGAAAAGCGTACTGGATATAAACTTGAGATTAATAATTTTCGTGATGTATTTTGTAGCTTTTCCCTATCTGATTAATTAAATTTCATTTTTGAAAGTCAGGAGGTGAAAGTTGATAACAATCATGGACATAAACAGGATATTAATATCTTTCGTGATTGACTTAGTAGATTAAGTATTTTGTAGCTTGTCATGTGTTTAAGAAAAATTTAATTTCATTTATTTAACACAAATTTAAAAAAAAAAGTATTAAAAAATATATAAAAATATAAGCCGCCACTGATTTTAATATATTTAATCAAAACAGCAACTGGTAAGCACCGTGTTATGTTTACTTAGCTCATAAGCCTTGAGGTAACTCATTTTCTAAAGCAATTTATGTTTTACTAAGCGTATTCTCTTAAATAAAAGTCGGAAAAATATAAATTATATTTACAAGAAGACTAATTATGATAAATGAACAGGTTCTACATTTGGAGAACTGCCAAGTTTTCTACCATTTCTGAATCGTATATTAATTTGCAAAACTATAATTGAGCTCTTGAGACTAGTAATTAAATTCTTTTAATGGATATTTTGTTCATAATGAACCGTTTGAAAATTGGCCACGCTTTTACAGAATAGTCAATGACTAATTAAATAACTTTTGCCGCCTTTTCATTTGTAAAATGTTTTTTAGTCATATTTTCAGGTAATGGCTTTTCGTAATGTGTCCACATCAGTAATAATAAAGTGTAATTTTATTTGGAAGAAAATAATGTTTAACGCTAAATTGTACTACAAGTATCTAGTTTTTAAAATAAGTGATTCAGTAACTTCAATTTTGTCAGTTTAAATAGGGGCTGTTAATGTTCAATTATTTCTTTATCTATATAAGATTGCATTTTAAATATCTGCGTTAAAAATATTTTCAATGGTTGTGTACATATAATACCTAATTCGCGGCGCATTGAAAACTGGAAATGTGTGCATCATGGGTCAAAACTCCAACTGGTTTTGAGAGCGGTTAAGAAGTTGTAGTGACATGTAGTTAGTTTTCAAAATAAAATAATGTTCAAAGCATGGTCTGCACATAGTTTGACGGCAGTAGAAAACATACAACCTCTGAAAATAAAGTTCTGTGAATCGTGCTGTAGCATTAACGAAGGTAAAATATTACGAAATTTACCTTACTGTCCTCCGAAATTGTCACCTTCCGTAATTAAAACCGCTACTTGTCTCTTTAGTGTCTAGCCACAGTTAAAACGAAACATTAAAATATTCCTTGTTCATTCATTTTCTGTTCTTGGTTGAAAACCAACCCACTAAACAAGCATTTTGTAAAATATACCCTACAAGAATCACCAAAGACGCTCAAATGAAGAACGGTAAGGAAGATTGTCAAGACCTGCTGCTGCGCAGATACTATCTGTTTTCCTTAGCTGAGACTTAGCGCCGATTTGCGCATGCGTCAAGTCTGCTCTTATTTAATCAAAATGGGGAGGGAAACCCGGAAGTAAAAGGTGCAAAATAACGTGTTTAGCAGTTCTTTCAAAGTCGAGTCGAAAAAGACAGAGATATTAAGAACGAGAGGGAAAGTACCCATCCTCAATCTATGGCCCCTTTTTAAAATGGAATCAATGCCAAGTACAAGTCTTTCCCTTCGAGAACGGACAGTACGGCCTGAGACTTTTTGTCTGAGCTGCAAATCGACCGTTCCGACTGCATTCACCAAACATTTATTGTCAGAGGTTATTTCTCAAATAAATAAATAAATAAATAAATAAAATAAAATAAAAAAAAGTTCAACTAACCCATCCATCACCACCCTCTTAGTTCTCACGACCCATCTTTAAATTATAAGTCTCCTTGATCCCCCCTCTCTCCATGTTCACCTTTTAAAATATTAAGATAAATCATTAAGCGTAAGTTTCTGCTAAAAATAGTTTTCACTTATCAATTTTCACCTTAGTTCAAACGTACTTTTCTGAAACATAAATTCTCATTTTCAGTAGGGAAGATATTCATTACATAAAGAACCAATCTTCATTCTTTGTGATAGAAGAGTACTAGAAAGTTCTAATTGTCGTTGAGCAGCTGAAAAGCTGCTGTAGTTTGAAAATGCGATTACAATTACATAGATCTTCCAAACGATAGCAGAAAGCCTCGGTCCAAATCATATAACGGAACATAATATGAAACGCATAACTGCTGAAGTTTGACAATGCGATTGCAATTATATAGATATCCCAAACGATACCAGAAAGCCTCTGTCGCAATCATATAACAGAACATTATATGAAACGCATTTCTCTTTTCTTTTCTAGTAAGTTAAGTGATGAAATAACAAAGAAAAAAGCTAGCCACACAATCTAGAAAATCCAAACCTCTTCATTAAAAATTGTTGATTACCAGAGGTCTCGTTAACATACGGTTGAGTTCGCGCACAGAAGCCTCTTGTGGCTCCCCAGAGCTTAAGTTTTAATTGCTAATTGTGTGAGCTAAAAATTCGCACTCTGGACTTCTTTTATCCTCAATAATTTTCCACTCTCGTTTTTAAGTAATGAAAAAGTAACTTGGCGCAATATAATTGATGAATTTTTGTGCCGTAGCTCGTTTTCTCAGCTCGTGTGTTTATTCAGCTCCCCGAAATCTTCATCTTTTTCCGGTGTTTTTTTCGCACCTTTCACTTTAATAATATGGCAGAGAAAGTATTACTTTTTCTGTATTTCTGGATAAGAAATTCATTTGAATAGCTTCTTCTTGAGGTGAATCCGAGTAATATAGTTTAGTAAACATTAAATACATCGAAAGCAAAAACTTCGCATCACATAAAAAACATCTTACGCAAATGCATATTTTCTTATGGGAAAAAAAAGTGTGATTAGATTTTTTCCTCATTAATAAAACATCTAAGTAGCTGTTTATTTTTTCTTTCTTTCTTTTTTTTTTGGCATACTGTGAAATTTATTTAAGAGATAGAAACAAAGTAAATGATACTAGTAGAGTTTAAGTTCCTCGTTAAAAAAATAATTTTGACGTATTTTGCTAGACCCATGACGTATTTGTGTACAAACACACACACACACACACACACAATATATATATATATATATATATATATATATATATATATATATATATATATATATGTGTGTGTGTGTGTGTGTGTGTGTGTGTGCGTGCGTGTGTGTGTACTATGCATAAATTTTATTACTGTTGTTGATATTATTATTATATATTATATTTCATATTATTTATTTATTTATTTTTCAAGAGATAAAACTTCTTGGTTTTTCTTGTTGATCTGTATTTTCGCAAACGTAACTTGAGGAAAATTTGTTGAAGGTTACAGTCGATCTAAAAGATGCTATTTTATACAACTCATTAATGATTTTTGTTCATTTCTTTGCAGACGAAAAATCTTTTCGCATCTTATTGTTGATACTGTTTTATCACAAATGTTATTTCGTCGCATTTTGTTAAAGTTTACAGATGATCGGAAAATAAGATATTTTATAATAATCTTCACAGTGATTGATTTTTTTTTTCTTTTCACACAATATCCATTCACATCTATTAGATTTTTTTCTTTTTGCAGACACTACATATGTTTGCATCCTATTAATGCTTTCTTTCTTTTCTCTTTTTCTTAGAAGACGAGGCATATTTTTACCACAAAATGCACCTCTATTAGCACTGTAATGGACATCTGGCAAACTAAAGAAAGATGTAAATTGAACAAAAACTAAATTTACACTGAAAATACGGATATAAGTTTATAAAACACATTAACTATGGTGACGTACCGCAAACATTTTCTTACATTCGATATTTTTAATTTAACACCCCTCCCTAAAATCAACCATGATTATTTTGTATTAGCTATAAAGAATACATTTTGACTAATAGTTTTTTTTTTTATTTTTTAATGGTTTCTTTTAATATTCTGTTAGCAAACAGCCACTTTTTTTTCTGCGAAAACTTACATTTTCTTTACACTTCATGTGTATTTGCTTCTTATATTTTTTTAATTTTTTAATTTTTTAGCTTTTCAAACTTTTTTCGTTTTATTCATTATTCAATATTGGTCAATAAAATTAACCGACAGAATCATAAGCAAAATAAGATTTTATAGCTCACAATTTGAAATTTCCTCCCGATAAAGTTTTTTTTTTCGGTTAACTTTCATTTTTTCCTTTAAGTAATCACATATTTTATGAATATTAAATTTACAAGTTCATTTCATAGTTGGATATAATCCAATAACTACTTAACAAAGCTTCAATTGAATTTTTTTTTACTTTAGTTGTTATGTAAATGCATAATCGAAAACTTGGCTTTGGCAGCGAAAATAAGAACATTTCTCAACAAAAATTGTCTTATAGTTTTATTAGTATTCTATTAATTCATTTTTTTATTGTTTTACAATACATTAAAAATATATAAAAAAAACTCCTGAAAATATCAAAAAAAAAACTTTAAACAGTGTAATCGCAATTCCTTAAATCAAGTTTCTTTATTATGGGGGCACATTTGTAACAATGTTTGACGAATGAGCAAAGCACTTTCTTTCTTTCTTTCCTTTTTTTGTTATTTCACAAGTGTAATCACATTCGAAAGTCAACGTCTGGGATCATGTTTCAGTGACAAATGGACTAAGTTTTAAATTAATCACCATTTTGGTGTCTTGGAACATGTCAGTGGCATTTTTCCACCGTTGTAGGCTCCTTTTTATGATTTAAGTGGAGCAAATAGAACGATTTAAAGACTTAAAAAAGACGTTTCTTTCAAACATTAGTTTATGACTGATGATGTGTCAGATTTTTTTCCTTAATACAATAGGATAAACTATTCAGTTAGAAACAGTTAGCTCCTTCTTCACACAGCAAATACATTATATTATGGAAATTAAAAAGCAAAAGTATTATGTTAATAACTAAACATTCAGTATATTCAACAGTGTAAGAAGAAAGTAAATCAATTGCTCTAAAATTATTTACAAGTACCATATCTATTAAAGCTTTGGGTGTATGTTCAATAAGTTACACCCATTAGCCAGGGCTAAGGCAGAAATACATAAAATACATGCTGGCGGTGTATTTCATGTGTTTGCGTGTATGTCTTTTTGCATGTATCTTTGTGTCTGTAACCTTATCTCCTCCGGAAAGGGGATGAACACTAATGGATTGTAGTAAAATTACAGTCAAGTTTCACCGGTCGCACGCGGCGAAGGATGTTTTGCGAGCGAAACGAGCAGTTGCGGGGCCCCCAGTCAAATGATCAGCGTTGAGATATTTTTTTCACCATTAAGTGCTTCCAGCATCTCTAAAAATCTAAAAAGAAGAAATGCTTTTATGTTTAAATGAAAATATCCAAACTACACCTAAACTATAAATACATGCTAAATCTCTCTCTAAATGTATAGTGTATATACAGTCAATTTTCGATATTTCGTAGTCTCAAGGGAACGGCTAAAACCTTTGAGTAATCCATAGTTCGAGTTTTTGGAATTTCTTTTCCCAGCCGTCTGAAGAAAAGCTTTTATTTACTTTTTCAGGAATAGTGTATAATAGCTAGATATAATGGTACATAATATATATAATGGCACTTATAATTCGGATAGAATTAATTATTAATACTACGTAAACGCATCTTTACACAGAAAAAAATTGGCTAAGATACTTTGAAAGAGGCTTTTTTACTGCTTACATTATTTATGTATATATATATATATATATATATATATATATATATATATATATATATATATATATATATATATATATATATATATATATATATATATATATATATATATATATATATATATATATATATATATATATAATGTCACTTACATTTGCTATGAAACTGTATTTCAGCTATTCACGATCACTGTATTTTGCATTACAGCATTATATCCGTGGTTTGTGAGGTAAAGGAATTGATAATAGACTAATAGATATTCGTGTGATCCAGTTAGCTCCTCTATATGTAAATGCTAATGGTTGCATGTCAATGCGAAACAATAATTCAATGCCCCGTTCTCAATAGTTTGCTGAAAGTTTTGTACTATTCAGAAGCAATTCATTAAATGAACTGAATAAAGTAATTTTATTAATATTATGTTTAAAACCTTTTAACATCAAATTTTTCTATTCAGGTCATATTATGTAAGATTGATTCATTTCCCTCAATATAGTCTTAACATATGAGGTAGTGAAAAGTAAAGGGGTGCAAGTGGCAAAATTAAAAGGTTGGAGATAACCAGTACAAATGGTAGGTGAACCTCTCCTCTGTCTTGGGGCAATAGATTGTACTAGTAGCCCTGGTAGGTGCTGATGTACAGCATGATTCCAAAAAAAAAATCAATGAAAGCTTATATAGGATCTGATCTTTAAACGCGTTTTACTCGAAACGTAAAATAGTCCACTTGCTTTCCTTTGCTTCTCACTGCCTCATATGTAAAAAGAAAGTTTATTGTAAATAATTCCGCATTTAATAACAACTGAATAGTTTATAAGGAATGTACGTTTTTTTTAAGTACCTCATTTATTTTGCTATGAAATATAACTTAATTAGAATTCCGTTATAAGAAGCTTAGTTTTTAATTCCTTGAACTCAGTGTCGCTGATTCATTCTATATGCTTGTGTGGTTAAAAGGCAACCGTGTATTTTCTCGCACGAAACATCTTTTGATGCTAACTTCTTCCTTATTAAAAAATGATTAATGAATTGTGGGATGAGAAAATTGCAAAATTTTAACTGTTTATCTTTAGATACTAGGAAGCGTAAGAAAACGTCAAACTGGAGGGACTGAAGCTTTGGTGTCTGGAAAGAAGACATTAAGAGTTAACCCCAAAACGTGCTTAAAAATACCTAGTTTCTACGTAAAGTGCTATCTTCAATTTTATTGGCATGCGCCCTAATAAAACTATATGCACTAGGCAGTGGAAAAAATTCAATTGATGTGTGTACTCAACTTTGCGGTAATCCGTTGAACGACCTCAGTTTTATGAGGAGATGGTGTTTTTATTTAATATTTTCTTGGAAGATATCGGATCATAAAATTTTATCGATTTATTTACTTCTTGTTCATGTTTATTACGACCCAACGAAAGTCTCCTAGAATAGTCATATATATATATGTATTCTTAAAAAAATTTTCAGAATCTTTGTTTGCAAAAAGAGGCGAGGAAATTTCCCTGGAACAGTAAATATCGTTACCAAAGATGTTTTTAAGGATCCTCTTTTAAATTTCCTGCTTCAGTGAAAGCCGAAACGCGAAAGAAAAAAAGTTTTAGTTTCTCTTACAACAAAGATTTTTTTAATCAACATTATAAGTGCGAAGTATTTCGACACAAATGATTTTTTTTTCTTTAAATCTTGGGAT
Source organism: Uloborus diversus (assembly GCF_026930045.1). NCBI lineage: Eukaryota > Metazoa > Arthropoda > Arachnida > Araneae > Uloboridae > Uloborus > Uloborus diversus. Next base: position 65,118,533 of record NC_072740.1, read on the forward strand.
AAAAAATATCGAGGGCAATTTATCGATGATGTAATCAATGATTAAGAGAACTGCTTAAAAATCTAAATCATTGCATTGGTTGAATAAATGAAAATAACTAAAAATGTTTTTTTTTTTTTTTTTTTTGCTTTAAAACGTAAAAGTACGTTAAACATAGTTGAAAGATTGACTTTTAATCACTTCCTAGTTTAATTTTTTATATTAGATTAATTTTATTTTTTTATGTTTTAGTTCCTTTTGGTTTATTTTTATTCGCAACTGCTCATAAACAACACACTTTTTCTAATAGTTCCTTCTATATAAACTAGTGCGTATGTTATGGAAAACAAATCCTAATTATTTTGAACTTAAAAATGAACAAAAAGCAAACCTATCGAAACAATTTTTACTTTTCGAAAATTTTGAGAATGTACTGCAAATATTAAGTTTTACGGGATTAAAACTTATTGCTTCCTTAATAAATATATTATAAATAGAAAAAATATATAAACTATGTAAAGCTTAAAAGAAATATTTTCATTTATGAAAGTTGTATGCCTTTTATCCAGGTCATAATTCGTCTTTACTTAAAGTTCAAAAGATGCGGGAGCTATTTTGATTTTTTGTTGCTTTTAAGAAGAATGTTATAATTTTTTTAAAACTATCATTAAAATTGTACATGATTAAGACGGTTGAAAAATTTACATTTCGATTTCATGTATTTAATGCTACTTTGTAATTCAAGTTGAATCAATTAAAGGTTAAATGAAAAATATATGTTTATAAAGCGCAGCAATACTAAACTCATATAACTGTTTTCCTTATTATTTTAAACAGTGCGGTTCCAATAAATTAAAAAGTTCATTTCGTGAATTTTTGCCAGGCAGTGCACCCTCATCCGTCCGAAAAGGCCTCGAACATATCACGTTATGAGCTTTTCTTTGTTGCATATCGATTAATAAAAGAATGCTTTAATTGCCTTTATGGTATGTAAAAAATTGAATTTATAAACAACTATCAATCTTTACACTGACTGAATTACCGGGAGATCCGGTTACTTGTTCGTTGTATCGGGAATTTCGACGTAGTGATATTCAAGCAATGCAATAGAAATTAAATCGGGCGTGAAAATTTATTCCGTTGAAAAGGTTATTTCGTTGAATTGGTATTCATTGTATCCAGATTTCACTGTAGTTATTAAATGTTTTTAAAAATGTGAAACAACTTGTCTTTCTTTTTTCTTTCTTTTTTTTTTTTTTGAGTTTGCACGATTTAATGAGTGCTTCTCTGCATTTTTTTATTACTGTTAAGGCTATTTTATCCCTTTAATATAGATACTTATCTACGAGTTTATGTTTTGGAGCATTTATAATAACATTTTTAGGTAGAAATTTGGAAGTAAAGGATCTGTTGATAGCGAAATAATTGAAATTTGTGTTTTGCTTAGGACTACCAGGATAGATTTGTATATACTGTGACTGATAACTAGTAGATTTAATTAATCAAAACTAAGAAATATAAATTTGAGAGGGCATCTAGAAGTGACTAGTTGGTGACTGTGGCCATGCGTTAACTATAAAGCATTTTCTTTGGCATATTCCATTGCTCCAGTTATGTTTTTATCTGTCCAAGCAGAATACAAACCTACCAAGATCATCACTCTTGTCAGTATATAAGCAGAGGTCTGACTACGTTGGGGAGATCGCGGATTCAAATCCTGGCTCGGACATGGATGTACTTTCTCTGTCCTGTCCTTGTCCTTTCTTTGTGTGAGTGTTTTGTTGTGCTGTGAATGGTTGCCTACCCTATAAAGAGGTCTTTAGGGCATGTGTGAACTGTGGAAATCGTACTTAACATCAAATTACGGTACAGTTTTAAAAAAGAAGAAGCGCATCCCAAAATGGCCAGCCTAGCTAAAACAAGACAACAACAACAACAAGATTTAATAATGAAGATATAAAAAATAAGTACCGTTATGGGCTATTCGAAACAAAATGGATGCAATTCTAAAGACTATTTCATCGGTGGACACGTTTTATGCGCAAACAAATCCTATATTTTTTCACACGTGGTGCAGTTTGTAAATTTATATATTAAGAAATATAACCCATATTTATCCGTATTTTTGAGATAATTCATATACATCATTGCGTTTTTTCTCTTCTGAAATGCAACGAAATAAACTGCAATGACTGTATAACTTATTCCTTTTTTTTTTTCTTAAACATATTTCCTGATCTTCCCAACTTTATTTCTATTGGATTTATCAGCTATATAACGTTTGAAAAACTTCCGCATATTTTTTGAATACTTCCGGTGAAACGATATTTGATAAAAGGAAAGGAAACATTGGAAAATAAAATTCACGAGCTCTGCATTTCGATATCCTAAGCAAGTGCTTTCAAAAGATGGAAAACTCTTGTTTTCTGCGAGTTTTTCCAAACCAAGTAAGTGGTATGAATCTTTGTAAGTGTTTTTTCTTGAAAGAAACATCTTAGCAGATGTCTCTGGTAGTTTTGTTTCACGGAGAATGAGTATTACTTAGAAGTAAAAAAAATATATATGGTAGTCATTCCTTTAGTTTTCGGTTCATCTTGATCTCTCCACTTTCCTGTATTATTCCACTTTTATTACTTGAAGTATGCTGTTAAAAATAACAAAAAATGTATGATATTTCAAAGTAAATATCGAGAAAACAACTTATTTTACTATCTATGTCTATTTAGATTAATAGGGACATTTTAAGGGTATTATTATATTACTAGCTGACCCAGCAAATCTTGTTCTGCCACATAAATTATTTCTAGTAAATATTTTCCTTCTTAATTAAAAAATAACGAATGTACTGCAAGCGAGTGGGGATGGGATCTATTACGGAAAGAGGAATGAAGCGCTGTAGAAGACGATGATCACCTATAAAAATAAAGAACACCAACTATTCATTTTCTCGATACAATGTATTTCATTAACGTAACGAACAAACTCATTGTTTGATCTTTGAAAAGTTAAACGTAGTGTGAAAAAAGTAACATATTTTTCAGTATAACAATGAAATAAAGAAAATCGATGTTCATTTCGAGGAGAAATTGAGTGAACGACATTTTTTTGTCAGCCCGTCTTTAGCCAACACAAATAAGTTTGATGGTTTGCTCACGCGAGAACATGCCACGTATTATTTACCGTGTGATAAACACGGTGTGTCCAAATCTAAGCCGCAAACACAAGTATCGTTTATACTTGTGACTTATTGATTGTCTTTGCAAATGTCAACTTAATGAAGGCGGTTGAATTCAAATGGCACGTTTGTGGGAATCATTGGAATTGGTGGCAGCAAAACAGTTTTGGCTCGGAATTCACCATTCAAAATGGTGGCTTCGATAACGTTTTTCATAATTTTTTAAGTGACTAACCGCGTGTCATTGTACAGCCGTGGCAGGTTCAAATTTCGAGGTAAAATAACCGGAGATCCAACTTATAGTCGATCGATTTGTGTGGTACCAAGTCGCCAGGCAATGACTGCTGTATCTTGAAGTTAAAATCTTCAACGTCCACATTTTTAGCGGTTAAAATGGTTCAACTGCCAGTCACTTCTAAATTGTGTATTGTTTGCGTACAGTGGGAAATATGCGGTCAATGAGAGCATTTTGAGAATCAGCGATAGTGCAGAAATGAGAGGGCAATTTTATGCATCCAGTATTTTCATAGACAGCAACTTTTAGATCTTGTAGCATTTTGACACACATGTTTATTCTTAGCAGGACTTTTCCATGTTATGATATAGTGGCAATGATTTCAAGCGGGTGTGGATCTGGTCAGGGTACGTGGAACGTAGAATGACGGGAAGTATTTGTCAAAAAAATCACCTCAAAGGAATAACAGAGTGCCGCCGAATAGTTTATAGCTGTTTTTTTTTTTTTTTTAAATCATTCAGTGTTATTTTCACCCATCATATTTTTACGGGCGATTTTCTAGTTTCAAAATAGTTATTTGGTCAAGATATTTTGAACCATATAATTAAGTACTAATATTAGTCATAGATTAGTGGGAAAAAATAACTTTTCCTTAAATTCAATATTGAACGATACATAACAAAATTGCGTTTTTTCAAGAATGGAAAATTTTAATTTATTTCTTATGAACCAAACTCTTTACTTATTGTTTGAATGATGTTTTAAAATCGATAACAGTCCTTCTATTAATACATGAACTATACTTTTTTCAGTAAATTATAAGGGAAATTTTCTGACGGTACTAAACATATATCATTTTTATAAAACTGAAATATAACTTCCAAAAAGTAAGTATTTTATTTTTTATGATGAACAATTAGGATTAATATTTCAATTTTTCATTTTTTTTGCACGCACTTTAAATTAAATCATCAATAATGACTTATTTACAACTATTTAGTACGTTGCATTGATTAGAACTTGTTTCTTAACTAGTTGTTATTTCATAAACCTCGCGTTTTAAAATTTGTGATTGAGGAGTTAAAGAACAACTTAAAATTTTGGTAAATTATTAATATCATTCTAGCAATTGTCGAGTCCATTATGATCTTTAAAATGTTAATTTGAACTATGCACAAAAAATAGGTGGTATTTATAATGAATTTTAAGATGAGTAACTATAATTTGTTCACTCGTAAGTTTTGGATGATTAAAAAAACTTTTATACGTTAATAACTTATGTTCTTCAAAAACTAATGTTGCTTTGCATTCGTTTTAATTATCACAAATAACAGCTTAACCTGATTTTAGAAGCAGAGTAAACCTTTTAAGTTTAGCTATGCCTTGAATTCCGTTTGAGATTTTCTCATGTACATCAGGAAGACAACTAATTTTTGTCACGAAACCTTCATAATATTCAAAGAATAAAGATTTATGCTTTCAAAACACGAGACCCGCTCATCTTTCGGTGTAAATTTCCATGGTAAACAGATTTCACTTGTAGAGGCAAGCTGATAAAGCGCTGACTCTTATACCACGGGAGCGAATGTCTGTTGTCTGGCTTGTGGCAAAAATCAAAATGACAATGTCTCAGCGTTAGAGCACTGCAGTAAATCTTCGGTACTATTTATTTTTATCATGGATTAAAGCAGGCGAAACGCTATAAGATGAACAAGTGCCTTCTTTGTCACGTAATAAGAGGCTGCCGTGAACAGCAGCAGCTTGCTTCGTAGCGTTATCTAGCGAGTGACAAATGGTGCTTCGTTGTCCCTCTAGGCCAATTGTTTTCAGAACTGAGCCCCAAATTACTCTTGGCGCTTCACAGATTTGGCGTTAAAGTTCGCAGATTTTTTGGAAGTTCTTTCGTGGTATTGAATAGATTGTCAAAGAATTTCTAAGGTTGCGTACTCTCATTTTTGTTAAAATGAGTTGGAACTTACCTTCTCCGTGTAATTGTGAGAACAATTTAATTTTATTAATCACTTTCGCTAGATAAATGACTTCCCAATATTTAATCATGTGGTCGGTTACGCATAAATTAGATTAATTTTACAGTTAGAGGTATATTTTAGTCTGATATTTTAGTATGATTTTCTTCTTCATATTTTATTATAGTTGCATTCTATGTGCTAAATTCATCATCGCAATTAGGGAGAAGCATAATTTTCCTTTAATTGCTTTTTACCTTTAAAACTCCACCCAAATATTTCAAAACTAAACTTGAGGAAATGCACGACATGAGTGAGTTAAAACGACATGAGTGACAAAATTACTGAAATTCCACAAAATTTATCCCGCTGCACTTTATTATATGATTATCATTCGAGTGTAATAATATTCAATATTGTAACGGATTCGGTGCGACTTCCAACTTTCTTGAAAGGACGGCACAGTTCTTGATTAAACACACAGGAAATTTATTTGCACTATGTACAGGAAAGATCGTCAACAACTGCTAAATTAATCATCAGCAATTAAGCAAATATCACACAACACCGTAAACTCAACGGTTACACACGTATTTACTTCCAAATACGAAAAACAACACAGCGAAATGCCTCGCAATAAACAGAGCTAATACACTCTCAGTACAAATTCTCAATCGAAACTCAACTTTTTATCATGCGGGACGCTTTTTATAAACATCGAAATAGAACTCTCAAATATTCCACAAGAGTCCAAATGCTTCTCAAAAATCGTAGACCGTTATTTTATTTCTTCTTTTAATTCATTCACGAATCTTATCAATGAAAAATTGGGGGACCATATACTTCAATCGAATGTATAGGGGCTGTATATTCATTACAGGAATCTATTTACAGGATACGTTACTACAATAATTACTATTTACAGAATTTGTAACAATATATTTTGCAAGAGCACAGTAGCTTCGTGCGATAAAAAATAAAGTGTTTATTTTCGAAACGCGAAAACGCTGAGATTGGTGAAGACTTAAAAAGCAATTAATAATAATAATAATAATGAAAAGGAGCATAGAGAAATCGGCTAATGTCTTTTGATCCCGCAACGAGACTGAATATTAAAAAACGTGAACGTCACCGAGTGTTGTGTACGAATGAAAGTTCGCCATAACTGTATGCAAGAAACATCTCTATATTTGAATTATTAATTTCCAATTGCTAAAACATAACTAAGTTGCAATGAAATATAAGCAAAACATGACTTTTTTTATACGAAATTATGCTTATGCTATTCATTTTAGGAGAGAAACCGAATTCCGGATTAGTTCATTAAATATTTCGGATTTTGAGCTTTTTATTGTTTGGAAAGAACATTATTCCTTTTAACAAACTTAAAATTTCACCGTAGTTTCATTGTAAAAATTAAAAAAAATACTCAGTATTAATAGAATAAAAACGGTGTTAATAGATATGATATACTGATTAAAGCGCACCAAGAATAATTTGTTACAAATATTATAATTTGAAGGCTTTTGACTTATAATGCCTTTATTGTTTTCTGGATATAAACATTATGTATGTCAATGAAAAAAAATACATCATTTTAATAAAGAAAGATAATTGATAAATTGTTAAAGCAAGTCTTACTAGAAAAATATAATTGATAAAATTATATGCATAAAACGGAAGTAATTTTTTATTTGTCTTATAACCACTTTTAACGTTGTTATTAAGAGTTAAATGATTGATTCCCTTATTTAAATGCAATTTTTTGTGCACACATAAAGATCTAAAATAATAATCTTTATGATATGAAATACCTTTTACATGAACAACAACAACATAAATTATGTATGGATTTAATCACATAATTATTTATTTATTTATTTTACTTTATTTTATTTATTTATTTTTTTGAATAAAAATTCTGTTTTTTCAAAGGAAAAAAGTTCTACACGTGTCAAAAATTAAGTGCCATGCTTTGAAAATCCTCGTTCGTAGATTTTTGATTAAAAATGATGTATTATGGAAAGGCTAAAAACGAAGGTGTACAATCAATTATAAAATTTTCTCAACTGAAAATTCAGAAAAATGCTTAGTACATCTTTATTCTCAGGAATGAAAATTTTTGATGAAAGGGTTATTTTACAAATTTACAGTCATTTGTCATAAAATCTTTTAATATCTTTGAAACATAATTTTACGCGTCAGTAGATAATTTAAACTATATATTAAAATAAGTTTTATAAAATAGGAATTTATGTTCATAATACACAGCATTTAAATTCACGGTTTGATATTAGTCATGTCTAGTTCTTGTAACCTGTCTGTGTTGAAAATCAAAAAATGGTGCTGCAGTAGTTGCAGGAAAAAAATCTCTTCTAGCAAATCAATCCATCCGTGAAATTAAAAATATGCATTTATTATTCTAATGATTATAAATTTAAGCCCGTCAACAAGTTCATTTTAATGTTGCTAAAATTACTAAATTAATACAGTAAACTCCCAATTATCGGCGGAATAGGGTGGCTCTGTAACCGCAAATAAGTGAAAATCACGGATAATCTGAAGAATAGGTAAAAAACGATACTACTATAGCTACAATACCTAAAAAATATCAATAACACACACATACATTTGAATTATAGCTAAAAACATTGCTACATTGCATCTACTAACATTAAATGTAAAAAATATGTGTAAAAGCTAAAAGCGAAAAATAAAACAATCGTTAGTTTTAAAAAAACATTTAATGAACGTTAAGAAAAAATGTGAAAAGACCCACGGATAATCCGAACCGCGGATAATATGACCGCCAAAAATCAGGTGTTTACTGTATATTGAAATAGTGAAGATAGGAAGAAAGTTTTATTATTATTATTATTATTAATCTGAGATACGTGTATCTCACATTTTGCAAAGTTAGATATTTGAATAAAATATCTCACAACGTAACAATAATAACTTTTCTTTTACTATTAAGTAGCCTTCTGTTCAAAGGTCAGTGTTTCTCATTCGATACCTGATTTGCTAGAAACTCGTACTACAGTTGTTTTTATTGATGTACCTAGCTGGGCACTTAGTTACAAGTAATTTAGAATTATTCATGCTTCATGCATGGGGAATATTTGTTTATACAAATTTATTCATGATTTTGAGATACTTAAAATGTTTTTAATTTTTGTAAAGTTTTGAATTTCAAATCGACCTTTTAGAATATTTTGCTTTAACTTTTATCCTAATATTTTGCAATTTAAAATGAAACATGTACACTTTTTTTTTCTTTTTCCTTCCTTTCAGCTTTCAAAAGAGAGAAAGGGAGTAATTTAGCTATGCGATTATACAGGGTGTTCCGTTTTAACCTGCAATACTTTCATTTTCGCAACCGTTAGTCCAAGATGTATACATTCAATTGCAGAAATGTTCAAAATCAGATGCAGAGCTAATGTATTGAAAGTTTGAAGTAAAAATTAAAATGAGTCAAAAAAAAAAAAAGATATACAGGCCCCAGGTCCCTTAACATATAGTTAGGGAACTAATTTCCATTGAAAAACAATTCCAACGCAAAACAATTAAAATTAGTACGACCAATATTCACCGACATACGAAACGCGGACTTTTGTGACTTATACCACTTTTCACTCGCCATTAGTAACACCTTTTGGAAGAAAATATAGCGGTTAACAAGTGTTTAAAATTATATGTATGCGTAGAGTGTGATTTTACAAATTGTTCAAGGCTTTGTAGCGTGTTTTTTTTTTTTTTTTTTGTATCACGGCATAACTTTTGCATTTATTTTTGAATAGCAATGAAATATATATATATATATTTCTTGTTTTTCTTACTTTGACGACAAGTTATTTTTCAGAAAGGGCGATAAGTTCCAATCTCAACTTTTGTATGGTCCCTTAAAACTTCGAACTGGAATATCTCTTTGAGTTTTGGTCGCACAAATGTCAAGTGGCTTGTGTCAGTAAGTTTTCAATGGAGAAAACATTAGTTAGATCTAAACATTAGTTAGAGGATCTAAGGACCGTATAAAAAGTTGAACATTGTATTTTGTGACTCTTTTTTTTTTTTTGCATCAAACTTTCAAAATTTTAACTCTGCATCTGATTTTAAACATTTTTGAAACTGGGAGTAACATCTAGGAATAACGGTTGTGAAAATAAATGAACGTTTTTTTTACGTTTAGCTACTTCAAATAAAATGATTCTGACCAGATAGACATAAAAGCATATACCAGAATGAATGTTATTAAAATTGCGTTAAGCATTGTGGTATTATCCATTATTAGGAAGGGTATTTACACAACAAGGCAATTACATTATTAGCTTCGAGTCATTTCATTCTCTGTCATCAAATGCTGAAGATTACAGCTGCCAGTTGATATCTTCAGAATCTTCCGCCACACAATTTCTCCACTCATGGACGTTGTTTGATGAATGATGAAGTTATCGAAATCATACTGGTTGGAATTTGAATCCCTTATTTGTGAGTTCTAGATATATATGTGGAAAAGGATTTCTATCTCGAAATGATGTTTAGAGGAATGTATTCCGCTAAATTAAAAAAAATAATAATAATTTTTATAATAAAATGCAATAGTATTTTCAATATAGGAGTAAGATTATTATGCAATTATTCGCTAATGTTTCAATGTTTAAGTATTTTAAATCTTGTAAATTGGTTGGTTATTTACTAGTTTGTGAAACTTCTGTTGTTCAAAGTTATGTCAATTGTTTACAATCATGTATCATGCTTTCCCAAGCTCTGAATCAATTCATACCAAATTTGGCAGAGTTACCCTTTACAAACTGGATTATCTCGAACTTATCCAGTTTAAAGCTGCATTTTCCTGTTATATAACAATTTAGGGGTTACAGTATGTCAAAAATGATAAAACAATCAAAATACATTTTATTGCTTATTTCAAAACTACAAATTATTCCAAACCCAGGAAAAAAGTTTCAGCGCTTTACTTCAAATATTTGAAACGTTATGAGTGATTTTAGGTCATGCTCGCTATGTGTTCTTATGCAATAAAAAGATTTAACTTGCTTTTTCTTGCAGATCGTTTTTTTTTTTTTTTTTCATGTCATTAGAATCCTGAAGAATTTTTTTCTATTAAAGATACTGCTTTGAGGTAATACTTTTTGCAGTCAAGATAATATATTTGACAAAATTGTGCATTGGATAAGCATTTTATAAATTATTAAAATGTTTAGAGCATGTTTTACCTTTTTTGCTTTGAATAAGTGCAAAAAGAAAAGCTTTAAGGATTTTTAAAAAAAATGAAATTTTCCTTGAAAATTTCTAACTTTTTAAAAAAGTGGGCAATATTTTAAAAAATTTAAAAATAAACTATTGATTGTGAAATAAGTATGTATTTTATGGTTTCTAAGAAAAACAAAATGTACTAAAATTTAAAAAAAAAATGTTTTCAAGGTAATGTGACACCTTAAAAAACAAATAATGCAAGAATTATGAATTTTTTTACCGACATGATAACGAACAAATAGCAAATGTTTAGGTACCAGGAATAAGTTAGAAATATTGTTTTTTTCAATTATCGACAATACCATACCTACGGCTACTTCTTTGTGTAAAATCTTGGATTTAAACTTTCAAGCAATAACACAAACATGATAGTTTAGAGGCTTTTCAAACAAAAATGACTAAGTATCACTCTAAAAAAAAAAAAAAAAAAAAACTGAGTGAATATTGTTTAAAAGACTAAATAAGATTTAAAATCAGTTTTGAATGTTTCTTATTCAAATCAACTGTCTTTCTCTTGCTTGCAAAGTCCGACAATATTCTTTCAAACACAATTATGTGATCAATTATGTGATGGAGTTTTGGTCATCTGTATGATTATCGCCATCAGTGCCTTTCAGTTATTTCCTGAGTAACCACAGTACTGAATGGCAAGGTTGAACACAGCTTTCATTTCATGGGAGGTAAATTTATTTTATTTTATGTTTTTTATTATTGTTTAAACGACATGTGTAATGTCAGGTTCACAGGAGTGTGGCGATTTGATAGTAAATAGTACTGGAGCATGTATTTGCTTAATGCGTTTTTCAAATGAGGCAGTAAGAAGCAAAGGGATGCAAGTGCCATAATTGAAAATTTGGAGATAACCAGTTCAAATGGCAGGATAATCTCTCCTTTATTTTTATCCGACTACGGCGAAAACAAATGGAAGAGTTATGATTTAATCATTCTTTGTATGTTTGTATTTACGTATGTTCCACCACAGCGCTTAAACTATTCATTGGATTTTGATGAATAAGGGTTCAATAAATGTTTTTATTATTTCCCGGGTAATCTCGATTTTAACCGATTTTTTTTAGCGTGGTTTTCAAATAAATTTATTAATAACCCGAAGGAGGAAACTAAAGACAAGAAACAAGTATTGCATTGGTTACTAATTTAGTTTTATTAACTAAGATGAATCTCTTTTCATTAAAATGTTCTATGAGTTTTATATAATATCAATAAATTAAATTTGCCATTATTGTATATCAAACTAAAATGCTTGCTTGATATGAGTGTAGTACTCAAGCTATTATTTTGTTTTTCATCACAGGTCAAAACGAAAAAGATAAAATTTAAAAAAAAAGTTTAAAAAACTGAAACCCGATTACGGCAAAAAACACTAAAAGTTAAGAAACAAGGTAGGTACTGTTTGATATCATCGCATTATTAAGTAAAGCAAGTCATTTTAAATGTTAGATATTCATTTTTATTTAGCTTTATTGAAATCCTCAGTCACTTTCACATTTAGTACATTATAATTTAATTCAAATGCCGTTGTCATGCTTTGATTAAAAAAAAAACTGTAGTTGACAACGCACGACATCAGCATTTGAATTGAATTATAATGAGCGATTTAATGCGAATGTGACCGAGGACTACAACAGAACTAAATGAAAAGGAATATCTAACATAAAATGACTTGTTTTACTTAATAATACGATGATATCAAACAGCACCTACCTTGTTTCTTACCTTTTCATTTTTCTCCCGTAGTCGGGTTTCAGTTTTTTCAACTTTTTTTTAATTAAGGCAATAGATGGTATTTGTAGCTCTAGTGGGTGCAGCTGTACTGCATGATTTAGGAAAAAAAATCAATGAAAGCCTACCTAAGACCTAATCTTTAAACTTATAATAATAAACTTATATAGGTCCGCATATACCCCTTTGCTTCTCATTACCTCAAATAAAATGGATTTTTTTTTCTCCAAATTTCAAGGTAAAATGCACTAGAATCCATGCTTTCAGTACTTTTTGCTGTAAAATTCTATTTTGCTGTAGTATTTTAAGGTAGGAAAACGAGTACGATCTGGCTGTATGCGCTTCTTCAAAAGAACGAGATGCAAACAGTGGGATTAGAGCCGATTTTCTCACTGTTTGCTAAAAGGAACGCTACTCCAACACTGAATGTAATTTTATACATGATTGGAAATAGAGACGTTTCACACCATTGTTGACGTGGTGTGCCAATTGGAGCTGTAATCGCTTACTTTTTCCGGTAAAATTCAATGTAAAAATTTACTTCACTGTAAACACTCCATTTTACATTACTATTTCCTCAATTTTTTTTATGAATTTTAAACAGTGTTTTTAAATTTCTGTGATGGACTACCTTGTGTACTTCAGTTTCAAAAAAATAAAAACAAAGTACTAGCCCACAGCGACAAATTCGTTTGTACATATTAATACTTAGACTCTGCCTGGTCAGGAAACTGCTCCTTTCTAGAAACAACTTGCAAAAAGCAAGTCGAGTATTTTCTTCTTAATTCTGAAAAATTAACTTATATCGACTTTAATGGTACAACAAATCAGCTATCAATTTTTTTTGACGCTACATAATGCATGTGGTTCTTGAGTTTTGCCGTCTAGTTGTTCTGGTAAATCTCTTAACGGAAGGTTGCTTGAGTGGGTTGGACAACCTAACCAGTGTAAACTGATAATTGATTTTCGAAGAGGAAATATCAAACTTGATTAAATTCAAATAATTTTTTGTTTTATGTATAGCTACATGATCAAGCTAAAATTATAATAAATAATATAAATTATTCATTAAAATAGAAATGTTTCTAAAAATTACGTACAAGACACTGCATCTGTTAAAAATTTCCAAATGTACAGAAAAAAAATTAATACTTATTAAAATAATCAAAAGTTTTAGCAGCGTAATATCTCTAGCGCTTCTTTTAAAATTACATAAAACAGTGGCAATTATTAGAGGCTAGTATGCAACATATACATTTACCTATTTTCTCTTTTATTTACTGATTATTTTAAACCACGTTTAAACCATCAAATCTGTAGCAAAATTACCGAATATTTTTCTCTACTACAATAAAAAAAAATCACTGACAATAAAAAAAACTGTTTTAAATGCATTAACACTTTACACTTTAGAAAACCAAACACCAACGTGACATCCATAAATATGTCTAGTTTATAAAGAATTTAACACAATGTAATAAAACATTTTAACACGTTTCTCCAACTAGTTCAGTCACTACGTCTCTCTATGTCTGAAAAGGGAAAATAAATTTTTTTTCGAAGAAAAACACATTTCTAACAAGCCGGAGAGATAAAAATAGCTTCATGGTCTCCGGATGTGACTGGACCCCCAAGAGACACTTTTACGTTTCCTCAAAATATTTTCTCTCTTTTTTTTTCTCTTCTTTTTTTTCTTTTATGATTCACGTACGGTATTGGAATCTCAGTTAAGCACATTGCTTTTTTTTTCTTCTACGGACACCGTTTTGTCTTGATTGACAAAGTTATTGCCCAGATGAATTTGATAAAGTTATTTCTTTGTCAAGCTTTGCTTTTAAAGAAATTCCAGGTACTTATAGTAAAGAGCAATGCTTTAGTACAGTTCAGGAGAGCATTGAAATCAAGATTTCAAGAAGGTTATTTAATTGAAAATGTGAAGTTTTATTTTCGTTATAAATATTGTTTTAGTAGAAATCTTGCAAAAAAAAAAAAAAAAAAAAAAACAGGTTTTATAACCGAAAAAGTGTTTTTTATTTTTTAAGTTATAAATACTGATTAGGTAGAAATGTTACTGCAAAGCATGAAAAATGAAACATATTATACGCGTATTCGTTAAAATATTTAACTTATTACATATATGTAGGCTATTCAATAAGTAAAAAGACTAATTTTACTGCTGCAAAACCACTCATCGGATTGTTAATTTCTGTGGCATGAAAAACGTTTGTTGTCTGTATTAACAAAATCTACCGGTAGTTGGCGCTTACAGACTCATGTTCCTGAGTATCACGTGATTAATTTGAAACCTGTTGGTGGGCGCCTACAACATGCAGCCAGTTGGCAAAATAGAAGCGTCGTTGGAACAAAGTTATGCGATTAAAATTTGTTTTCGTCTGCAAAAATCAGCATCAGAGATCTGTGATATGATACATGAAGTTTACAACCACGAAACAAAGTTAGTACTTTCTACTGGCATAAAGCTTTTAAGGTAGGCAGGCATAATATGGGAGATATTGAACGTGAGGAGAACCATCTGCTGTTATCTTCAAGGGGAATTGCAGAATTATTTCACATCAGTGATTTCAGGCTGTTTCCTAGAACCATTACGAGGCAAACATTTTGAAAGCAACAAAGCATGTCTAAAGCCTGCGGAGGTGGTTCTGAAAAGGCTCTCACAAACTTAACGTTCACAAGTTTTAACAAGTGGACAGAATGTTGGGATAAATGCATTTAGTCCCACAAAAGTTACTCTAAAAAAAAACAATGTAAATTATGACGTTTAAAGTTATTTTGTATTTTTTATAAATTTAGTCTTATTACTTATTGAACAGCCCTCGTACATCAGTAAAATATTTTTCATAGTTGCTTCAATGTTTTAAAAATATCGATGATTTTTGTAAACAAATATATATTTTAATCACGTGTTTCAGTAGATTTCCAGATTTTTTCTACAATGTGGATGTATTTATTTAAAATTACCGGTAATCCAGAAGTACTCCAGCACATTAATTTTCAAATACATGATTGATAAAGAGACATTTTAGTTTTATAAGTATTATATAAGTGCTTTTTTAATACGAAATACATATATATATATATATATATATATATATATATATATATATATATATATATATATATGTGTGTGTGTGTGTGTGTGTGTGTGTGTGTGTGTGTATAATGTTAAGATTTATTACTAATTTAGTTTTTTTTTTAATAAAGCATTGTTTAAGTTTTATCGTGCATGTTTTTATAGTGGAAATATGATTCGCTCAACGCTCAAATAACTTCAATGCATAATTTCCGTTTGGGGCTGCCCATGAAGGATATCACATTTTTTCAGTACATTTGAGTCCCTCCTCCTTTTTCTCGAAGTGTCACACTTCACCTTTCCCCCTCCACTTGCCACATGATACGTTAAATTAAGTAAGTATTTTGCTATAAAATATGTTTGTATTTCAACCATATAATATATGATTTCACATTTCTTCTTTCCCTTCCTTTTGTAACAAACTGTCGCAATTTCACTAGTCTCCCTATGCCTTAAAACAAGATATTAATTTTGGGAAATCCTTAGTATAAGAAGAGCACAGACGCACAGGGGAGACAGGCGACCTGTCAGTCTTTCCATTGCTCGAGAAAATGACGCTTGAAGAAGGTGGTCAGTCAAACGCGAAACCCCAGTGATTCTTTCTCAAGCACGGTCGGCACTCATTTTATTTATCCATTGACGGGGTAAAAGGTTTCAGTTGACTGTACTCCATCTGGGTATCGAACCTGGGTCTTCAGTATTGAAGTTCGAGGAGGTACTAGCCACTGGGCTTAGTACGTATTATGGATTTAAAAAAATAAATACGTATTTCTGAACCAAGGAAAACAATAGGGTGGATCGGGCACGTTTACGCAGCGCTCTTTTTTCAAAACAAATTATAACTGGAGAGCCAACAGTCAAAACAGATTGATGCTACTCCCTAGCAAATATTCTCACAAGTTTTTAAGCATCAGTTGAGCTTCGGTCTAGCATTCAGAAATAATAATATGTTTTCTATCAAATTGACTAAATTTTGTGTTGAACGTTTTGAAGCTTATTGTGAATAAATAAAACTTAATTAAGAAATTAAAAATGTATAAAAATTAGCAGAATTTTGTCCCTTGTTGAGAATTGTATTTGTATGAACTGAAATGTTATTAAATTTTTTTTTGCACGTAAAAAATAAAATCAAACTTGGCGACAAGGCAAGTTTACGCTTTGACGTCGGAGCACCTTTATACGCACGTTCTTACTGTGGGGTCTTACTTAAACGTGCACATGGCACTTTTTTCGCTCCGAATTGTCTCAAACCTCTTTAGTATTTCCAGGCTTTTTAGTTTTGAAAATTGCCTTTTAATTTTTAAGTAACATATTCGTGTCTTATAGCTTACAATGATATAGTGCTGCCTTCATGCCACTTTAGCTTTAACTTTATACACTATTCATTCTGTAATAAATTTGCTTTATTTCAACGATGGTAAGACATTATGTTCAAAACACTAACAGAAATACGTTAAGTGTCAAAATAAATATGCGTAATCGTGCCCCGTGTCCGGGGCAAATTTACGCAACCGACTTGGACTCAATAAATAATTTTTTAACGGTTAGAAACACAAACTGCGCAACAACTGAATATATCTAACTAAACTCCATTAACTGCTTCATAATTCCGCAGTGTTTAAAATTTCTTAAATTAAAACATAAACATTAGAAAATTCATTGAAAAAAATCCGGGTAAACGTGCCCCCGGTCTACCCTATCATAAAAATGCAATAAGAAATTGTTAAAAAGCAAGAGAAAATAATCAGTTTTATTATCTCCGTTGCTTAAAGGTTTTTTCTTTAAAAACAAAAAAAAAGTCTAGTTACCAGTGAAACATTTTTATCATAGTTATGTGCGCATATGCTCTTCAAAACCAGTTGTTTCAACCCACTGGAAGAAAAATTTTGCTGCGAAGATTCCAAAATAAGGAATAAAACAATCTTTCTCCAGACAACGAAATGAGCAAAAACAGTGAAGCATAAGGATAAAATGGACCAAATAAGTAGAAAAACCACGCTCTACATAAGACAGATACATAAGAAAAATGTATTTCTTTTAAGATTTAGTTGTGCTTATGTTCCAAATATTTGGCGTGATGTCCACGCTGTTTTAAGCTTTGCGTGAAGCACGTTCCAATGTATCGGCCAAGGGCATTAAACCGTGAAAAAGGTTCGAATGAATTCAAGCACGGAATTTTCGAAGTTTTGGACGTAAATAGCGAAGAATGTAAAAGTTTCTCGCATTTTTATTGCGTAAAAAACTTTGGATAAAATCGATTAATCTTTATCTTTACTTAAACCAATTCTTTCTAGCCGCACTGTTTAAATAACCTCAACAATTCTCTTCTTAAAGCTCTTTTTTTTCTTAACGGCAAGTATTTTATCTTTTAAGAAAACTGAAGCAAAGAGATAAAATTAAAAGCATGAACTGTTACTTTTATAAAATAGAAAAATTGTATCAAATTTGTATAAATTTAATTAACGGTCTCCAAGAAATTTTTTAATTGTTTTCTAACTGCACTGCGTTAAAGAAAAAAAAAAAACTTCAAAATACTTCTGTTATAATTATCGTTGATCCTTATGTAAAATGAGCCCGTGACTCCAAACTCCCACTTTTTAGAAATGGCGACTCCCTCCCCCCCCCCCCACAACTTTTTTTTTTTTTTTCAGTTCAGCACTTTTACAGCTATTATTTTTATTTGGAGGGAAATGAAGCATCGTATTAGCAAATTACCCCTCCTGTTAGGAGCTAGAGAAATGCAAAGTTCAAAATCACTTATATTTGGAGAAAATTGGTTTACTCTCATGGGTGAATTCCTTCCTAAAATACTTTTTAAATCATTACACCCGATCTTTTTTTTTCTAGGTTTTTGTCTTACACTTTGTGTTTTTCAGAACTTCGGCAAGCAAAATATTTCGGGGAAGATGGTACAAAATGATCCTAGGAGGCAAAATGAACCACATAGGTTTAAACCTAGACGTTAGCCCTATCTACCGGGTAACACATAAATTAATTATTCCAAATGAAGAAGTAATGGCAGTAATCAAGCAATCGCAATATTGCGCGTCTGAAAAGAATTCCTTGAACAATTGTGTTATAAAATTAATATGTTTTTAACTGAGAATTACAGTTGCTAATTTGTGTTAAAATGGGCAGCTATGTTGTTGGGTAAACTGACCCGTTATGCGAAGCTATTTACCCACAGGTGATCATTTTACCCTTCTTTAATGTTCGTATAAATTCTCAAATTATTTAATAAGTAGTTCTTGAATTCAATAGCAATAGGTTTATTTTGGTAACGAACCCGATGAAACTGTTGAACTGGTATGGCTTTCTCAAGAACTGACATACTAGTTCAACATATGGCGATAAGAACTGCGACCTATTCTTATTACCATTTAAGCGACTGGGGAAAATCCAATACTGAGTCCATGGACTGCTTCAATCGTTCTCGAAATGTGTGGATATCGCAAAAACCTTTTTTTTTTTTTTAATTGCTACGTGATATCCAATTTTTTCCAATTACAATGGAATCATGCACTTGAGGAAAAACAAAAATGTATGACTTCAACGAACTGTCCTGATAACCCTTTGCACTAAAATGGTCCACTTGTAAAAATCCACTTGTCTTTAAAAAATAAATAAAATAAAATAATAATAATAATAATAATAATAATAATAATAATAAACAGAATGAGATAAGAAAGTAGCCTTTTTTCAAAGAAAATCCAACTGAAAAATGCTAACTCTAAAAACGAAAGTGCTAGAACAAGCAAAGAAAAGAGTGAAGTCAAAGCGACGAAGAATTCCCGTTAGAAAGAAAAGGGCGACTAAAACCTAATACTAGTTAGAATATAGTGTATAAGTTTCAGAATATGAGCAGAAGTGTATTTTGCAGTAAGTTACTGCCTTAAACCAGGGCTAAGGCAGAAATACATAAAATACACCGCCAGCTCAGTTTCCATCCGAGGACTGCAGTTTCGTGCTTTTTGGCACTTATCAGCCCGGAATAGGAAGTAACTGAGCTGGAAGTGGAAAACCTCTTAAAGGAGCCAAGAGAGCCAAACAAACTGGTAGCTAATGTAGAATTAGCGCACCATACGAGTGACCGCAGCAATGGTACGGTTCAACTCACAGATTGAAGGCAAAACTAAGTATTGTGCAGTAAGTTGCAGTAGTAAATAAGTCGCAGTATTGTATTTATTGAAATGAATTATTCTGCAGCGGGTGAAGGTATTGTCTAGTGTTTTAAGTGCCATAAGTGAGCGCATGATGCACGAGCAAGTACTGATAAGAATGATACTGATGTGTATACTTGCCATATGAGAAAAAAATATCCCAATTTTTAAGATGTGGCGAAAATACCATTAATTTAATTTGTTTCTGCGTCTGTTGTGGACTATTATTTTTTTTTTTTTAAATAATTTTTAAATGTCTTTTCATTGCTTTTTAAAAAATTATGTGTGACACTTTTCTATTATAAAATGTTCATGAAATAAATTAAAAGATTGTTTTCCTCGTTAAATCTCACTTACTACTATATCGATATTTGACGATTAAAAAAAATTAACAATAGGTTTAAAATGAAAGAAGAGTTTACGCCTTTGTGAGGGTAAAATAATTGTTTAGAAATTTCTTTAGAAATGTATTTTTATTGCTAAATTTGGGTTAAAAATATTATATATATTTTTTTTAATATAGAATATAGTGTACAACAATAGAAAACTGCCAAAGCCGTGATTCAATACCTATGCTGTGTTACACAAGTTTTTCTCTGAAGGGGATCTTATTAAGTTATCTTACTCTATTCTTCCTGTCCTAGAAATTAAGCTCCATGTGATTACATTTTTGTAAAATGGGACCAACAGTTATCCACTTGGGTGGTTCGAAAAAATTATTTTTTTCATTTCGGAAGTGTGTTACCTCTCAAAAGTTGCAGTTTGGTATCCTCAATTGGAGAAAAATAAAGAAAAAATTCTAAGTTGACTTCTTCAGTTTGCGCATGAGGCTGAAAGTTTGAAAAAATATGCTAAAAATTTAATTTTTCAAAAAAAAAAAAATAAAATTATTATTTCTTATATTTTTATACGACAACAACCATAAATTGTCCGAAAATAGCATAGTTTAAACCTAAAAAAAATATTTTATAGCTTTTAGATACCATTTTTCGTTTGCGCTAACGTCTTTAATTCGGCTAAAATCTACTTAAATTTAAAGCCCAATTTAAGTTGTATGCGCGAACTAAAGATCTTATATAAATGCTATAAATTTTTTTTTTAGGTTCAAACTACATTATATATACTGACAATTTATGGCTGCTGCCTTATAAAAATGTTTAAAAAAAATAATAATAATTTTATTATTTTTTGAAAAATTTAATTCTCAACATTTTTCAAGCTTTCAAACTTTGTTAAAATTTTTCCCCAATTGAGGATTCGAAACTACAACTTTTTAGAGGTAACGCGATTCCAAAATAAAAAAAAATCGTTTTTTTCGAATCACCCTATTATTTATCAATAAACAACAAAATCAAGCCACTAACATAACCAAGTTTGGTAAGAAAATAACTCTACAGTCACTGTTGATCATAAAAAAAAAATAATAAAATTATCCTGTTTTGTGTTTATAACAGATTTGACATTAGACGTCCCCGGAGTCAAATGTCCGTATGTAACTGCAGTCTAAGCACTCTGAAAAGGGTAAAGCAATCTTTGGTGAATTGAATGTAAAATTCACTTGAAAAAGATAAAAATAAACTACGTGTTATTTTTAACACAAGGTAGAAACTAATGTTCAAGGCAAAAATAAGTATTAATTTCAGAAATGTTGCAATAGGTGCTTTATCAACATCACGGAGAACATAAATTACCCCTGTAAAACTAAATTTGGAGCAAAAAACACTGATAAACTTGGCCAAAAGTAGTACTTCCATCTTACCCGCTATAGCCGGTCACGTGATTTGGGTTACAAAAATCCATGTCAACAGTATAGAATTAATACTAAATAATTACTCCTAACAGCTTTCACTTTTTTGGTCTGTACAAGACAGTCTTCCTATGATTACCCGGACTGAAATAATACCTGTATAACACAACATCTGTACGTTTTATGAAGATATACACAAGTTTAAACTTTTAAACTATGCAAAGAGAAAAGTCAAAGGTATATTAGCATTACTGTTAAGAAATACTCACCCGGTAATCAATGCAGAGTTTTTTTTAGTAAGGAGTACTTTTGTCACAAAGAATGATGGTACAGAGTTACATTCTTCCCGGGGGAGAATTTAATATTATAAAGTAAAACCAATACCGATAAATTGAAAAAAAAAAAAACTTATTTTAGAATGTAATTCAGTTTTTTTTTAATTGTTTTCAGTTTATTTATTTATTTTGGCAGTTTGATTTGCTTTTTTCAAGATTTGAAATAAATAGTTTAAAAGATATTACTATAAGATTAATTTAAAAAAACGATAATAATAATTTATTTCGACTTTGTTTTCTATGGTGCAGAATTTACCAAGTAGCAAAAACATAATCTCTCTGATACTATTTGAGCATACATGTCATTCATGGCTCAAGTTTTTATTTTTAACTCAAAATAAATCTGAGAATTCTGCGAAGTTGACGAACCGTGTGTAATAAACTCTCATGAACTGAGTTCGGGAAGTAGCGTGATCCCAGCCATGAAAGAAGCACTTGATGTATTTTCTCGCATACTACACTTTCGTCTTTCGATGTTTCTGAAGGTCTTAAGACATGCAACTTCCTCAGAACATGAATGTATTTAATTCTTCTTATCGTAAGCAAATGAATGGCAATAGTATATTCGCAATTTGTCCTTTCAACGACCGTTTTTTTTTTTTTTTTTGTTAATTTTCCAAGTATTTGAAAATAATTTTTACTCTTTTTCAAACGTCTTTACAACCACATATTCTAACGTTTTAAATAATGCAAAAATAAAAGCAAAGTTTTTACAACACAAATGATTTGTTGTGTCATTTTGACGGTATAAGTGTTTCTACCGGGAGTACGCTTTTCACGTAGAATAAACTCCTGAAAACATATTTTTTAACATAATTATTATCACTACCCACATTTGTTAAACCATGCAGAGTCATTCCATATCGGAAAACTGCAATTAAAGGAATGCAATTTTTATGGCTTAATGCTTCAAAATGATGAAGTCATTGCAAAATAACTTATTTTCATTTAGAAAATGGCTCCAAGAGTGCCGAGTATTAGTGGCTTAGCATTTGGTGACATGTTCTTCTACTATTGGTGATAATTTTGAGACAGCTGATGTGTCGTAACAAATATGGCCCCAATAAGTGTCAGAATTTCAAAAAAAATTTAAAAAATAAAAAAAATAATAACTGCCTTTCAAAAATTGATAAAACAGAAAAACTGTTCCATTTCTAGGCAATTTCCCGTTAATTTTTGAAGTGCAATTTTGGCAGTAGGGGGCTATTAAATATTTCTCTGAGAATTTAGTTTCTTGATTATGGTAAACCTTACTCAACTCCTTTTTTTTCTGCTGTAAAGTATATCAAAGTTTCAAACCAATGTGCTAGAGGCAAACATGTCAACTCATTGTATCTATTTGGTCAGTCGGAAAGTGTGTCTGTTTATGATCTGTTCAAAATTCAGAATAATTTTATGTTAAGATGATGATCAATATAACACGAAACGCTTTGTTGATCTAAGATTTTCCGCGATCTTTAATGTTGTCAAGAAATGAATCGGTAGTTTTAAGAAAGGCACAAACGCCAAAATATGAAAATTTGAATTTTACATTAAAAATTTGTTTGAACCTTCAAACAATTTCGTACCACTAAAATTCAAATTTTCATATTTTGGAGCTTGTTCCCTTCTTCAAACTACCGATTAAAACGATCTTGGTTTTTATCTGTTTTATGGGACTTCGTATACCCTCGTTTACGTAAGAACCAGCAAGTGATTAACGCCACCTTTGAACTCACTTGCTTTCCACCTGATAAGGAACTAGTCTAAAACTTTACCAGCAATGAAACAAACTGGTGCTAATCCAGATATGTTACTTAAAACTCAGAAAAACGACGGCAGGTGAATCCAAAACTTAGAATTCAGCTTTGATGAATGTCCGAGTATTAGAAACATGCATAATGAATACTAAGACCACAATTTCTGAGAGAATGACAATGACCACTGGGATCGCCTAAATAATTACAAATCCCAAAGAGTTTATGTAATCTTCCGTAAACTTTCTGAAACCTACTTAGTTGAAGTGCTAAGAAATAAATAGAATTGTAAAGGGACAGGAGTGAGGAGAGCGTCGACGAATGATAATTTCTGCTAAGTGCTAAGAGGATTTAATTCTTCTTTAATTAAAATAAGATAAAGTTGGCCTATCTTGCCAAGTTTCATTCAGTAATTTGCAGTTATCGCATTTAGATGCACCCTTATTATTTATTCTAGATATTAAATTGATTTAAAGTTTATTTTGAGAAAGTGTAATAGAGCCAGCTTCTTGGTTTCTGTCGAAATGAAATATTAAATGTGCTTTTAAAGAATGGTTTCGCATGTATTATTACATTGTATGGCTTAGTTTTGATGTTTTGTAATCTTTGTGTACGTTACCTTTTTACGTATACATAACGCATTGCCTAAAAGTTGAATTCATTTATTTATGTACTAGAAGAATGCACGTTAAGGTACGACGAGTGAAAATTGCTTCAACAGTTGAACCAAGCAATTGCCTGTTTGGTGATATTTTGATGGTTGAAATTTTAACCCTTACTCCAGTGGATTAACCCTATATTCCTGTAGATAGCGTTCATTGTTGACCACTTTTTCGTTTCTTTATTCTCCTAAAATGAGTCTTACCAGTAAAACAGTTTAGATACTGGATCCAGCTCAGCCTAGTCAAAATAAAGCATTTCCATGCATGTCAAATGTTATCAAAAATATTATCAAATTATCATGCCGTTGAGCGAGTTTCATTCTTGGTGACGTCAGGAGCGTTACTTGATCATTCGCTATTATACATAAATGGATACTAAGCGTCTATATTACTAAGAGAAGCACAAGGTTTCATGCATATATTTTTGTTTCTTAATTTCTCTTTTAGTTTATACAATTAAACCTAACCGATTTTCGTGTTTTTGGAACATAAAGGGATGCTATTACTATAATGCAGCAATGTATTTTTTCAACAAAAAATAAAAATCGGAATTTTTGCTTTCTATTCATTAGTGAAATTACATTGAGTATATTCGATTTGTCTAAATGTAATAAATGATAATTCATTACATGAAATATTAATTATGTTTAAATAGTTTACAGTTGGATTAAAATTACCTACGTTACGCTACAAACTTATACAGAATTAATTTTAAAAAAGTGGGACCCATTTTAATGGGGGACAGATCGCTCCTAACAATGATTGATTGCAAGGTCAGAAGGTCAGAAATGCATCCTTTATGTAATGGAAAACGTTTTAAGAAGAACTCGGTAGTACGAAAGTCTTGTCTTCGGATAGTGCATGCAATAAAATAGTTGTTTCAGATGATAAAATCAACGTTATTGAAGAAAAAGTGAAAAATATTTGCATAAACATGTTTTGAGTTTACAAGAAATTCCCTTTTTAATGCATAGAGCGTCTTGCGACGCTAAAAAGAAGCCATCGAAAAACCAGTTCTTTTTATGAAACTAAAGAGGTTTGCTTCTTAACATATGCAGTGATTAAAAAAAATACTATGAATGCGTGAATGCGTTTAGTAACTGAAGGGAAAACTTTTGTTGCGAAATATTGTAGAACGCATTTCAACGCAAAGTGAAAGCATTTCCGACCGTACATTGTTGTATGATTCCGATTAGTCTAGATACACTCGGTTAGTTCAAAAATACATGCAAAAAAAGAAAAAAAAAGCTTCTCGTAGATAACAGGACACCCCTCAATACTTTTAGACTTGTGGATTTTACTAGAAGAATTTTATTTCCAGTAAATTTTAAAAATAAAGAACTTTATTTTTTTACTGGAAGAATTTTAGCTTCCCATTTCAACTGAAAGAGGGTGCTCAACACCTCCGCCAAACTTCATAAGCATGGAGAGGGGGATTAAAAAATACATGGAACTGAAAAAACAATGCTACACAGCATAATATACACTAGTAATATGCATATACATTGCAATAAAATCATTATTTACCAAAAAACAGTTGGGGAAATTAATTGTTTCTAAATTTATGACATTTTCTATGCTACGGCTGATCTTAAATTGAGGGGTCATTGAGCACTTTCTTAAAGTTTCAGTTAGAAGTTAAAACTTTTACAGCATAATCTTTTAGTAAGTCTAAAAAAAGGGGTGGGTGTCACGGACTCTAGCTGAAAAAAAAGTTTTTTTGAACCACCCTAAGGTACACTTTATCACTTTTTTAATTTTTACCCACTTCTTTAGATTTTCAATGAATATGCTTTCCTGCAGATGCTATCAATTGTTTTAATCGTATAAAAAACGAATTAAAAAAATTGCATTTGTTTAAGGTATGAACACTATTCAAGTAAAATGTCCCTGTATGAGGAAGAAAACGTGTCAAAGTTTCTAAACAATTGATTCAGTTGAAAACTTTATTCAATAAAAACCAACAGTCCCTATGAGTGCATTTCCTAATTATTGGCCACTTGCTGTAGTTTGATGCGCTTTTTGTAATTATTAAGTGCAAAAACTGAAATATAAGCTAATACAGTCGAGCCCGCTTAATGGAATAAGCAATTTACCAAGAAAAAGTACTCTAATAACCGGGATATTCCATTATCCGGTATAAAATAACACCTATCCACGGTATTGCACACTGAAATTTAATTATATTAAGCGGGATGTTCTTTTATCCGATATTCCAATAAGCGGGCTCGATTGTATAAATGAATTTCTTATAATCCTAATTTTTCCTAACTAAACAGTTCTTATTCATAAAATGCAATTTATTCAGTTAGTTTTCCACTTTATTTTGTGAGAAACCATTGCTTAATGCTAACACAGTTATTATTGCACAATGCCGTAACTTCGATTCTACTGTAACAGATGCCTGTGCTATGTGACGACCTAAGTTTAGATGCTGCAGAATGCTTTCAAGACAGTTACCTGGCAGATAATCCACGACACGTTGTTATTAAGTTTAATAGCAGTTTACTCTTGGCATTGTACCACGTACACGGAAACTAACAGGACATCTCGATGCATCACTGGTCTGATTGGGCTACTGCTGATTGAACAAAGCTGTGAAACCACTCTGGGATGAATATTCAATTCCCTTGTTACTCGGGTTTAAAGTTCCATTGATCTTACCCCCTCATTTTCATATTCATTTACATGAGAAGCAGAGAGAGAGTATTGCAATGCGTTCGAAGCTGTTTTTGATCATAGACCTCAAACCGTTTTTCAAGCAGATTTATGCATCAAGATTATTTGAAAAATTCTTTTTTTTTTTTGTTTACTGTATGCAAAGCAGTTACTTAAAGATTTGTTTATAAATTTATAGCGATTAACCAACTATCTGACACAGTTTCAATAAACATTTAAAACATACTTTAGCATATTTTAACATGGATTTTATATCCGCTATTAGACTTGTTTTACTAGACATTTGTCTACGTAGAGTTTTGACAGTACAGCTTTTTCTAATACACCAAACAAATATGTTTTTCTTTTTTGGTTACAGTACTTTTAAACGTCTGCTAAGTTACACGAATTTGCATGCTACAAATAAAATAAGTATGAAAACATACTTGCTTTTGAATTGATAATGCACGAAAGGTCAATGACTCAGACTTAGTTATCTAAGGCTGAATATATTAAATATTTTGCATTTTCAGTAAGTTACCGCCCTATAGCCAGGGCTAAGGCAGAAATATATGAAATACACCACCAGTTCAGTCCATTCCAGCCTAGGACTGCAGTTTCGTGCTTATTAGCACTCATCAGCCCGGCATAGGAGTGACTGAGCTGGAGGTGGAAATCAAGTTCTTAAGGAAGCCAAGAGTGCCAAACAAACTGGTTGCGAATACAGAATTAGCACTGACCAGACGAGTGCACGAAAGAGAGACGAGTGGCCTCGGCTGGAATTGACTGAGTTGGCGGAGAGACGAGTGGCCTCGGCTGGAATTGACTGAGTTGGCGGTGTATTTCATGTATTTTGCATTTGTTTGCCGCCACTAAATTAATGACTAGCCCCAGCCCCATTTTTAACTCACCGCTGTTAAATGACAAGAAGATTTATACATTTTTATACATTTATTTTATAAAATGGGAAAAAATACAGATCTTACACTAAATACAGTGTCCTTATAGAACAAATATTAGGCTTGTATTAAATTATTTTACTGATTTTCAACTCATCGTAGTTATATAACTAAGAGGTTTGCTCAAACCTTTTCAGCGATAAATTACCTGTCAACATTTTATTATAATTTTAAAATTGTCCGCATGTAAACTTCTTTAACTTGCAGGTTATTCCTTATTTTTAAATATGGTGAAAATGAATGTAGTTTTCGCATTTCGTAAAGAGTACCACATTTTTAGACGCCATGAAATAGAACAAAATCCACAGTTAGAACATTTACTCTGTTAATAAGATTGATCATAAAAGCCCGCTCAAGAACATTTTAAGGTTTGAAAAAATTAGTGTACTAACCAATGAGCAAAGTTTATTACGGAAGTTAAGGAACCAAACAAGGAACAGATAACACCTCCTGCCCTTAATTAGAAGAAATAGAGGTGGCTCTACGAAGGATACGACAGTAACCTTGCCCTAAATGTTAATAAATTTCATGCATTTTCGGAAATATTTGTATTTTTTAGGGGGGGAGGGTTACTAAATTAAGTCCAACTGGATTGAAAAAAATGTTTTCATTGATTTTGTTTTTTGAAATATTTTCAAAAACAAGGGAAAAATACTTTTGTAAAACTTAACTACTAGTGTTCTTAGCTCAAAAAATGGAATTAAGTATTTTTCTGGTTACTGTAATTTACATTAATGCATTTTACTTAATCTTTTTATATATTACTTGACTAAAAACAGAAAAAAAAAACATAGGAGTACTTCTCATTTGTTCTCTACAGGAATTTTGCTCTATACTATGAATTGGTGACGATCTTTTAAACATTTTGCCGAGTAAAATATTGATACTTTAGTAGATAAAGGCTTAAAGAAGAATAAGGAAAGAAATACAAAGTAATTCCTTCCCTCCGGCGAGTATGCGAAAGCTCAAGTACATAAATCCTGCCCTGAATTTCAATTGGATTGATCATAAATCGATAGCATTCAACCAAACAACTATCATCAATTATTCTTGAGAAATGCACTTGATGTCTTTACAATCAGTCTGTACATGCACGTGGGATGCCTCCGATGGTTTTCAATTTTATTGACTTTATTGGATTGTTCCTCTTTCTTTCAAGAAAGTGGATTTAAACTTTAAAGTAACAGAATTAGGCATCAAAAGTTACATCATACAATTGGACGAATTGAGTTTATGAACTTGTATAATATTGCAAAATATAATTTTACGAATTCAAAGTTCAAATATATACTGTATGTGATTATGCTTTTTAAAAAACATAGTTGGAGAAACAAAATTATTTTCGAGTTTACACTAACGATACATACTGGAATCGTTTTTATTATTATTTTTTTTATTTTATATTCTTTTTATTTTTCTACCAACTATTTAGTCCATTGCTATTCAATGGATTAAATAGTTGGTATGAGCATTGCTTTGGGGCATAGCTACTAATCATGTAGGGCACACCACACAGTCTGATACATTTTGAATTTTACCAATTGGTTGGTGAAGCTTTTTATTTCTGATCATCTGGTTTGCTGTTCGTGTCGATAAATTACGCGTATTGTAACGTGACGAAAATAGAAACAAATATTATAAACAAAAAAGCAATATTACAATCAATGGTACAATGGAAACTGTTACAAACGTAGATGTTCTTCGTTATTATCATCCTAATGTTAGAAACATTTTTTTTTTAAATCCGTCTTAGAACATAACATATCGAAACAAATAAAGTTTCAAGACATATCTTTTTTTGACCAAAATCTCGGTACACCGGACTTCTGAACTGTAAAACTGTCCCCCTGTAAAACGGGGACACTCTTCTGTTGAATTACTGGTATACAAATATGATGAACCTAACAGGTATTCTGCCGCTTTGCAGTGACAATGCGTTGTAACCAACTAAACAAAAATGACATAAAAGAAAGAGAAAACATTTTAATGCGGTTTCTACCTTTGAAATATACTCAAACCTGTTTTTGTGCGGTCATTTTTGTTGCCGTCATTTTTTGTGCAGGGTTTTTTTTTTTTTTTTTCGTGCGGTACAGTAACTATAACTTTAAAAAGTTACATTTTTATGATGGCAATTAATTACTCTATTAATTAACTCAGTTATTTCTTCATGTTTCACAAACAAATGTACTGATTTTAATTGGAGAAGTACAACTGTTTTATACTTTTCTATATAATGGGAGGCAGCTAGTCAACTATTTTAGTCATTTATAACTTCATATTTGATTGGAAAATGTACCAAACCACAATTCGTTAAGCTTACCCGCTTTGGGCTCAATAGTAGGGCAAAGCAGGTTTTTCACATGTTTGTTAAGTTTGATAATAAATAAATATTGGGTTTATTTAATTTAATTACTTAATAATCGTATAAAGTTTAAGAAAGATGCAATGAATATTGAAAAAAAATATCTAGGGTGTTCGCCTATTTTTTAATTTTCATTAAAATGGTAGATTTTTTTCCCTTGGCTAAAAGATTCTTCTTAAACACGCAGAACTGCGCTGTTTCACTAATAAAGATTTTTAAAAATAAAATACTCTCTAAATGATCCTAAACTGAAGTGAATAATCGAAACGGTAACAAAGAAACATTTTAAAGTAAGGAGTTGCTTTGAAGTCTTGTATCTTCGATTGTTCATTCGATGGTATGTCAAAAAGATAGAACTATTGTGTGCGATAAGTAGAAAAGCATTTAAAGCAGCCTAATTAGAGCCAGTAAAAAAATCTCAACTCATGCTGCGAAATTTAAATACAAGCCAAGCTAAATTCAAAAGAAAACTTTCGTAACAAAGAGCGCAATGAAGGGCAAAATGACAATAGAGAAACGTTTTCAGGGTTTTTTGTAATTTTGATGATATGACTGTTACATCCTCAGAATTATTTAAGCTTATGGTTTACATCGCTAATTATAAGAGTTAGATTAACATTTTAATGCTTCATAGCAAAGAGTGGGTATATATATATATATATATATATATTTATTTATAATTATTATTATTATTATTATTATTAGCAATAGAAAGTGTGAACACGAAGGATTGAAAATTTGAACCAAAATCCCAAAACATCCTCGGGCCTCATCAGGGGGACTCCCCGTTGGTTTGGAATTTTTGGTTCAATTTTTCAATCCTTCTTGTTCATACTTTCTACTGCTAATAATCTATCTACTACCAGTATCAAATTGCTGCTTATGGCTCCTATTGATTTATATTTAGAGATGGTGCAGGCCTCATTTAAATTTCGTAATATTTATAAAAATGGGCAAGCATGCGTAATTGCTATAGTTGGGGTAAACCTAACATGGTGGCTTCGAAATGCTGTGATTAGGCACTGCCTGGCCTTCACAATGCTGCAAGGTTGGGTTTGTCCCAACCATTGCAAAGCTATGCATTTTTTGTATTTGAAAAATGAACTTATGCAATTACAAAAAAAATATGAATAGCCAATTAAATCTAGAGAAAATAGGTAAAATAAACCAAATGCACATAATGTGTAATAACTTTCTCATTAGGTGAGAAATTAATTTTTAAGGGTACTTTTCTCGCAATTTCTGTACTTTTTTCGATGTTCTAGAAGCATTTGAAGAATACACTTACTGATTCGTCATTGGTGATAGTATCAGCAAATGCTTCGATAAAAGTCACTCCATGCTCGTTAACAACTGTCATTTTCTTTGCTTTTATGAAGTTTCACTGGTAATCTTAAAGGTCTCAATGCTCAGAATCAAGGGCAAACACTCCCTGTCTATGAATAGTAGCATAAAAATCATGTTTTTCGACAATTTCCTTCTCTTAAAGTATAGTTCGTTTTTTTTCTCTTTTTTTCCTCCTCTTAGCATCAAAATCAAATACAGCTAGTGCTGAGAAATACTCACTGAGATATCAGAGATGTGGTGGCAATTTTTCGCTGGCCACAGTTGAAGTTTCTGGGTTTTCCTCTTTGTATGCTACAAGACGCTTAAAGAATTTCGAATAATTTATTGATACTTGTCAGGAAGGAGTGCAATAAACCAAGGTCTCAGAAATTATTTCATAATGAAGATGCAGGTGTTACGAATTCTTTTGCTTTTTCTTTCTCTTGCTGCAAGTGTAAATTAGTTACGAAGTTTCCACACACATAGAGTCTTTGACATCCACCTGGAATGATGAATAACTCCTGAGGCACGAAAGTGTGCGCAATGAAAAATAGCTACATTCAGTCTAAGGACCTTTAACCTTCAAATTTTTCGATTTTCTGGAAAAAATATATGTTATGCATAGTTTAATTTTGAACAATTTGATACCTTATTTATTACCATACGCCAAAAACTTTTCGAGTTATCGTATAAATGCGTAAACTTTCCCCCATAGAGATTTATGTTAACAGCAACTGTTTAAGCCTCTTTTTCTCAGGTGCCGGTTTCTTCGGTTTTCTCGTTTTGCGCGCATGATATCTCACAAAGTTTCTTATATATTTCCGTAAAACTTTTAATGTATGTTTATCTGGTTTATATTTATGACCTGAACCTAAATTTATTTATTTTTTTAATTATTTATTTATTTATTTGAAATTTTATAAGTTACATCAAAAATTTCCGAAATTGTGGGCAAAAATATTTTTTTTTAAATATTAATTTTTATTTTTTAGTTGAAATTGAGGTTCAGATCATAAAAATATACCAGACAAACATGCATGAAAAGTTTTACTGAAATATATACAAGAACTTTCTAGGAAATATATACATAGAACTAGGAAATATATATATATATATATATATATATATATATATATATAAACTTTCTGAGATATTATGCGTGCAAAACGAGAAAACCAAACTTGAAGAGTTTTTGGCGTATGGTAATAAATAAGGTATCAAATTGTTCAGAACTAAATTATGCATAACATGTATTTTTTCCAGAAAATCGAAAATTTTGAAGGTTAAAGGTCCTTAGACCCCTTAAAACAAGCTAAGCTCCCCCTGTAATATTTTCTTGCATGGAGAATCAGAAGTTAGCTAACGCAAATTCCTTTATTGATTTCATATTGCTCTGAATGACCATCTGCTCCTCAGCATTTCTCACTCCAGCTTCAAAATTAGTCGTGTGTCGACCATATATTTGAAATCGTTCAAAAAACAGTACAGTAGGTATGTTAGATGTTGCTGGTGTCGTACATTGCGTAAATACGAACGATAGCATAGCGTGTATTTCTGGCAAACAAAATACATAGTTGTTTTCCTAGATTTTGTTTCAATGTCAAATATATTCCAATTTTAGTAGTAATATTAATATTTTTATTGTATCCAAGCAAACACCCGTACGAGCTCATCAAGTGCCTATTTATCTAACAGTTCTGCAAAGGTGTTTGCCATAGCAATTTCTCTTACTGAATAATTTAAGAGCACTCAAGAGTTGTTCATCAATGTGCATTACTGATACTAATTTATAATACTAATATTTTTGTTTTCCAGATATACTTATGTTGCATTAGTGTTTCATCCTATTGCACTATCAATCAATATGGCTAGAGTTATGAATGAAAAGTTTTATAAACATTAATGACCGGTTAAGAACGGATAGTTTGCCTTTGCCGTGAGATAGACGAGTGACTAAGTGTAAAATCTTCCACTTTTTAACCAATACTTTCTACTGTAGCAGCTAGTATCAACGAGACTTTTTTGTCACTGTTATTGACCTTGTGGCAGGCGAGAAAAAATCTATTTTCTTTTAAACTGTTAACCTTGTAGAGTCGTTACATGTTTCAAATTAAGCACTTCTAAATGTAGTATTATTTTGAATAACGGAATTAGAAACTATTCTTCATTTTTCCAAAGTGCTAATTTTTAACTAAATTCGATTGCTTTGCGCCACCTCTAAACATTATTTGATTGAATTGAAATTTTTCACAGATCATATTTATGAACAGTGTAAAAAAGTTGCGAGGTAAGAACAAAACAATTCGAAAAAAGCTTTTTTGAAGCACCCATATATATATATATATATATATATATATATATATATATATATATATATATATATATATATATATATATATATATATATATATATATATATATATCATTGCTGTTGAAAAATAAATGCAAAGTCATTCTATGGTACGTAAAAACACACTAAAAAAGCTCGTACAGTTAAAAAAAAATTGCACACACATAACCTTGAATCCTTGTGAGTCACTATATTTTCCCCAAAAGGTATAATTGTATGCGGGTATAAAGCGATATAAGCCAAAAAACACACGGTTTCATACCACGGTAAATGTTGGTCGTATTCGTGTCTTTTTTTTGTGTGTGTGTGTTTGTATTTGAGTTATTTCATTAACTCAAAATTTTGACATTAGTACATCTTCTACCTAGCTTTTGACCAGAACGTTTCTAGTTATTTAGCATGAAAATTGCGACGACCAATAACTGTATGGGTACTAATAACTATATACCGCTTCCCCTAAACTTTGATTAATGGCAGTATAACGCTAAAGTAATGCAAAAACCAATTATTCTAATTCTTGAAATCTTATCTTCATTTTAAAATGCATATAATTTGTGCGTCACTCATTAAAGCAGATGTTTCGAACAAAATTCAAGGAATGCTTGTGTGAATAAAAGCCTGCTTTCCACTACATACCGCCTGTTTCCAAAACCCAGCAGCTTTATTGCCTGCATTTATATTATTCCCGAAAGAAGAGCATCCACTTCAAAATTCGAGTTTTGAGTTTTCCGATTCATGTTTCTTTCGGGATACTGAATGTGCTTATTGATTTCGCTAATGCTAAAGCGGATGAACTAAAGACTAGTGAGGAGATACTTCAAAAACCAATACTTTGCATACTCAAAAATTGCTCTTCATTATAAGAATATTTTATATTTTAAGTGGAAAATGTTTTAACATTATTTTCAAAATGCGAAAGAAAACTTTTTTTTTTTTAACAACATCTTTTAAGCTTTTTTCTTTCTTTATTTTTTCTCCTTTCTCGTTTTTTCCCATGTGTGCATTTTAACTCTTTTTCGATTAACAAACGTTTTGAAAAGTCCATTAAAAGCAAATACATGTGCTTTTATTATTTACTATATCGCATACGTAGTACAACACTGCTACATCTGCAAAAACCACTTTTCGAGAAAAATCAATTTAAATGTAATGCGCCTTAGTTTAAATTCTTGTAGTGACAGACAGACACATCTCAAAAATATGTTTTTGTTTTCGTTTGTGGCTATCTCGCATTTTAATAGAACTAATAGAAATGCACCAGGACGTGTATATAACTCAAATTCGAAAGTTTTTTACTTGTGGCGGTGTTGAATTAGGTGCGCGTATTTTTCTAGGATATCTTTCAGCTATAATTTACAGGGTGTTTTAAAAAGAATGACCCGACTTGAAATGCGTATACAATGAAAACTATTGAAAACAGACCCTGCAGATTAATTTTATATTACATGGATAATAATAAAGTTTTTTTACATACAAAATTAAAATGTCTCACTATGTCTACCTTTGGATGCACGGCATATGACTACACGGTAGTCATATTCTTCCCAAACTTTTGCAAACGTGTATACATCGACTGCTTCCTGCTTCCACTGCTTAAATAAACAGCCCCGTGTCTTGTTTATGCCACCTCCTAATGCTCTTCGGGGCATGAGGTTCAACACCAGGGTATTCTCGACGAAAATCACGCTGAACAGTTGTTACGGACTTGCACTTCGCTAAGCGTAGAACACAATACGGTTTTTGTCGTGCCTGCCGCCATTTTCACAAACACTAAAATGGCTGGCGAAGAAAGAGATTTAACGCTACCTGATGGCAACTCCATGAAGCTCGAGATTTTCTCCATTCTAACGGTACTTTTATTTAATGCAACGGATTAAAATCTAAATAGTTAGGATTTTTTGTATTCGAGTCATTCTTTTTAAAACACCCTGTATTATGCTTGGTAATGGAACCA
Organism: Uloborus diversus; assembly: GCF_026930045.1. NCBI lineage: Eukaryota > Metazoa > Arthropoda > Arachnida > Araneae > Uloboridae > Uloborus > Uloborus diversus. The sequence goes on from NC_072740.1 coordinate 65,154,243, forward strand.
TTTTTTTTAAAACTTCCATTGCTTTCGCTTGAAGCGATTGAGAGTAAGATCGGTTGCATCTGATTTGTAAACATATACCTAAAACATTAATGTTTATGTCTGTGTGTGTGTGTGTCCAATCAAAAATTTATCAGATTACTTCTGAGCTTTACCAGATTTATGTCGAGTATTAAACATAAGTTCTTTCTAAGTTTAATGTGTGGAAGAACGCTTGGACTACAGTTATTTTATTTGGATTGGAAATTTCGCCATACAACTAAAGTAATTATCACATTATCTTGCAGTTTTTATTTAAAAAATATTGAAACTTTCCATTATTGTCATTAAGAACTATTAATGAAAAAAATGTATCAAACATTTAAGGCATCCAAATGTATATAATAGCCAATGATCGAGTAACGCTTCTGACGTCATCAACCATGAAACTTGGCATGATAATTTTATAATATGTTTTTTAAATGTTTAAAACTGTAAGCTGTTTTGCTGGTAAGACAGGGTCATTTCACGGGAATGAAGAACCGAAAAATTGGTCAACAATAAACGCTATCTACTCGAGTTTAGGATTAATCCACTGGAGTTAGGGTTAAAATTTCAACTATTAAAATATCACCACACAAGCAATTGCTTCGATCAAATGTAGAAGCAGTTTTCTCCCGTCATATCTTGACTGAAGATTTTCTATTTAATCTATTGGACATTAAAGTATTGTTGTTTTATATCCATATTTCTCAATTATTTTGCACAAAAGTGCACATAAATGGAAAAAAAAAAGCTAATGATTATTTATTTATGCAAAAATTTCATAGTCGAGGTATTGAATAACATTTGTAACAAGTATTTATCAGAAAATTATTCCTGGTATATTGCATTATATTGCTGTATCTAACAGTTATGCAATACCATAAAGAAAAACAACATCAACTACTACCTTTCATCTATACGTTTACTTGAAAAAACTCAAAATTAAATCACATTTTTGCATGCAGTACCTACTGTTTTTCAAGTGACTTTTACGCACTTATTATCCTACTTCTCTAAACTTCTTACCGTGCGTTTATTCTTCTGTCATTAAAAACCATTCCTCTTACTTTGAGCCTAGTGCAGTCGAGATTATATATCTTGAGTTCTTTTTTCCGTTATTTATTCTAGCGCGTTCATTCTCTCCTTTATATTACGTTTTTATGATTCTCATTTTATGATTTTCTAAGAGCTGATGAAATTTGATGGTGTTGGAATGGAGTTTTGTTTATCATAGTGAATTTATTACGTGCAGTCAATTCAAAATAAACAGATGGAGGAGATGTTATTATTATTATTATTGAAAGTAAACATAAATAAGTGGCTATTTAAAACTAAGTTTATGCTTTAAAATAAATTAAAGTGCAATTAGACTAGAAATGGTAGCTTTATTACTTTGACCATTTATTTTTTAATTGATAAGTAATAAAAATAAGTGTCGATCATTTTTTTATCAAGTGTTTTTACAATGTGAAATAATGGTAAAGAAACACTCAAGTTTTGCTAAGCTATTTATGTAGGTATTATTGTAACATTTGTTACTGATGCATTCACAACATTACAATTTTGATGTTGCATTTTAACTTAAAGCAACAGCTGTAACAGAACTAAGAAGACGCATGTGCGAAAACCTGCTCATTAATGAATCAGGGAATGCACAAAGCAAGGAACGTCAGAAAATATGCAAAATTACATTATGTTACTTTGTGACACGTTTAATTTAAAATTATTCCATTTTCGTTTTAATTTTTCTCTTTTTAACTGACCGAAAAACCACCATTGTCCAAATAGCCTTCGTGCCCTTTAGCCTTGTAACAATCCAAAATAGTCACAACTTCACCCTTTTAGGGAATAGTCCTAACATCAACATCGTTGAACATAAAAACTGCCTTTTGCAACAACCTTTTCACCAGGTTCATTGTTTACTGAAACTCCAATCTCCTTACAGCATACAGCCAGGTTTTGCTACAAGATGATTTTCTGTCAACATTGATCTGAGCTGAGTAATTTTTTTTCCTTTTCCTCTCGATTCTTACCTTCTGCTCTAGCTCTTCTAATGCATTGAGCTTTCTTGGCGTTTAACCAAGGATGTCTTCTTATAGACGAGGAAAACCAAACTTTTTACACTTTTCTTTTATTTATTTGAGGTGTTTTTTCTATCAAATGCTTCAGCAAAGTTGTACACCAGCATCCTTTTATCACAATTATTTTGCTCCAAATCTTTTAAAAAATCTTTATTAGGAACTGCTAATCTTTGTACCGCTTCTGAAACTATCTTGGAATCTGAACCCATCGTTTGCATCTTAAAGTCTTTTTTTTCTTTAGCTTAAATCTCAAGGTGAATTCTGGAACATTGAACCCAGTGGCACGAACGTTGAGCATGCAAATTTGCATTGTCTCAACGGCTGATTTTAAATTATCTTTGGTTAAACAATTCTTATCTGAAAGCTTTATGTTGGTATTGACACAGTAACCTCAAAACATACGAACAAAAAGTATTTAGTTCAAACATCCAAGACACGTTGCTTATTAGTAAAAAACCTTTTCATTCATTAGTAAAATTTAATTTTAATACGTCTATATTTTGATGAATTGACAAAAAAAATGAAGTATTGTATTAACTAGCCTGAATAATTTAGTAACAAATGTGTGTCTTAAATTTAAATGACAACAACTTAATTATTTTTTATTTTTTTTTAGCAAACTAACTTAAAAAAAACTTGTGCAAAAGTTTTTTGTATATGTTTTAGATTCAATTTGCAATTTGCACAAAATAACCAATAAGCCACGCAACAAGACTGCTATTAGAAAGATCTACTTCTGTGCAAACAATGCTCGTGTAAGGCAGTAGCTCAACTAGAAACTGTTTAAATCATTTTTTTAACTTTAAAAACTCCATCACTTTGGTAATACTTGAATAAATGAGTAAATAATTTATGTGTATGTGTTATGCAATGATGGGGTATTGTTTCGATAAAATACAGCTCCAGGTTAAATTTCAATCACATTTAGTTAGGATAAAGAAATGATTTAGTTAATTAAAAAAAACACAATTTTTAAAAAAGCGTTTAATGAAGCACAAATTCTTTGAAAGTGAATTTTACACGAAGGAGTTCCAAGCATCTTGGTTCACTAATATTTGTATCGTGATTCATTGATTAAACTGAACTTGCAACTTTGAACCCTGGAAGTTTTAAGTTTTATCATACCTCAAATAATTTGTTACATTCAAAATAGGTATGCGATTCAGATATAAAAATGGATACTTTTATTTACTGCCAGAAAGTTTGATGATATTCACAACAGCTCCACTGAAGCAAATGGCAACTTTTATCACATGTACGCAGAAACAGTGTTTGACTAAAAGTTACCTTTTAAAATTAATTGAAAGTCTGGAGAGAAGCATAAAACTATTTTCCGTAAACCATTATAACATAAAAAAGAAAAGATTTAAAAGACTTGTAAAAGGTTTTCAGTCTAGAAAAACACGAATTTGCATAATTACGTTTACTGCATCCTTAGTGCTTAAAAGAATGGTTGTAAATGTTCTCTATCTTACAAGATCAAAAGGCACCCTTATACTGCCTTGGAAACCGGGCTTTAACACATTTCATAGCCTCCTCAGAAAGGAAGAACATATTTACGCGTGTGCCCGATTTTACACATTTTCCTCAACCATATCCTATATTTGCTGAATACCAAAATTGCTATTTCATCTCATCTCATTACTCATTACGAGTATTTATTGTTCATGATAACTATCACACTATACATGGCATATACCAAAAGTCATTGAATTTTTGCAGTTGTCACCGTCGTATGGTTGTAAAAGTACGTGATTTAAGTTTCGTTTACTTGTATTAGATACACTGTAAAAAAAATTCCGAAAAGTTACTGGTTATTTCCGTGGAACGTCTCGGGATTTCACACGTTTTCACCTATTTCCCTGTAAAAAGAATTATCTTCACAAAAAAGTTTTCTGAATCATTACAAGTTGCACGAGTGCAGATTTTTCACTGTTGTGGAAAATATTTTTAGCAACCAGTTTAAAGATTGAATTAGCGTGTTTATTCAGTGTATCGGCCAAAGATTGCTTACGGCCTGTCCAGATTGACTAAGCTCCCAATGAGAGCAAAAAAGTCAATGGATAGCTACAGCTTTGCGAAGCAGGAATCGCAGGCAAGAGATATGCTTGGTTCCTTCTTGCATAGCCGTGGTCGTTCTGATTTTTATGGAGCCTTCTTGGTAAATCAGGAAGGTTCTAATCAGTTACACTAAACCTACTAATTTTTCTAGAAAGTTCTGGAGACATGACTGGCTTTAACAGGGGAGATTTCGCACTTCTTCAGAAAATTTGAAGGTTAATTTCAGAAAGGTTACTGACTTTTAGCGGAAATCGTTCCTGGTTTTTCCAAGATATGTTACTGGAAGAAATTGGGCACATCAGCTGCCCATTTTCCAGGAACGTTTCTGAATCGTTTTCACAGTGTAGGCATTCTGTGAACTGCATGTAGTCTGGATAAAAAAAAAAAAAACAAGTAGCAATGGAAACTAAATAAAACTTAGGGAATATGTACGTGTATATTCTTGATAACTAGAAAAAGTTGAAATACAGAAATTATTATAAATATATTTACTTAGCACTACACTGTAAAAACGATTCAGAAACGTTCCTGAAAAATAATGGGCAGCTGATGTGCCCAATTTCTGCCTGTAACATGTCTTGCAAAAACCAGGAATGTTTTCTACTAAAATTCAGTTACCATCCTGAAATTATCCTGGTAGCTTCCTAAAATATTCAGAAATCTTCCCGTTGAAAACCAGTCGTATATCAGGAACATTAAAGTAAACTTAAGAAAGCATAACATGATAGCTTTGCACCTTCCTCACTGATCAGGAAAGTTCCAAAAGCAGTATTGCAAACATGGCCAAAGCTAAGAAAAAAAATTGCACTTAAGAATTTTACTAGTCTGCAATTCTTGCAGAGCTACGTAGCCCGAGGACTTATTCGCTCCCTTTGGGAGTTTAATCAGTCTGGACAGACCATAATGAAAGAGAAGCCGATACAATTTATAAACACGCTCAGTTCATCTTTAAACTTGGAGCTAAAAATATTTTTCTCAACAGTGGAAAGTGTGCTTTCGTGGATTTCGCAATGGATTTTGTGGATTTTAGTGGTTTGTAGCAGTTTAGGAAACTTTTTGACGATGATATTTGATTTTTTCCAGGAAGTGGATAAAAACTATTGAAATCCCTAAATGTAACACGAACATACTCAGCAACGTTTCGGAATTTTTTTACAGTGCATGTGCGCTATTAAAAATCCTTTTTGTCAACAAAACTGGCATAAGAAATAAGAACATTACAGCTAAACCTTTAATAACTTTTTATAAAACTGTATTCCTTACCTTGCAGTTTCCTTCCATTTGACCGTCATAATTTGTAAGAGCCCTATGGTAGTTTATCTTTATTATTTTATCTTAGTATTAAAAACAAATATGTAAATTAAGCTAGCTTTATGCTTTTCAGGAATTGGTTTTTTTTTAAGAAAGGGTTTGAAAAAACAGTTTTATTTATTTTTTGCACAGCGTGAAAACTCAGTAATTAAGTTTCACAAATTAATTCACGAAAACTGAATTAATTTCAGAAGCTTTGGAAAGATTTTTAATAATGTAGTTGTATTTTCTTTAATTCGTACACTCAACTTCCTATACACCCACACATCTCATTATAAGTTAAAGAAAAAATGTTATTGATACCAATTTTTTTCTGAAAGGAACACTTTTCTAAGGGTTTAATAAATGAGAGAGAGATGAGAATTTATTATGCGGAAAAATACAATATTATCCGTAAAAAGTTTAGACAACCATCTTACTAAAGGTTTACCCTTTTTCCGAACAAGTTAGGTTTCAAAGATTCATTTCAGAACTATTTAGTTAAATAAATACTTTGTTATAGAAATAATATTTAAACATAAATATAAAAATAATTGATGCCTGTATCCCTTAAAATTTTGTAGATATATACTTTAGTGGATCAGAAAAGAACAAACATTATTATGGTAAATAGTAAAATTTGGAATTACATTTTTTCAGCTATTCCGATAAATATTTATTTTGTCTAGGAACTAGTCGTCATATATTATCAACTTTTAAACTTTTAGACCCAGTTGACACAAAAAAAATAAATAAAAAAAACGGACTTAATCGTTAATAGCTAACAAGAAAATGTATCAAATGTTCATCTTGGTAAAGGTTTTTATTTACGAGATCAAAAATTCATACGTATTTTAAGAGAAGCATTTTTTATTGATTTTCTTGAGATGAGTTTTAAACTAAAAGAAAAATGACCAACAGTGGCCAATTTAAAAAAAAAAAAAAATTAAAAAAAACCGTTCGAATTTTCAAAACTAATTTGAATTTTGAAATTTTGAATTCAAATTATGTTTTTAGCAATCACGCGTTACGATAGGACCCTACTCATTGGTCACTACCCCACTTGCTTGTTTTTAGAAACGGTTCCTGTCCCTCCTCTTGGGCGGTTACGTGTGTATAGTTGTGCATGTGTAGGCTTGTGTGTGTGCGTAGACCTGTGTGTATGCACTTTGGAGTGTGTGTGTATATGTGTAAAGGCGCGTGTGCGTATGTGTGTGAGTGTGTATGAGCGTGCGTGTGTGTAGGATATGGACGTCACCGACCAGGAGAAGCGGCTACTGGGGGACAGTGCTGAGGACCAGAAGAGACGCTCCTGCAGAGGGCGGTGAGGTTGAAAAAAGAACCGGACATCAAGGACGGTCAAGTGAAAACAATTAACAATCGTGATTGCTCAAAAAAAAAAAAAAACTGAAAGGATACACAGCTTTTGTTGGACATAAGACAAATTTTTTTGTCGACTTCAGTTAAGCTAAGCAATCTTTATCGTTATAGTTAAACCATAAAGCTTAAAACTCAAACGTTAGCCATGAATTTTTAGAAATACTACTTTTTTAGTACCAGCTGGTCTATATGAGTCTTATGGATGCAATTTTGAAGTCAAACATACTGTTAACCCCCAGATCATTTGAACATAAACTTAAAATAAAGCGCAGTGTGCACAAAGCAGAATGTACAAAGCACATGTAAAGCACATGTACACAAAGTATCATTTTTCCAGTCTTCCCTTTCCGAATAAAAGGAGTCTTGCTTCGTTCCACATTGTGTACTGATGTCGTGTTCTACCTTTTATTGCTAGTTCTCCAACTTTGTATTCATTCTTAATCATATGCATTTAATATACTTGAAGTTCAGCAAATACTGAAAAAAAATACGTAGTTAACGTTACCGTATAAAAGAAAGTGCTTGTTTCAAAGCTATAGTCTTCAACGTATAACAACGATACCGTTTGACTACTGTTGCACTAAAAATATTAGGAACTGGATAACAAGCAAACATGTATAACTTCACAATCAACTGAGACTACTATTTTTGGTTACATATCAACTCTTACGCAACAAGTATCGACATTGTGCTTAGATGCATGCATGAAAAATATATAGTTACCCCGTATTAAGATATTCCGAAGTACTGTACCGTATTGTACCGACTTTACCGGATTGACTTTTTATTAACGCTATTTCAAACATTTTGCTTTAAAGATCAAATTATGTGGCCTAAAATAAAAATGAGTACCGTAAACCGGGGTTACTTTAGACTGACGGGGTAACTTTATAAAAACCTGTTTTTTATTTTTGAACCGTTCTGGCGGGCTTAATTTTACAATTGGCGACCCCCTGGTGGTCTCAGGAATTTAAAAATCACTTTTCAGAGTGCGCTGACATCGCCAATTGATTGAAACAGTAAAATGGTTTTGGCAACACTGATTTATGTGTTATCCGTGATATCAGCTGTTTTCAGTTTGTTGTCCTAACCTCTTCTGGTGCCACCAACTGACAACCTTTTGAATTCGGGCGAGTTATTTTCTGATTACACAACTATTTAAGATGATTTTGTCTTTTTTTTTATTTCTAAAACTCAATTCTACGATTTACTATGAATTAAAACATAAAACAACACAAGTTGAAGGGGTAACTTTGATACATGGGGAATTCTGAATCTCGCCGCATCTGCTGCAGGATTCGAATCCCAAGGATCATACCTGGAGAGAATGCACTGTTTTCAGTTGACTTGAAGCCATAGATCAAAGACTGCTGTGAGTGCACCTTGGATAATGTTCACGATATGAGAAAGATCTCATGTGCCTCATTTATTTTAAAAATTTTGTGATTTCTGTGCCTTGTTCTTAATTTCCTTTCGAGCGTTTATAATTTTTGAATCTATTCTTTTCAAGTTCTAGTAAAAGTTTTATTTTATTCTAATCAAGTAGTTACCTTGATATTTTTTATTGTCGAAATGAAGAAAAACATTACGATGGCTGTGGTTTTACATTTAAAAAACACGCTTGATGTGATTTCAAGATTTTTTCAACTGATGTTTTATAATAAAAAAAGTTTACTATGAATTTCTCTCTTTTTAGTTTGATTCAAACCTGATTCCTGCTAGATGAGCATGCTTAGAGTGGTAGGAACCACTCTACGTGACTTAAGAACCATTTTTCATTCAAAACCAGCTTTTTAAACCCCAAAAAAATGGAAAAATTGAATTTTGTTATTAAAAAAAAAAACCTCAGGCTATCTTTTGGATGGGGCAACTTTATTACAAACCACCGAAACAGTCGTTTTGGATGTAGAAAACACGTTGTTACAAAGTAACCCCGTATGATGGGGTAACATTAATTTAAAAAAGAAATGACCCCCCTCCCTCCCTATTCAATATATCGAAGAATTTCAAACGGCGATTTAAAGCTGAGATGTTAAGCTATCGGTTGGTTTAAGAATTGTTGAAATATCTTGAAAAATGAGGGTGCTACAATACAAAATATGCGAAACCTGTATCAAAGTAACCCCGGTTTACGGTACTTTTGTAATTTCATTTTTTCAATTTTTGATTTCAGTATTTTCGTTTATTGTTATTACACTTTAGTTTTATCTTTTTTTTTTTTTTTTTTTTTTGTAAGAAGTAATCGGAAAGTTTATTGAATTAACAGTAAAAAATATTACAGAATCTAGATTTACTGTTGAAGGCATAAAGCAAAATTGTTGTAAACCTTGCTGTAAAAGGCGTTAAAACTGAAAAACAGAATTGATATAAATTTTACAGCAAAAAATGCTTGTAACATTTGTATGGTATATTTTCCTGTAAAATAAATTATATTTTACAGTGAATTTATACTAATACTGATGTTATAACCCATGTCAATTCAGGCAAGGAGGTTCCCATATAGCCTCGGAATTTTTTGGTTTTGCCCAAAAAAAGTCCTGGTCTGAGATACTGGCCGCCAAAGATGGCGTCCTGGGCATCACTCCTCACTTGCAATTTTCAACAACAACAAGTAGGGGAATGTGGGGAAAAATTAAATAGATAAGATAACTTTTCCTTTTTTAAAATGAACAAAATGGAAAATGTTTGGAAAACTAATGTGTATAAAGAAGGGACAATGTATTTCATTGTTCTATATGTATGTAACTTCCATGGTAATATGTAAAAAAAAAAATGGCAGTAAATTTCTACCTTAAAAGAAAGAAGAAATTTTTCACTTATTTTTTCACGGAATAAGGTGAATACATATTAAATATGTATTTAATTTTTCTTTCCCCTGGCTTTCAGGGGGAAAATGTCATTGTTTCCATTTTCTCAAAAATATTTATTTTATGTTTTTTACTCATGATTGGCACATATGAGCACTACTTTCCCTGAAGGATAGCTTCTACTTTTTTGCCAATTTAATTTTTTACTAATGTTCAGTAAAATTGAACAATACATTCCCTGAAAAGATGGATTCTACTTTCTCGTTTAACATGTTAGATGCATTTGAAAATAATAGGGTTTTTCAGGAGCTTTATATATAAAGGTAGACTTGAAAATTCAAAATCTTATTTAGCAAGAAGTAGCCAGAATGCACAATAAGTTTAGTTATCTACCCAGATTTCTATTTTTACTCGCCACGTTATCCCAGAATTTAAATTTTTGTGGGAATAAGAAAGATCTACGCGAAACGAAACTGTTGGCACTGCGCTGAAAGATTGCAAATCAGCAGAAGACTGTGTTCTTGTTTTCATAAAAAATAAAATTCCTGGATGAAACGGAAGCTAAAACTTAAAATACGGTTATGTAACTAAATTAAAAGTGTGTTCAGGTCACTTGCTGTTAATAACTTTTTTTGAGTTTTCAAGTCTACCTTTACATATAGAGTTCCTGAGAAAACCTCATTTTTTCAAACCTGTTAAAGAAAAAAGTGGAAACTCTTCCTTTCCGGGAATGAAGTGCAAAACTCTACTGATCAACAGTAAAAAAAAAAAAAAAAAAAAAAATACTGAAAACGCATTTTTGAGAAAAATAAAACTTTTTTTTTCAAAAGACTGAAAAAAAAAGAAAAAAGAATTAAACTTATACTTTAAAATAGTGCATATCTTGTTAGACAAAAAAAAAAACTTTTAAATAACATAAACCAGAACAAAAGATTTCGTGCGAATTGATGTCCTTATAGGTATGGAAAACAAGATGGTTGTCTAAAGCTTTGCCTCGCAATTGTCTATCATCGGTTATTATTTCTCTCCTAAATTATAAAGTATAGGTTTTACAAATTCATACAATTTGTTGCCCGACCAGTTATTTGAATGATTAATAACTTTAAACTAATATGAAATGTGCCCATTACAAAAATAAATGTAAACATAGCAGTTTTGTGTTGACAATATCTTTTGCAATCAATTTCTATCGATTTAATCTTAGTAATTACTAGTAAATCGATTATTAACATTGCTCTTGGAAACTTATATACTATGTTTTCTAATTTAAAGTTACTACTTAGAGTCTATAACCATTGTCCGAATGCCGCATCTGTTAATTCCTGTGGAAATTGCAGAACTAATGTGAGTTTATACAACCAATTATCAGATGGAGTGTTTCAAGGAAAATTTAACGAACAAAATATGCAATATGCATTAAACTACAACTGGATGCAATAATTACAATCATGGTCCCCTGCAGAAATTATCATTTCGATAATATAATTAACTCTAACAACGTTTTACGCTTTACATAACAGTCAATTATAATTTGGGAGTGTAGCGGCTATGAACATTACATTTGTATTCGTGTACTGCTACTGTCCTCTATTATGTTTTCAGCCGCAACTTACTAAATAGTTTAATACTTCCATTTAATAGTTTGGACACCTTTTTTTATCGATATGTTTTTTTTTTCTCCTTTATAGTTCAATTTGTCTGAAAATACAGCAGCTTTTGCTTGTAATATAAAAATACTGCAAATATATTAACTTTTTAAATATTTCTTTAAAAAGTAGAAGATATTTAAAAAATATATGCTATTCAGTATTCAAAATTATTACTACACAAACCTTTCTAAATAAAATGGCAGTACGCGTCATTATGTTCCTGTGCATGGACTATTACACGCGACATTTACTTTTTAATTCCCGCTTTAAATTTAGCAACTTTTTGATAACATTTTAAGAAACCAATGTATAATAAATTTATATTAAAATAAATAATTTTATTGATTAGTTTCAAATCGTTTAAAAGAGTTTTGGTGTAAGTAAATATGTTTTAGCCTTATTTTTAAGCCAACTTTCCTTACAACTTTTTAGCATATATAAGTAACCGCACCTATGGAGCTTAGGTCAATAATCATAAAAAAGTTAATTCAGTTCTCATTTTGGAGGTATTTTGCGACAAATGATCCTGAAAGTTAGACATAAAATATTTTTAGGTGTCATTTAGATAGATTTCGCATGATTTAATGCCGTAAGTGTATTTAATTCTTCATTCGTATAGCACTTGATACGCTTCAAATAAAGAAGCTTTTGAAACTTATACTTGAGAGGCGAATTGTTGAGAAATGTTCACCCTTTACGCCTTACCAATGCAATAAATACCAATGAAATGCTTTGTTTATATTTAAAAAAAAGAACTTTTGGCATCTTGAAATCGAATTATGTTTTTCGCAATCACTAGTCTGTGTGAGTGTGTTATGTAGGCGTGTGTGTATGTAGAGAGGTGTGTATTTATGTAGGCGTGTGTGTGAGTGTGTAGGATATGGACGTAACTGTCCAGCAGGAACAGATTCCGATGGGCAGTGCTACTCGCGTAAGTTCCCTAATTAAAATTGCCTGTAAGCTTGTTGTGCCAAAATTTGAACAAAATAAACCATGACCGCCACATTTTTGTTGCTTAAATCATTTTTCACGCCTTTGAGAATGGATCATGTGGAGGATGACTTCAAGACCATTTTTCTTTTCAATTTGTTGATCAGGTCATTTGTTGTTTATGAAAGAACCTATTGAGCTTTTAAATGGTGTCTATGTTTGCTAGACTCCAGCTTTCAAAGCGGTTAAATTTTAAATAGCTTAATTCAGAATTTATTTTGAGAACCTTAAGATTAAGTTCAGCTTCTCAATATTATAAAACCTGTAAAATTAACCACTCTTGTAAGTGGACCAGCACCTTTCTCTAACTTGAGCTCTAAAGTATTACATTGCAAGTAGTCAATTTACTCAGGTTTCACTGACTAAATCCAATATTAAGGTCAGTACCTCAGTTACGTGTCGTACAGTCACCCGTTAGCTGCTCTTTATCTCTTGTTTCGTAACAGCCGAAGTCATCAACTGTCTTTGGCCTCAAACTAGGAAAACATAGATAAGGGTTATTCCACCGTCGCATGCGGGACAAAAATACGCTTAAATTTCATTGACATTTCGTCATATCAACTAATATTTTAATGAAACAGTGATAGGCAATTTTTTAATCTTTACATTTGATACAAAGATACTCCTGACACAATTATATTTTTATTAAACAGTCTTGTTATTTTAAACAAAATTCATTTACATGCGTCACGTGCGGGACATCCAAAGTCAACCTCTGGTAACTTGCTTATGAATAAGCTAGCTATATATTTTTACTTTATTAATACAGAAATGACGAAACAAATTGCAGATTTTGAAAGCTATGGTTCCAACATAAAGAAAACATATTTCATTAGTTTAGAAATGTTTATTCAAGCCATTGAAAAAAGAATATGTTTTTGCCCATTCTGTTGAAAATGGTCGTTTTGTCCCGCACGTGACGGTTCCTATATTTCATAAAAAAAGAAATAATTTTTAAAGAATTTTTACTTAAGAAGTCACACATGTGTTTGTGATTTCTTAAGCAACAAAATTTTATTCAGCATCCTTTGCAATTATTATTATTTTTTTTTAAAATGAAATGTATGAAGAGTCAAACATGCGGGACAAAATTACCGTTTTCCGTGGAATGACCCATAAGCATATTTTTTCTGCCTGCAAGAAAGAACGCGATGGTTGATTTACCTATAAAAAATTAACCACACGTGGTGTCGTTTACTTGGATTTGAAAAAAAATGTAAGGACGGGGAGAGCATAGAATCAGAAACTCGGTCGTCCAAGATGAAGGAGGGAAAAAAAAAACAAACTCGGAACACAAAGTGGAAACTAATGAAGAATGCGTGCCATCTTGAAGTCTTGAAAGTGCAGGGAACATCGATTACATTTATTCAAATGTATATATATATATATATATATATATATATATATATATATATATATATATATATAACAGTAATTTGCGCAAATATTAAGACCTCCACAGATTCCTGAAAACCTTTATTTTTTTTATTTTTATTATTTGTAACAAAATTAATTTTGCGTATTTTCTTTTAATATTTAGCAACAAAAGCTTACTTTAACCAATTTTTGAAGAATTGAAACAAATATATTTAAAACAAACTTCGTAATGGCAAATACTTAACTTGTTAGATACTTGGAAGTTTTAAAAAAATCTGTTTTTAACTCGCATAAATGTTTAAGACAAGTAAAGATATCAAACAAGATTGCACTGCAGATTTAAAGTAAATAAAAAGAAACAATAAAAGCAACTACATATTTACGTAAGCTCGTAGGTTGGGTTGCAGCTCCAAAGTTACTTCACTCTCATTTGCAAGATATGTTTGCTTCTAGAAATCAACCAATGGTTGATTATTGAGTTTCTATTAAACTTTCGTTTGCTCAAAAGGTGGAAAATCATTTCATATTTAATGCAGTGAATGCAATACAACTGCTCTCATTTCTATTAAAAATTAAAATTTATTTCGGCTTAATTCAGAATAAACTTCCTTTCCAGTAAGTTTAATGCAATAGAGTTTAATAATCTAGCTTACTCAGATTTAGAAATAACTTTGATTCTACACCGGAAAACTTTTCCTTTAGAGCTTTATAACTTGAGCTAAAAGTTCAGATTGCTACGGGAAAATTAACTTCATGCAAGCAACTTTGGAAATGCACACATACGTTGCAATGCACTTTATTTTAAACATAATTGTGCATTATTAAGTGTTTAGAAAGTCATAGTAACGTATTCATATTTCATAGTTGTGGTAACTAGTAAAATATTAATGTGTATTATCTGTTTAAAAATTAGATTACCGGCGAAACTGTTCACGAACTTTTCTAGGCTTATTGGTAGGACTATAAGTGCCATGTAATTTGCTCTCTACATGAAATGAACGTATTGGTGCGGAATCATATATATTATTTCTCATTTTTTTTTTTTTTTTGTGACAACGTCATAACTTTTCCCATAATTCCCGCTTTCGATGAAAAACAAGCAGAAAACTAACATTATGCATTTTTTTTTTTTTGAAAAAAAATGGGTTTAATTTGTTTTTCAAGCATTTGTTTAATGTATAGCATTCCTTAAAGAACATTTTTTTTATTAAGGTGGTTGGAGCGACACGTTGATAACACGGAGATGATAGGTTCGATCCCCGATGTCACAAGAAATGTCGGTTTTGAATGAGTTATATTCTTCCGCAGAAATATAATCCAAGTTTTCATAATTATGTAATCCATTTTTTTTTCATGATTCTGAACCACAGGTATGCTGTTGCTTTAAAATCGATTTTTTCCTTTTTATTAACATTGTAAATCGCAATATATTCGTAATATTTTCAAAAAATATAGGCATTTATTTCACTTTATGCTATATATTATTATTGCAGTAATCTGTAGCATCCTGAGACGGATATCTTTTAAGAGTTGATTAGATATGCTAATAACGTGAAGATCGCGGGTTTGATCCCAATGAGCCAGAAAGTGACATGTTTTAAATGGTTTTTTTTTCAGTAGGTTAGTTTTGATCCAGATTTCCATGAATATATTATTTAAACTCATTGCAGAATTCAGAGTTATAGTTGTGTTGTTGCATTACAATCAGCAAAAAAAAAAAAACATTTGTTTTCACATGGTAAATTGCAGTATCATAAATAATAATTTTTATAGTTTTTCTGGAGGCTTGTCTTCCGTAATACTTCATATTAAAAAAATAGGTGTAATTTTAGTTATTTCTAGAGGAAACTAGAAGTTAATCGGACTTTACGTACTTGTATGGGCATGAAAATCAATAAATTGTAACAAAGCAATACACCAGAAAATAATGATTTGAAATAAGTGAACAGTATTGTATTTTCTGCCTTTTGGTCAGAAAAAAAGGGGTGAGAGTACAAAGTTTAGCCATTCTAATTATTCCAATAATACATTAGCACAAAATTGCAGCTATAAAGAAGATTTTTAAGCTGGGAGAAATACTAAATCAATCTGCAAATTGCTAGAGCAATCTGCTTTGTAATCTATCATTTAATCGATGATGACCAGCTTCTAATTAGGTACTTGACTATTTCAGTAGATTTCCTGAAATGGACTTTATTTCGAACTTTTGCTAAGTTTTGTAAGTATGCTTTTTGAATCCAAATTTTTATCAATTCTCTTTTGAATAAAAATATGTTATTTGTTTTTCCAAAAAATTAAATCACTAATTGATCTGATTTTAGTTCTTTGTGATACCATTTTCTAAAGTGTAGAATGCACTCTTTAAGGTTACTGTAGTTTTTTTTTTAGTGTCATGATAAATACTTTTCATGAGATATGCATGTACTACATCATGTACAGGAACATTCCATTTGGTGGAACCGTACATTTTTAAGTATATTTTGTTTTAAAAATACAAATAAAACGAGCTAGAAGTTTTATTTTTGATACCAACAGTAAATAATATCAAAAGAATTCTGTAGAACATTAAACTTATCGTTTTCAAATAAAATAATTGATGAATGCGCAATAAAATGCCCGTGACGGAACGGGACTCGTATGAATCTCGTTCCGTCATGGGCATTTTATTGCATGCCGTTCAATTAATTTCTTGAAACTGACTAACTTTTGATGCTCTACATAGTTCTTATGACAAATCTTTACTGTTGCTACCAAAAAAAGAAACTCTAGCTTGTATTATTTGCATTTATGAAACAAAAATCTTGTGACACAACTACTAAAAATGTCCCGTTCCGTCAAAAGGAATGGCACTACAGTAAAGTCTTAAAATTATGACGTCGAATTCTATTGTTACGCCCACTTAAAGATTAATTGATTTAGCCCCACATGGTCCACTTATAAAATTCAAACAACTTGTACATGGAAATACGCGAACAAATGATTAACTAAAAAGTACTTCAGTTAATTCTCACTAAACAACTTCAGAGTAAATAGCTATTGAATAAAATCCGCCGGGAAATGCGAAAGAGGGAGTTTGTTAGTGGGAAGGAATAATGAATGTTGCTTTCCGCCACTCCGCAAATACAATGGAAACCACACACAACTGTACTCAATATATGTCGATAATAATCCCATTCATATAGTCTTAACAATAGCGGAGAACCTCATTTACATGAGGTAAGTCTGCTATAAGCAGAAGTGCGGCAGACGGAGCTTGATGGTTTGGTTCAGCGTATCCCTCATTTTCTGAGCAGAATCGATGAACCGGTATGCAGTAGATCGGCAAATGAAGGTAAATTGTTATGTTTTCATAGTGGTGAAAAGTTAAATTTGAATAAATCTAAGTATTTAATTTAGCCTGAAATTGTTATTATGCTCTTGGAGTTTCGTAAAAAATTAATTAGTGTTAAAATAATACAGGTTTAGCATAAAAGAATATCCCGGTTTTTAAATTTTATATTTCATAAAATATTATGCTCAGCACTATAAATGATACATAAAAAAAAGATTAACTGCGATTTTTTAATTTGTTTCACTCACAAATGTTCAATGTCTGCGCATTTCGTAACGCGAGAGATACATCTATATCATAGGTTTTGTAGTGTTTCACTGTCCATTTTTTTTAAAAATACACATTTGCAGTCTTTGACGAAAAATCATTAACTAAAATCACATGGGGTTAGGTTTGGATGTCTGGCTGGCCATCGCCATAAAGGATAAATCATCATCACTTACACGGCCAATCCAAAGTTACGAAACATCACTGGCGAGCCTAGTGGGGGGGGGGGGGGGAGAAAATATCCACAGCCATCTCGGTTTTAACATTATTGCCAATCCTAAAACAGAAGTTAATACACGTGTAAGGGCTGTTGTGACCAAAAACCCCTTCCGGAAGGAATTTCTGACTGCGCTAGTACGGAACGTGCACGTTTAAGTATATACTTACCTTTAAAAAAAAACGAGGACAGTTTATCTTCATTTTTGTGTATCATTTATAGTGGTAAGTGTGATAGTTTATGAAATATAAATTTTTAAAACCGGTATATTATTTTATGTTCACCCTGTATAATGAACTCAAAAGATAAGTTCTTTAACTTTACTCAATGTCTTTGTTTATCGCTAAACATGCTCTTCAGATTAAAACGAAATTAATATCAAAATCATGGAATTGAATCGGTAGTTTTAAGAAGAGAACAAGCTTCAACACAATATATTGGCGCTTGTTCTCTTCTTAAAACTACCGATGTAATTGTCTCCATGGTAACTGAATAACACTACGCGCTTAGTTTGGTGGCAATATAAAATTTTAACAAATGTCTATAAGTATGTATAATATTAGAAAACAATATGGTTATCCGTTTCATCTCTTATTTTTAAGAAGAAAGTCGAAAGTCATTTTGGACTTATGATGTAGGGGAGACCGGGACAAGATGACGAGCCGGGCAAGATGACAAATGCCTTAATTTTTCCGTTTTAAACTAGGTAACTGCATCAACTGCATGCTACTGGCTCTCGTATCCGCTGTTCGTTCAGCAATAGTATAGAGACGCTGAAATCGCCATATTTGTGTTAGTTCTGAGGCTCTGATTGTTTAACGTTGCCACGATATAGCTTTTATGCATGTGTAAATAAGCTCTGCTGCATATACATGTATGATATATCGTGTCTCTTGAGTATTTATGAGTAACTTAGTTTAAATACTACCTATTACCATTAATATATGTCAATTAATCGCCATCTATTATGGCAATGGAGAAGAATCAGTTCAAACAGGCAGTCTGAGGCAAGATGACGGGCAGCAACGCGGGGCAAGATGACGAGCTTGCCTATTGCCCGTGTTTCGGAATTTATTAAACTAACTATGTTGTCCACTTTATTAAATTTCTTTAAACGCTGTCTGTTTGTTCACGCAACCTTGCGCTTCTCCTCTGGGGCTAAAGGACGCATTGAATCAAGGTAGGTATCGTTCGAAAGTGGGTGACCAAGGGCTATTTATAAACTAGTTGACCAAATGACTAATTGAACGAATTAAACCAAGCAAAGAATCTCCTGCTCTGCTGATTATTGACAATCGTAAATCTCACAAAGCTTTGCAGGCTATCTTATATCACAGTGAAAAAACATTATCATGGTTGGGTTGCCATTTCACACATTCCATCGTCTCTAGCTCCTGATACGCCATTTTTCTAACCATTAAAAACCTACTATAGCCAAGCATGTGACAACTTTATGGTCATTCATCAAGGACAAACTATCACAGAAAAAAATTATTGGTGAGCTTTTGAGCACCGCTTACTTCAAAGCAGCTATAGTTGGAAATGCTGATAAAGGGTTTAAAGAATGAGGTATCGAGTCTCATAATTTTCTTGTTTTTTAGCGGACTATGACGTTGTTGGCTCTGAAACTGAATAATAGTGCTAATCCTCAGACTCGGGAGTAGAAAACCAACATATAAACCCTCCAGACGAAGCAGAAGTTATGGCAAATGCGGATTCCGATACACCAAGTGTGTTAGTTGTGTTAGTGTTTTTGATTTCAATGCATTGCCTAAAGTAACACAATGCGAGAAAACAAAAACTAAAGTTCAAACATTCTTACAAGCACACCTGTCAAAGAAATGTCAGAACAAGGAGCAAAGCGGAAAAAAAGAATTATTTAAAAAAAAACAGGGAAAATAAGCTCGTGAAGCTAAAAAGGGAGTAATAAAAAAAAAAAAAAAACCTCAGACCAAATTCCTGTAGGCCCAAGTCTATTAGTGCGGGCCCGTATTCATGCCAAGCAATGCAGTTGCAACAAATTCAAAGAATAGTGTTCTAAGATGCTTGGGAAGTGGAATTTTGAGACCCTCCAACAGAAGAATGGATCCAGAGCTGTAAAAGCCAAGAGTGGTGGCATTAGGAATGTTCCAATCATGAAAATGATATTTTTATTTGTGTATATTTTTAGCTGCAGAACTTAACACTTGAACATTACGCTACAACGCATTACGCTTAATTTGATACTTAGTGACATGTTAAAACACAGTTATCATTTGTAAAACTAGGTAACACATTCAAAACATAAACTATGTTCAACCTTTTCAACGTTGTCATCTTGCCCCTAGGTCAAAGTCATCTTGCCCCAGTACTGGGGCAAGATGACGATTTGTTAAGGTTACGAAAAAATAAAAATATCCTTCGTTATTTTTATTTGAAAAAATAAATGGCAATATATTTAATACTGAAAAGGACTACTCTAACAGCTCATGTAAAATTAATTTTTCTATCCTTAAAAATAAATTACTAAACCACGAAAATTGTTAGCATAGTCATCTTGCCCCGGTCTCCCCTACACTAGAACGGTGTTTGTGGCTTTTATCCTCAAAATGTTTAACTACAGACTAAAACGTTTACAGTAAATGGTGAGTGTCAGTGAATTAGCGGCTGTAAATGAGAATACATGTCATGTTTCAAGCATTTTTTACACTGTTAAATTTCAGGAAAATTTTAAGATAATTATTACTGTGAATTTATAAGTGAAATTTACAATACACATTTCAATTACCACGTTAAAATCCTTTTATGACTTTAAGTATAGTATCAGTATAAGGCTGGCATTATTTCTATAACAAGGCACGAGAAACCCAGTAAACGTAGTAAAACGTATTAAACAGGATGCAAAAAATGATGCATAATAAAAAGTATGGAGGAGTCAGAATTTTAACTGCATTACTGCATACCGTTTTCACACTATTCCTGGATCTCTCTCACTTTTCAACTCTCTTAGGTTCAGTATTTCATCGCTAAACAGTTACATAACTACTTTAAAAACACTGCTGCTAGAGAAATTCTCGTGTTAATTGGCCTTTTATTAAAGTTGAACGCATGTGTCATAGGGTTAAACTCTGGGTTTCTTGTGTTTTATCCTTCACTGTTAAACAGTCAGGAGAATTTTCAGGTAAATATTACTGCAAAATTAAGCGATTGCAGTACAGATTTTTTTTACAGATAATATTACTAGAAAATTGAGCTATTGCAGCGACAATTAGTAAGCCACGTGATTTGTGGCTCGAAGCATATATTTCTGCATCCCCAGTTAGTATAGAAGATAGCGCAATGGGCTGCGAATCCCTACTGCGCAGGTTCGGACCTTACCGCGCGCGACTTGTTACTTCCTTTTACAAAAAAGGAAGTATTGTATTCGCGAAAAAATTTTCACTCAAAAATCTACCTTAATTTCCATTTTACTCACCCCCGAATGAATATTGAGTTTTTTTTCCGACTCGACCAGACGTGGATATATGCCTAGAAACCAACATACACCCGAAATATCCATTTTGACGACCCCCAAGTTAATTAAAAGGAATTTTCTCGTTACGTCCGTATGTACGTATGTATGTGCATATGTGTGTATGTATCTCGCATAACTCAAAAACGGTATGTCCTAGAAAGTTAAAATGTAGTACGTAGACTGCTAGTGGGGCCTAGTTGTGCACCTTCCCTTTTGGTTGCATTCGGAAGGGGATCTTTTGCCCCTTTTTGGGGGGAAATCATCGTTAATTTCGATGTAGACTCAAGTGGTGTTATAATTTGTCGGACACTTGGCGATATATTGCCAGTCTTTTGGTCGCCAAGTTTTGTCGCCAACTTGGCGACAAATTTGGCGATTTTTTTTTTAATTTGGTTTCAATTTGGCCACTGTTGGTGATATTTAGAGAGTAAACAAGTAAATCACATTAAAATTGCCAATAATGGGGAAATGACATTAAATTGAAATAAAAGGAAGACCGTGATGCACACATCAGCTCGTTTTTTTTTCTTCTGCTCAACCAGCCACAGTGTTCTCGTTCTTTCTACCGTAAAGTTGTAGAGGAAAATAGGATTGTACGGCAAAAAGTACTGGCAACATGAATGTCAGTTCTTTTTGCCGTAAAAATTCAAGAAAATGTTTAACAGCGTTGAAACTTTAAATTATTTACTAGAGAAAAGAGTTAGCTATCATATATTCGAAAAGTCGTTTTATTGTTAAGTTATAGACAATAGAAGAGTATGTCTTCATTCTCGCTGCAATCCAATTACCTATGGATTATCATAGAAACTGTCCAATTTTGGAGCATTTTGCTTAATTTTGTCTTTATGACTTAATAAAGCAAAATTGTTCTACGAATCTATGCCGAATTTCTTATTTTGAATGTGCTAATGACATTTCAATACTAAAAACATGTTTGAAAATTCTCGAACTAAACAAACCGATGAAATTACCGGAATTTATATTTAACAAATACGATCCGAATTACGAATTAAACTTTATAACAGTTTGCTTAATTAATTTCCAACCGGCAAACAGCAATAATTATTATTACGCCATCGTTTAATCAAATCGTAAGTTTAACACGAACTGTTTACTACACATAATTTCAGTTCGCCATGTTTGATTATTATGGTAATCAATCTGTGGCATCAGTTGTTAAAGAGCGTTGTAGAACAATTCTGGCTACAGTAAAATGCCTAGAATAGGACTCGTACAAGTACTAAAACAAATACAGATTGTGATTGGTGTGTGATAAACTTAATGTGCACAGTTAGTTGTATGAATATATCCCATCACGTGGTTATAAAGTTTTATCAATCTCATAAAGTGTCATGAAAATTTGAAATCCAATAGTAATGAACATATTTCAAGGTAGAAAAATATCGCGAATAATTGCAACATTAATACAACTGTCTCAAAATAATTCTAAAATAACTAATCACATTTCTTAGAATTCGCTGCCGTTTCAAGTTTTCTTCTGATCCTTTTGCATTTATTTTCATTTATTTTACTTAAAATTTAAATTTCCCATTCAATAACAATATTGCACTATTTTTTCGCACTAATACTAAAAAAATTTAAATATGTCTTTAAAATGCATCGTGTTTTCTTTTTACATTCGGCGTAATAAGAAAATATAACAACTCTAAGCATAATAAATGCTTTTTTTAGTATATTAACTGCAAAAACTAAATATAAAACAGTAAACACTTCTTTTCAAAGAAAATCGAGATTTAGCATGCAATCAGATTTATGCAGTCGAAACTTTTCTCTCTTTATTTTGTTACCTTAAGATAAGATAAGAACTCCATTAGCTAAGTGCTCTCTTCCTGTGCCAAAGACGGTAATGTTAAACTTCTGGAAATGGTATTTGAAGATTTTGTAAGGAATAATTCAGATGTTGTATTAGTCGGTTTGTTTCAGAGAACCTTATTATTCGGAAAACAAATTGTCGTATATGCTTATGATGAGATTTCGAAAAATATGTTTTTAGACAAATGATACTCAAACACAATCCAGAATAAATTTCGTATGGAAATTGTTAATTTAATGCAGAAATTAAGTAAATATTAATGATAGCATAAATATTTGTTAGGTATGAGTTTAGTGTTTGAGTGTCTACTATAGGGTGGTTCTTTTTTTGCGAGTTAAAGTACAGGACCCCCCCCCCCCCTTTTTTTTAGACTTACTAATAGTATTATGCTGTGAAAGTTTTAGCTTCTCACTCACACTTTAAGAGGGTGCTCAATGATCCCTTAATTTAAAATTAGCCGTAGTTTAGAAAATGCTGCAAATTTAGAAACATTTAATTCCCCCCGCTGGTTTTTTAAAAATAATTATTTAAATGTAATGTATATGAGTGATTCTCCAAAATCCTAACAATATTATGTCCCAGTAGCCTAACACAAAAAATGTTTAACTCAGTAAGTGTTTTCATTTTTTGTAATAGAGAGAAATAACTTTTCTGATGTTATTCTACTCTTATCAAAACAATAACTCATTTAGTTTTTTCTACAAAAATTTTTAAATAACCAGAAAGTCACACTTTTGACGTGTCCCTATCCGTTTTTCAAATGGTCTTAATTATTTAAAAATGTTATATCAACATTCCAAAAATTCAATTGGTAGTACAAAATTAAGCATACTTAAAGGTGTAAAATAGCATTCTCTAAACAAATTAAATTATTTGAATCATCAAGGTACATCGTTTTAAACTTTTTCCCCAGGTTTCATATCATTCTCCTGTCCTAGGAACGAGTTCAACTATTATAGATCAAAAAAAGAAATTTTCGATTTGCTGAGCTACAGTTCTGTTTATTATCACCATTTTGTTAGATTCATATGATTTGTCTGCTGTTCTTACTAAAACTTTGAAGTTCAAAAATGGGTATGCAACATTTTTGCTGTCATTCTCCTGGACAAAATGTCTGTGTTAAATAAAAGAAAAATAATAATTCTACTCATATAGTGTGTAGGTAAATTTAGAGTATAGAATCAAAAAATAACATTAGTTACTTTAATTATATTCCTGGGCATACGCAATAGATAAATTGTATGGGAAATGTCATACTCCTGTCCTTAAAAAGTGTCATCTCCTGTACTAAAAAAATCACTCTCCTAACATTATTTGTCAAGCACTGGTAATGCATTCCGTAGAATAGAAGGATTTATTCGCAATACATTAGTTGGAAAATAAGATTGATTGAAAAACAGAAAGTTAAATTTGAAAAACGATAAATAAAAAAATGTATCAGTGGAATAATTCCATTTTTTTTTTGTTCAGACGAATCGTTCCAAAAGAGATTTATTGGTTAGACATTTGTTTATCTAAATGTTGCTCGAATAGGTTAGTGAAGTTGCTATAAATTTCGTAGTTGCTTTAAATTAAAAGTAAAATATATGTTATTAATATAGTCGATTCTCGTTATAACGACCTCTGTCGTCCAAACAAAACCGATCACTGTAACGAGAGGTCATTATAACGTATTGCATGTTATTTAGTCATTTTTCTTAAATGCGCGAATCGTTTCTCATAGTTATGCGTCGTTTTAGAAGAGAATCAAGAAATTAACAAAATAAGTTTAAAAAATAATAAGAAGAAATAATAATTTGAATTCTGAAATTTTGAATTCAAATTATGTTTTTCGCAATCACGAGCTGCGGCACGACCCTACTCATTGAAGTTATTGTTTCTAGAAAGCTCATGTTCCCCCAAATATATTTGTGTGTGAAGGCGTGTGTGCTTGCATGTGTATGCTTGTGTGTTTGCGTACACCTGTGATTATGCATGTAGGCGTGTGTGTGAGTTTGTATGTGTAAGAGTGTGCATGTATATGAGCTTGCGTGTTTGTAGGACATGGACACCACCGACCAGGAGCAGCGGATTCCGGGGGACAGTGCTCAGGACCGGAGGCAGGTGGTCCAAGCTGAAAAAGGAACCAAACGCCAAGGACGGTGAAGTGAGAACAATAAGCAATCGTGATTGCTCAAAAATATGCTGCAATTGTAGAAGCTTTCCGCTTTTTTTGACTTTTTCAAAAAGAAAAAAAAAAAGAAATATATATATATATATATATATATATATATATATATATATATATATATATATATATATATATATATATATATATATATATATATATATATATATATATATATATATATATATATATATATATATATATATATATATATATATATAACTCGTGATATCTACCATTTGTGTGCAGTATTCACCACTTTTTTTGACCCAAATTTAACAAATAATTCTTTTTAATGGAAGAATTCTTTAGAAACAAAAAATGTTCAAAAACTAGTTTTCAAATAGTTAGTCCAGGCGATAATACAAAAAATTGAAACCTAGTTTTGGACGTTGTGTTGGAATGAACGGTTCAGTTCGGACGCTCTATTGGACTGTAGAATAACACTGCATCTATGGAATAGGAAATGAGACTTCTTGCATCGGTCGCTACAACGGAAGGGTCGCCGTAATAGGAGGCGTTCAAAAGAGCGTTGCCTATATTGCTGATTCCCTTTTTGTTTCATGTTTGTATTTCCTGAACCATAAACAATTTGTAGTTAATGGAAAGTAACTTTTCTTTTTGTAAATTTTATCATATTGTGTATGGCTAACTTAAAGAAAGTTTTAATGTAGCAATCGATTTTTTTCCCGTTGAAATGAATGTCCGCTAGTCGTAGTGTAAGCTATTCAAAGCGAATAATATGAAAAAACCTATGTGGGACTTGTACTCGAAGAAATTGCGGGTGCCCGTTAAAGGAGGTTTTACATACATTTTGTTAATCATTTCATAACCATTCTTTTTGATTTAGGCTTCAGTTATTTCTTTATTACTATAGTTACATTTTAGATAATCCATAAAGAAATTCATTTTGTGACTCTCCTGGTGCTACTTTCAGTCTTTTGCAGTACGAAAATTTGATCCCCTCTTTTGAGGGTGTAACATAGGTAAAGTAAGTTCCCTCTATTTTTCTCTTAATAAGTTCCTAACAAAGAGTTTTTTTTCAGAGTTTTTTCAGCATTTTTATTTTTTTAAAAATGTGATTGGAAAATGATAGGTTTTTGGAGAATCATCCATATGCATATTACAAGTGTATAGAGTCATTCCATTTCAAATCAGGCAGGCAGGTATGAAAAATGTCATATGACCATTGCCGATTTTTTTGAAAAAAATACAGTAGTTACAACTAAGGGACATATGAAATATCCCAAAAGGATTTTTCATATGTCCTTTAAAGACCCTTAAGAATTTTTTTTTTCTTCAGTTACAGCCTATTAAAATTCTGCACAAAATACGCCATTTTGGAAAAAACCGGCAAAACACTCCATTTGAAATGGACACTATTTCAAAAGTATTTAACCTTTCTGAAAAATTCTTTTTTCTAAAAATAAATAAGGACCCATTTTTCCTCTAGACATCGTTTTTCAAAGTTTAGTTAGGTTTTTTGATATAGAAAAAAATTCATTTTTGCGGCGAAACAACTGCATTTTTACCGATTTTATGATTTTTTTCTCCATGAAAAAAAAAAGTTTTTTTTTTTTTTTACTAAACAGAGATAAAGCACTTATATGATAGTTTCATAACATATTTTTTTATCATAATCCTTAGATGCATACAGCCTCGGAAATAAAATTTGAAAATTTTGAAAAATTTCAAAAATTAGCGATTTTTGAAGTGATTTTACTCAAAGAACCCATTCTTTTAAAATCTAAAAATTGGCTCATTTGAACCCCATATAATGCTTAACAAGTGGATAGAAACCGCATTCCGTATTTTTTCTCATAAAATGCTTTATGATTTTTGAAAGTGACCTTATCGCCCATTGCATGCATGTAAAATAAAAATGTCTAATAATTTCAGTCACTGAAATTCTGATTATATTAACGCCTAATAGCTACAATAATGGTGCACTTTACCAGAAACAACTTAAATCTTACTGACTTTTAATAATATACCAGTAACAAACCGCTTTTTGATGACCCAGTCAATTCGTCTTTTTGTAAGACTCTGTGTGTCATTATAGAAGAGCCTTTGGTGATTATATTAATGACTAATAGCTACGATAATGATGTACTTTATCAGTAACAGCTAAAATCTTTCCCTTTTTTTTTTTGAATATCAGTTTATTTTGTCTCCAAAGCTATGCATTCACTGTTACTTTCATACGCAGCAACGAATCATATTTTTTTCTATTTCAATTCTCTTTCTCTTCAACTCAATTACGTGACAGGGGAAACCATCAAAGGGAAGAACAATACAATGCATTTAAAACGATTAATTTTAATTTCGTGCTTTGGTTGTCATTGGTGAATGTTGTCACAAAATTATTGGATCCTACCTCGTATGATTACTTTCATACGTAAGAATATGTATACTAAATTCAAACCGCAAAACTCACCTGTAGTTTAGGAATTTAAAAAGCCCACCTGGTTTATGCGAGAAGTAATCAATTAAACATGGTTGTAAGTTGAGGTAGCCAAACAGATCTCACCAAAGGTAGCTACTATAGCCAGGGATCCAATTTCTAACGAAAGAAGTGCAGGAGCCCTAGAGTCTTCAGGACTTTTTTTAATGCTTAAGTGGCCTGAATTCGGTGAAAAATACAAAAATTAGAGTGAAACAAATAAGGAAGTATGGGAGCTTAGCTTCCATAACAATTAGGCGCTGATAAGCAAAAAAAAAATATATTTATATAACGAAGTACAAAAAGACGAATTGACTGGGTCATCAAAAGGGTTTATTACTGGTACATAACAAAAAATGCGTACTTTATGGTTACTGGTATATAACAAAAAATGGGTACTTACTGGTATATAATAAAAGTCAGTAAGATTTTAGTTGTTCCTGATAAAATGAACCATTATTGTAACTATTAGGCATTAAAATAATCGGAATTTCAGTGACTGAAATTATTAGAAATGTTTATTTTATATGCATGCCATGGGCGATAAACTCATTTTCAAAAAATCCTAAAACATTTTATGAGGAAAAATACGGGATGCGGTGTCTATCCACTTGTTAAGCATTATATGGGGTTCAAATGAGCCAATTTTGAGTTTTTTTTTTAAAAAAATGGGTTTTTTAAGTAAAATCACTTTAAAAATCGCTAATTTTTGAAACTTTTCAAAATTTCAAATTTTATTTCTGAGGCTGTATGTATCTAAGGATTATAATAAAATATGTTATGAAACTATAATATAAGGGCTTTAGACTGCCATCTCCGTTTAGTAAAAAAACTTTTTTTTCATGGAGAAATAAAAAATCATAAAATCGTTAAAAATGCAGTTTTTTCGCCGCAAAAATGATTTTTTTTTAAATCAAAAAACCTAACTAAACTTTCAAAAACGATGTCTAAAGGATATATGAGTACTTATTTATTTTTAGAAAAAAGAATTAGTATAATAGGTTAAATACTTTTGAAATGGTGTCCATTTCAAATGGAGTGTTTTGCCGTTTTTTTCCAAAATGGCGGATTTTGTGCAGAATTTTATTAGGCTGCAACTGAAGAAAAAAATATTTTCTTACAAAATCCTTTTGGGATATTTCATATGTCTCTTAGTTGTAACTACTGTAATTTTTTTTTTAAAAATCGGTGACGGTCATGTGACAGACCCTGCCTGATCTGAAATGGAATGGCTCTATATTATAACATATGTAGCACTGTTTTTCACTTCAATGTATTTTTTAACCCCCCTCCCCATAGGTATGAAGTTTGGGGGAGAAGGTGGAGCACCATCTTTCAGTTGAAATAGGAAACTAAAATTCTTTCACTATATTATTATCCACGAGTCAAAAATATTGAGGTGTGTGCTGTTATCTAGGAGAATTTCTTTTTATATGTATATTTTTGAATCACTCTAGTCTACTAGCGTCTTTTTGTCACCCTAAACCTTTGCACCAACATTTTGAGTTTTATAGTTATTTCAAAGGCCCACATCATTGTAAAAAAATGCGCACACGTGTTGAGAAGTTTTGAAATATATTTTCTTGCATTAACATTTTTGGAAAATACTATGAAAATGAAGTTGCAGTTAACTCCGAACCAAGTTTCAAAGAATTCTTATGCATCAAATGAATATACGTTAGTGTTTATGTAAATATGATCCTCTTATATTATATGTTATTAATTTTAAAAATAAATGCCAGGAACTTCTAAAGTATAGAAAAACAAAAAAATATTATAAAAATTCTACGTTATTGCACTATCTATGGAAAAGTAGTCCTGAAAAGTAAAAAAAAATATATATATATAAAAATTTCATGCTTAAAGTTATTCAGCTAAAACTTTTATGCGGACATTTTTCACAAACTTAAACACTAAAACATTCATATCATTTATTTATTTATTTATTTTTTGATACATACATCACTTTAGATAACAAATATTTTTATAGCCTTTTAATAAATTAGCCCTTAACATTATTTTTATAGCTGTACCATGCAGAGGTAATTAATTTCTTTTTGATCGTGATTCGAATTCATTTTGATAAGAAAATGCGATAAACGTATGAAAGTAGACGACTTTGTTCAATATCCTTACGTTTGAAAATTAATATATACCCAAGTTAATAACGGTAGAAATACAATTGGAAACAATTTTGCTTCAAAACACCCAAGTTCATGCTCTACAAGCAAAATGTCTTAGCGGTAAAATTTTTAGATTAAAAAAAAGGGGAATATCGAATTTTATTTTTTATTAAACTAAGCTAATTCGAATATGCAGGAAAACTACTTTTTGTAGTTACAGTAAAACCTGTAAAGTTGGCCACCCTTGTAAGCTGACCACCAGTCTAAGTTGATCACTTTTATCAGGCACGGAATTAGCCATTACCATATAAATCAACCTGTGTAAGTTGACCACCTGTTAAAATAGACCACTTAAGTAGTGCACCGCAAGTGGTCAACTTACAGAGGTTTCACTGTATTTTGAAATAATTCAGTAATAATTTTGTTCTGCAGTATAGGTCACGTAAGTCAAGAAAAGTATTTATCATTCCAAATGTGAGAGATGATTTCATTTTTTTGTCTATACACCCAAACATGTTTTTGTGCGTTTTTTTATTGTGCGGTCTATGAAAATTTCACACAAATTGGGACACAATTTACTAACCTATCTTTAAAACGAGTACTTAACAGTGTAGTTTTGAGCGATTTCTTTTTTTTTCATGCGATCCGTATCTAAAGCACAAAAACAGGTTTGAGTGCATTGTAACGGCGAGAATATTTTTTATTTCTCTCTATTATGTATTCCTTTTTTTTTCTTTTCATTTAAATATTCTGCGTTTGTATAGTTAATTGCGAAGATGTAATTAGTTCTCACATTGTTCCAAGCAAACCCACGCAATATATGACTCTCATTAGTAGTTTCGATATTCTGGTTCTACAGTCAATCTCATTTATTTATGACATATATCCTATCATAATAAGCCTCTGTTGGTAAATATATTCGTAACTTAGAGCAAAATGGAAGGATCTCATGTGAGCTAATTGCAGACCATGACACTCAAGATACATTTTTATTTCTTCCAAACGTACAAGCCGTGCTTGTTATTGTTGTTGCTGATCTCACTGGGTTTATAGCTCTTGACTAGACTGAGACCACGAGTTTACAGGTCCTCAGAAAGTCCGAAGGAAGGATATGACTTTTAAAACTCTTTGTCCAAGCTCTGAACTGCGGTAAAATGATATACTATAAATTTTATTTAAAAATGTGTTCTTTCTAACCAAAAAACTATTTGTTTCGGAATTAACATCGTTTACAGATAAAAATGCAACAGTAATAAATTAGATATTTTATTATTGGTTCAAAGAACATCATCCTTCAAAGAAATATAATGTAATTTTTTCTAAAATGGAATTTTATTTTTTATCATGTGCTACTCAATGCCATGTGTGCTCGCGCGTTGTAAAATAGATAAATGTAGCATTTATTTAATAAGAAAAAAATAAATTATGTAAATGTAACAATATCATCATAATATCAGATATTACATTTTGATATGTATTTCATAAATATTCTCTTTATGTAAATTAGTTTCAGTATGTCAGTCATAGAATTATGTCACAATGAACATTATTTTTTTAAAAGATGTATTCAAACACTAAAAGTTTCTTACAAACACGTATTTGCTTTATTTTAGTTAGTTATTATTTTTTTAAAGAATAACCATTAATAACAGAACAGCTTAATCATTTAATAGTTTAAATGTTTCATTTGTACAAAAATGACCTGAAGACTTACTATACTGTCGTGGGCAGGTAAAGGGCAGAAATGAGTTTTCATGATATTAAAAGAAATGAATATTGGAGTGAATACTAAAAACAAAGAAACGTTGCAAATAAGCGAAAACTGCAGTTACTGCCCTTTACCTGCCCACCGCAGTATTACACCGTAAAAACGTTTCATTGTTAAAATAAGTCAAACAAATATAGCATCCGCAACTGTAGTCAACACCACTGCTTTTGGTTACAAAATGAAGCCCTCAGGCCCCCAACCAACCCTCAGATAACAAGTTCCGACATTGTCCGTATATGTCGCATATCTGTTATATATATATATATATATATATATATATATATATATATATATATATATATATATATATATATATATATATATATATATATATATATATATATATATATATATATATATATATATATATATATATATATATATATATATATATATATATATATATATATGGGTCATTCTGCCATTCTTCAAAAAGTGTAAATTTCTGTCACACGCCTTTTACAGAAAAAAATTTAAGGAACAATTCATTTAACAATGCTTTCTAATTTCATCGAAAATATATCTACATAAACCTGCCAACAATTTTTTAATAATTATTTTTATTTTAGTATAATTTTGGTTAACAACATGTGAATTCTCACCTCCGTGGCATGTCACACACCTTTAATATTGTGTTTTAGTTCGTTTTAGTAGAACAAAGATCCATGTCACACAATAAATTCTCACCTCCGTTATCTAAACATAAAGTGCCATTCCTCATTAACACGTGGCAGTAATGACATCAAATTTTATTTTCCATAATGCAAGGGAGCCCATCTTGTTTATTTTCAGCCATAGTTGAAGTTGTGAGATTTTTGTTGAAAAACTAGAAGATGGATTTTGCTTTAAAAACTTCGTGTGGTTATTCTGACTTCTCACCTTCGTGAACTTGAATTTCAGGAATGTGCATTAATGTAAAAAAGTAGTGAACATGTTTTCGTACGCTTAACATGTGCAGATTGTAGCATCGTAGAAAAAAAATTCCCTGAAAAATGTATCTATTAGGCCTATATTAATGGAAAATTCCTTACCTCCGTTACAGTATCAATGTCATTATTTCTACGGGGAAAATAAATGATTGAGGGGAAATACATCAATAATACGCATTTTACCAAAATTATAAATTGTATATCCTCAAATTTTCTAAATACTATTTTTGACATACATTTGTATCTACTAATTAAGCCGTACTTTAATTAAGAGAGCTTAATATTATATTCCCACTGATCATTAAAACAGTTGATTGCTTGCACAATTAGCAAAATTACTGCTTTCATATTAAATTGGCCGCGATTTCTAAATATTGATATTTTTTTTAATTTCCGTGAACAAGGCATTTTTTATTTTTTTTAAATTTATTTATGAGTAAAATAATTGAAAACTAGCTGAGCTAGTTCATGATTACTTCTAGTAGGTAACACCTTCAGGTAAGAATGAAAAAAAGAAAAGAAAAAAAAAAGCTTTCTCGAAATTGAAAAATATTTGCGTTCAAGAGTTACATTTACTAAAAAATGATCCATATATACATATATATATATATATATATATATATATATATATATATATATATATATATATATATATATATATATATATATATATATATATATATATATATATATATATATATAACCCATTGTAGAATAAACGGAAAAATCGAAAATTTAATTCATTAAACTATCAAACTGATTTCGAGGTTGATTGCTTCATTCATCAATGTCAAGCCTAGAAGGGGAAAAAATATGGAGTCAAGAAGAAGGTGAAATGCCAAAAAGGATCTTTCAGTCTTTTCAAGATTTTTTTTAAATCTAGGATTGACCGGAGAATAAGACAAAGGTGCGTATAATTAATTTTTGAGAATTTTTCGGCTAGATTTTTTTGGTTAACTTTTTATGCTGAATTTTTTACTTATCTGTTACACATATCGGGGACATATTTTTGAGACAACAAAGTTTAAGTGTTTCTATTATACAAATTTAAAATTGTAGCATGTGAGTTTCCCTTTAAAACACAGTGTTCCAAAAGTGGTCTTTGTGTTGAAATAACTTTTAAAATGTAAAAAACAGAAGAAAAAAAATAGTGGTATGTAAACAATTTTTACTTCAAAAAGAGTAGTACGTTGAAAAGAAAAACCAATAGCTAGAAAAATTAGCACAACAAGTTTTTTTTCGATACTGCAGTGCCATACTTTCTGTTGTTCAGAATTTAGAGGAAAAAAAATAGCAGAATAATGTGTAATCTTCAATATATATATATATATATATATATATGTGTGTGTGTGTGTGTGTGTGTGTGTGTGTGTGTGTGTGTGTGTTTGCTTGTTTAGGTGGTCACTTTGAGGACATGCATTTGGTCACCATTTGCTCAACGCATAACCATTAATCTCTTAAGTTTTTACAAGTTAAAGTGAATGCGGTACAAGAGATTAAATCTTTCAGAAAACTTAGCTTAACCCTACGTTGTAAGAATTGAAACACATGTAAATTGCACCATATTTTTGCTTAAAACTACTCCTAGACAAAAGTAAAATCACTGCATATAATAGTGACCGATCAATGTGATATTTTCAAAGTCAGCGAATTGCATTGCAGATGCATGTTTTACAGTGCAATACCGCCGTTTAGTAGTAATAAATCAAACAATTTTTTGTGGGGTTGGTTTGCTTTAAGAACACTGTTGTCCGCCTTTAGCTCATTTATACCTGTTTTATTGGAATAAGGGAAATTTATGGGGTTGCGAATAAATGATATCAGTTACTCTCTAAACTATTTGGAAACTAAACTTCTCTACGCAATTTTATAACAAAAGGTCTTTGGAAGCAGTAAAGTTACGTAATAGCTAGCTAGTTGTAAATTTTGTGCTCTTTAATATGAAATGATACTTTTTTTTTCTTCACGAAATTTCAAACTTTAAAAAATTAAGAAGTTTTGAAGTTTTTTTTTTTTTTTTAGTTTTTTATAACACTATCTCATTTTTTTAATTTTCAAGTTTAAAAATTACGTGAATGAAAACGTTTTTTTCTTGAAATGTGTTAAAATAACAAAACAGATTAAAGTGCATATAATTGTTTTTTAAATGAGCTGTTTTTCTAGTGTCTAGCTCCCATAGGATTTTTTTGTAACATTTTAAATCACTGTCGGAAGGTTAAAAAATGTTTTTAATATATTTCAAAAATTACTTACTCATCCATTATGAATGATAGTTTTTTATTGTGTTTAAAATTAAGACTTCAAAGAGTAATAGTTCTGAAACTTTTATAAAAATCTGACATGGTCAGGTGGAACGTTGTCTAGTTATATTTAATGTTGCCCAAATATTAAACTAAAATCTAAATATTTTTGTTTATATGTTTAATACCTTACATAAAAATACACTATGTCACTAAAAAGTAATCCCAACAGAAAAAAGGAATACAATCTTGAAACCTTATAAGAATCGTGACAAACGAGAAAAACAGCCGTCAAAATTCTCACGATTCTTTGTTTTGTGGCAGCGTAGCTTGCACGATTCCAAACTGCAACTCTTTGGTGAAAGACAAATGAAAATTTGTCCATTTCTTTTTCTGTTTCCGCTAAACAAAAATACTCAATGTGATCTCATAAATATGGAGAATTCTTTTGATGCATTGTTATCAAACTATATAAATAGCGTGAGTGGATTACGGTCTTCCTCAAAATTTTATGTTCTAACGTCATTTCAAAATGATTTGTTTGAACACCCAGAACTCTCTTCTTAAGACATTCTTACCATAAGAATGCCTAAAACAAATGGTAAACGTTACTCTTTCGTATGTTTGTTTAATGTATTTGTATTTATAGTATATTTTACCCCTTAGCTGTTATTAAAATAGCCTATTGATCTCCTGTTATATTTTTAAAACGAAACGTGTTTTTAAAGTAAGGTCCGTTTTGAAATAAAAAAATACAGGTAGAGCAAATAAATTTGTTGCACACAAATATATTTTAATCTATAATATCTATATTAAAATCTATAATTTATTGCAAAATGCTTGGAAAATCACGGGAGCAATGTCGAAATCTATCGTAAGGGTGGTAGATTTTTTTGCAAAATATTTCTTTGCTCCGTCTGTACTTATTCCTTTTTTATTTCAAAACGGACCTTACTTTAAAAACGTCCCTCGTACTTCTGTAAGTTTTGTCCGAAGAATTAATAATTAAAATAATTTATCTTTTTCACCACGTATGCTGTATTATTTCTTAAATAGTTGAAGGAATATGGAATGACCATCTTATGTTCCACACAATACTAAAAAGAAAATAATAAATAAAAAATAAATCTACGTATAGCGTAACGGCAGCAATAACATACAAGGGTCCAGTAACAGACAGTTATAAGTTTGGAATCAAATAATGCGAATTTTAGGCGGGTAAAGCTGATGTTACTGTAGCCAATGAATACGGTGCAACCATCTAGTGTTATAAGAGTGACTTTTATGAGCCAGTTGGTATTTACTAGGCAGTGGTGGAAGTTTATGATCGGCTACCTCGAGGTCAGCAGGTGTTTCATGTTTCTTTGAATTTAATGAGGCTTTAGTTCTAAAAATAAAAAACGTTTGCACATTTTGAAGATACAAGAGGAATTTTGTCCGTTACCCATCCTTTCCTCGTTTTTTCTGTTACTGGATATAATCAGATTTTTCGGTGTATGTTACTGGGGACCGGACCTTTCTTCAAAATTGAGAAAAAAAATAGATTTAACTAACTGAGAGGATCCAGAAGCAGCCGAACGTTAGATAAGATGTAGTTGCATGAGAGAAAAATAGTTCAAAAAGTCTAAATACATTAAAAGGCTCAGAAAATTGAGTTAACCTGAGAGCGATATCTGAAGCATTTCTGTTACTGGTGCCCCGTTACCCTAAACATTATTCTTTTTTTTTTTGTTCATGGAAATTGGGATTCTGGACCTCCGTGACTCTGTGGGCAGCTTCTGTGGGGTACAGGCTTCGTATCCTAAGCCAAAGGTCGTGGGTTCGATTCCCGCCGGTGCCCTGGGTGTTATTTAATTCTGTTGTTTTGTAAATCTTTCCTGTGTGTGTCCGGAGTCAAGGCGCCTTGCGCGTAGTCCTCTATGTGTATGAAGCTGTTTAACTTCTAAATCTATAGTAATATTATAAAGAGATACGGCGGTATTTTATATGTTCGAGGTAATCTCCGGAACCGTTGCAACTATTTGAAAAATTCTTTCACTATATGAAAGGTGCATTCTTACTGAGTGACATAGGCTATGAAATATACATATATGTGTTTATATATATATATATGTTTTGAACCAATAGTTTGTCTTCGTAACCAGTGTAAGTTTCGTACTGTTTAATTTAAAAAAAAAAAAAAAAAAAAAAACAGCGGTTGTCTAGCATATTTAATGATCGATTAGTGGACGGTTTTCTTCAAACTAAAAGCTAAGGGATGCACACATGTAATTGAATAAAAAGTCCCTGTGTCAAAACCACAAAACCATGTTCATTAATGAGGCTGCAAACTATAAAGTATATTGCATTCTATTAGCCTTTAACATTGCAAACCATTTAGAGTAACATAATGTTTATGCTTCAAAAATTAACTAAACGAACTATAACTAAGATTTGCATCGGGCAAATTAAGTTTTCGAATTCGAGTTGGGCAGATAGACGAAATTAATCCGTGTTTCTAAAAGTTTAAATTTCTCATGTATTTCGGGCTATCATTTAAGCCTTTTTATTGATACTAAAATCAAAATAAAAAACATCTGCTATTGAGTTTACATGAGTATATTTAAATAAGAAAAATGTTAAGTCAAAGAGTAATTGCGCATAATATTTTCGTGCTTTAGGATAGTTAAACATAAGAACAGTTTCGCGGTTCAACATATTTCCGAAGTCTTTTGACAGTTGCAGGTCCTGCCAATCTATCAAGCAGCAAGTATAGAACTCAGTCTTATAGAGTACGACAAACCTTGGAAACTAACCTTTTTTTGTTACATGTAACTTTCTGACTCCGTTACTACACTCAGAGAATTGTTTATAACTATTTTAAAGTTTATGTTAACTTTTAGATCTTATTGCTTTATGGCAAATATTTAAATAAGATCTATGTAGCTACACATTACAAAAAAAACGAAAAAAAAACGTCAGCAGAATTAACTATGATTGTAGTCTAATGTCAAGCACTATAAACCAAAGTCTAATTTAAATAAAAGGCAAAATTTTTCAATGAAGCGGAAACTCTATAGGGGACTTTTGTATTTCACCGCAGCAGAAAATCAATGAAAACAATTCTATAAAAACAAGATTGGTAGATGAAAACTTGAAACGCAAATTTATGTTTATTGGCATACCCAGGGGAACTGGAAAACTTAATTAATTCAACCCTAGCTAAAAATTTATCAACTGGCTATTGTGATTTTTTACGGGTCTGCCGGGTAGTGGAAAACTGATCATTCCACATTAAAACTACTTTGAATATCTCTTTTGGAAATACTCCGGGTGTTCCACAAGAAAAAACGGAAAATTGGGAGAACTTCTTCAAGAGGGTGTCTCATAATGTATAGGGCGAATGTTCCATGAGCCACCGTTCAGCTACAAAGAGCGTACATAGAACCCTAAAAGGACAAGAAAGTTCAAAAAAAATAATGGGAGGTGTCACCTTCGCATTTGACGGTGACTTTCATCAAATTTCTTCTGTGATACCCTAGAGGAACGCGTCAAGCCTTATTGAAGGCGTCTCCTTTCAGGAACCCTTAAAAATATCTGTATCTTAGGAACAACTATAAGAGCCCGTCTAGGAGATGGTGGTAAGCATTAGTACTAAAGCCTTCAAGTAAGTAACGGGAAAATACCTGTAAAAGGATATCTTATTAAAATAGATGTGGTGGGAAATTCTCTCCAAACGATTTGATCTTCAATGTTTAGCCTAAAGCCAAAACTCTTTGTCAAAAAATTATACGTGGATGTGCGAGAAGGCAATAGTTTTTTTTTTCTAACACTGCTGTGCATCATCCTTATGAATTTCCTTATTCCCTTAACTACTCAGGATTTATCTTTATGCTTTTAAAATTAAAAGCGATATCCCAGTAATTTTATCCCAGTATAACAACTTTAGTTTCCCTAATCTAGGCAATGCAATTTGACAATTAAAATCACTATGGAACAAAATAATTTAAGAATATTGTTCTTACAGCACCAGCAGCAGATCATTTGGTTCCTATTCCTCGCATCCCTACGGTCTCTGCATATTTCCATTTCCAATTTAAGTGATTACAATTTCCAATGAAAATTTCTTATGCATTCACCATAATTAAATCTGAAGTCTGAACGTACAATTATACGATACGTAGTTTACCGTTTAATGGGAAGATTGTATTGTCCAGTGGGAATCATAGGTTGGTCTCTTCTGATCAGGAAATGAGGCAAATCAATTTGTTTCAAACCTCTTGAAAAGGAAACAAAAAATTTTGCTTACTTTTAAATTTTAAAGTAAAAAGTGCATGCAGATTATTTATGTAAGATAGATAATTTTTTAACCAGAACAAGGTCGGGACGGGCCGCTAGTAAATAAATAAAATTAAATTAAAAAAATTTGGAGTCAATCTCAACCTTCTTAAACAGATGATGGGTAAAATAAAGTAAGTATTAAAATAGAAATAGAAGTATGATAGTAGACTTTAGTTTGGTTCAACAACTTCAAATGCTAACTCTGGAATAAAATGATAACTCCGTAAAACTGCAAACCGTTTTAATTTAGTTTACTACTTCGTTCAAAATGGTCCTAAAAAAAAATGTGTGTTAAACGAAATAGTGTGTAGCGAAAAAACTTTGCCGGCTCTTATAAATAAAAAGCTATATTTATTGTTTTACTAAGAATACGTAATAAAATTCCGTCTTGAAATATTTGTTTTTAAATGAACGAAATAAATATTATATTACATAAAATACAGCGCCAGCTTAAATATTCCATCCAATGACCGCAGTTTCGTGCTTTTTAGCACGTCTCAGCCCGCAATAGCAAGTAACTTAGCTGGAGACTACATTAGCTACCCGTTTGTTTGGCTCTTTTAGCTTCTTTTTAAGAGGTTTTTCGCCTTCAGCTCAGTTACTTCCTATTCAGGGCTGGTGAGTGCTAAAAAGCACGAAACTGCAGTTCTCGGATAGAATAAATGAACTGGCGGTGTATTTTATGTATTTCTGCCTTAGCCCTGACTTAGGGCGGTAACTTACTGCAAATTACCTAACTTTGCCTTCAATCTTTTAGTTGAACCGCACCATTTCTGTGGTCATTCGTCTGGTGTGCTAATTCTACATTAGCTACTAGTTTGATCTCAATTACGTCCAATTCTGGGCTGATTAGTGCCAAAAAGCAACTGCGAAAACGAAACTGCAGTCCTCGGATGGAATAACTGAGCTGGCGGAGCATTTTATGTATTTCTGCCTTAGCCCTGGCTTAGCGCTGCAAAAAAAAACTATTGTTTGGTAACATTTTAATTGATACGAGTTATTATCTGAAAAAACACACGAGTAGTTTAATGATGAAAAAAGTTCAAATAGGTATCATGCGAAAGATTATATGGAGATATTGTTTGACCCAAAAGCGCCAAATTTAAAGAATCGACGAGAAGATGAAAAATTCGCCCCGAGTTCTCCGTCAGCATGGGCCAAGAGATCTATCTGCAAAGTGTGCAAAAGTGGTTTATCATTACTCACGGAATTTGCTTAATTTGGTGACTTTTTTTTTAAATTTCGCCAAACTTAAAAGCTTCATATTTCGATAACGGGGAAGCGAGGACAAGTAATTTATGCTACATGAAACATGTTTAACTATGCACTTTCAATTGCTGCTTATTTTTTTTTTTTTTTCATCATTCTTACACTATCGTATGGTTTCTTAGTTAGTATCATGCTGATATTATAACACTTCTGCTACAAGATAACTGAATGAATCAATTTATGAATCCAGAAAAATGTTTTACTGTATTCTTTCAGTTATTACTTATTAATTTATTTATTTCATTCTTACACTATCGTATGGTTCTTTGGTTCACACTAATATTAAAACACTTCTACAACGTGATAACCTGAATGATATAATTTATGCATCCAGAGCTATGTTTTACTATGATGTTTCAGTTGTTACTTATTAATTTATTTAAATTTCATCCTTACACTATTGTATGGTTTCGTGGTTAGTATCATGCTACAATTCTACAGGAAGATAACCTAAATGTGTAAAGCCTTCATAATGCGATCTTTCACATAACGCGACAAAGTAATCGTTTCCGTTTAAAACGGTCGTACCATTAACTGGAATATTCAACGGGACATTGGGTAAAACTACTGGGCAGTGACGGAAAAGGGTTTAAGTACTCCATCACTGAGCTTACGTAACAATAATAAGGAGGATGAAATAAGATCTTTTGGTGAAGACTCTTTGGCGGTTCGCCAATAGCAGAAGAAAATGAAGAAGTGATCTTCTTGCTCTTAAGGAGGCATCATAAGTTGGAATATCGCCAAGAGTCATCGGGATGAATTCAATTGGAACGGGAATCTTTTCCCGTATCGGCAGTTGTTGGCGGGAAAAGCGCCAGAAACATGAATAAGTGACAGATAAATTAATTTTAACTTCTAAGTGTGACTTCAATATTAAATTTAATCATCGCAGAGATAGACTTGGTCAACGACTTCAAATGAAGTTATTTATTTAATGACTTTGATCGTTTGTTTTTCGAACTGCTATTTTCAATGGCAATAATTGGATGTTTAACAATAAATTAATACGCAAATTTTGCTTCTTCAAGTTTTTTTATTGGTTATTTTGTTAACTTCTTACTCGTTACTTACAATATGCATACCTACCAGCTCCTTAATACTAGTACACGAACTAAAATTACGTAAATAATACACAAAAAACGTTTTTTCCCCATCGCCAGAATTTTTTTTTTTTCGAAAACCGAAATTCATTTTTTTCAAAAAAATATTGCCTCACTAGTTGGAGAAACTAAAAATGTAGATACGGCTAAGTTATGCTAAAACTTAAAAACGTACAAGCTAGTACCAGTTTTTGCTTATTGTTGCATTTTATAAGTTTATGTTACAGATTAAGGTATTTATTGCAATTAGAATGTTTTACCAGAGTGAGACAAATAACTAGTAGCAGATTTGCGTGCATTTTTTCATTTTCTTCTTAAATCCTTCATTTATGTTGCACAGGTTTTGGAGTTAATGTTTTGTTAAACTTTTTTTCAAATAATGCAATTGTGTTATTTACCAACCCATTTCAATGTGAAAACAATTTCAGTCACTCACACATTTAATGGTCAGAAAAGTATTCTATCAAGTGTAGCATAATTTCATGTGAAACACATTTTCCAATTCGGTCTAGTTCCTTTATTGATTTTTTTAATGGATTATTATATGATTGTATAATATGTAATATAAAAAAATAATATGACGTATGTATGAACTTTCCCAGCAAAATTATAGAATAAAATAAGTATAGGTACATATTTTTTTTTTTTGGAAGTACATTAATAATTATCCAATTTAATAGTTTATGATGAAGCAATTTAGTTTTAAATGAATGTATAGCTCTCAAATACAATTTCACGAGAAAGTAAATATGAAAACTCACTTATACTTTTACCATGATAAAACTGATGTATAAATTGTTTCCTTGCCTAACCAATTTCAAACAAAGAAATAAAGAATAAAATAAAATAAATAAATAGATTAAAAATAGTATTTTCCATTAAAAAAACCACCATTTTGCAATTTTCACTTAACTTCAACAATTAAACATTTAGTAAATATATTATTTAACAAAAATACTTCAGTACTAAAGCATGAAAACTTTCATTTGGTTTGTTTTAAGCTTAAGATGTTTCTTTATTCGCGAATTATCACTCCTTATTTTACTTTTATTGAATTATTGTAACTTTTTTCAACTAATGTTTACATTTTATTGTTTAAATGTTATGGGATACATTCTCAAGCTCTTTTCGATCCCAGTTTTGAGTGAATTTTGATTCAGTTTTGAAAATTTCGCTTAAGGTAAGTTAATTGTTAGCGCCTAATTCCTTTGCTTACTTAACTTGGATTTAGTTTGACTTGTGACCTTCTGAGTACATGGTTTCGTGTATAGTGTCAGGTGGGGTGGAATGGGTATAAAAACAGGTATTTTTGAAATGATTATTAAACTATTCAGATTTGATATCCAACAATTAGAAAACCTCAACTCAGGTTTTACATTTCAACAATACACTTCGCATATTCATATTTATTAACACTGAAAATTTTTTATTATAAAGTGAGAAAGCTATTATTTCAAAGTCTTTTTATACCCAATCCACACCATGGGGTGGGGTGAAATGGGTAGTATTCTTGTAAATTAAATTTAGAGTGAAAATATGAATTTAATTATTATTTTTTCACAAAAATATATTAATATAAGGGTAAAAATCTATTGAACAATGTAGTCTGTAATTTCACTGCAATTAAGGGTATAATGTCTACGATTATTGAGGATTGTCTGACTTAAGTTGTGATGATCTGTTCTTCTCCAATCTCCATTTTCGCATTATTGGGGAAGGTGAAAAAATTTCCCTCAAGAACTTCTTAAGAATTTTTACAACATAAGCACAAGTATATAAAGATTCTAGAATTTGAGCATAAAATACTTTTTAACATTTCTTAACACTGTATTCAAGTAGCACCCAATCTCCTGTAGATATTGTACTTGAACATAAGCTTAGTGGAATGGGAGTTTGATCAGACTGCTTTTTAATTTATTTATTCAACTCGGGCGTTGTCTACTGGTTGCATGGTGTGACTCGTATTAGGCGGTAGTCAAATGATAATTTCACTATCGATAGCATGCTTTACAGTTTCATAGGTCAGCTGGCTTGCATGTCTTTCCAGAAACTTTGCGAAAAGTTTGAACCATTCTTTAAAGATTGTGTCTTCTATCCAATCAGATTTAGTGCAACTATGAGCAACTCCATAACATAAGGATTTCAGAGTACAAGACTTTTGATAAAATGAATAACTTACTTCAGGAAATAACTTTTAATGAGAAAAAATGTTAATTCCTCAGCCTATGTCACTAAGCCTAATATTATAGCCATTCCACCCCACTTAAAAATTTTGAGCCTATTTCTTGAAATCTATGGAATTTTTCTTTTCTGATTTTTTCAGTTGACAAAAGAGACTTCCTTTAATGAAAATAACAGCGATAGAATACTATCTAAATTCAAACACTATCCAAATAAAGTTTCAACTATATCAGTTAGATTAAATTTTTACAATATAACTTACAAGAAGACTGCCACTAAACTGAATGTTTCCATTCAGTTTTTTCTTGGCCCAAAATAAAGTCAAACTATTGTAAATAGCATGAGTGTTTTTTTTATTTTTAATAACATCTTTTTTTTCTTTTCTGTAACACGAGAGTTTAATAAACTACCCAACCCACCCCACCTGACCCTATCTGATTTTTTCGCATACTTTTCTATTTGGCACACAGTGCTCTTCAGTTTTAAAACTTATGCGGTACTAATCAGACAAAATTTCAATGTTTCTTTTTTCATTCTGAGCAGATTTTATCGTTAATGTGTTGAAAATATATTTATTTTAAGCCCAAAACTTATTTTGTGCACTTATATTTTAAAAGCCCTTGTTGCTCTTGTCAGCATACATATTTTTAAATTTCGATCTTTTCTCTCTCCCTCTCTCTCTTTTTCTTTTCCATTTTCTTTATTTCTTTCAGTTGGCTTCACCAAGACGACAAATATTTCCCCCACATTTTCAGTTTTAAGTGCAAATGCGTTTTTATAAATTTCTAATGAATGATTGAAAAAGAAAACCTAAAACCTTTGCAAGTTTAAAAGTATTATTCGTATTCAAAAAAAAAAAAAAAAATAGAGAAAAAATACATGAAAAGTCCTTGCATACTATTTTTTTCCCCTCAAAACATTAGACTTTTAAAGAAAGATACATAATTAAGCTTAAAAGTTTGAAAATAAATATAAAAATAAACAAAAAACAGTGTTTCAAAGAGAATACAGCATTGAGAAAATTATTTTCTACTATTATCATTGTTACTTTCTATCTATTTCAGTCTTCTAACAATGCAACTGCACCAGCCAAAGAAAGAGGTTCTATGTATTAAAAGAATAAAATTAAACTTTTTCTCGAACTTAACATGAAATCTTCCCAAGTTCATAGGTATTCCGAAAGAATCTAACGTCCTATTTCATTTGAGAGAACTAAAATGCATCAATCATTGGAAATGACATTTCACGATGTATGTCCGGAAATTTGTGCACAAGAAATCCATCAGTTCTCGTTAATTTTGATCATTCTGATCTTTTTGACAAGGACTAGTCCTGACAAGATGTTGGCTTCCTTTAGAAATCGAGAAAGCAGTTGCGTAGTTTGAGTTTAAAAAACTAAATCTGGTTGAAACCCTGAGTTATATAGTAGAAAGTTTCAAAAAGTATGTGATCTCTCTTTTTTGGCTAAACTATTTATGTGATTGCTAAAGACTTATTATTGGAAGAAGTAGCATTGTGTTACAATCACATGTAAAGCAAAAGAAAATGACTGCATTTTTTTCAAGTTTAATGTGAGATTGATAGTGAAATTTCTTCATTGACTGTATTTAAGGATGTCTTAGTTAGGAAATTATTATTTTTTCACATTGATT
This sequence comes from Uloborus diversus, assembly GCF_026930045.1. Classification (NCBI taxonomy): domain Eukaryota; kingdom Metazoa; phylum Arthropoda; class Arachnida; order Araneae; family Uloboridae; genus Uloborus; species Uloborus diversus. The sequence continues at coordinate 65,199,233 of NC_072740.1, forward strand.
TTTTATTAGGGAGTACGAAATGCTTTATAGCTACCAAAACTAGTAAATATTAAAATAGGTTTTGTTTTAATAGCGTTGGTACACTTCAGATCTTAAAACACATTCCGAACTTATTTGGAATATTTTTATAAACACGGATAACTTTTTTTATGGAAAACTTTTTATAGAACTTCAATATATGTCAATGTAAAATGTTTCAAATAATGTTTTTCAAATTGTGTTATGATAGGTCTTTACTGAAAGGGTTTTTTGTTTCAACTAATGGCTTTTATAGCAACCATAATTTTATTCAAGATGTCAAAAGTTATATGAATGTCTGGGAAAGGATGCTGGATGTTGTGTGCTGGATACTGTTTTTGCCTACAAAGGATAGTGTAAAGTCGAAAAGGTCGTTTAGAAATAATTTTATTCCGAGGCGCATGGACGCCTGCATTATACCCTTACAAAAATAAAATGAAAGGACGCAGACGTCATTCAACAGTTAAGTGGAAATAGTATGCAATTCGCGATTACTCAAAAAAAAAAAAAAAAAAAAAAACCTTTTTTATAACTCTTATTTAGTTAAAAACACTTTTGAGAACGCATTTCAGAACATTTTTTGAGCACTTACCATGTCACCTTTTTAAAATGCTTTGTAGTACACGTTTTGAGTCATTGTTTGGAATATTAATCAAGCACACATGTCAGTGCAATACTTGCCCTATAAAAGCTAAGGTGGCACAGTCAACCGCAAGGCAATGGATGACCTTAAACAGTGGAAGGTCTGAGGCCTTCCTGTGCAAAAGCGTTCACTACATACAACCAATAATTATGGTTACAAAGTTTCTAGTGCTATCACAGTGATGATTATTTATTACTTGTATTTAAATAAAGCTGTTATCGTTTTAAAAATCATAATAATAAGAAAAAAAAGATGTTTTGGTTTAAGAAACATTTATTTGCAATATGCATACAGTATATAGTGCAACCATATGCCACCTATAACCAGTGCCACCTATTACTAGTCATCATTTGTGTAATAAAAAAGATTTGAATCACAAGTTTAAAGTTAACCATCATTCTGAGCAGTACCCATTCGGTACACTTTCGGGGCATATACGGAACATTGCGCACTTTCTTTCAATGCAGCACATTCGGAAAGTATTGTAGTATGCATTTAGGCAAGTTTAACACTTTTTCTGAATTAAACTGCTCCAAACACATTCCGATTTTGGTGAGGAAACTGCAGTGCGCTCAACTACAGGCAAATGAAGTAAAAAAAAATTTAAATGGGATTTTAAATTTATGTAACGTAAAATTTATATTTGAATGAAAATAATCAAGCATTCTTTGTGATAAAATATATTTTGAATAAAAACACAGCGAATAAAGGGCACAAGTTATTTTCCTAACAATTTAATTTATTAAAGCTTTCTTTTCCGCTTTTTACTCAAAAGTATCAAAGTAAGTTTTATGAAAAGATCATTGAAAACGGGAAAATATACTTAGAAGTAATTTTGAGGAATTTTAAATATAGTTAATTTAAATGCATATCTGGTGCATTTGTTTTATCTCAGGAATTCAGAATTGATTTAAAAATTGTTTCCAGTTTAAACTGAAACTATTTAGTTAATTTATTTTACTTTAAATTACAATCCACTTAGTAAGCAAGTAATGAAATTCAATTTGAAAATTAAACAGACTGTGTTGTAAATAATTGTTTCTTAAGAGCTTAACTTAATCATGCTCTAAACAATTTAATACCAATTAAAAAAAAATAAATAAACGAAATATTTTTGATCACTAGTTTTCAAGGTTAAAAATCTGAGGAAAATTACAACTAAACATAATGTAGATTAATTAAGTAGCATTCAATATTTTGAAAAACATTTTTACGGTAAAGGTGATACACTTTTTTTAAATATGTAAATTAAGCTACTTAACATTATATTTTCAATCAGATTTAATTGAATTTTGTCATTCTTAAAAACTGCACCAACACACGTTTTCAACATGTATACCGCAGTTTTTTTGCTAATTAGACAGGTAGCTGAAACAAAGCGATGCTGTGACTCTCGTAGCAAACTCTTTAGGAGAGCTGAAGACTATTTCCGAATTGAAATATTTCTAACTCTTATTATACTAGCCGCTACATGCGCAAATATGTGGAATTAATTATTTTATAATAAATCATGAAGAAAACGTAAAAAAATAAATGAATAAAAGAAGCGGAGTCAAGTCTTATAGTTTATAGTCTTTCCCTATTTGCAAAGCTAGTTCGATTCTTGTATGGAATAAAAAATAGGAATTTAGGCAGTATAATTTTAAATTCATTGGTGAAGATTTAAAATAGGTATTAAGACTTATCTAATGCCAATTTACCTTAAAGGGTATTTTTAGGTTTTTTGATAGGCATCCCAGACTGTGAAAAAATTCTGCTACTGTTTTAATCACATATTACGAACATGTTCTTTACAAACTACAATAATCTGCGAAAAATTCGAATGCTATTTGAAACAATTTTGATGCGTTTCGTTTGTTGCAAATTTATCTTTAAAACATTTTCACTATATGATATTTTAGCTGCACACATTTTTTTTAAATTTATTTATTTTCGTATTTTAAATTTTGCATATTTATAACATTTTTGATATTGTTTTCTTATGTACACCATGCCTGCATCAGCGGAAATGCAGCCTAGAAACTGCAATTGGATTGCTTTATTGGATAAACAATATAATCATTTTGTCTTCAAATTTTACTTTTTTTCTCTTTTTCAGGTAATTAAAACCAACAGATTGTTTAGCATCCCCTTTTCACCGAACATAAGTGCAAATGAATGCTGTATCGGTCTGCATAGCATTATCTGCCATCTTGCAGGACTTACCTAGGTAAATTTTCATAAAATTGTTACCCTCTTTTTTTTTTTTTTTTTTTTTTTTTGCATCTCAATATCTCGTTTTCTTGAGTGCACTTTAGCACATATATCTATGTTACTAGAAATACTTAGATTTCTGCTTGGTATTTATTTTTAACTTTAACGTTATACAAATTCATATAATATCGTCTGTAGAGTTAGCAGTGATGATCTCATATTCTTAAACCTTTTTGTGATGAATTTGGAAAATAGGGAAATATTTTGTATTTAAAGTTTTTTTTTATCAAAACCTTAAAAGACTTACTTTCTTTAAAGGTTTATATTTCCTTATTTATTTATTTTCATTTATAAATGATTTTACTTTCAGCAAAGATGTTCATTTCATTTCTCAAGAGTCAGAATCGTTAAGGGATGTAAAACGCGTTTTTTTTTTTTAATTTATAATAGTAGATAATAAAACAAACGTTTAACAAGCAAACAAGAAGCGATGTCAAACACGTTACATAGTTCCTTTTATCTCCAAAATATGGGTCTAAAATAATGTCACCGCGCATTTACACCCTTCTTGTTTTCAATGATCTTTATTAAAGGTTGCTTTGTTTCAGTTTAAGTAATATTCCCAAGCAATGTATAAAAATATATGTTTTTTATATAATCCGATTGATTCAAATCATTTAAATGTTTTTAAGCTGAAAGACTATTACTTTTATCACTTAAGTATTATTTTTCCAAGTATTTAAGCAAGGTCTGAATGAAGTAACAAGCCGAACAAGTAAATCTTAATATTTTTCTTGGCTTAAAAAAAAAATAAATAAATAAATAAAAAACTCCTATTCGACAACCTAAATTTTTGTACTTTTTGGTTGAATTCAAATTACTTTTCGAAAAAATAACGATCCTGTGTCCATTTTGTACATTTGTTTAAGATAACAATAAGTAAATCTACACAGATGACTTACTCTATGCGTAAAAAATAATAAAACTCTTAAAATCCTTAACCAACAGTCTAACTAGTTTAGATCCTTTTGAACAATGAATTACGCGCATCTTGATGAAACGATATGCCACTGTATTACTTGCAATTGATGCTATTAAGGACACATGCTTTTAATGGAACTCTAACCGGTTGCTAAGTATCACCTTACACATCTGCTTCCAGAGCATAATGATTCATTTCAGTACAGGAATAAGCTTCCATTTGTCTTACCTATCGAAAATATGATCCATAAATGGACAAGTAAATAGTCTAACGAGTCATTAGTCTTGCTCAATGCAGGCTCAAGTAATACCTGTTTTGTTACTCGTGTAATACGGCCAGCTTTCTATAAAGGACACTGAAACATTTATTGAATGCTATCTTCAACAAGATAAGTTACTTGTTGAAACTGTTTTCTATTTTTAATCAGTAATTATGTATAAACAATGTGCAAACACTGCTATAGTTCTTATGAAAGGAAAAAGTGATTTTTAATTTTGTATTTTACGTGAACTTTTTCTTGATAAGGTATAATAACGACACAAAAATAAAGAAGTTAAAAGTTTATATGTAGTTTGCATAAGTATATTATTATGTAGTAAAATTAAGTTCCAATGATGATTTTTTAATAATTAGTAGTTGTTTAGTAGCCTCTTAGAAATAAGTAATTAACACTTCCATGATCTTAAGTCAGAAAAAATGTTACAGGTATAAATAAAATATGATCTCTAGTGCAAGAATATATATAGTACGTTGAACAGAGATCTGCGAGAAATTTTTTCTTTCAACCTCTGATCGCACACTAGGGTCAGGAATTTGGTAGGCGGCTGCTACCTACCGCTGGTTTGCTACCTACCGCTGATTTGCTACCTACCGCTGGTAGGTGGCTGGTTTGCTGGTGTACAAAGAAGTTAACAGGACATATTTCCTTCTACATCATCTGTCACGGCAAGTCCAACACTCTTCATTTTTTGCTGAATTGCACTCACGTAAACCAAGCGTTGTTCGTTTTTTGAAGGCAGAAAACAAATTTCATCAAAGAATGAGTCCAGTGTCTGGCTGTCTGGAGACACTTTTCTAACACTAGAAAGACGGAAGCGGTCATTTTGACCGCAAACTATTTTCAAATGCTCATATTTGCTGCGTTTAATTTTCAAACTCTTGTTCCTTCATTGACTTTTCCTAACTATTTATTAAGATTTTACAACAGTAATTTTTTTCCTTTTAGGATTATTATTATAGTCGCTATAAATGTTTATACCTAGAAAGACTGACTACGGTCATTTTGACCGCTAAGTGAACCTTTCTTTATGCATCCGTTTTCTTCTTTTTTCGCTTATCAGTTGTGTGTACTATGGACTATTGTTAGTTGTCAGGGTGAGTAATGTTCTTTTGAGCTTGAGTAGTACCTGCTGGTCAGGTTTAATTCTTTGAACTGTTAGGAAAATGCAAAACACCTACTGGTTGCATGGTTTCAGTTTTCTGCTATCTGAACAGGGGGCAAAGTTGGGAAAGGTAAATTTGAAAAGCATGTGACTGGACACGTGAAATTACTTTGGGTCTAAAAAGAAGTAAATATAAACAGGTAAATTACAAAAATGTTTGCTGGAATTGTTTTGTGCACCAAAACATGTGCTTTGCTTGAAGCATTGACGTTTATTTTCTTCGGTGATAATGAAGTGCTCAGTCACATAATTATCTTCATGATGTCGAGATGAACCGTTGACAAGCAAAACTTATTGGAACATTAACTCCTGAAACTGTTGCAGATTTATATCTAATCTAAAACAGATAATGGTTTGAATGAACAGTCTGACTTATCTGAAGATAAATATATTTCTAGCGATGAGAATAGTTTGCATTCATTAGATTATTGCGGATATTTTTCGGAGCCTACATTTGCAGAAAAGGATTGTTCTTCTGAGTTAGAATGAGAAGAAACCTCGCTAATAAAAACTGATGCTCAAAATTTAAAAAGTAGTGAAAGAAAGAGTGAAAAGGGTCCGACGCCGAAAAAAGAGAAAATTTCAAAAACAGAACTCCTATTTCTTCAATTTCCGCCAAGTCATCCCCACTGATCAATTTTGCTGCATATAAATAAGTAAGTACCTCAGGAAAAAGATTAAAATAGTGTTAAATTAAATTATGCGGAACTAAAACTACGAGCATTTGTTCTAACTTCCAAACAAAAAACTGTTAATGACTAATATACAGGTGACGTGATAACATAAGTATTTCGAAATGCTGTAAAAGATAGTAAGGTACGGTATCTTGCTATATTAAGATATTTTTTAAATCAAACACATGCATGGTTGATTATAGTACTTGTTAGTTATTACATGCTAAGAAAATTTCCTCTTTTTTGTACAAATTTCCTCTTTCTCAATGCCAATTGTGTAAAGCATGTGTATTTCACTTGATCGAACGTAAAATAAAAAGAAGCTATCTGAGACTTATTTGCAGACTATATTAGGATTAAATTGTTAAATAAAACTTTGATATTATGAAACAAATCTTTTCTATGGCTGAAAATCCCGAAAGGAGGAAATTTCTATTATTTTAAGTATGGCGGTCAAAGTGACCGCTGCTCGTCTTTCTAGGTATACGCAAAACGCCGTCTTTCTAGTGCTAAATGACGGTATTATTTCTGAACGGTGTCGCAAGTTTGAAAATGCCGAACTAATCTACATCATGAAGGGAGTGAATTACGCACATTTGTCACTACAAAAGACTTTGTTCATGGAGTTGAACAACTTACAAAGGGACTCGAAGTTCAATGAAACAGTCATAACTCACTTCACATTACTATATAAGAAACATTTTATGATTACGGTATTTCCAAGCGTGTTCTTAGATAAGATAAATACCTTAATCTCCAAGATGATTATGTTGAGATGTAACCTTCTACACCATTTGCGTTGCACGGCGTCGTCTACCTCGAAAACAAAAGTTGCGTCAAATGACGCATGTTCAAGAATCAGGGTTAAAAAAATGAAAAAATTAAATAAAATTTCTCATCTACATGTAGAAAAGTGCAATTTCATGACTTACAGTTTTTGTTTATACATCTTTAAATTTCTTAAAAATTCCAAAAATTAAGTCTTTTTTTTTTGTTTTTGTTTTCAGTGGAACTGTGTAAGAGGACAATTGGCTTTTACCAGATCTAGTACGCTCCCCAACAAGGCATCGATCAGTCTTTGGGTGGGGGGGGGGACTATCAATGTGTCACCATTAAGCATTAGTGTGCCCCCATTAAGGCGCTGATGCATAACACAAGTAGATTTGACGCAAAACTTCCAACAGATCGAGGATCCTGGGCTCTCTGCCATGCGAAATTGAACAAGGAATTTAATATTTCCAAGGAAATTCAAAGCTAAAGGAATACTCAAGGGATCTTTTACATGCCGCATAATCATATAGCATAGGCGCTAATGATTTTCTGCATCTCGAAAATAATCCTCCGACTGGCAACCTCAGGTTAGAACCCGGGTCCACGGCGTTGAAGCCCAACGCCTTAACATCACGCCACCAGCCGGCCGAGTCTGTATTAATAAGGTACAAACTGTCCGTTCCACGGATCTTTAGGGAAATGCTCCTACCGGAGGAAGGGTGGCTATATCTCACATAGCCTGTGGCTGACTGGAAATGCTTAGACCGCTTTCAGCCATTTATGGATTTCAAATATTAAACAAATGTTGACATTTTTAATCAAGGCAGTGCTGCCTGTACATCGGCAAAAGCAATAAACAAAATTTAAAAAAAAGAAAAACATTTTTGACTGTTCCAGCAAACTTGCCAACCAAGATCACGCGGCAGGAATTCCGTTAATAATTAAGAGACAGTTCGTGCAAAAAATCCTGCAACGGCGACACCTTCGCAATAACAGATTTTTATAGGGACATCATGGCCCAATATTTTTGTGACGAACTTGTAACAACTTGTTGAGTTTCTCCGAACAAAAAGTCATTTAGACACACACAACATTAAGAGCTATACCATGACTGTTTTCACCTCAGTGTATATTTATAACGGGTGATCCAAAAGTCTGGACTAACGTTTAACATGAATAATTTGAAAACGAATAAAGTTAAAAAGATGCAGTTTGCACTACACGTATGGAAAAGAAACTGGGTTTTGTCTGCCGAAAACACAGAAAAAGTTCTATTGTCGATTAACAGATGGCGCTGTCGTATTTTTGATATAGGACAATGCAAATCAACAAACGATATAAAAATAAGCAACGGCAGCAGGGAATGGTAGTGGAAGCTTATATGCAAATCAAAATGACGTCCATAATTGAGAAAGCACTCTTAGATAAACTATATTGTAAGAATTATAAAGAAATAAAAAGTAATAGCGGCAACTGTTGGTCGGAAACATAACTATTTTTGGTACGCTACTACACAAAACCTGGTTTTTACACAAAACGTTTAGATCAAACCGCATCATTTTATCTGTATTCGTTTTCAAATTATTCAATTTTGAAGTTGGTCCTGACGTTTGGATCACCCTGTATATATATATATATATATATATATATATATATATATATATATATATATATATATATATATATATATATATATTCCATTTTAAATAAAAGATACAAAAAATAAGTTAATGGAACGTGAGGATAAAAAAAATAATATCAAATAGCTAAAATGAAAACAAAAATTGACCAAAGTCAATATCTTAACATATTAAATGGAAAACAGTTAAATTACCGATATTTGCTGCAACTTTATATAAATTTCAAACTTCAGCGATTCATGCATACTCGTCTATTTCGTTAGCATCAAAAAGGCAGAGAAAATGCCTCCATTAATCTTGACGTTAATTTTCATGATTATTCTTAGTTAGATCACATCAAGTCCTTCCCAAATGTTTGCCCAACAAGCTCTACACTCAGTTAGAATCAGGCAATACGTCATCGATCGAGCTCTTACGTCAAAGTGAAGAGGTAAATCTCTAGAGATATGAATAAAAGAGAACTCTTTCAGAACAGGTAAATCTCGCATAAGGGAGTGAATGGCTTTATATTTCCTATTATTGAAGTATTTCGTGAAAGCACTTTTTTCAAATCTAAAGTGATTTCTATCGTTATAAAACTTTTAGTTTTTCTATTTTGCTGAATAAATTATTTTTAAAATCAAATAGTTTTTACATTTGTTTAATATAGTACTTTATTTAAAATGCATTTAAATTAAATGCATAATACTGTTTAAATTTCTTGGATAGTTTTGTTTATGTTAGTGTGTCCATTTTTTTAAAAAATAAATATTGTTTTTCAAAATAGGTTTTTATAACCATATCCTTCTTAATTGTTGAATGATAGTTTTAAACTGAGTATAAATACACATACTAAAATCAAATAGTTTTTACATTTTTAATATACACATATAAAAATTTATATATACACACATACATATATAAACTTTTTTATAGGGAAATATCCCTTCCATGGTACATACTAATAGTCAAAATTGACACAGGCTAAAAAGAATAAAAGCTGAAATGATAAAGTATGTTTCAAATTGAAGGGCTTTTTAATGATATCCAAATTCTTTGATCGTGCTGTCAAGTTCTTAATCTTTGTTTACGTTAGTCATGAGAGAAAATTAAAATAATATCAAATGAGTGTAAGGTAAACACACCAGTAGTGGCTAGTGCTTCAATTGTGGCCCCTTCAATATATATCTTTAAAAAAATGGATTCTCTCCGGATTTCCCAATGGATTTAAAAGTGCCTCAAACGTGCAGGAGGTCTTACTTCCTGCACGTTTGAATCCATTTGGAAGCCTAGAACCCTATTTTTCAAATATAAACCTTAAAGTGGCTACTACTGAAGCACTGGCTACTCTTGGTGTGTTTACCTTATATTTTTGAAAAACGTAGTACCAGTGTAGTCAGGGAGCTTCCGGAGAAAGATTTTAGCATCCTTAGTTGTCGATTGCTGCTCTGTTCAGTAATTTCTGTCTGATGGTTTTTTTTTTTTTTAAATAATGTTCGATTCCCAATTTCGTAAACTGAATTGCAATGACATAAATATTTTGTTCGTGTTTTGTGTCATTAGGAAAAGATGTTCCGCCTTTTTTTTTTCAGTTACTTTTCCAGAATTTAACGCTTACGGAGCAGTATTTAACGTTTTATAAAACAACATTTAAACATGTCATTAGTTAACTATATGATTTTTTACGGCTTTTTTTTGGCGATCCTTTCACATGTCAATTAAAACTCAAATTTTAAAGCGAGATACAATTCTTTTTGATTTACAAAATTTGATATGAGTTTCTTGTTTCTATCTGGAGAGATTCCAAATGTATTGACAAAAATTTCGCCGTCAAAACAAACTAAACTGAAGCAACTGAAACTGCACATTTTTCCATCAATAATGCATTTTTTTTCCTTTAAAAGCTGTTGGAAAAAGAAAAAATATATACTACTTGTTTCTACACTTCAAAAGAAAACAAAGACAAAGGTAAGCCATGGTACAGGAAAATCCCTATTGCACGTGTTTGAAAATAAATATTTAACAAAAATGGGCAAGAACCAATCTGAAGTTAATACAGTATTTAGACTTTTCGTTTTTTCTTAATTGGCCTACATTAAAAATGCACATTTCAGGTATTTGATGAATGGAAGGCACTGTAAACTTGCCATACACATTCATTTTCTTTTACTTTCAAAATCATTTGCCATTAAGTCTTATTTACTTTTTCTAATGACTCAAGAAAATTGTTCCTTCATTGTTTGCCTCAAGTTTTAAGTTTATTTTATCTATGCACTGGAAGCGAAGCAATTGGCGTTAGGGGAAGGCAGTCTACATTAAAATGCAGCCAAAATAAAGATTAATTGAGATTACAACTAAGTATGTACTAGCGAGATTGTGAATCTTAATAAGAAAGCATAAGTGGAAGAAAAAAAAAATTTGTCATGCTCTCCTTTATCAGAACAGCACCCCCCCCCCCCCCCCCCCCCCCCCCCCATATTAGACAGGTATCTAGGATTCCTATTCAAAATGTTGCATTTCCTCAAAAAATGTGTCTTTTTTTCTGATTTCGTTAGTAGTTTTTTATTTATTTAGTTTTTTTAATTTCATTATATAATTATTATTTATTTATTGAGAAGAACGACTACTAATCTTTCCCTACATATTTGAACTGATTTGGTTTGAGATGTTCGAAGGAAAGTTTTTCGGACAGACTCGCAATTGTATTCAGTGTTCAGCCATACAATTACCTGAAGCTAATAATTTACCTCGCAGTTTACACATTCACATGCTTAAAGTACTTAATGGTACGCATAAAACGTACAGAATGCTTCTGAATATGTACTTGAGTTGTATAATGTGGCTACTGACAAACGTACATTAAATTGTGATCAAGTTTTCAATTAAAAAAAAAAAGCTTAAAATATCATTAACTTATTCCTCTAATACTACAAAAGATATGAGAGAGTAGTGTATATATAGCACATAATGTTAATTCCTTTTTTTTTTAATGTTAGGATATTAAACACAACGAGAAAAAAAGTAAGATTATATTAAAATCGCGAATCTGGTCAGACATATTTTATTGCTTGGAAGTTAAGACTTATGAGCCAACTGGTACGAAACATTATAGAATAAAGTTAAATATTACATAAGTTGAAGTCTTTCTTAGCTATCTAATAAACATTTTTCTTTTGTCTTTTAGTTTGATGATAAAATAATAATCTTTTTCGAAACTGGTGCCCTAAATAATACTTATAGAGTGCAACAAAACTTTTTATGACCTTTTACTTCAACGAAAAACTTTTAATGTAATGTCATTTACCGCAGAAAATGAAAAGATTTTGACAAGACTTAGTAACTTTACGACTTTTTTAATCCCGCTACAATTGACATCAAATAATCCGCATATTCAAATGCGCGCTTTTAAAATAAAATCTACAAGGGGAATCTACTTCTCTTTCGCACAAAGGAGTATATTATGTGCAAAGCACATTTTGCACTCATTCGCAAAGCCCGCGTTCTTTGCAAATCTATATCAAAAATCTGCTATCGATCCGTCTTTACGGTGGTCGTTGCTGAGCCGAGCTTATGACCCAAAGCTCTCTCAAAAGCTCCTTTTCTGGAATCGAAATATGTTCTCTAGAATTTATACGCTAGAAGAAAGATATCTGGTGTCAAGGTGGAATGAGATTGCGCTTGAATATAAAATATGAAAATGAATGTATTATGCGTGGGAACACATTGAATTTCTCGAACCATCTTCAAAAGAACTAGCATAAATTTCAATTCCTAAAGAAGTCAAGAAAATTTTCTTTTCTCTATTTCTTTAAGTTAGAAATGTAAATGTTCATGATGCTGATGCCTATTTAGAATGCGGCGTGGCGTGGACTTGTTTCAATGATTGCTTTTAGCAAAAAAATGCAATTCATGTTCGGTTAAATTAAATTAACTCAAATCTCACTCACGTAGGTTGGTAAATCAAACCACGTTGATATTTTATTTCGACTTGTGTTTGGCTCATAAAATTTTGCATAAATTGCAAACCTGTAAAAAAAAATATCAAGCATAGCGAAAAATCATTTTTATTGTGTTCTTTAACACTGCTGACAAGTTAATTATTGTTTTATTTAGTGTTATTTTAATTGTACTCATGTGTTAAGTGCAGGTCAAATGCGCTACAGTTGTTCATCGCATTTGGAAACGTAAAAGCAATAAGTGAAATTCCGATTGTTATTGCGACGTTGCAATTTATAAGTAGTAGTATACGCATCCAAGTACAACATCTGCGCGCGTTTGTGAACTTAATCTTCTTTGGGGTTTTAATTGACTTCTATTTTTGCCTTTCTAATGCCTAATTGTTTAGGTTCAGAATATGACGTATATCTACAATGTATGAAAAATTGTCGGAAGTATTGTATCTTAACTACTATCCCTAATATTTATTGATTTTTCTTAAAAAAAGACTGTTTTAGTGTGAATAGTTTAGTCATCTTTGAGACATTTGAATCTCAAGATTAGCATAGTATTGAAAGTAATCATTTTTTAAAATAAGTCCTGCTCCACTTTATTATATTCCCGATCAGTTATAAAGAAATATTGGAGCTTTAACCTATCAAGAGGTTCCTTTCAGAACTAAACTAACCAGTTTACCGTTATCGATTTTCTTGCAATAGATAAATATTTGCTACTAGGGGGCTATCCCCCCCCTGCTCGCTACTGCTTGCCAAGCCCCCGGAACTGCCTTGGCGTTGCATGCGGATCCTTTTGGGATCCGAGCTCGTTGCGCTCGCTCAACGGAAACTACAATACTGTAGTCCAGTAATGAGTAATGATAGTGTACAATCAGCATGGTATAAAAACGAAAACCTAAACAGCATTTGTGTTGTATTAAATGCAATTGTTTTTAATACAACACAATTGTGTACAATTAACGACAAAGATCTAAAATCGATAATTAGCAAAAAAAAAAAAAAGTACATTAGGGTAAAGTGTATTCCCTACATTTTCGTTATGCCCTACCCGTTAACCGTAAACTATACAGCTTCCTTTAAACCCATAAAAATTTTATGCATAAACTAAGTAAAACGAGTAATTTTTAAAGCGATTTCCAGTAATAAATGTGATACTTAATTTTCGATTTACACTTTTTTCATTATAGAAAGCTGCTATAATTTGTATTTCATATGACATCTGCTGAATTATTTTATTAAATTATTTCAAAAAAGTATCTTATTAAATATGCGCTACACAAAAAAGATGTTTTCTTGAGCAATAACGATTGCTTATTGTTCTCACTTGACAGTTTTGAATTTCTATGATTTTATTCCCCCCCCCCGCCTCCCTCTGCAGCACCACGGTCGGCCGCCTCACGATGCTGCTCCTCTAGCGAAAACCGTCTCTAGGCTGCATAACTAACGTGCCTACACTTACACATACACCTACACAAACACATACAGACACCTACACACACACACACAAATACCCACACACACATACCCACATACACCTACACACACAAACACATACACACACCTACATACAACTACCCACACATACACATACCCCCCACACAAACACCCATACACACAATTACCCACACATATCCCCCCACACACACACAAACGCCTACATACACACATTTACTCGTGATTGCGAAAAACATAATTTGAATGCAAAATGTCAAAGTTCAAATTAATTTTCTTTTTTTTTTTTTTTGCCTTCCTATTAAATACAAACAAAAATGATCATGTTCTAATGAATAAATGTTGAATCAGAAAAAAAGGGGGGAACTACGGAACCTATCGACAATAAACAGTCACACAGAATGTTGAGAACATATTGCCCTCAGGCGCCTTAATATCTGTCTTTTGATTTGCAATTCAGAGCAATTGAAACCCAAATCCATAAGCCAAGGTGGAACGACTAAGGAAAAAAAGACAACTTGTGTCTTCGAATAGAATAGGCACAAGAAGCAGTTGATGTTTACTACAGCACTTTAGTTCATGGATGACTATCCTTTGCGACCTATCGAAGAAGCAGAAGGTCACTAGGGTAAAACAATCATGAGTAAGCTTCGAGCCAAAGCTGATAAAAAAGATAGAATGCAACAAAAGAAACTGCTTCTAATAACAATGATGGTGAAAAAGAGTTGTCGGGTGAAGAAAGAAAACGAATATGTTTTTTCTCTTTTATTTGTTAGTGATCTAAAATAGTGGATGAGATAAAGATACAAGTTTCATTTCAAACACATTGTAATTAAATTATCTTTATGTGGTATATATTTTAGTGACAATAAAAAATGGCAGGCAATTTAAGAAAGATGTGTGGAAGGTCAGTTTAAGTGCGAATATTTTATAATACAGGGAAGATTCGACTACTGGCTGGTCGCTTGTAATAAATATTTATTGAATCTTTTCGGCAACTCTATCGCAAATTTTGTAGCAGTTCTTCTGCAAGTTGTCAGAAGCATTCTAAATGGGTTTAAGAATACTGGAAAAGAAAATAATTCTCATGAAGATGTAATGGGCAAATTTTTATGCTTCATTTCCAAACAACAAAACGCAAGCTAAAATTTCCCTTCATTTTATATTTACAATTTTTTTTTTAACTTTTAAAATGCACTCATGTTTGTAAAAAGTGCAACAACAGGAAGAACTCATTGGAAAAAAATAAAATTTATTGCACATATTACTCAAGTGCTACAAATAAACAATCAAAATTTCAGATTTTCTTCTTCATCAGCACAACAGCCTGGAGCAGGCCAAGGCTTTCTCCGTCTGCTTCTTCCAGGCGGTAGGACACATTGCCAGGTTTCTCCACCTGTTCACTCCCAAAATTTCTAGGTCCTTCTCAACACTATCCAGCCACCTTGTTGCTGGTCTTCCCCTTCTCCTTGTAATCTCAATCTTCAAAAAAGTTAGCTTTTTAAATTTCAGGTCAATTAAATAAAAATAATAGTCGTAAATTCTTATCGAATGTATAATCCCCGCGCAGCTAAGCGAGCCTGTACACGTTTTGATATCGAATCATAGAGGTGCTAAATGTCAAATTTGTAATAGCACCCCATATAGCTTCAATCTGAAGCCAAAGTTCATCTGCAGGAACTGCTGAAAGAGACACATGGTCGAATCTCCGACCAACGCAATCCCAGACATGCTCGATGGGCGTCAGATCCGGAGAACGGGCAGACCAAAGTAGTAGCGTAACCTGTCGTGCACCGAATAACACTTGTGCGTTACGTGCGACATGTGGACGTGCATTGTCCTGCTGAAACACTGCACCAGGAATGCTCTGAAGAAAGGGTAGTACCTCTGGCGTCACAGCGTCACTGAAGTAGCGCTCGCTATTGAGGTTATCCGAAATTCGGACTAGATGGGACCACCCTTGATATTCAAAAGCGCTCCAGACCAGGACGCCTGGCGTAATGCCGGTGGGACGTCGGATTACACAATCTGGGAGGTGACGTTACCACGTGTAACGTCTGATGCATATGCGTCCATCGTTATAGTGCAGATCAAATCTGGAATCTTCCGAGAAGACGACCTGTTGCTAGTCTGCACGCCATTGGGCGTGTTGGTGGGCCCATTGAAGCTGGAAGTAATGATGGGTGAGGGTGAAGGGAATCCTGTATAGGAGAATCCTTGCATGCAAGCTCTGGCGCAGCTGACGTCCACAAACCGTGGATGCAGCAAGTGGGCCTCTTGTAGCCACCAACGTTGTGCTAGCGTACGAGAGGACAGTAAACGATCCATCACAGCTAGGCGGGTGAGGTGTCGATAATCCCGTGGCGTCGTTCGGTTGCGTAAGCTGGGGCGAGCCCTTCGGCTAATTTCATCGTCATATTTTACTAATATGCATCACGGTTGAGGTAATACGCCTCGTGTGGGCACAAATTTGTCTATATATAAGTACACCATCACGCATGCCGATCATGCAGCCCCATTCGAACTCCATTACTCGTTCGTATGACGCTCTGTGTTTTAGACAAAGCATATTGTGTACTAGAGAAACATCTACCATAGGCATATAAGCATATAATGGTTTCGAATCTCCTTGACACCCTTTTCTATACAGATTCGACACCGCAATTCGGGGGCGTTTCTCGGTCCACGCATGCACGACATATATGTAATTCTAATCATTTGCATATCTCATCCTGCTATACATTTCCTGTGAATTTCAGGTCATTTGCTTAATTCCTTCTTGGTGCTGCAATTTTCATAAATATGAGTGTGTATTTCTGGCAGATTATTTTTTTAACTAACTTTTACCTTTTCATAAGTTTCATGATCGGTTTACGCACTTAATAGTCTTTCTGCACTGTAAGACGTTTCTGAAAAGCCACTCATAATTCTCAGCAACGGTTGGGGATTTCATTGGTTTACAACAGTTTCTTGTGAAAAACAAGGGACTTTGCGAACAGTTTCCTGAATTCAGTGATAAGGTTTTTTTTTCATAGGTGCATAATTCGCCAGTGATTAAGGATTGTAAAGCTGAAGTAACCGAAACACAGAGAAAGGCCAAGTATTTCATAAAGAGGAAAAGTATATCTTCCCACTGGCAGTTAAAATATTTTAGCAGCACTGCGAGAGGTTTCCGTAAACACATTACGACCTAATCACGAGCTCTGAACATAAAAGCTAAAATAAGGTAGTCGTATCAGTGAATAAACAATTCATAATTTGTATTTAGGTATATGGTTTCAAAAGGTATTTCTTAGATAAATAGGTAAAAATAACTTCCTTCTATACAATTTCAAAAAGGAAAAAAAAATCTAGAAAACGTTGTTTGACCCCTGTATAAACGCATTCATTAGACCCCTTTTTTCGTTCTAATCCCGAAAAAACTCCAAACAAAATCATCAAAATTCTCATAGATTTCCTAATAATTACACAAATTAATAAAATGCTTTTTATGTCTAACACAAAATACTAATTACAAATAAGTTTTTACATCTCCAATCATGAAAGTGCATAAGTATTCATTCACTAGTCAGGTTGCTCTTGCTTAAAGCAAAAATTTGTGAAAAATATATTTTGCTACTAGTGTGAAGATATATTATACTTCTTTATTAGGTCTTCCTCTTTTAGCCCTGTTGTTACCCTCCTTGATTGACTGAGCTCCAAGTGAGGGCAAAATGCTGTCTCTAGATGATGTAGCTTTGCAATTCGGCCATAGACTTGCTCGTATTTCTTGAATTAATTTTTGGAGCCTCCTGGGTAAACCAGGTTTTTAGTTCTTGACGTTGACATTAACATGTCTAAGTTTTACTAAAAAGGTTAATAATTTCTCCTTCGAACGTGACTGACTTTAATAGGGAAGGTAGCTAAATGGTTCAAAAAGATTTCAAGTTAATTTTAGGGAGGTAAATGACTTCTAGCTGGACTTTCTTTCATGCATTAGGCTTACTACTTGCCCATTTTTTTGAAAAACCATCCTGTTTTATTTTATTTATTTATTTTATTTGTATCATGTACTTATATCACATTATTCTTCAAGCTTTTATCCCTAACAATATTGGATGAAGATTTTTCTTTTTCTAAAACAAAGTGGGTTACTTTCCCATGCATCTTTTAATGAGTACATTTTTTCAAGAGAGTTATTTAATTGTTTGTATTTTTCAGAAAATTCGAACCGATTTTCTGCGCAAAGTGTTTCTTAGCCTCAATAGAAACTGTTTTTCATTCAAAGATAAAAATATATCTAAGCCTTCTATTTCCTTAAACCTCTATTTAAGCGAAATCGAAGGGTATTTTTAAAGTGTTTTGCAAAATAGGTAGCTTCGGAGTTTTCAACCGTTCGTAAAATAGACTATTTCCTTCCAATAAATGAGTTTAGATACTTTGAAATTGAAATTCTTCGCATTCGAAAATTTTACTTTTGGCTTAGGCACATGAGAAAAGAATCCTTACTTTATATGCAAACATTTTTCTTCTACCATCTTGCCTCCTTAGAACGTGTCAATGGGTAATAAACAACGTTTACTTTTCAAACCCAGAAGTATCATTTAAAAAAAGTTATTTTCTATTGTGTCACTGTAGTTTTGTGAAAAAGGAGAAGAATTTAGCATACATTTAAGAAAAAGTTAAATTCAGAAATACGTATTTTATTTGGACGTCTTTTTTTTTTTTGGTTAGATATATCTTTAAAAAAAAATAGTCTTTTGAAAAAAGACTGAATCCTTAAATCTTGAAATTAGCATAGCTTAATATAAGACGCTAATAGCACGACGCTAATAGAAATTACGGAAATAATTGTGTGATTATGCAAAATTAAAAATGAAATAAATATATAATGCTTGAACGCCCAAGAACAAAGCACTAATAAAACTTGGGGAAAAAAAACAAATATCGAGAAGAAAAATCAGATACACAGTGGCCGCCGCTTATATCAATCATGTTTGTTCTAAAGACTTTGGATTCCGTAAAGTGGATGATTGAATAAAGCGGCTAACTCAATAAAGCTGAATTTTGTTCTATTTTTGACGATTTGATTCATTAAAACGATTGATTCAATTAACCACTGATTGAATTAACCGGAGTCTACTAATGTAGGAGGTTTTTTTTTTTTTTTTTGGCATTTTACTAGCAAACGTTGTTCGGGTAAAATTTAAGTAAATGTACGGAAATAATTGTTTAAAATATCAGCAGAGGATTAAAAAAAAAACAATTAAAATAAAAATTCTAAACTAAAAGTTACGTTCTTTCTCTTGCAGTGCTAACTTATTCAAGACCATTGGTATATTGCTAGTTATAACGAAATAAAAAGTGAATAAGCGTGTGTAGAGAGTATACATAGCAATAAATGCCGGAGCATTGCGACGTAACCGAAACACAGTTTTTTGAGCAAGAAAACGTTCATTTGTTCCAATGTACTACTTATTTTTCTTTTACTAAATTTGGGCTAAATTTGCAGTCAAAATATTCTACCTCCCCCCTCTCCTTCCCACACACAGAGAAAGCTGAAAAAAGAAAACACATTTACTTCTGTAGAGACTTACATAACTGGGAAAATGCCGTAATAAGAAGTGATTTTAAAATACTTATTACAAAATTATCACAACGATGGCTGCAGAGCAACACAACTATATTTTTATACCACATAAAAACCCAGATATATTTGTTAAATACTTAATTTATTGATTTATTGCATTTTTTACATTACTTTGATATAACTTAATGTGATTTAATATTTTTAAAGCTTCATTAATTAAATGCCCCAATAAATATTTCTTAACGTCAAAGCGATGTGATAATAATGTATCCGAAACATAAAATAATGATTATTAATATATATGCGTTTAACTTTGACGAGCAATTAAAGATGCACACAAAAATTGTTCTTGAAACTGTAAAGCTTTAGCCAAGCATAAAAAACCACATTTGCTTTAAATTGAATCGTTTAAAACCAGTTATTAACATATCCATAAGCTCATTAAGCGTCATTTAAAATGCGTTGATAAAAGCAGGTTGTGTATAGCATTCTACTCTACTGTAATGTACTACTTTCTTTAAAAAAAGAAAAACAGAAAAATTATACAACATATTTAATTTAATTGATAGGAATTATTATTTAAATTTTCTCTTGTAATTATTTAAATTTTTCCTGTATAGTGCTTTTTTAGCTAAAAGCAAGTAAAAAAGAAAAAAACGCTTTAATTATCTATTAAATTTTCCTTTATGGTAATGGAGATAATGGCCACAACGGGTTTGTTCAAACAGCCCAGTGTTTAAAATAATTCAAATGATTCCTTACATTTACTTCTGTTATGTAACAGGGAAATTTTCTTAGCCCTCGGGGCACTCCTTAATGATCTCCATAACATGATAAGCATCATTACAATCACAGATTTATTTCAACGTAATTTGGCACCATGAGATATTTTATTTCTTATTTTATATAATTAATCCCGGAGTGAGAAGACTCTTTATGAATGAATTGATCGTTTAAATATGGACAATCGTCTTCAAAAGGGTAAATATTTAAAGCTTAATAGCTTTGGAGTTGAACGTTTAGATTCAGAAGTGTATCCTTCAAAGTACGAAATTTGCAGTAAGGAATTGTATCGTTGTTGCTCCCATTTATCTAAACAGTCAGTTTTCTAAATTTTTAGTAATTAGAATACAGTTAAAAATGTTAATATAGATAAATGGTGATAGTTAAGAATTGATGCAAACTGTGAGGCAGAACCGGCGTTTACTATTTGCGAATATTCGAAACCAGTTTTGCATGGCAATGAAAAATAATCATCCAAATTTTTACCAACTTTCCATCTGTATGAATATTTACTAAAAAAAACAATATTTTCCAATATATAAATACAATAGAACCTGTGTGTATTAGGCGGAGAGATCATATTTGACCCACGGTTATAACACCACTGCTAAACCATAAAATTTCATTTTTACCAAATAAAAATTATGAAGATAACACAACACATTATAGTACTAATTAGTGATGTGGATCGGGTAAACACCCAGCGGGTAGGTAAATACTTTTTGGGTATTTACCTGGGTATTTACCCAAGGCCTGGGTAAATACCCAAAAACTGGGTGTTTTACAAAAAAAAAAAAAAAATGCAAAAAGTGAATGGGATTTTTTTTAAAAATTTAAATATGAAATAGTTGGTAAAACTGATACATACATATGTGTTACACAGTTTATAATATTTTTTTTTTGAAACACTTGATGAAATTATGATAGAAACATATCATAAACCAAAGAATCTTTCTTTTCAATGTCATAATTGGAGAAGAAATTTCCTTTTTTTGTAACCAGTTAAGCTTTTTACTTTTTGTAGAATGGCTTTTTATATGTGAAATTTGGCTATCAACATTGATAGGCATATCCAACACATTTAATGTGAATATCATATCAGATTGCTAAGTTGTTTCACACAATAATTCTTTAAATATGTGATAAAAATACAATTTTTGGGCAAACATTTATTGTTTTGTATATGGTTGGTTATACAAGGTGTATTCCGAAAGTAATGCAATCGTTTTTTCCAGGCCGCTTTTATTGGTCGGAGTAAAATCGAACTACTTGGTTTAGGTGAGGGGGACCCTAAGGTTTTCCGCAAAAACGAATCTGAAGGTTCTCCGAGTTGTGGAAGTGGGCGGACGTAAGTTAATATTAACCTCTGCGCATTGACCGTGTCACGGGAAAAGTGATAAGCGATTAAGTTTTGTTGCTTATAAACCAACAAAATCTGTTGAGGAGACTAACAAAACTATTCATGAGGCATACAGGGAATCTTTTCTGTCCTATTCTCAAGTTTTGAAGTGGTTAAAGACATCTAAAGAGGGCCGGAATGAGGTTCAAGATGAACAACGCTCTGGGCGGCCGTCAACCAGCAAAACCGACAACAATGTGGCTCGTGTTCCTCAATTTTTGGACTTCGACCCTCGATTGACTAACAGGATGGTTGCAAATGAACTGAACATGTCCTCTACTGCTGTGTTTCGTATTACTCAAGATTTAGCGATGAGAAAAGTGTGAGGAAAGTTTGCGCCGAAGCACCTTGCCATAACGCGCTGCGACCGGCTAAACACCAGGTGAAAACGCTGTTCCAGCCCCCTATAGTCCTGACGTCGCCCTGGCTGACTTCTTTTTGTTCAGGCAGGCCTGATATGAACCCATTTTTCATCCATAGAAGAGATCCAACCAGTCGTGACGAAGACCTTAGGGGAGGTCCCCAAAAACTCCTTTCGGGGCACTTACCCGTCATGGCAGAGACGATGGAAGAAATGTGCATAAGCCCAAGGACATTACTTTGAAGAATTTTAAGTGTTTGTGCAAATCTGTTCAATAAATTACTTTAAAAAATAATAATTGCATTACTTTTGGAATAGATCCTGTATATATACATAGTGGAATACATACAGAAAGTATTTAAGTTAAATATAAATTTTTGAAATAAATACCCGGGTAAATACCCATTTTGGGTATTTATCCGGGTATATACCCTGGGTATTTACCCCTAAAAATAAATACCCGGATATTTTACATCACTAGTACTAATAGACCTTACGTTAAATATCCAGTCATATATTATTAAATTTTGAATAACCAGGAAAATTTCCTTGTGTTCTTTAAACCGTCAATTCAACCAAGGTACAGGTGTTTAGGACATAAAAACAATTATGCTAGTCCTTCAGAAATCGTACTAAAATTTCTCAACAAGTCAATGTGCGGTAGTGCGTTATCTTGCATGAAGAATGTAGTCTGTAAACAAATTTGTTCTTTTAATACAGGAGAATTGGTGCTGAAGAACTTTTCAATAACGACTAAGCGTAATGAAACATACTTAGGAACGTTAAGAAGTCTTGTCTTAATCGTAAAATGAACCAATACTGAAATCTGTAGTAAAACCACACCATGCAGTAATGTTACCAGAATACAATGTATTCATGTTCAACATTCGGACTTGCAAGCAGAAGTTACATATATTATGCTCCTTCTATTCTTTAGCCCTAGTTAGTTCCTCGTCCAACCACAAAATGTGGTACTTAGCAAATTTTGTGGTCGTTGACAGTAGCCTCAAGGTCATACTCAATGCCCCTTTAGACCAAAAGAAGTATAGCAAAATCGGTGCATTTCTTTGCGATCAAATGAAGGATACTTGCACTATGAGAATCTTGTGTACCACTTTGCTTAGAGACAAGAGCCCCTCCCTTCTTTACGAATTTATGGCATCGCTGTGTTTACCATCATGAAGGCAACATTTCGGAAGTGAATATTAAATTCGTCCCATTTAAGGGCTATATTACTTATCTTGAGCCTAAGGCCAGGCAAATTTGCTATTGAAAAAAAAAGAACTTTACAACTGATCCCATAACTTTCCGTATTATAGAGCAACGGAGAGACATATCGCGCTGCTGAATTTTTTTATTAATATTGCACTCTTTCAACCACACAGTAAAAGCAATAGTTTCCACAATTTCATTTCGAATTCTGTTTTGGCTTCTTTCTTAGAACACACTTAGCTTCCTAAGGTCTTTGAATTGAGAAATCTTATTTTATAAGCCTTTCTTGACACAAGCCTTTTTTTTTGGGTAAATTTGAAACAGTAAGCTGCTTTCAGTGCAAATACTAAAAAAAAAAAAAATAATAATCTACTCGAACTCATGGGGACAAATGATTTTATGGTATTGAGGGCAGTGAATATTAAGTTTATGCAAGAGTTATAAACCATCAGTTTATTGCACGGTCAGGAAGAAATTGCAGGTTGCCTTAACTAAGCATACAATAAAAAAACCTACATACACAACTGTAAAATTCTACGTAAATAAAATAATTAACGAATTTCAAATCTAAAACTAAAATGAGTATGAACAATAAAAAAATAAGATCAAACTCAAAACATACCTCTATATATCGTATGCAAATGCAATATTGATAAAAGCTAATATTTGAAAAAAAAAAAAAAAAACTTTATCAGTATTTTTATTTGATATTATAAGTTTTTTAAAGACATTTTCCAATGTTGTAGCAAAAATACTTATTTCTTGCTATTTGTCTTACTAATGCATGTGTTATTTTCTATTTAAAAAAAATAAATATACTACTGGTCAAAAAGGGTTATTCACATCTGATAAGTTCAAATCGATTGCTCCTTGATTTTTTTGAGCAATTTGGAGTTTTGAAAAAAAAAAAATCAATATGTCATACATTTCTTAGTGCTTTTCTGCATTTGAACATCATTAAGTTATGTGTTCGTTCTTCGTAGACAGCCTTTTTCTACTAAATTCATTTATCAATAGAAAAAACTAATATTATTTGACTTCTAAGTTGTGTTTTTAGCAGTAAGTTGTGGTTAGAGTTTTCTCAACAGTCTTAGTCTCAATAAACGTTATCTCATACAAATGCATCGTAATGTTTTCAAAATTCCGCGTCCTTAAGCTTTAACTTCAAAACTTTACATTTATTATGTGCACAAATAAAAGGCAATTTTTCTTCAATGTTCCCCATTATTTAAAAACTTTAACAAAGACGATATCCTTAAAGCGAATGAATAAACTCAATACTTTCAAATGAAGACTATGTTTAAAAAGTACTTAAAATATGCTCGTGAAAACTATCAAATATGTACAGGTGCTCCAGAAACATCCTCGAATGGAACGCGATCAATGGCTCCTCAACATATGGAAGTTATTGAAAAATTCGTGCATTCTTTAAAAACGGGAAAGTTATGTGAAAAAGAAACAAACGAGTGACGTATTTTTAGCATACTTTATTTTTCGTTATTGATTACTCATTAGTGAATTACACTTGCTTGTTGTCTTTTTATACGCAGCTTCTTGAACAATATTTTTCACTGATTAATCTTTAAAGTTCATTATAACAAGGCATTAAGGATTCTGGGGGCTTAAAACACTTTATATTTTAACTTTAAAAGAAAACAAAAAAGCATTTTAGTAAGATTAAAAAAAAAAAAAAAAAAACATACAAATAATTATACTCTTGCATAATTGTTGTTTTAAGTTTTTGTTTTTATACATTAGGATATTGTTTCTATGTTCAGGTATTTAAATAATTCCATCAGTTTATGAGAACAACATAAACCCAGCGAGTTTCGAACATTTTACAATTATTAAATTCACATTTTGTTGATGCGAAAACTCTCAAAAGGTCACTGGTAATCAATTTCCGTATAAAGATAATACGCTCAGCATTAATGGCTAACAATATTGAATTTGCTTTAGTTATCTGAATCGTTCGATTTTCTCTTTATTCATTTTCAAAATTTATTTTACTTGTACTAAAATTCAGTGATTATTTCTGATTTGAGTTAAATGTTATACATTATAGTTTTATCAAACATTTCCTTTTGCCGTTAATATACCCACAAGTATTTACATTCAATGTGTCTTCATTTTTTTTTAAATATATATGTAATCCTTTACGTGTAAGTTTAAATAAATTACTATTTTTTGCATCCAGAAATAAATTACCGAATGCACAGTCGTTAGTTAAATTAATGATATTTTTTGAATGTTGGAATGTTTCCAAAAATAAATCACTTTGCTTTACTTGTATTTTACTTTATATGTTTACAATAGAGTAAAATGACTTCACTGATAGTAAAACGTGCTGGGCATTTCTAATTTATGTAATACTAGTTTATCTTTTAAAAATGTATCTAAATGGAAGTTGATTCTTCATTGTTTGGATAAATAATTATTGAGTTCTTCATTTTCTGTCCTCTTTTAGTAAAAGGTAAAGATCTTTAGATATACTCAAGCAAAATACACGCTTTCTAAATTTCAGTTTTAAAATACTGATTTCTACTAAACATGAGCAACAATCTTTAAAAGTTTGAAAATGCATAAGTTACCTAGTATTGATCATTTCGATCACACCGTTTCCTTTTGCAAATGATAAAGAAGCAACCCCCCCACCCTCCTTTTTTTGCATGTTGAAAAAAAGAAAAAATGCACGAGCTTCTGAATAAAAACGAATACCAATCGCGGAATAAGTCGAACTTGCTTATAACGAGCCCTGATTTAACTAGAACCCGGATTTATCGAAGAAATCGGAAATACTTGTTTGGTACAATGTTAACTTTTGATAACTTTTTTGGTAACATTCCAAAGTCAACCAAAGTTGGTAATAAATCACAAATTTTGAGAAAAAGAGATGACAGCACTTTTTTATTTTTTGGAGTAGACAAACATTTAAAAATTATACATATGTTGTGTGTATATGTGTATTCCTCAAGAACAATAACACAAGAGACATTCAGACAGTTCAAAGCAAAATAACCAACTTCTTTGGTACTGTACAGATATTGAAAATAATTTAAAAAAAATTTATAATGAAATTTTATGATTTTTCTCGAACTCGTTTTTAACGAGTACTCAGTTATAACGAGCAAATATTGTGGTCCTTTTGCGCTCGTTATAAGCAAGTTCGACTGTATTGGTACAATATAAATCACGTATTTAAATACAAAATGGCTTTAATTGTATTAACAATACATTCAAATACTCTTACTCCTCTCCTGACTGTCTTTTTTTTTAAATATGTTCTTAAAATAAACTTAAATGCAATACATTACTTTGAGCACAGTTTGACAATATAAATGCATTGTTTCTATTACTGAAAATGAGCGAGAATCTTTTGACGTTGAAAAATGGATTTAGTTCTTCGATTTATCACCACTGAGATATACGATTCCTTATTTTATTTTCCTCACTGTTTCTAAAATTTCTCTATATTTTTGGAATCCAGATGTTATGACTCCTTCTATCAACATCAATAGAAAGAACTTTGTTCAATTTAGTTTTCGATCAAAATCAAAAAGGTCAGCAGATACACCGTGGAAAAATTTAGAAAGGATAAAAAGTGCCAGATTAAATATGAAGTTTCTACAAAACTAAACAAAGCTTACTTTCTCGGATACCAATATATATTTTGTTAAAATATTTATTGGAGATTAAGTTCCAGATTCTTTGAAATATTCTTGTTGAATGATGAAATCAATAAAAAAAAAAATCTATTCTTTTACAATAATGTACCGTATTATTATTTTTGTTATGTTTTCTTTTGAAAACGGTATTAAATTCATTATCAACTTAGATCGTAGTAGCTATCGAATTAAATTATTGATTTTTTATCAATAGCAAACGTTTAATTTAGGTACAAAATATAATACCCTGTTTAAATTAATCTACGATATCAGATGAATAACTGAAAAGTGTAGAGCATTTAATGCGAGGTATCATGTGACATTTTGCGTCTAAAATTTTTTATAACATACCTTACTAAGGAAAGATTGATTTATTTCCCTTTGACAATCATTTCAATTTTTAAGCTGCTTTCTCCTTCGAATAACAACAATAAAAGTTATGTTGCACAGGTTCTGCAGTTACACACCACGTTTAGTTTAGCGACATTGCTAACAGTGTGTAAGTCACCAAAATCTGGGCGCCAAAATCTTTACCACTGTTGCTTTCTGCGTAAATCAATATCGAGCTAACTTTAAACTGCTTTATCGTAAATCATCAACTACACAGAAGGTCTGTTAAAAATGATATTGTAACTCTTTTATAAACCTTCTATATTTAAATTATGGTAGAATTTTTCTTTCAACTGTACACGGCTTTGAGATAGATATATTTTGCTAAAGTATTTTTTTTTTCAGGTAATGAAGGCCTCAGAAGTGCTATCAGCCGCAGATGGGTTATCATTACAAGTAACATTAGTGTAAACAAGACAAGTAAAGAAGACATTCCTGATTTAAAAAGTTGACACAAATTTAGAAAGGGTACAATGTGTAAATCATTTTTTTTTTGAAGAAATAGGAAAATGATGAAATCTAAATTATATTCTACAAATAAAAATGCCTTCAAAAGTTATAGTTTATCATGAAGCGACATTCTCTTGTAAGGCGCCTAATCGTACAATTTTTTTACATGAAAAATTTGATAATTTATTACAATGCCTCTTGAAAAATAGCAGCTTAGTTCAGATTTATTCGATCATAACTTAAGAGTATTTATACAATCAAAGTAAAAAGCTTTTGAGTAATTTTGCAAAAATTACGCCTAATCATCCAAAATGCATTGCAACATTGCTTTCTACTTAAAGACAGCCACAAAAGACGGACTCTGGGCATCGATTCTCCTATTTCAAACAGGTAAGCATATTATTTTCTAAAAACTGATTTATTTATTTTTCTTTTTGCTTAAACTTGTGATTTTTTTTAAAGATTGGACAATTACAATAATTATTTTTAGAAGGTCATTATACTTTAAATTCATAGTATACCTTAATTGTGCTGAAAATGCTTTCCTTAATGTAAAACTTTGGAAAAAATAGAAATATAACTAAATCGTGCTCCTAAAAATGAAATTGCAATGTTTATAAAGAAATATAAAACTTTAACAGCTTTAAAACGTAATGTGAAACATAAAAACACTTTTAATTTATAATTATACAATATAGTATATCTTTCACTTATTTTTCAAAGACTTCATTTTATTTTTAGAAGTTTAAAATTTTCTAAAAAAATATAATTAAGCACACTTATCTTTTTTTAACAACCGCAAAAGAGAAATACTCGCATTTACTTCAACATAGGGTGAATTTCGAAAACTTGCAAAGATAGAAGTACAGTTTACTATACATTTTAATGGGACATACATTTGTGATGTATGGTTGATTACGATGTATAGTTGGCAGCAGGATTTCCAGCCAGATATTCAGGATTCTATTTCTATATAGTTTACTGTAAGCCTGTAAGGATGAAACAATGCTTGTTATTTTTTATGCGCAATAGTGGAGCTATTCTAGTATGTTATGATATAACTGTAAATTCCTTTCGCATGTTTTTTTTCCAGAATTAAATGAATGTAATGCGTCTTGCAAGGTCCTTTCCAATATATTGTAAATGTAATCTCCACTTCAAGGTTGTATTTAATATATTTCAAGTATAATTTCTCCTCAGTCGAGCAAGTCTTTGCTCAACACATATAAAACCTTCCTTTTTGCTCGTAAGCATGTAAACTATATTCTATCTGACAGAACGAATAAGCTGTACCTTGTTTGATATATCTGGACTATAAATTTTAAATAAGCGTTATGCTTATACAGGGTGTTTCGTTTTAACCTGCAAGACCTTTATTTTCGCAACTGTAAATCCTAGATGTATACTTCCAAATGCAAAAATGTTCAAATCTAGATGCAGGGTTAAGATATTGAAAGTTTGAAGTAAAAATAAAAATGAGTCAAAAAATACAAAATTTAACTTTTAATGCGGGCCCCAGGTCCCCTAAATTATATTTAGGGAAATAATCTCCATTGAAAAATAATTCCAATACAAAATGTTTGAAATTAGTATGCCCAATATTCACCGAAATATGAAACGCAGCGTTTTTTAACTTACACCAGTTTTCACTCACCGTCAGTAACACCTTTTGGGGGAAAATATAGTGAATAACAAGTGTTTTTAAAATTACATGTGTGCATAGTGTGATTTTTCAAATTATTCGATGTTTTGTAGTGTGTTTTTGCGTATCACGGCATATTATTTGCATTTATTTTTGAATAGCAATGAAAAATATAAATAACTTATTTTTCTTACTTTAACGACATGTCCTTCTTCTTAAAGAACGATAAGTTCTGATATCATCTTCTGTATGGTGCCTTAAATCTTTAAACTGGTATGTTATAAAATTCTTTAAAATTTTCTTAAACTAAAAATCATTTATTTGAAAATGTAATCTATAGATTTCTACGTAATTATGATACTAAAATACATGTTTTTAACGGGTTACAGTGTTCGAGTGCAAAAATTAATTTTGTAGTGGTAAATACTGAGCAATTTATAGCTGATCAAGTCTCTTAGAGCTTTTGGAACAGTTCATACTATTTACACATATCTACCACGTTTGCATTAACTTTTGCGACTTTTTATCATATTTAGGAATAAAAAAAACAATGTGTTTCGATTTTATAAAATATTAAAATTACTATGCATATCTTACAATTTTTAAACGAAAAAAAATCAATACATAAATAAATAATAAAATCGAAAGAAATCGTTTTTGTTAATTTTCATAAAGCTGCCATTTCTTATTTGCATTTGAAGCACTTTCCGACACCGGAAGGTATTTAGGATAAATATGTAAACAAATATGCCGTAAAACGCAACATTTCCGCTCCGCGCCAAAGTAAATTCAAAAAGTTTTTTCTTATCCTATTTGTTCCACCTTACAAGTCTTTATTTTTTCTTTTTTTTTCATTTTAGTATATTATCTGTAGAACATCTTTATCGATCGCAACTATCATCCTATTATCTATTACCCAATAAAGTAGCAAAAAAGTTCGACATGAAGTTTACAAAGATTCAATAGATAAAGTAAATAAAAATAGGTTTGACTTTCTTCCTTCCAAGTTCATGTAGGAGAATTTCATTTATTTATAGATGAATCATTACTTATCACATCCTTAAAAAAAAACATTATAACAAATAATTTGCAATTTGACCTTTATTTGCACACAAATTTGAAGGTAAGTTTAAACGCAGAAATTTCAAAAATTCAATTTATACTAGTCAGTATGCCTACCGACGGAAGAACCGTATCGGTACAAGGTACGTTTTTATTTCTGATTTCAGTAGCAAAAATTTTCAGGAGGAATTAATTATTCTTTAACTCTCCTGCAGATTCCAAACTGCGTATCATATGAATTATCATTGATACATTGACAGCGAAGGAAAAGTTTTGTCTTCTAAGTAATCGGTGGTATAAATTGTCAAAACACAAATAAATAAATAAATAAAAATGAAATCCTTTTATTTTAGGGTCATTCTCATAAAAAACAGTCATTTTGTGCTTATTTATTTCAGAAATATTAAAGTGGGTGGAATCGGATTGAATCTTTTATAGCGATAGATTTATGTAAAGGCTTGGAAAAAATATTGATCCTGAAAAATAAACATATTTTTTGAATAGCATCACACGCTTAAGCGTCGACGAATTCATTTAAATTGGGTTCTAGTAGATATGTCTAATTGATATTTGATTTTTTTGCATACAAATATTCCCAATTGAGGAAGTAACTTATGATTATTTAGTTTTCACAAGCATTATTTTACTTTATTTTTCTAAAAAAAAAATCCGATGTCAGGGAATGACAGATGCAAAAAAACTTTTCTGGTTTTATGTTTTCATATAAATTGAAAGTAAAAATGTCCGGCAACTTGAAGACGCAAATAGGCTACAATATTTTTCCGGGTTTTCAGTTGTAAATTACTACACCTTTTTCCTAAAAAAATATTTTGTTCCAATTCTGGGAAGAAAATTGACTGTTGTGAGGAACCGCTGAGGGAAAAAAATACGTGAGATAATTTTTAATGACAATTTTATTTTAAATGTTTTCTTTACTTAAATTCATAGCTAAAATCCACAAAATCGTCATTGTATTGCTTATTTGCTTAGAAATAATGATTTCTTATTTTTACTAACAGTAGGGACAAGTGAGGAAATGACATTTGAGTACTTTACACTTGTATTTAAGACAAAGAAAATAAAATATAGACATTTTACTTTTAACTGTCTTGTTAAACTCTTTCCTGAAAAGTATTTAAACCCCTAGAATCACGTAGGAGTCATAAAACATTCGTTAAGTATAACAAGTACATGAAAATGACTGTTTCTGTGAGAATGAGCCTTTAAGTTAACTGAAGAAATTATGGTGCCTTACAAGAGATTTATTAAAATAAATCATTCAAATTTGTGTGCTTTTTCTAAAAATGTAAAATTTCTCCAAACATCTTGCATTTTAGAATATATCTACTCATGTTATTTAAAACCACATCATTAGTTCAAGTTTTAAAATCTTCAGAGAATAGAGTTGCACTTTTTTAAATGCAAATAACCTAAACAAAATCCATTTCACTTAGAAAAAAATGTATAGCTATTTAATTAAATTTTATTAAATGCAATCTATAAATATCCCAAAATGATGTATGTAAGTAAATACCATTTATTTTAAGACTGCAACTTCGGACATAAGTACAGTGATATCCCAAATTAATATAATAACACTAAATGTATTATTGAACTTCATTAAAAACAAACAACTTTAACAACTTTTGTTTAAATAATAGTTGACTTCTATTATACATTTCTCTACTTCGTAATACTTTTCTCTCGTTATTTTAAAAAATAAAAGAGCAGGTAAAGTGTCATGTGCCTCTAACTCGTTCTTTTTTCTTGCTCACGATAGTTCAATGCGAAATATTCTAATTTTGTGTAATGGATGTACACATCATTTGTGGACATAAATCTATTCAAGCACTGAAATAAGAAAATATTTTTAACTTTTGTTTGCTCCAAAAGTAAGAAATATTACAAATCCAGTTGCCTTTTTCGTATTTCCATTTTAAATTTGTTTTATAGGCTCTGTATTTTTTACGGACGAAAAATATCGAAAACGATACATAATGATGCTAGTTACTTGACTAGCTCTGCAAAGCTTTCAAGCTAATCTCATGTATACAAAATATCTATGTGCTTTCACTAAAAATAAAAGTTTGTTTCGTGAAAGGTATGCTCTTAACGCATTTGAAGTATCATTTTTTTTTTTCAATAAATGTATGTTATAGAAATTAGTTTATACGTCTTATTCAAATAATAATTTCATTAGTTTGGTACACTTGAATTTATATATTAAAAAAAATACTTAGAGTTTAATTGGTTGTTGGATAAAAATTGGACATATGATTTACTTTTTGACTAAGTAATTACATTCTACCAAGTAGTTAATATTTGGGAGAGAAGTGCAAACGTATGCAAACACTTAACGATGTCGAACAATCATGTTTAGCTGCAGTGAATAATTTATGCAAATAATAAATGTGTGCGTTTATTTCTCTGTACGAAATTGGCAGAAACATATCCGTAAAACTCCTGAATTCAAAAATTTATTTATATAATTATTATTTGTTTATTAAACTTTTTATTTAAATATATTTATCATATAATTGTGATAAGTAGCGCATGCAGTTGATATAGTCTTGGTTTTCAAACAAATTCATTTTTGATTAAATCGCTTTAATTATTGCGTAAATTTAAAAGGTAAACAATATATTTTGCTAATATACTTTAACATGTTCTATTTCAGCTCAATAAAAAACGGGTAAAACTTGACAACTTCATAGCTGAAATTCTGCTTAATGTGACACTCTAAAATTATACATATCATAATAATATAACTCCTTCAAAAAATCTTGCGTAACGCTTTGTTAACATGCATTCTGAATATTTATTGTTTACTTATTTTAACCAAAAATAAATGAGTGCCTCGGAACTGCAATATTAATAGTAATATTACTGTGTGCATGTTCTGTAGTGACAGCAAAATTTTTAAAAGGCCTTCTAAATAATTTTATTTTATTTTTTCTCATTTAAAATGCAACTACAAACAAGTTCAAACAAATAACGTCAGGTAAAAATTGATATGTTTCGACGTTACAGTTTCATTTTAATTCCTTAAAAAAATAATTGGCACGTAGTAATTTCTTGACATCACATTCAAAGATCGTGTTTTTTTTAAAATCACAAAACCCTTCAGCCGAGAGCAAAACGAACCGAATTTCCCTTGAGACAACATCGATTTTGCAAAACAGGTCTTTACAACTGTATCTTTCTGGTCGTTTTTCTATTAAATATATATATATATATATATATATATATATATATATATATATATATTATACAATTTAAAAATTTAATGTCACATTCGTAGGTAGCACAATGGCAAGTGTACTAAACAACAACAAAAAAACCAAAATAATATTAACAATGTAAATTGAAAACCATGTAAATGGGGAAAGTTGAACAGTATAAGCATAAAGAAAATTAATGAAATGGGCAGTAACTGCTACGTTTTCAAAGAGCTGTAGTTATAATAGGGTGTTTGTTAGTTCTAATAGAGTGGGTAAGTTTTCTGTTTTCATTTTTTGCAGGTCAGAACTGGGGGATTGGATAGTACATGTCAGCATTATCAAAAAACTTGTCAGCTTTTATAATACTCGCAGTTGAAATAAGCAAGCAAATTCTTGCTAATTTGATAAAAATGCAATTACTCGATGACTTATGCGTTACCAAACTCTATAGAAACCTGCAAATTATAATAATATGCCAACTGCTCCAGCTTTTTGAAAACGTAACAGTTACTGCCAATTCCATTACTTTTCTTTATGTTCATACTGTTCAACTTTACCTATTTATGTGGTTTTCAGTTTACATTGTTACTGTTCTTTTGGGTTTCTTCTTGTTGTTTCGTGCATTTGCCATTGACCACCTACGAGTGTGACATTAAATTGCATAATATATATATTATAAATTTAATACTTTAGCTGCATCATTTCCGCTGTCTAACAATAGAATATTTCACTTCAAGTTTTAATATATATATATATATATATATATATATATATATATATATATATATATATATATATATATATATATATATATATATATATATATATATATATATATATATATATATATATATATATATATATATATATATATATATAACAAGAGATACAATTTAAGACAAATTTAAAATAGAAATTCAAAGAAATTGAAAAATCAACGACATTAAAAAAACTGAAAGAATAAATACAAAAGTGTACCGTAATGCCAGCGCAAAGCTGCTAGAAACATCAACAGTACAAACATATTCACACAAACAGTTAAAATACAAATGAAAAAAGCAAATGAAAAAAGCGAGAACATCAAAATGGAAAATGAAAAAGGTGAGCCCAGGACCAACACTTCATCAAGGGTGGGATTGGTCCTAAAGTTCACAAGGTCTATTGGGACCTTCCCTCTTGCTAGACAGAAAGGGCCTTGTGAACTTTAGGACCAATCCCCCCCTTGATAAAGTGTTGGTCCTGGGTTCACCTTTTTCATTTTCCATTTTGATGTTCTCGCTTTTTTCATTTGCTTTTTTCATTTGTATTTTAACTGTTTGTGTGGATATATATATATAATTTTAAAGATACTTTTTACAATATTAAAACGAAGCAAATATTTTTTTCAATAAAAAAGAAAACTTTTAATTTGTATGCAAGCTACAGCAAGGTAATTCTTGCAAATTGCTAGAAAATATGGTTAATAGTTTTTACCTAACAGAATATTTAATAGGATTTTTTTTTT
Source organism: Uloborus diversus (assembly GCF_026930045.1). Lineage (NCBI taxonomy): Eukaryota > Metazoa > Arthropoda > Arachnida > Araneae > Uloboridae > Uloborus > Uloborus diversus. Next base: position 65,234,238 of record NC_072740.1, read on the forward strand.
AAGTCAGAGATGCTTTTCACTCGGAAAATAGGAAACCAAATCTCAGTAAAAAGTTCCTGAATTGTAATATTTCACAATTAAATAAATTAAACTAGAAAAAAAAACAGTTAAAAACAGTTTAGAGTCACGAAAAAACAGTTTTGATTTTATGCAAAATATTACCAGTGTACAACTTGCAAACTTTTTCCCCCATTAGAAACAAAAACTGCTTTTTCTTTGATAGATATTAAACAAGCCAAAAATATTAATAGCAACAGTTAATTATGACATAAATAAATAAAATAAATCTCAATACGTTGTTCTTTAGTGAGGAGAGAAACATTTTAATTAACAACAAAAATTTTTATATTTATATTCAAATTATATGCAGCTCAGACAGTTTCAGGGGTAACAAAAATCTTGTCAATGGGTTAGCAAGGCATTCTACGGCGATCCATGTATATGTCCAAACTGACACTGTGTACATGGTATCTTATTGTAGGTATCAAGTTTACCAAGATAGCGTCAACATTGTCTCAAAATAATTACGTCGCTTATAACAATAAAACAGTCCGCTTAATTCTGTTTTCTGTCGTAATTCTACTTTTATATTTTTAAAACGAGTATAAATTTAAAACTTAAAAAAAAAGTAATAATAAGAAATAATATCGCAAACCTTTTCTGAAATTCTCGATTTTCTGTGCTGAAAAATGTTTTCAAATGATAATGGTTATTTTTTTTTTTAGATAAAAAGGTTTAAACCTCCCGTAGATGATTTTCAAATAATACAATGAAAAAAATTCATACTGAAAATCAGTTTTACAGTATGTTTTTGTCATAATATGTTTTCAATATGTTTTATCTTCAAAAAATGCTTTGTGTTCAAAAATGCTTGTTTGAATTGAACCCTTCAAAAAATATAAAGGGCATACTAACAGACAAGCATATGTACTGATATGCTATGTGATATTCCAACATTTCTCGCTCGCATGAATCTTGTTTACAACATTGTTTTTTCGAATTTTATTTAACTACCTTATCGACTAAAACTTTTTTTCATTTCGAAGATACAGAGTCTTTTTCTAATGTTTCGTTTTGATGTTTTTAAACTCTTGCTTTTGTGATAAAAAAGTCAACTTAGTTTTGTTTTTATTTTTCTAGAGCAAAAAAAAAAAAACATTTTATTACTTAAAAAAACTATAATAACTTAATATGGTCCAGACTAGAGTTACAAAAAAAAAAAAAAAAAACTGTGTTCCTAGAAGAAACTAAAAAGTATATTATCTGACACTTCTACTAATTTTCTAAAATATATGTGTACAGTAGGGTGCTTCAATTTTGTTTCCGAATTGTTTTGTTCTTACCCCGCAACTTTATTACTGTTCATAAATATGATGTGTGAAAATTTTTAATTGAATCAAATAATATTTAGAGGTGGCGCAAAGCAATCTAATTTAGTTGAGAATTGGCACTTTGGAAAGGTGAAGAAAAGTTTCTAATTCCATTACTCAAAATAATACCACGCTCAGAATGGTGTAATTTGAAACATGTAACGACTCTACAAGGTTAACAAAGTCTGATCAGTTTTTTAAGAAAAATAAGATTTTCCCCGCCCGCCACAGGGTCAATATGAGTGACAAAAAAGCCACATTGATAGTAGCTGCTACAGTAGAAAGTACTGGTTCAAAAGTAGAAGATTTTGCACTTAATTCACTCGTCTATCATACAGCAAAGGCTAACAATCCGTTCCGAACCGGTCATTAACGTTTTTAAAACTTTTTCTCCATGGCTCTAGCTCCATTGATAGTGCACTAGGATGGAACACTAATACAATATAGTATATCTGGAAAAACAGAGTATTAGTATTATGTATTAGTATTAGGATTGCACATTGATGAGCAATTGTTGAATGCTTTTAAATTATGCAATAATAGGAATTTGCAGAACTGTTAAATAAATAGGCAATTGATGAGCTCGTACGGGGTACTTGCTTGGATACAAAAAAAATAGTAACATTGCTCCTGAAATTGGAATATGTTTGACATTGAAAGAAAACCTAGGAAAACAACTATTGTATTTTTTTTCCAGAACTACAGTCTAGATATTATTCTATCCTTTGTATTTTCGCAATGTTCGATGCCATTAACATCTAGCATACCTACTGTACTTTTTTTTAACGATTTCAGAACTCATGGTCGATAGTCGACTTTAATTTTGAAGCTGGAGTGAGAAATGCTGAGGAGCAGACTGCCATTCAGAGAGATATGAAATCACTAAAGAAATTTGCCTTAGCTAACTCATGATTATCCATGCAAGAGAAGCTTACAGGGGTAGCTTTGCTTGTTTTAATTTTTCTGAATGTAGCTATTTTTCATTGCGCACACTTTCGTGCCTCAGGAGTTATTCATCATTCCAGGTGAATGTCAAAGACTCTCTATGTGTGTGGGGGCTTCGTAACTAGTTTAAACTTGCAACAAGAGAAAGGAAAGGAATTCGTAATACCTGTATCTTCATTGTGAAATAATTTCTGAGACCTTGGTTTATAGCACTCCTTCCTGGACAAGTACCAATAAATTATCCGAAATTCCTTTAGCGTCTTGTAGCATACAAAGAGAAAAACCCAGAAACATCAACTGTGGCCAGCGAAAAATTTGCCACCACATCTCTGATATCTCTGAATATTTCGCAGCTTTAGATGTATTTGATTTTGATGCTAAGTGGAGGAAAAACAAAAAAAAAAAAAAAAAAACGAAGTAGACCTTAAGGGAAGGAAATTGTCGAATTGATAACTTATAACGTTATACAGTTTTCTGATGGAAAACATGTTTCTTATTCTACTATTCATAGACAAGGAGCGTTTGCCATTGGTTTTGAACATTGAGATTTTTAAGACAGCCATAGAGACTTCAAAAAAGCAGAGAAACTGAGAGTTATAAACGATAATCCGGAGAATGGCGTGATCTTTATCGAAACATTTGCTGAGACTATCACCGATGACGAAGAATAGAAAGTGTATTCTTCAAATGTTTCTAGAACATTGAAAAAAGTACAGAAATTGCAAGAAAAGTACCCTTGAAAATAAGTTTTACACCCAATGAGTAAGTTATCATACCTTATGTGCATTTGGTTTATTTTTCCTATTTTCTCTAGATATAATTAGTTTTTCATATTTTTCTGTACTTAGTTTGATTTTCATATTTTTTTTTGTAAGTGCATATTTTCTTTTTTCACAGATACAAAGAATACATAGCCTTACTATGGTTTTGACAAACCCAACTAGGCAGCATTGTGAAGGCCATGCATTGCTTAATCACAGCATTATAAAGCTGCCATGTTAGGTTTACCCCAACTACAGCAATTACGCATGATTGCTCATTTTTATCAACATTACAAAATTTAAATGCGGCTTTCGCCACCTATAAATATTTATTACAAAAATGTTATAAACTATCATTGTATATAGTGGCACAAAATAAGAGGGTAAGATCAAGAAAAAAAATCAAGGTTATTTTTTTACATAAATTTTTGAAGCACCTAAGTGTACATATAATTGTAATAATATATGTCTTTATCTATAATTTTTTTCTTCTTTGACTACAGCAATTTTGCTCGTAAACTGTGATGAACAAGAGTATAGATTAACAAGATACTTAATGTCAAATTATGACCCAGCTGTTAGACCTGCTTTTAATGCATCCCAACCGTTAAAAGTGGCATTTGATATGGCCTTGTACCAGATACTTGATGTGGTGAGAATGGTTTACTTTTATTATTATATATTTTTAATTTAATAACGGCTATATACTTAACTTCTTTCTGAATTTCCAAAATAGCTAGTTACTTCAACAGAGCAACTCATAGCAAAACTTTTGTGTAAATTACTTAATAGGTATTATATATAATACATTACATTACTACATATAACCGCCCAAAATTTTCAAAACATATTTCTTGCATAGTATAAGGATTAGTAACTAAACTCAAAAACCTAAATAGCTTGATGAAATTTGTGGTTTAGCTTTGAAAACTGATAATATTTGGAAAAATACGCAGCACCTTTCTCTGCAGCCAAGATATTCGTATAGTTATACATTGTGTTAAAGTTGGTGTCGCGTTACGCCACACCCATATCCTCAACATTAAATATATTTTTCACCAATTAAGAAATTTACCTAAGCATGTATAGTATATAGGGTCTGGTGGGGTAAAATGGTCATAAAATCGTGGGTTTTCAACTTATGTGAATAATAGATACAATAAATTCTTTAAACATTTAAACTTTTTTTGTTTTTATTTTACATTGCATTATTAATGAACACATCACATCGAGTTTTAGGAAAATAAATATCGATTTAAGTAGTTTTATAACACTTTCTTTTCCCCTTGTATTTATGACCACTTTACCCCATGGGGTGGGGGAAAGTGGTCATAGCATGGGGTAAAGTGGTCATAGTTAAAAATAGATGCAAAACCATTATAAGCAACCTTAATATTTGTATATTTCGGTTATTTTTATAGTTACAAGTATATGCACAAGCATATCTGTGTCTACACTAGTATATACGTGTCGTGTAAACATTAGTAAACACGTTCATATATGAGTAGATACATGTATACATCAGATACATGCATGCACGTGCCTACTCAAGTATATACGTGCATACATTGGTATGTAAACATGTATACGTCATTACCTACAGAAATGCATACGTGTCTACACGAGTATATACGTGTCACGTGTACGTACGGGTATATACACGTGTAAACGAAAATCATATGAGTGTATGCACTTGTACATACGTGCGTGTATGTATCTCGAGTACATACGTGCATACCTGAGTATACAAGCATATATAAGTGTACATACACACATATACGGGTATACACGAGTTAATTCGTGGATACATCCAGTGCATGTTTGGTATGTGTCTACTCACGTATATATAATGTGAAGCACGAGTATATGCATATGTATACGTGCAAACACGATTATATACTTGTATAGACGTATATACGTACATTTACGTGCATACACCAGTACATGTATGTATACACGAGTATGTAACTTATATACATGTATGTCTACAGAATGAATCTAAGCTCTTGGGTAAAAATCTAAGGAGTGTGAGAGGGGAGGATAAAAAGCAAAGAATTATAAGGAACTTACGTTCGCTGACGCGCTGCATGCACACAAAGACAGAAACTGATGGATGCAAACAAATCGCAGTTTTGTTACACAAATATGATTATACCCAACATTTTAGTTTTTAAGAAATATTTAGAGCTGTTGTTAAAAGTTACGGCCTGTAGTCGCAACAAAGGCGCTGCGACAGATGAAACTTTTTCAAAAGTCTCGTTATTGCAACAGAGAGTGCTTTGTGATTGCGACGCACATGTATTACAGCTGCAGGCGGTAAATTTCATCAATCGCTTTAAAACTTTCTTGAGAACTAATATGTTGTGTAAAATTTTCTGTGTATTACAAATTTGTGACCTGTTTTGCATCCATCAGTTTCTGATTTTTCGTGCATGTAGTGCGTCAGCATTGTGTTTGTGACCATATGTTCCTTATGATTCTTGCTTCTTATTCTCCCCTCCAATACCTTTTAATAATTTGCTCAAGAGTTTAAACTCACCCTGTATAATGCAAGTGTCTACTCGAGTACGTACGTTTATATTCGTGTCTACCTGAGTATATAAGTGTTTATATATACGAGTATAAGCGAATATATACGTGTATAGTCGAATGTATATTTGTATTGATTCAAAGTACTTGCAGATACCCATATACGTATTTATTGGTGCATTTATGTAAATGCGTCTATTTATACGTGCCTAAAACGAGTATATGTGCAAGCATATGCATATACTCATATATTTAACCCCATTTACTGTAAAAACAATACATATTAAGTGAAATTATTATTTAATTTATATCTGCTTCATACTTAACCATTAAGTGACATTAGAAGAACAATATTCGTTTAAGCCTAATATTATGACCACTTTACCCCATCTTACTTAAATTGTTCTAAAAAATTATCTAAAAGAGATTCAGCTAGCTGCTAATGAGTAAGAGTTCTTGAGACATGTAGGAAGCTTCTTACGCAGTCAATCTGTTCATAATTCTAAAAAACAAAAATTCCCAAAGAAGTTAAAAGAGGTGTTTAGATTTAAAAACTTTTCATATTCACACATTTTTTTTTTTTTTTTACCAAATTAAATTTTGCCAGTTGTAAAATTTTGTATTCAAAATGTCGTTTCTAACTGCCCTACTCTATAATAAAATTTTTACATTCATTTGAACATTTATTTCCAAGCTGTAGCGGTTTATTTGACGAATGACCACTTTACACCATTGACCACTTTCCCCCACCAGACCCTACTATACGCACTGCAGATCCCAGCCGTGCGGTAAAAGCAGCCCCGGACAGTAAAACCTAAGGCGCATCGCTAAGTGGTGGGAGGATGCAGAGAAAAGTATATTATACGCAAGTTTTTCGTGAATATTCTGGATATATTTTAACCTGGGAGAACGCGCGCATCCTGGGTGAACGGGGGTCATTAAATAGTCATACGCTAATAAAAACATAATTTTTCGACTTGTTTACTATTGAAACCATAACGTGTAATAATTTTCGACATTAAAATTGGATTTTAGACGCAAGTGCGATTTATAAATGAGCTTTACATCGCACTCATAATGAAAGAATTTCTACATTTATTCTTTAACAACTATAATGCTCTTATTGGTATTTTTAACGCAAAAACTTGTAGAATTAATGCTAAAAATGTTTATTTTTTTATTAAAACTAAAAAAAAAAAAAAAAACGCTAATTTCAAGGTAATCTAGTCTCATTTTATTCCACTTTACATCATATTGATCGATTTAAAAACCAGTTACTATTCACTTTATTTAAAGTGTTTCCATTCTTTTTTAACTCTGAATCACATTAGCTGAAATTTTCATGATCTAAGAATTTCTCTTCAACAAAAATCTTTAGCTCTATATTCTTCATTAATTAAACAGTTATTTGATTCAATTTCAGCAAAAAGTGTTCGAAAAGGACCTATTTCTTTTTTGTATGGAATTAGCATTACTATTTACATGAAATTACTTTAACATTGAAAGGATATAAAGAAAATAACCGTATTGGACATTTGAAATAGTTGGTCTGTGAAACAAAGTGCAGGACGCACGGGGTCATTTTATGACCCCAGGAACTGACTAAACGTGTTTTAGCGGAGCACAAATGCCCAAAATCCGTTCAAACTGCTACCAAAAGGTTGATGGGGGGACCAAATTCGGCTACTAATAAGAAAAGAATGAACTAATGGCAAGTTTTTTTCGCAATCAATACAACTTACAAGTATGTAACCCCAAGTGTGAATCACCAATTGAAATAAAACATTGTACATTGATAAAACACTTAAAAGCATTGAGAATATTTTATTTTACGACAAAATAAAAGTTTGTTATTTCGGAACAAAAATTACTTCTATTTGTTAAGTAATTTGTAAAAAAAGGGTGTAATATATTCTTTTTTATTTTAAATTTTAGTTAAAAAAATTCAAATTTTGATTGAAAATTTGAAAAAAAAAATTACCAAACTAAATTAACGTGTTTCAGGATATTTCTGGATATATTATTTATAGGGGTAAACTATCCCTCACAACCTTACTTCATCGCGGGGTTAGGGTCCTATGAGATAAATAATCGATAAGAGATAAATCATCTTTTTGACCTCACTATTTCCAATTTTAATAAAATTTGGCATGGAGGATACAAATGACAAGATAAGTAATCCTTCCAATTTTTAGATTTCTACTTTGAATATTGTTCAAAATATAGGCCTGTAAAAAAACTCAAAATATGCGGAAAAAGAAGAAAAGCGTGTTCTTACAAATGACTGTAACTTCTCTCCCAAATATAGTAGAATAAAAAATCAAAAAAACCTTTGTAAAGCTTTATAATAGATCTTTCTAGTGATATATTGCACAACTTTCTTGCGATTGATTTCCTTTCTGTAGATTTAAGTTTTAAGGTCATTCACTACGACGGGGTAATGTTGCGTAGAATGGCTTACCCCTATTAATAGTATTTTCAGAAAAAATCTGAAACCCGTCAACTTTAGTTTCTAAGTTTTTTTCAGATTTTGAATCAATATTTGAATTTTTTGCAATTAAAATTTAAAGTAAAATAATATATCGTACCCTTAAATATCCCAATTATCCAATATTAACAGGGTAAATTTCACCCTGTTAGAAGTATTTATTGCCGATAAAAAATTTAAAAAAAAAAAAAAAACTCCGGTTCAATATTTTTAAGGGTTTTATAGATGTGCAAAGTTTTATTAAAATCGGTGATTCACACTTAGGTAGGGTTACTTGTTAGATTTTTTATATGTAAGACAAAAATTAAAAACTGTCCTGGTCTTTAACGTGATTTAGTGCGCAATTATTATGAACTATAGCGGTGCATAGCTGACATACTTGCAGAACCAAATAATTGAATATCGAATGATTCTTATAATCGAATGATTAGCAATTGATTAAATATTTCGTGTGATTTCCTAATCGAGTTACTTGATTATCCAGTTAGTCTCTCGAGTGATATATTTTAATGAACTGCCTTGTACTTTAATTTGAACCTTTTAACTATACCTACCTCAATAATTGACTATTCTACACTCTGTTCAATGACACTAACTCACTACAAGTACATTAATTTAACGCAAGTGTTTAGTTTTCATTGACAGCAAAGATATGTATCTCTTTAGGTTTTCAGGTTTTGTCTTTTTTATGAAAATATATTTTAACACAAGAAAAAACAGGTGTTTTTCAAGTTGAATAACTCAATTGTTACCTTCGTTCTGAGTCTTGAACATGTGAGTCATGTTTATGCTTACAAACTTATTTAGAACAATCTTATTCGAAACATCTACTACGTATAGTGCATGTTTTTTATATTTAGTGAGGTGTTTTTTCTTTAATTTATTGGGAAATCGGGAAGCAAGAAAGCAGAATTCGGTTTAGCAAATTAAAGGTCTTAGTTTTGTAGAAAAATACATTTCATTGTTAGATGGCTTTTGCTGAGAGCTAATTGTTGGTAACTTCAAACTTTTTAAAAAAAAATGTTGTTTTACTTTTGTTGAAAATTTGTACAAAAGATGCATAGATACTTCTAGTTGAGTCAAATTTAGAAACGATAGTGTAATAACATTAAATATGCGGCTTCACTTTCCAAAAAATCATAAGAAATATAAATTTGATGAGTTTTTTTTCAAAGCAGTATGAAAAAAAAATATATGTAGTTTGTTACATTTTTGTAATATTCTTTCCACGATAAAATGTTAATTTTTATATATCTGCTTTAAAAGTAATGCGATTTTAAACCCTTGCATCACAATTGCAGCTTCTGAAAAATAGAACAATAAAGTTTTAATATGGAAGGATTTGTTTTTGTTATGAATAAATATCCTGCTTCGTTTACATTTTATTATGCTGATTAATTTCAGAATGCATAAGAACTAATTTCTCAGTTCATGTTTTATTTTTACCGTCGGCATTATAAACTGTCTTTAGAAAACCTCATTAATATCCTTAATTTTAATCTTTTAAAGCAAATAAGAAGGTTTTGTCAGCTTAAATATCATCTCCAACGAAAATTAATCTTTTCTTTTCTTTGGCAAAAGTTGAGATTTAACGCAAACACCGAATGCGGAGTTCTCTTTCTTGCACTGTACAAACATTACTTGAATTAAAATGTAAAAATTGCATTTTGTGGAGTATCTCAGTTTACTTTTACATTGTAAAGCTTGGATAAATGTGGGATTAAAAAGTTACTTATTATTTGAGCTTAGATAAAGTTAAACTTCATCGTCCTTCTCTTTGCAGAGAGGTCATTAAACTAAAATTAAAAATTATGCTTTAAACAGCACAAAAACATGCATTTGCGTTAACGATCCTATTTGAAATTATCGAACTTCCGTAATGGTATTTAAGAGAAAGGAAAATGAATTCAGGTTTTGTGCTACGAAGTTTTCTTTGTACTCTTGAAGAAAATTCTCATTAATTTAATGAATTTTTCAATATTCAGAAACTTTTGTATTTGCTATCTTAACTTTTGATTTTTAATTAACGTAATTTGTTTGTTTTTACATTCGGAATAAAGCGGAATTTGCCATGGAAGAGTAATTCTTTTGGAAGTTTTCGATAAAAGTTGATAGCCGTTTATATGCTATAAATTTAAATTCAATTCATCAATTTAATTTAAATTTGAAAGATTTTTTTTTATTATACAGGATGAGAAGAACCAGATCCTAGTTACAAACGGTTGGCTAACTCAAGTAAGTATTTTTCTAGAACAAAGATCTACGTAACCAAACAGTTCAAAAAATTGAGAATGTAGTGGAAACTGAGGCTGGATGCGATATTTATAAACAAATAATCACAAGTGTTTGTTTGTTTGAGTGTATTGTGCATTATTTTTTTTATTTTTTTGGTTAAGTAACTCTTCTAGTTTAAGATTTAAAAATAACATTAGGTACCGGTTTATTTTAGAAAGCATGAACAAATAAATTTCAGGAAATATCTGTAAAACTATTAGTCCCGTGTCAGGGGATAGTTGTTACACCATCGGGGAGAAATTCTGGCAGTAAGAAACGAACTGACTCGAAGGATTTTTATTCAGAACAATCTCAGTTTCTTGTCTAATGTTGTTGTTGTCGTGCGCCAGCTAGGCTGGCAATTGCTTCACTTTTCCAACCTTACCGTAATTTAGTGTGAAGTCCGACTACACACATGCCATAAGGACCCGTTTATAGGGTAAGCAACCACTCACAACATAACAACACATTCACACAAAGAAAGGATAAGGAAAGGAGACAGCAAGTACATCCATGCCCGAGCCGAGATTCGAACCATCGTAGTCACACTTATCTGAACACTAGACAAGGTTGCCGGCTTTCTTGCTTAATTTTAAAACATTATGATTTTCGCACTTTTGAAATTTATCAAAGGAAAATACAACTACAAATAGATAATTATTAAAAATCAAAATAATTCATAAAACTCGGTTGGTATGAAGAATTGATATTTTTTCCTCTCCAGTATAAATTCAAAATAAAGTTAAAGTTCTTTTTGAACTAAACTATGTGATCTAGCTTCAAAAAGAGGGAAAAAATAGAAATAAAAATAGAAACAAAATAAACTATTATACAGATATACTTTGTTTTGTTTTTCTTTCCACTAAATAAGTTAAATGATAAACAATGATTTATATCCATGTCTTGTTCGCAAGCTAATTCTTTGCCAAACTAAAACTACGAAAATAATCAGCATCTTATAGAAAACTTCCAAATATTAGATCCAAATTTTTTTATGGTAAAAGTTTAAGCAGTTATTATAAGTCATAGTTCAGCGCTTTTATATAATTGCTTATTTTTGTTTTAGAAATGGACTGATGTTCACTTAAGGTGGAATGCATCCGATTTTGGAGGCATTTCCGTTATCAGGCTACCAGCGGCACATGTATGGAGACCAGATATTGTTTTATATAACAAGTAAGACTAATAAGCTTGTAAATTTCTTGTTTTGTATCAAGCATTATCATAAATATTTATTTTAATTTGAAGCAAAAGCCTAAGAAAATACTTTTTTATTAAAGCAATCAGTAAAATACAACTAAGCAGATTTTTTATTATTTTGAGTTTTTTTTATAAGTCAGTCATGTTTTCGGACATAGTAGATAGTTAGCAAGCTAGCGAGAGTCCTGTATTTTTTTTAAATTTAAATTTGAAATTACAATTTTCTACCAGATTAAGTGTATACTACGAAATTTCTGGTAACAATGTCATCTAGTAAATGTTTTTTTTCTTACATATCCCTGAACGTTTTCATTACGCATATTTAACTAGATAATTAACAGTATTTGTCATTGTACACAGAAGATTGTAGTTAATTTTATGTTGCATGTCCTTTGTGTCAAGAGATTTGTTTCTTGTATTGCAGAAAAACTTTACAGAAAATTTTCTTATTCTGTCACAACGTCATAGAGTAATGGCAAATAAAGCAGGTAAACTAGTAGCAAGTAACAGTAATCAGGGCCTCCGAGAGTTAGGGCGGACCCCTCATCAGGTTGCTCGATAGGCACCCCTGCACCAATAAAACTCAGAATGTATACTTCTCCGTTTCTTCGCCTGGCCCCTACTAGGTTCGGGTCACTAGTTGCCCCCTAGACTGACGTTGCCTCTCGTCGGCCCTGACAGTAATAAAAATCCTGACAGCAACCCTGTTGTTCATCTGTGCATCATGTGTCAAGTTATAGACCCCAATTTGAAGCCAGCGTATTTAACTGCTGTATCTTCTTTTGTTAATATATTGCTAAAGACAAAATGCTTGCAGTTACATACTTTTTGATAGGTGAATTTGGTTCTTAAAAATTCAAAAAGAGCATTAATTAAGTTTATCTTTATAATACACTGGAAAAAAATGTGTGTAACCCTACTCCGTAAATACGGTAGCAGCATTCTGCATTATGTGTATCTTCATATCGGCGGCTAACCTCCTTCATGGTAATGGAGTAACTTCACTGATAAAACTGGTGTAACTGTATGAGCGATGCGTTACATTACACCAGCTTTATGTGTTAAGTTACTCCATTGCTACGGAGACAGCAAAATTTTTACACAATTTTTTTACAGTGTAATTTTTGTCAAAACCAAAGTCATAAATTTAAAATAACCCTTACGATTGCTTCTTAAAAACACCTTTTCCACATAATTACGATAGAAGTTTTAAGTTATACTTTTTAAAACAGAAATTCAGTGGGTAAAAGCATTCTTCGTAGAAAATCGACACGGCAAAATTTAACCACCAAGCATTATCATTAGAATTTTTCTTACAGTTAAACAAATTTAAATCAGCAATGTGCAATAAAGCTGAATTTTGGAAGCTTTTTTGAATGAAAGATGGTATCTTTACAAATTATAAATGATGAACAATATTGTCCCATAAATATCAAATCAAAAAGTTGAATGTAAGCATCTGGTTTTTTTTTCCATATCAAATTAAGCAGCATGGGAAACAGTCATTAAGTCCCGAATGCGTCTCAAAGATGTCCGGAGTAAAACGAATAATCTCGTGTAAAGTCAATAGATAAATTACTTTTCGTTCAGAAATATAAAAAAAAAAGAATCTCAAGTTCTTTTGCCTTTGAAATTTATTGACAAAGAGCGACAGCATTTTCGTTTGATCCCTCCTCTGTTGCTTTGATCGTTAGGGACTTTTTTGATTACATTTTTACTTTTTTCAGGCGATACTACAAAATGTTGTTAATCTTACATTTTTGGTATCTTCCTCCTGCTATGTGAAACTCTAAAAATGTATTGCTTAAAAAAAGATAAAAACAGCGGAAAAAAATTTTATTGGATAAAAAAGTTTCAGATTGCTTTAACAAGTTTCATGATTATTTTAAAGTAATTCTTTTGTGGAGATTTTTAGGATAACGCAAATCCTTTCTTTTGAAGTTATTTTTCTTTTGCTTCTCTTAAATTAATTACTTTTCCGCCCTTCGTCATAAAGAGCAACAACTGAAACAGATAAGGTAAGAAATTACTTGATATTGTGTTTAGGCAAAATGTTTATTTTTTTTTCTTCATTAAATATATTGATCAAATATTTCTTTTCAGTTAAACTTAAAGTGAAACCCTAAAAACAGTTTTATTATGTTTACAAGTGTCCTAAAGAACTTGTAAACATATTAACTGTATTGCCTGTTTGATTAAAATAACCTTTAACAAACATTTGGTTAATCAAATGTTGTACATCTTTTAACACTAACAGGACATGAAGACAAAGGTATAAAATTATTTAAATGTTTTGAAAATACTTAATGTTTAAAACTTTTGTCAGAGGCATTTTTGTGGTGATAACATAAACAATTTAGTTCAATTAAAAGCTGCGATGCCGAGAGACGTGTCAGATATGTTACATACTTCCTGATATAGTTAGAGATCTCAGCTGTGCATTGCACAAGGGAAACGCGATATACATTTTTTTGTTTACTTGTCTTAAAATCCAGTAAGATCATTTGAAACAGATTTGTTAATGCTAATTTTCAGTCTCGTATCAATATTGCAAATACCAGCATTATTAAAGAATAAAAAAGTGTCGGAAGTAGTAGGACGGTGTGAGAAATGGAATAATGCTACATTTATAACAAAAAAAAAAGCTTGTCAAGTGGATATAGCAGCACGCGTCTAAAATATATACATCTACTGGGCAGTGTAAAAATGTATTTTTCACCTTTTGTTTCGGCAAAAATGCTAGGCTATCCCATTCCTGTTAACTTTTATCTCAACTCCTGCCAAAATTTCTTTTGTCTTTTAATTATTTTAAAAAGTTTACTATTTATTTAGATTTTCCAGTTACCTTGTTTCGTAGCGCATATTTCATTAGCAAATTATTTATATTTTGTCAGCTTTGATTTATTTTTCTATTTTACGCATGAAAAATGTTTTGCTTTATTACATAGAACAAAAAAGAGTGTTTAAAATTCGGCACTTACCCTTCTGAAGGCAAAAAATTAAATCCTAACAGAAATACTCACACACGCAATTAAAACATTTTAGCAGTATGATTACAGTCGCAGTCGTTTAAATGCTGAAGTATTAGTTTTAACATCGTTTTTAGTACTACAAAAACACATTAGATGCCTCCTTAACTAATCAGAATTTTAATTGATTAAATAGCTTATTTTTTATGTTTGAAATGGCAAAAAATACAAATAATAATTTGTGAAAAGTTACACAATTAAAGAGACATGCATAATTAGTATTTCCTTCGTTTTACAAATCAATAATTCTGAAATAAGAAATGACTTTTCATTTTTCTCTTTTTTCCAGTTCAACGAAAGGATGAAGCATATGTACTTATACAGTATTGCATTTATTCATTAATTATTGCAAAAAATAAGCCAAAATATTAAACATAAAATATAAAACTGTACATTTTACGTAGTTTAAGTCATCCAGTTGAAGAAATCAAGCATAACCAAAAAAATATATCCTTCTTTTATGAAATAATTATCTATGAATGACTTTTCATTAGTTTCAGAAACTTCATGTATCTGTAAATAGCATATATATATATCCAAAAAATTCCTGGGTCGAGATACAGGCTACCAAATGTGATGGGCCGATCATCTTTTCTCACTTGCGACTTTCAATAAAATCTTTAAAGTTCTTTATCTCAAAAATGGTACAATATATCGTCGGCTCAGAGCAACAGTAATGCAACTAATCCCAGGAATAACACTAAGCTATCCTATTGTTGCTCTGAGCCGACGATATATTTTAGTGCGGTATGTTTTATTTTAAAGTTTTTTTTTCATGTTTATAAAAATATGCAACATTTTTTATAACGCGTTCACGTTATCTCTCTACTGTTTACTTTGTTTGTCATAGTCTTGTTTATGAACACCATTTAACAAAATCGTCTTCAGTTTATGCAAAAATAAGCATTCATGCCATCGAACGCTTCTATTCCCATAAATTTCTATGAAGTTAAACATTTCTTGGAAAGAATCTTAATAAAACATTCTTATCAGTATCTGGTGAAATATTTCTTCACTTCATAGTTAGTTGATTAATATATCTTGTTCCCGCAGCGATGTAGGAGGAAAAAAAACCGTTTCCTCCACGATTCATTGCCAAGCATCAGTAAATGACATAGAATCGTGGTAAGAGCTTAGCAACTAGATTATTTCATCTTACCCTCATTTTTCACTTTGAAAATCTGCCCTGTTGCTATTTCTATAAACACATAGGCGAAGAATAGCCAATAAAAGATTTTCTGATTAATGTCTACATTTAATTTTAAGTCCTCTATATAATT
The DNA here is from genome assembly GCF_026930045.1 of Uloborus diversus. Classification (NCBI taxonomy): domain Eukaryota; kingdom Metazoa; phylum Arthropoda; class Arachnida; order Araneae; family Uloboridae; genus Uloborus; species Uloborus diversus. Next base: position 65,250,114 of record NC_072740.1, read on the forward strand.
GAAGCGTGATATTGCACCCGCAGTGCAGAAGGATCATATCGTAAAAAAGTCAATGACAGTTAATTTTAAATAACATATATTTCGTTGAGTTTATGTCCTTATTTTCATGACTTTTTATGTCATTTGAGAAAAATCAATCAATTTTTACTTTTGTCTGATTAAAATATATAAATGAGTGTTAGTTCCACAATATTTTGTGTGCTTTCATATTTACATAGTATTATCATGTTCTTATTTATTTTATTTTATTTTTTTTTTTTTTGTGGTAACGAGGAAGGTGTTACGAAATTTAAAGTTCATATCATTGCTTACTGGTTAGTTTTACTAAATCAATATGTAGCATTAAGCACTTTTCTAGTTGTTAACAAACCTCTTTATTAGTCTTCAGTGCAGGCATGTTGTTTCTGTTTTCCGTGATAACAGTAATAATCGCTTATGACATCAAAATTTCTAGGCAAGTTGAGGAATTAGAAATCCAAAAAATGCTTTTACAGGGACTTGCTACGTTCCAGAGCTTTATAATTTAAAAGGAATTCCAGTTTTGAAAGTAGTTTCATAATTCTTAGCTTTTCATGGATAAAACATTAAATTTTAAGCTTTTTTTAAAGACTTCGATGCAGTTTTTTAAATCACGTTCGAATCTTCCCTCGTAAGCTTCCTTACGAGTGGATCTTTAGCAACATCCTCTTACTGGGCTTCAATGATCACAGGGAATGTTTCCTTTAAGTGTAGGTAACTTGAACCACTTGTATTTATAGCTGTAACAAAATTTTCCATTTAGCTGAATTTCATGCAAAAGGGAGGAACATGTACATATTTTGTATAACAAATCCCGTGTAAAAATTACAATTGACAGGTAAAGGACATTATTAATTTTAACATAAGCAGCTTAGTTGGGATTTAAACTTTATTCAAACTTATCCTAAAAAGCAGATTCGATCTATATATGTAATATAAATGGATTGTAGTAACTTTTTATCAAAGCACATTGCTTAATATTTAAGCTGTTTGGTGAGACTATGATGAAGCTATTTTTGTCTCATTATATAAAAAGAATCAAGTGTCAAGCAGGTAAATATGTGGTGTGTCTTGTACATTTTCACTCTCCAACTGCTACGAATTCGCGCAGTTGCTACGGAAATGTAATCAAACTGGAATTCAAAATAAGTTAATGTTAAAATTTATTTGGAAATAACGACAATGGATTTTTTTTGTCGGATATTTTTTTTTTTTTTTCGTGTTGGACGTATTTATGTTATGTCAGTCACAGTATGGTTAGTGCAATGGATGCTTTTGTAGTCTAATGTTTAAAAAGGTATGCATTTTGCCCCGGTACCTGCTGGCCCACGGTAAGAAGATGGCATGTTCGATTCCCACGCTATTAATGCCATGTAATGTGAGGAACATGAAAAGCTGCGTGAGATAAATTATTTTTAAGTGGATTTTCCGAATTAAACAATAACTATTAGCTAATACACTTAAATATCATTGAGTTATGTTTCACATGCACAAGTGTGTTAATTTATTTGTACAGTTCCGTGAAAGTAGTTTTAAAGAAAGTATTTAATGACCAGAATAGCACAGAATAAATATTTGATGCTATTTATAGTATACATTTATTTTGATTTATTAAATAATTCTGAGTGATTCAAATTTCAAACTTAGTATCAGAGATCACCGGGTACAGTTAGATGATAATGGGCTATATTAATTCAACTGCTATAATTTTCGAGTGAACTTGCGCCAACAAGTAAGCATCTTTGAAATATATATATATATATATGTAAGAACCGCCGCTCGGTTCTTATTACCAATCTTGATTTTCGCAAGTTGCAGTGTTGTGCCGTGATAATCTACCACGTAGGAAGAGGACAAAGCTACATTCACAAAATCAGAATCTTTATTTTTACATAGAATATACCAGCAGGAACTTCTCTTAACTAACCAACTTGTTTAGTTGTGCTACGATTTTTATATAGGGAATATCATTAAAAGATTACAGATAATTATCCCTCGATCATGTGATCTCACGTGATCTATATAGAAGGAGCAGATTGCCATAACGAAATATTATTGGGCTTTGCACCGCAGACAGAGGCATGCTTAAGTCTGGAGGGAAAAAAGGTGTCTGGTAGGTACTTTAAGGGAAAACACATCTGAGCCTAGAACATAACCATATATGGTATGAGAAGCATTTAAGTGTGTAATAAATAATGACTGTGACTCATACGCGCTGACATATCAGTGAACAGAATTTAATATGGAAAAGGCCTAGCAGAGGATTTTTCATATTATATATATATATATATATATATATATATATATATATATATATATATATATATATATATATATATATATATATAGATATATATACATATATATATATATATATACATATATATATATATTCATATATATATATACATATATATACATATACATATATATTTCTACAGAAAAGTTTTTTTTTTTTTCAAATGTCCCAAAAAGTGTCTAAATGTTTATACCACACAAATAAGGCACTTTTCGTTGAAGAGTAGAAACTATTTTGAATATAATTAATTCATGTCAGTTAATGTTATTTTATCAGCGTTTTCGAGTTAACGCAATATCGTTGTTTAAGTCAAAATGATACATCACGCTTGGGCCAAGTTGATACAGTGTATCAATATAGAGCACTTGCTTTTTCGTTTTTTTTTTCATTTCTTCCAGACATGCGTAGGCATCACAAAAACTGAAATGAAGCAACTTTCTTTTGAATCATGTGAAAGGGTGTACGAACTGCAGTATGCTAAAAAATGACTAGAGTAAGCTCAAAAAAAATAAATAAATAAAATAAAATAAAATAATCAGATTCAAAATTGACTCTACTTAAAAGTAAACTTAAAAAGATAAAATATACAAAAGGCAGGCCTTAACCGGACTGTTTACTTTGAATATGTAATATATGAAAATCTTCATATACAGTGAAACCTGTGTATGTTGACCACTCGCGGTGCAGTACTTTGGGGGTCAACTTAGACAGGTGGTCAACTTATAAAGGGCGGTAATAATTTTTTTATTTATTTTATCATTTCTTGCACCATGTATTCCTTTTTTGAGGAATTCACCCTTACTCTTTCTGTTCAACTCACTTTCATTGTTTTACATTATTGAAAGTGAAACAATAATTAAAGATAATATTCAAATAAGTTTGCTAATTTTTCCTTGTTTTTAACTATATTAGACACTTTAGTTTTTGAAATTCCCTATATGCCAACTAATATTCTCTGGCTTTTTCAGTTTTCAGTTAATTTTTAATTTTTCATACTTTTTATTAATCTCAAGTTCAGTTAACTTTCTTTTTGAAGCCTTTTTATGTAAAACTTATAGCACAAAAAGCAACAGGCTCGACTCTCCCAGTTCATAAAGGCAAAATCAAAATGTCCTATCTCTTAATCCCTTGCACCAGAAACATGTAACTTTACTCATTAGTTAGTCCAGATTTGCGTACCCGCAGTGCGAGAGGCCCCCGTCCTTAAAAAGGCTAATGGCCCTAGAAATTGAAGAAAAAATGGAAAAAAAAAACTAGCACTAAGACTTATTCACTTTACTAATAGACACTGCTGCCCACTAAGTAGGGGCCCTACATATTTTGTTGCAGGGGAATCAAAACGTATAGATCCCTGCCTGCTCTTTTTAGCACAATTCCTGTGTTGTCACAGCACATTGCAACTGAAAGGAAAAACTTTGAACTCTTCTACTGACACCTATTTCATTGAACAGAGTACGAAAAGCTATCTCAAATAGAACAACAAATGAACAACAAACTGAAGTTTGGAGAATAAAGAGCAGCATTAAGCTTTATGCTGCTGTTTAGTTAGTAAAATGTTATTCTGTCATCAAAGCATTAAAAACATTCTTGGAAAGCTATGAAAAAAAAATAATAATAAAATATAAATAAATAATGAAATAAAATAATTTGCTGAAGAAAGTTTAAAAAAAAATTAACCAAGTGGTCAACTTACAAAGGGTCTTTGTACAATGCTCCAAACCAAATTTGGCGAACATTAGTGGTCAAGATAGAGAGGTGGTCAAGTTACAGAGATTTTCCTTCATTATATGAGATAGGACTTATTCCGTTCCTCACAAAAGCGGTCAACATAGACAGGTGGTCAACTTACAAGGGTGGTCACCTTTACAGGTTTTACTGTATTACATAATGAACTACAGAAAAAAAGATGTAAATTATTTACTTGCTTCAAAATCTACCACGTATTAGAGGAAAAAACAAAAGTGTATGATACTTGTCAGAACTCATATGTATGTCATATTTGTGATACGGAGACGTTAGCTACCCTAAGCCACCCTTCGATTTATTTCCAATCAGATTTACTTATATCATCTGACTGATTAAAGCTTCTGACATTTTATAACAGTCTTTGTTAAAAAACTTTGTTTTACTGCTTATTACATCAGTGAAGCAACTTATTTATAGAAATATCAACGTGACCCACGTCGGATATAATTGATACGTTTCAAACACTTTTTAACGATTCTTTTTTAATATGCCAAAAATAATTTTAGCAAAGATAATGAAGTCACTGATTGATCGGAAAATGGAAATAGTATTATGCGAAATTTCATTTTTAAGCATACATTAGAAGCAACATTTTAAAGCATCAAAATTTAAAATACATGTACCAACTGTACCCGGTCGTCCCTAACAAAATTCAAAAATTTGTTCAATATCCAATAGTTCAATGAGTGACAAATACACATATTTTTAATGAACCAATTATTTTCATTTTAGCGCTGATTCCCAGTACAGCGTTGCAATTGTCAACACTAACGTCATAGTGCAAGCTAGTGGAGATGTGTTGTGGCCTTCAGCAGGCATCTTTAAAAGCATATGTGGCATGAATGTTGAATTCTTTCCATTTGACGTCCAAACATGTACTTTGAAGTTTGCCTCATGGGCATATGATGGATCACAGGTAAACCGCATTTTGCATAAGGACTTTCTTTCAAAGTTAGACTACAACACGCTTTTTTAAACAAGCAGAGGCTGAACACTAAATAATTATTATTTGTTTCATCCTCTTTCTTCTCTTTCTTTTTTTGCATAGATTTTGAAAGAATAAAATTGTACAATGAAACTAATTTTTAGTATTAATTGTCTAGATTTCTGAGTAACACAAATGGGCGAAGATGAAAAAATGACATAAAAGTATATACTGAAGGTAAACACAGCGTGGCAATTTATTAGAGCTCAACTTGAAAATCACAAGCGTACGAAAGTAATCACCATATTCTTACTAAGTAACTATTATTTCAAAGTATATACAGGCACCGATCATTGTAAACCACAAATGTTTTAAAGTATAACATGTTTTGTAGAAAGTATCAAGCAAAAACCCTATTTTGTCATCCTGAGGATTAAAGATTTAGCACCTTAGCCTTAATGCTTGATTAGCTACAAAAGCCATCCTTTAAAAAAAATATGTTTGATTCTTAATATATACCGGCTGTAAGACATTGAGAAAGTTATGTTTTCTCTTTATGCAATATGCACAACAATGTATTTTTTTTTTTTTATTAAATATTATTCTGACAATAAAATCAACATTGATTTTTTTGCATTGTTTACTTACATCTCAATGAGTTGTAAACTTTCAAATGTAAGGCTTTTTAACTATTTACACAATTTTCAAACAGCAACGACTCATTCTTATGTAAATAAAGAAGGGAAAAACTTATTAGTATACGATATCAAACTCATTCTCTGTCAAGTGTAATGTTTTAGTAAATTCCAACTACATAGGGCTACAATGACCATCCTAATCTCAAGCCAATGTTCATGATATTTAAGAGGGGGGAATGGTATTATTGTAAAACTAAAGTATAACAAAAAATTGAAAAGCGCAAAACCTTAGATTAAAATTGGTTCATTAATTTAATGAAAAATGTTATACAAAACTTGACAAAGCAGTTAATTTTGTGGTTATATGATGATTATGGATTTTTTTTTTTTTTTTTGCCAAAACGTACTAAAACTTTAGGCCAAAAAAAAAACATCTGAGTAAATTATTTATACGGAAAACAAACCGATTGAAGCAACTCCTTTTTAAAATAAAATGCTTCAAATTTGTTGAATGCATCACTCAACGCCTTCTTTTTATATGTATATATATTGAAACTACCATGCATTTAGTTTTAAAAAATACCTTCTATTTTCTCTTTCTATAGGAAAACTGGAAATAGTTTCAAGAATTATGTTTTTGTATCATAATATTTTAATCAGTTTTTTTTTTTTTTTTTTTTTTTTTTTTTTTGAGTTATTCAAAATGGAGGACGAAAAATTGTTCAAATCAAAAACGAAAATTGTAAATGAAGTAACTTGACGGAGATTTTTCAAACAAAAAATGTGTTTTTCGGATTAAGTAGTTTTCTCAAAATTTATTGGAGCAGATATAGAGAAGGAACAAAAAGAGATCTCAGAACAATACTTTCATTTTTTAATGTATTTATAGACCTTTCTTTAATAGTTATTCTTATTGATACTTCTGTTTTCGTTTACTTTTACATTAATTTAGGTCAAAATATAGTTTGATACACCGTTTGCATCCTTCGTAAATTTGATCTGACTCTCCTATTCCTTAAAATATATTTTAAAACAAATCAATAACTTTTCTGACAATTTTTAAAACTATGTTTCTAAGAGCACTGAATATACGTCTTTTTAAATATTTCGTAATATAAGCCATTGCATACAAAACCTTATCCAATCAGCTTTATAAATGTGCACAGTGAATATCGAAATGCATTTTTAATTTAAACATTTAAGCTGTTTCTGAAAGGTATTTTTGGAGAATGCAAATTTGGACTAAGCACATTTAAATAACTAACAAATTGTTCATACAGATCTAAACGAGCCTACCTTCCCGTGTACCATTATTAAATTTGTGAAACTAGGTATATTTACCTATCATTTAACTTAGGTGCTAAATTATTTCAAATAAAATATTTTAACGGTAACCATATTTAATGTTAGAATTTTTTTTAAAAATCTTTCAATAAAAAAAAGAACATTTAAATTTTTATTTAAACGATATTTCTAACTCGCTAAGCATCATATTTCTCTAATTTTGAAGTACCTATTAGTATTTTAATCGCATATTTATAAATTTTAAGCGTACCTTGTCAGAGCATAGGACAACGGAAAACAGAATCTCAGCGACCAGTCTACCAGTATAAAACTTTACTACTGAATGGGTAAATGACGTAAAGGATAATATAGCTTTCCTATTATATGATGGAATTTTTTCTTATTTTTTCGGAGCTAAAACTAACGATTAGGAACATTGGTTTATGTATAAAGACGTTTTTACTTTTTTCGCAGGGGCTAAATTGGTAAAGCAATAAATTAAGAAAAAGTAACCATTAAAGTTGTCACATAAAAATCCCATTTTTTGTACAGTTTTCTACAGTTAACTCTTGATTATCCGCGGAATGGGGGGGGGGTATAAGCGCCGCGGATAGTAAAAATCGCGGATAAACCTCAAAATGACTAAAATGAAGGACAAATAATTTTTAAAATGTCCTTCCTCAAAAAACTTAGCTGTATTAATGCATAATACTTTCTTCAAACAGTAAATATATGGATACAGATACATTACAGTAAAAATATTTTGTATTTTTGCAAAACATAACTTAATATCAATAAAGAACTCATGTATATACGATGAAGAAAGTACAAAAAAAATACAAAATTTCAATTTACTATTTTTCGATAAGAACACAGCCTTTGGTATTGGCTTTTTACTGCGTTAATACATTCTGATTGTCGATTTACTCACAGATAATTCAGCCAGCAGATAATCCGCTCGCGAATAGTAATGAGTTTACTGTACGTTATTTTATCTCATTAGGATTGTCCGAAGGAAATAGAAACCAAAAAGACAAAAAAAAATCCAATGGACCTAATGAATAATGCTTTCTGAATCATTATTATTTTAAGACATTTTTTTTTAATGCAAAAAGCTTTCTCCCCTTGTTTCCCTTTTATTTAAAAGGTGTCTACAAAGAGCAAACATACTTACATCTTCCCAATAAGCGTATTTATTGTTGGAAAATGAATAACTCAATAAAATAAATTTCTTAACCAAAAATTTTTTATAGAGATCAGTCACGTGGGCCCAACATTTTTTTTTTCAATTTATCTTTAAAAGCAAAGTGTGTAGGATTTCTTTATGTTACTTTGCACGAGTTTTACTTCTAAAAGCAAATTACAAGCGTGCAGATTTTAGGAAACACGTTTGCCTATTTGTGTGTTATTTGTCATGAAACATATATATACACGTGTATTTCTGCAGTTTGAAAAATTGCAAATAACCTGGCATGCTACCTTCATATAAAAATAATAAGTGCTTCGTATTAATTACAGTGTTTTTTTTCTCTCTCTCTAAACAGTTGGACCTAATACGAATAAAAGAATATGGTGACTTCACACACTATCAGTCAAATGGTGAATTTGACTTAGACGAGTTTTCATCAAAAGTCAGTTCTGAGCGCTACCCCTGTTGTGAAGAAGCGTACCCAGATGTTACTTATGTCATTAAAATACGCCGGCGTCCTATGTTCTATGTCTTCAATCTAATTTTGCCTTGTCTTCTCATCAATGGAATATCGTTACTTGCGTTCTATGTTCCTTCAGAATCAGGAGAAAAAGTGACGTTAAGCATAAATACCTTGTTGTCACTTACAGTATTTCTTATGCTGGTGAAAGACAGCTTGCCGCCAACGCAACAGACTCCACTTATTAGTAAGTTCTCATCTTTTATAATTATCAAACGCAATATTAAATAAAAAGTAAAAACAATTTATGTAATGTGATTTTAAGGGCAATTATATAAGGTGTTCCTTGTAACACCGAAACACGTGTCTGCAATCATTTGCAAGTTTTGTGCTTAATAACGTTGGATTACTGACATTTTAATTTTTCAGCACAAAGGTATTTATTCTTTATATAGCGATGGTATTTTGATGCACGCGTTTTATAATGTCACTAGTGCCCTATTAATTAAATGCTTTCTCTAAAATGAAAAAGTTGTGAAACAGAGTTTCTATGGAAACAACAAAAGGAAAATAAAATGTTTTCATTTCGTCAGGAAATGTGAAACAAAATTGCTCAAAGTTATGTTAACAAAATCCATCAGTAATTTCTGTAGAGAGAATATAGATCGAATATAATTCAGATTTAAAAAAAAATGATTGCCGTGAACAAATTATTAACAGGCAAAAGTGCACATCTGTAACTAGCAAACTACCAGCCCTGTAAACTAATAGATGCCTCCATTTCCATCTATAAACCGGATATTAGCCTTTACATATAATCGACGGTCAGAAGGTATATACGGAAACTCGCTTTCTCATATACAAATCAAAAGAAGATATCATTATCTATTTACTTTAAACTAGATAATAAATTTCACATCAAAAATTGGCTGATTGGCTTCAGACATACAACTTTTCTGAATGAAGCACCTCTTTCGTGTCTACAAATAAGTCTTAATTTTTTTTAAAAATCATTTTAGTGTGTACCTGTTTTTTATCAATAGTATATCAAAAAAAAAAAACATTATAAAATAATGTGGTATTTTAATACCTATCTATTAATTTTTTTAATATTTATTTTTTCTTTTGAAATTTGTGTTTGTCGCGAGAATGAGCTACTTTAAAGGATGTATTTAAAATAATTTGCAAAATTTGATTCAAAAATACAATAGTTAATTCAAGCAGTATGTAATTCATAGTAAAAAAATAAAGCATAACTGAAAATATTGATGAAACGTTGGACACACTTTGAGGGCAGAACAGTGAAGTTCAACTGGATTTTTTTTTTCAATTAGTTAGCATTCATTACGTAATCTATCTAATCAGTCCACTTTTTATTAATTAATTAATAGTTGAGTAATACTATACAATTGATTAAGAATAAATTTCAGTTATTACATGGATGAACCCTAAGTGAGTAAATAATTATTAGATCCATAATAAAATTTGAATAAACAAAAAAAAATTATTATTTTCACAGAAGCATGTAGACTAATAAGACTAATCCTCCATTTTTCTGTGTAGAGAAGCCGAGATCCGATAGATCATGATTTTATCCAGCTCTGCGGGATTAGACGGAAAGCCTCTGGCTTTGACTCCGATTCAGTAAGTGCTGGTAGAGTTGCGGATTTTGAGGGAAATTTTTCCAACACTGGCTCTTGGAATTCTAAACCTTCGACTTCCGGCTCCAGCTGATGATAAAGCGTTATAAATAAGCAATTTGCAATCAATAGCCAAAAGTGTAGCAGGTGCTATTACAAAATAGTCTTGTCAAAACTGCCAAATCTTATTTTACCGTAACTTTGATTTCTCGAAATTTCATAGTTTACTATTATTTAAAAAGTTGTTAATTGTTCTAGCAAGTGTTTTATGATGTCAACAAATTAAAAAAGAAAAATGTTGCAGTGTGCCGCCATTTTCTCCTATGATATGAGAACACTAGAAAAGTAGACACCGAAGGGTCAGGTGGAGGATAAGATCCTATACTAAATATGCTGTACATATCTGCATGAATTGTGCACAGGAGTGACCAAAAAACAGGAAATAAGGACTTATCAGTGCCCCGAATGTGACAATTGATTTTTCTCCTTTTCATTGAAGTAAATTGATTTTTTTAAATGCTTTTGAGTAGATCAAATGTGGTTTAATACGTTTTTATATTGACAAAAAAAATTATATACATATATTCAAAAGTTTGATGGTCCTTTTTTTTTAGAGTTGGCTTTAGTAGGGATCCCTGTTCCTATTAAGGCCACTTTGCCATTTTTTTTTTTTTTTTTTTTTTTTGTTGAACTGCTGACAAACGTTATGTTAACTTCAACTTTTGTATGGAGTGATTTGAACTACAAAAACTTGAGCCAATCGAATCATAACTGAGCGAGGTATTAGGCCCTAAATTTTAATTCGCCTTTATTTGGCGCACTTATCTTGTATAGTTAAACGTTAATTGTTGCAATGAAATTTATCCCTGGTGAAGTTAGTCAATAAAATGTGATAGTTTAGGTTCCTTTCTAATCAGTCTTTTGAAGATATGGGTTTGTGTACATTTCAGATAGGAATACGGTTTAAACAGGAACACTACAGCAAACTTAACATATGAGGCAGTGAGAAGCAAAAGGATGTAAGTGGACATTTTCTGGTTTTAATTAAAAGCCGTTTAAAGTCGTGGGTCTCGGTAGACTTTATTGAAAGGTTTTTCTAAATCATGCTATTAAGCAGTACCTACCGGGGTTACAGAATAGACGAGGTTACCTACCATTTGTACTGGTTATCTCCAAATTTTGATTCTTTCATCCCTTTGTTTCTCACTACTCAGTTTATCTATGTTTTCTAGTTTATAGTCTCAGGTAATTGAAAGGGCATTGCTGAGCAATTTCACTTTAATTTTAAAAATGTGTCCTAACATTTTTGTTTTTTATTTTCTGTTTCAGGTTTGTACTATGGTTTGACAATTTGCTTGGTAGCATTGGCTACTGCTTTTTCTGTTTTGACACTAAACGTCCATCATAAAGGAAACCGCGGTGCTGAAGTCCCTAATTCGATGCGCAGATTTATTCTCGGATTCCTTGCTAAGATCGTCTTTGTCAGTTGTAGATGGAAGACCTCTAAGCGAAAAGAAGACGTAAGAACTTGTTTAAATAATAGTAAATAAACATTTCGGCAACTATATGGTTCCCCCTTTTGTGTCTTCTGTTTAACCTTTGTCAATCTTGTGAATCGGACAATCAAAATTGAATAATGAAAATAAAAGTTTTTAAAAGTGAAACAAATAATAATAAAAATTGAGTTCACCTTTGCTTAAAATTTTTAATATAGTAAAACCCAAATTGCATTCCTTACGTGACAGAATCTTAATGACAGGAATTATAAATGAAAACATAGCATAAAAAATAAAAATAAACAATAAACGGAGTTATTTAAAAAAATAAAAAATTGAGAAGATACATAAAACAGGACAAACATATTTTTTATTGGTGCCCATTAACCTTTTACTTTCTGCTTCGAAATGTTCTTAAGTAGAAAACTTAAAATAACAATATTTTATAAAAATTCAGCACATAAAAATGAAATTAATAAGTCAATGAACGAAAACCAGCCAATGTATACAGGAACAATCTTTAGTTTTAAACTCAGTTTGTTCACCATATTTAGATTTAACTTGTGCGTAAAGACGGGTTCAAATATATATTGAATATACATTGTATTTACCTCTTGTTTTCTAATTTCAAGAAAAGAAATATTTCTTACTTTTTATTTATTGTTATTATCATTTTTTTTCTCTTATTCTATCTAAGACTATTTTATTAGTTGATAAAATAATTTCAATACGCGACATTTTTAATTAAAGCAAATAAGACGATTTGTTTTATATATTTGTACTACTTTAAATTTACCTACAAATTGATGTTTATTATGTTTTACCTAAAGCTTTATTAAAAATTATACCCTTTACAAAGATAAAAATTCTTTACCACCAGAAAATTTAGATTTTATTATTTTTTTTAAATGCTAGAATGTTTTCACGATTTCATATTCAGAGCTAATAAATTTCGGAGATTTAGGAATTTTGCACTATTTGTAGAAAATCCAGAGGTTCCTAATTTTATACGAAATTTAAGTAAATTTTATCTTTAAATGTTTTGTGCATTTCAAAATGACATAAAAATCGAAATTGGAAAATTTTTCTGTAAATAAACAGAGAGAAAAAACTGAGTTTAAGACGATAATTAGTTTAAGGAAAGCATAATCAAGTTGAAAGTTTTTATTGTACCTATACTGCGTTTACGGAAAAGATAAACTAGACGTAAATAAAGAAATGCGCCTTCTGGTGACGTCAGTCAAGTCTTTTTCACAGGCGTGAACAATTTGGTTTAATCAGACGGCGTATGCGAACAATATTGATTTTTTTTTTATTCCAAAGAAACTCCAAAAAGTGACCATAGTGTTAAATTTTCAAACTGTTTGTTTATTTTAGGCCTACATTTTTCTTGAACGCAGTATAAGCGCATAAAAGGAAACCGTCAGAATAAGATATTCTTCTAACAGTACAGCATTTTTTAAAAAAAATTTTTAATTAGTATATAAGTTTTCTTGGGTTAATATTGAATTAAATGTATTATTATTATTTTTTTTGATCAATGGTTCTCAAATGGTGGGTAGGGGGGTCGCGAGATGTGGAAGAAAAGTTCAAAGAAAATTACTTAATTGATGTATTCTTAATAAAAGCACAAAAATAGTTAAAAAATTGTCATGAAACTACTGCAAGGTTATAAAATAAGCAATACCTACTACTATCACTTATTATAAAATAATTCAAGAGGCAAAAAGTCATGTTTATTTTACTCGTTACGTGTGTTCCTAAGGATGAAACTTAACCATTTGTATAGGGTTTTAGCTATTGTTTGAGGGTTTAGACAGAGTTAAAACGTTGGAGGGGGTCGCCAAAATACTTATCCTAAAGAAGGAGTCGCAGTGTCTAAAAGTTTGAGAACCACTGGTTTAAATAAAGATTTTTATGATAAAGCTAGTAATTTTCTTATTTTTTTGCGTAGACCTGTACTGCACCTGCTGTTTTAGCATATACTTATGTTTCAGTTAGTTAAAATGATTCATAAGTTAAAATAATTCGTGTATATGTAAGTGAATCAATAAGTTTATTTATTTCGTTCAATCAAAAACCATTAGTAGCTTTACATAAACAATGTTATTCTACTTAAATATTTTGCTGCTTCAAAAACTAATTTACAACAAATAAATAAATAAAATAAAAACTCGCGATTGCAGTTTTCTTTGGTGATTAACTAAAATCATGAAATAGTGCCATGCATACTACTTAGGCACAAGTATACCTATTATTCTTTGGAAAATGTCAACAACGCAATCATTAGCTGTGCTGCCTTAAGACTGGACTGCAATCAATGAGGCTACCTAAAAGGATTTAAAGATCATTCTTCCTATATAAATTAGGAAAATCACTCAAAATAAGGCAGTTGGCTGTCGATGCGTAGGAATGTGTCAATATCCTGTCTTGCTATGCTTCCGACATATATCCGATTGCGCTGCATTTTGCATTTAGTAGACGCTTTCGAGGGTTTAATTTACATTGAAGGTTATTTTACTTAAAAAAAAGACAATAATAAACAATAAAATGTCTGAAGTTAAACTGGATGGTTTGATTGATTTCATTGTTTTGTTTATTGTGCTTATTAACTGTAAAAATTAAATTTCGATTTTCGGATAAGTAGAAAGTTTCATGCGTACTACTTTTAACTTGGCACTTATTTTTGGTATTACTAATGCCCTTATTTGATAGAAAATTCAAACAGCGTAAAAATTGCCTACGTGCTTTAAGAGTAGGCATCGATCGTTAAAGGCTATCTAAGACAATTTAACGTATATTCTCTCCCAACACGAGTTAGGACAATCAATCAAAGCGTACCACAGATGGATTTCTATGTGATGGGATGCCCCAATATCCTGGCTCGCTATACATCAGATAAATCCGATTTGACTGCATTTGGTAGACGCTTTCGAAGGCTTTGACTTATATTGATTTTATTTAACAAAGTTATAAATAAATGTTAATAAGTCTGAAATTACATAGGTTGCTTTGAATGATTTTAATGCGGATAAGCGCAGTTGTTGAACCACGAGTTAGATGGGGATTTTACTAAATTTGTGTTTTCCTGCCATCTATCTAGTACACTAGCATGATTGCTTTTTCTATTACAAATGCCATTTGGGAGATCCAGGCGGCTGTTTTGTAGCTTGAGGCAATAGGGAGCGTCTCTTTTGAGTGGAGTATCTTATAAGAGCGAGAATCTGCCTCAACCAATGAATGATAGCAACACCAATCACTACATCTACAATTTAGGACATATATTCAACTCTCGATAGCTCGAAGTCTCAAGGGACCGGCTAAAAGGTTCGAGATATTGGTAGTTCGAGTAATGGGAAGTTTCTACAACAATCTTAAGAGTTTGGGATCCAATGAAAACGTCGAGATAAAGGAATGTTTGTGTTTTAAGCTTCGAATTATTGAGATCCGACTGTAGTTTAGAAAAGAAGGCACATTCTCCAGGAAGCCTTACCTTCAAATTTTTAAAGATACTTTGTGTGATAGTCGAGCTTTTTTACGTACACGGTGACAAATTCATGACAATTTAGAAGGTAAAAGTCTTTGTAGTACAGAAAATGTTACCAGAAAATGGAAGAGGTTTCATGACCAATCGACACACCACGTGACTTATGGTGTGAAGCGTATTATTCTCCATTCCCGCTCCTCCCTCGAGTTTTATTCAGTAAGGGATCTAACGCACCATTCTGAAAACAATGAAAAGGCAGGTTAGAATCCCACTCCTTGTATCTTAGTATTTTTAATAACAACAATTAGCCGCAGCGTTATCCTTTTTTCCACCGTAAAATTTTACAATAAAATAGGAATTTAACGTAAAAAGTTTTTACTGGTAGTATGAATGTTAGTGTATTTTATCGTAAAATGTCACCATTTTTTTTAAGTGCACCAAGGGCTTACTATATTTCTGTATCAACATGTTTCTTCTTTCAGGCATCACATGTCGTGGATCCTTTCTCAGATGACTCCTCATCAAAAGATGAAAAAATTCCAATGGACCACATCGAAAGATACTCGTTTTCTCCTAGGTTGAGACACCGAAAGGAAACCGACAGCGGAGGAAGTGATGTCACCAGTGAAGAATTTGAAAGACATTTCCTCCGTGTTTTAAACAAAGTCTATGAAACCATTGAACGCCATGAAGCTCGTTTAGCAGAACACGAAAGACAGGAAAATATTCGCACAGAATGGCAACAAGTATCTGTGGTGTGTGACCGCTTTTTGATGGGCCTGTTCTTGCTTGCTACGACAGTAATCACGTTTTTCATCCTGTTTACTTCACCTCACGGTGCTTGAGTGATAATTTATCAAAAACTTTGTATTGATTGATGAAATAAATCAATACCCATCTAACTGCGCTCTTTTTATCCGTACAACAAACGTCAAACGCTACAAAGATAGAGCTCTGAAAAGATTTTTTGCAGCAAGAGTGACAACCTTTTTACTAAAAGTACTGACAATAAAACTACATCAGAGTTAAGACTGGGTAATGAAACCTGCATTTAGAAGGATAGTGCTGATTGTACAATACGGTCCTATTTCCTCTTATCTACGTGGAATGATATATGACTTTCCTTTGTTACCTTTTACGGAATAGAAACTAATAGATGTTTATTATATCTAATTTTCAGTGCAAGGTAGTTTCTTTAGAACATGTTACATAAAAGCATGCCAAAACTATGAATATCGTCTCACCCATGAAACTGTATGAAAAGACTTAGGGTGACCGAATATTTTTATAAGAATTAATTATTTCGAATGTATTCAGGTTGCTCAATCCTTAAAAGATTTCTTAAAATTAGTAATATTTTACATAAGTCCATTTATACACTATTTCGAGTATTATAGAAAATTTTTATAAAATATTTAAATTCCCTCAGAGTAATATCTCAATTTGTTTAAAATCAGTTTCATTGTAGCATATAAAATTGCATTTGATAGGTATCAGTGTGAGTTTTATTATTTCAGGAGAAACGAGAACTTAAAAGGTAATTAATATAAATACAGACAATTTTTATTGTTTTATGTTTTGCGTAGTCTAAAAATAAGAAAGTGCTAATCTGCATTGGCAATACATATAATATTAGGGATCATATAAAAAATTAAATACTAATGAACGTAACTTGAGAAAGCAGTGAAAGATTGTAACAAAAACTAGAGTGTAAAATACATTTTTTATTTATTGTTTATTTTACAGAAACTGCAATATAAAAAGAGTGGTTAAAGTATATCTGAAAGTCAAGTTAAGAGGCACAGTTTTTTATTTAAGTGCAGTATCAATTTCCAAATTTTAATACTTTCCATAAATCAAATTCAAACTTTTGCTCTGAAGTATTTTTTTGCGTTTATGTTTTTTTTTTCAACAAAAACAGCTCATTGAAATCAAATAAATAAAAACATTAGATCTTATTTAATTTTTCGAGAAAGGGTTTATTGTTTTTGACGTACGCTGGTAACCTTAATTTGGAGTGTGTTGTGATATTAAGACTTTTTGAGCACCGCACTTTGTGCAGTTGCTTATTACTAGTAATATTGTTCGATAAAACTTCCATAAATCTGTTTTATTACGTTATGTGGCAGAGTTTATTATTTCATTGCTATCATGCATATTATGAATCATTTATTCATCAACAAATAGTTTTTGGAATAAAAAGTCAACTTCATTAATTATTACTATTACTAATCCTTAATTATAAGTTAAAGACTGATAAAACAACAAAAACAAATTTTTGAAATTTTGAATGCTAATTACAATATTTTTTTTTATGAATTCCGTTTTAGCTCCAAACAAATTGTTTACAAATGTTGGTGTTTTTATTTTTTTTTACTTTTGCGTTATGAAACATTCAATGCAGCATTTACTAAGTTTGTTGTAAAACTGTATCAGTATTCGTTAAAAAAAAAAGTGTTGAACGCGTACGTCATAACTGCATTTTCATTAGAGAGAGTGAACAGATCACTTAGAGCAATTCCATCCAAACAATCAGTCACAGAAATTAATAGCTTGCTGCTTTTGAAATGCTTTAAAAAATCATTCAAATTGTGGTTATACACTGCATACGATGGCGTAAAATGAGGTAAAAATAGTTGATTTATGCTTAGATGGGCATACAGATCAAGAACTACTTAAAAGATCATGAACTTCTTTCGACTGTACAAAAGAGTTGTAACTCTTTTTGCAGGTTGCCAATTGAATTGTTCCTCAACCTCATAACTTCTCGAAGAACTGGACTGTCGTAGATAGATAAATGGCAGTAACTGCAAAAATGAGTTTTCAATATCATCAAAAAAGCAAGCATGTACAATAATGCTAACGTGTAATAGATGACAAAAATGCAAGGACAAAATGCAAAATTTGCAGTTACCACCCTTAACCTGCCCACGACAGTTCAGTTCTTTTGATATTTCGTTCTGAGCGCTGGCAGAGTGTCAACTGAGCTATGACTCGTTGTACGTCTTTTACCTAGGCAAAAAACTGTCTCGACTTGCGGTGAACCGGAAGTCGAAACAGTATGTTTGTGATGTCAGTATGTTTTTCTGCGTTTTTATAAGTTTGTTTTAAAACTAAATAAACAGTTAAGAGCAACTTTAATATCATGTTGAGATAATACAGGGTGCCTCAAATGCCGTGAATAAACATGAGGGGGAAGCGGAGAACACGATAACAAGCGAGAAACATGCGGAACATATGGCCGCAGAACGTAATGCTGAATTGTTACATGCACACCAAGCCGGGAACTGACAAATGCTAAACGTATTGCACATTTATTACACAAAGGCGATTTCATAGGGCTTTAAAGTTTTCAAGAAGAGCTTCAATCCGTTGTTAAAGTTTGCGGCCTGCAGCTATATTACATGCGTCGCAGTCGCAATGACTACGCCCCAGTCGTTGCAACGACGAACCATTTTCGAAATATTGCATGAAATGCTGCGGTGCCCGTGTGGCACGTGCATTAGAGATACGAGCCGCAAATTTTACCAGCTTTTTTAAACCTTTCTTAAAAATTATAGTGTTGTGCGAAATCGTCCTTGTGTAATACATTTGTAACCTGTTTCGCATCCGTCATCATTTTATGACTTTGTGTGTTTTAAACGCGTTAGCGGTCATATGTTCCGCATAATTCTTGCTTTTCATTGTGTTCTCTGCTTCCCCTTCAAGCTTGTACCTCGCAGTTAAGGACACCTTGAAATCATCAAATTACACTGCAATTCACTCATACGATATTTATGTTAGAATTATCTTTAATCGTTACCAGTCGAACTGTTTATTGATTTCTCTAAATGAGCGTTTAATAATAAGAAGAAGAATAACAACGATAATAATAATACATGCATAGTATAATGTGAGATAAATATTACAATACAAAATAACAATAATAATATATACACAAAGAGTTTGCAAAATTGCCAAAATCACGGTTAGTCAAAGCATTCAGATTTTTGTTATACTTTTTACGGTTTTATCATGCTTACATAATTCGTTTTTTGATTTTTCGAGAATTTTTATTTTGATTTGAAAAAGTGGCTGATGGAAGCAAAAGTTTGTGTTTTATGATATCATTCAATAAAAAGACAAAAAATCCTAAGATTACTTGAACTCATAATATTTTATTAGATGATTTTTTTAAGTAATAACTCTCATCAGACCAGCTTACATCGTCTGTCAACTATTTATTCATTCAATCCATACAAATAAGTAAGAAACGGATATCGTTTTCTGATCTGAAAATGTACCGGTCTTTAAAATACGTGAAAAAAAAAGACAATCTTCACTTTCTTCAATAGATGACCCATTTTTACTCATATGATGTTGGTCATACAAAAATATTGACGCGTAAAATGGTTTACAGTTGCGACTACTGCTTAGTATTGGATGCTCAATTCTTCTTAATTTTGAAAAAGATGTTTCTTTTAATTCAAACACACGAATGTAATATGTTTGTATTATAGTGCTTATATAATTCCTATGATTTGATATTGTTTATAATTGGATGACAGTGGTTCTAATTCTAAGCAAAAATGAAAAACAAATGCAATAATAGTTTGTTTTGATGTTCAAATGTTTTACTGTATGCAAGTTATAGATTAATAACATACTGAAAGCATCAATTCAAGAAACGTTTGTAAATTAACTACAGCTCAATACATTAAGTTTTAATTACAACTGTAAAAACAGCATTTCGGTAAATCTTCTACTCGTCCATTAAAGAAGTAACTAATTTTTACTCTCTAATCTCTTTGACGAAAATATTTAAATATTTACATCATTTCAGAAAGAGTACAAATGACAAATATAGTATAAATATGCATTTTTAATTTTATGTTCGATATGGTATTTTTTAGATAAAACAAACTATACACAAGATGCACAGGAGTTCCTGTAATTTGTTCTGAAGTAAAAATAGATAAATAAATTAGTATATTATACTTCTCAAAAATACTATCACCAAATTGTATCCCGACAGTCATATCTTTCATAGACAAGATCATGATTTTTAAAAAAAAATAAAAATTCTATGATACGGAAAGTTCTGGTGTTAGTAAAAATGTTGTTGATATTAAGGGGACAGTGGATGTTAATCAAAACAAAAATCACCAAAAGTACAAGAACGTTTTTATGAGTAAGTAAGGGAAGCTGCTGTACCCACGGGCAAAATTTACTTTTAAATTTTTGCTGGTTTCTGGGAATGGATTATCGATCGGGAAATTTTTCTGGCAGAATCTACAACTTATCATCTAATTTGGCAATTTTTTTCAGGTAAAAATCTCAAAGCTTTCAACTTTAAAAATTTTTTCTTAAAAAACATATTTTTTGTCCGTGGGTACAACACTTCGTTCACCCCGCGGATAGGTGCCTTTGTACCCATGGACATACAAAAAAAATGATATATAAATAGGTCTGAGGAACTCCATTATACTCAATACATTTTTATAAGCCATTTTATATTGAAATACTTCAAACATCCATTGAAAATAACAGAAAATAACATTAAATAAAATATCTAACAGAAATTAAACTTTGAAGATTCATCGAAGGTTTCTTTCCCTATTTTTAATTTTCCTTAATTTTTAACATTAGTGAACTCTTTAAAAAAATTGTTACTCTTAATAGAGTTAATGATGTTATAAATAATTAATATGTTTGTGAACAAAAAAATAACTAGATTCGTAATTATTATGGCTCTTTATGTACCTACATAGTAACCTCAATTTATATGCAAATTGAAACCTTTAACCAAAATTAACTTATTACAAAAAAAAAAACCTCACTTTAGATTAAACCAACAAAAATCTATAAAAGTCGACTTCAAATGAAAACAGGTAGGATTGACGGTCTGTAGATCCTACAATAGGTGGGGGTTACTTCAACACTATATCTTCAAGCCCTACTTCAAATTCATCATCATTGTTGAAAGCGAATTTCGGACGTTGATGACAAGGCACCATTTTGAGGTACTCCACATTGTAAGAAGACTCACGTGTGACTCAAGGAGACTAAAAATTGCCGTCCGTGGATACATATGGTTATTTGTCCTTGGGTACAAAGGTACGCCATTTTGGTTTTACAAGCCAGTCACATCGACAAGACCACAGTTTTACAACATTAAAAATCAGAAACAAAACCTTAAAAATATAGGGAATCATGATACCTAAAACAAAAATGAATAATGCATTCTACGACGGACGAAAAAAAAAATTGCTCTTCTTTTTTTAAAACTTAGATCCTACTAAAACCGAAAAAATGTGATAGAATATTAAATGTTCCTTTGATGGAGTTGAAACTTATTGCTTAAGCACCGTCATTTGTTGACTGACGTACCCATTTTTAGCTTCAAATGTCATTATTTGCTGTTTCTTCAACAGTGGCGTGAATAGCATATGTTATTACCTTACAATAGGAGTGACCTTGCCCTCTATATTAAAACTGGAAGAGTCTATTCCAAATCACATTCTGGAAAAGTCTTCCATCTCAAATGATTACTTCAACCAAATGAAATTAATGATAGTTTAACAAGCAGATCGATATTCTCTTTTACTTAATATGAACTAGAAATAATTTATCATACTTTTTCCCTAAATATGTACACACTTTTAATTGAGGTATATTTACTATTTTGTAAACTATAGGGAAGGGTGACCCAAAGCGGTTAGGTTTTTGAAGAACGCTCGGAAATTGCAGTTTCTTGATTTTTATCGCAACAATTTTGGTTTTATTTCCTAGCAGCGTTCTTGAACTTCAATATAAAAAGTGATTTTTGTTTTATTTCAAAACCAATATTTAATTACTATCAAACTTTAGAAACCTTTGAAAAACCCGCTTTGCCCTACCAGGGACCCTAAAGCGGGTAAGCTTAACTCGGTATTTAGTACATTTGCCAATCAAATATGAAGTTATAAATGATTAAAATAATTGACTAGCTACCTGCGATTATTAAAAAAATATAAAAAAGTTGTAATTATCCAATTTAAAGTCAGCACATTTGTTTATGAAACATGAACAAATAACTGATTAAATTAATAGACACATTGATTGCCATCCGAAAATAAAATTTTAAAATTATACTTATCCTATTGAAATAGGAAATCTAAGTCAGCACAAGAGTCAAGAAATTATAAAAAAAATATGTATGATTAAATCTTATACCCGCTTTGCCCAAAGGCACGGTTTTTATTTCAATAATCATAACCTTAAATTTAAAAAAAATAAACAAACGAAATGACTATCGTGGTTTGTAGGGTGGATGGTGTCAGAATAACGTAATATCATTGACAATCACAAAAAAAAGCTTGTCTTCGACTAATCACAAGTTACAAAACTTCATTTTCTTTTTAAATTTTAATTGAGCCTGGTTGCGCCATGCCGCTTCACTGCTGTTTCGTATTGACTGATTAAAACTCGGGGGAGCTCATGTAAACACGACATACGTATGCATCGCCGCTTACACACCATGGGGGGGAGGGGCATGCGAAGGCCAACCCGCTTTGGGCCACCCTCCCTTATAACTTTCATTGGTGAAAGATAAATCATCCTACTTTTTGGAAAATAAAATGCACATTCCTTATTTTTTGCTCTCAAAAAACGCACCCCATATTTGATTTGATTTGATTTGATTTATGATAATATACATTGGGGTATAAAGCTATTCTCAGCGGAGAAGCTTTTACCTCTACAATCTTTTTCCATATTTTATTTCCAGGACAATACACATGAAAGATGTACATTAGATAGGAATGAAGGGCTTCCTTCACCCAGGGCTTCAGGCGGGAATCGAACCCGCGCCTTTACAAAGTAGTTGGCGAAACCACTCGGCAACCGAGGCCCCCACCCCATATTTCGAGTGAAAATCGTCGATATCATGTATTTGCACCATGAAACGTTGCCAAGATTTTTTCTCAATTCGCAGACAATTACATAATTTCTAATTAAATAAAGAGAAATTTCCACTCATAACTTCAGCAATCGTCAAAGAAACTTCATTTTCGTCATTGTTTACTTAACTTCAAACCCTTATTTTCCGATATCTATGTTCTGCGCATGATGATGTCCAAAACTTACGCAACGCAAAGTATATACTCCATTGGAATAAAACTTATTTTGTGGGAAGTTTCATAACATAACATCAGCAGTTTTAACGGTTACATTGCAAACATGGATTGAATAATACATTTTGTTTATTTTATAAATCGGTTGTTATTATTTGGTAGGTTACCCTAATAATTCCAAATTTTTTTATGAAGCATGCCTTTAATGGCTTGTCCAGAAACAACAAGGATTCCCGCAACAACAAAAACACTGTTTGCCGAAGCTTCTCACATAAGTAGAACAGTTCACTGGAGGTAAATCTAACGTGGTCTTAAACATAACGGATAAACCTTTCATATAATACAACTAGCGACCTTTCGCGGCGAAGAAGTTAAGCTTCAGAAAAGATACAGTCTAACATTTGAAAAAAGCAAATTCACCCGAGATGGCAGAACCACCTAGTTCGACGGTATTTGATGCTGTGCAAATTAACATGTTCTGTTGTACAACTATAGCTGGTAAGTAAGTGATGCTTAAAATTGTGTATGCATATTTGTATTTGACTTAAAAGGCTCTTTAAAAGGTTTTTACACCCTTCAAATACTACACACGTTTAAACGCTTCCCAAAATGTATGAAATTAAAAACTTTAGTTTTGTAATAGGACTTAAAATACATTTTAGAAGTAAGAAAATATTTTGGTTAACACGATGAAGTTCTTGAAACTTTCGAAACTTATTATTAAAAAACTCAAATAAGATGTTTAACAAAAATAATGTTAAAAAGAAATCATTAGTGTATTGTTTTGCAAGGTAAGATTTTTTTTTCTACCCTTAAGGTAGATCTCCTGCAAGACTCCCCACAATGTGGTACCCATAAGCGTTTCAAAAGAAAAGGTATGGTGCTATGGTTATTAGTCATTTTGGCTTGTTTTTGCATGGTGCAATAGAAGTTACTTAATTCTAGTTCAAAGTACATAGTTCATTTAATTAAACACGATCCGTATACAATTCTTGCTTCTTTAGATAGATTGCGTGATCATTATAGCTCAATATTACCCCCCCCCCTTCCGCAAGGATTTTCGAGCCCTAAACTTAGAAACGATGTGATCATGCAACAATATTTCTTCTGAAGACTAGATAATTCATGTTCAGAAACATTTATTTTAAATTGAAAACATTTAAGTATTATCAGGGCATTTTGTTTAAATACAGAAGCTTGCCATTTTAAGTAAAAATTGCAATTGGTTAAAAATACTTTGCGTGATAAATGATGCACTTATTTTTAGATACCTAGTCGTGCTACATATCATACATATGTGGAAAAAAATTATATAGACGTAATATCGTCCACTGTCCTCTTAAAAAAGGGACAGAAAAGATTTAGCAGTAGGCGTTTAAAGTCAGAAGGAACACCTACGTTCTTTTGCAATTGCTAAATACAAACACGTACACATTTGCACATGATTATTTGAACTCATCAACCAAAAAGAAAACATTGACTGGAGTAAAGCTGACAGTGACTCTATATTGCTGTATTATGATAAAGTCCATCCCCTGAAAAACCAATTATTCCTTTTGTGAGTGAACCGGGTTGATTCTGTCAATACCTTGAGTTGTACCTTTACAATGTTAAGAAACTACCATAACTTGATATAAAATGGTATTAAATTTATACTTTTATGAGTTATATATAATGAATTATATTAAAATGAATAATGTATTACAGTATTCGTAAAAGGCATGCATAGTAATTTGTATTCTAATTGTATGAAAGAGGCAATTATTTCTTAATTAGAGGCAATCATAGCAACAAATTAGCATTTGACACAATTTCTTGCAAAGGTTTTGCAAATAACGACTAGACAAAAAAATTAAAAAATCTCTTTATGAGTATTTATTAAATTTTCAAAACTTTTTAGGTTCTAATGTATAAACAAATCGACCAGAAATTATTTAAAGTGTTTTGTTACAAATGAGATGTATTACGTTTGAAAAAATAGCATTCAAGCAAAAGCAAAAAAACAGTAACCTAAACACAATCTATGAACGCTCAATTACTGATAATTGACCAAATATCAAGAGCTTTCATGTGTCGTTTGTAGACCTTAGAAAAAGTGTGTGCTATTTATAACAACTTACGGTCCAAAGTGACGTAGTAAATATATATATAATTTAACTTTACATTCATTAATGTATTTGTTGAAAAAATCTCAAATATAAACTCAATTTCTTAAGGCAAAATATGTGTTACTTGTTAGCGTAAATTTCGTTAAGTCATGCATTAAGTTATCATTCACACTGTCAAACAATATTTTGAGCAAACAGTTTCATTTGCAAATATATAAATGAAATTAATATTTTGATTGCTAAAATTATTGGAAAGCTTTTTCCATTAATTTAGCTAGAGCTCACTTAAAAAAAACAAAAAGTTTGTTGAGTCAATTGAAGTGTACACCTAATTCTAATTTGAATTAAGTAATGCTACATTGAATTGTATTTCTAGAAAACAAACAACAGCATTCTACAAAGTGTTTTTATCTGAATAAACTGTAGTG
The DNA here is from genome assembly GCF_026930045.1 of Uloborus diversus. Classification (NCBI taxonomy): domain Eukaryota; kingdom Metazoa; phylum Arthropoda; class Arachnida; order Araneae; family Uloboridae; genus Uloborus; species Uloborus diversus. The sequence goes on from NC_072740.1 coordinate 65,275,925, forward strand.
TTGTTTTGATAAACGCTTGTATACTTTAATGTAAAAAATATTATAAGTTAAATGACTGACTGTTCATTTTTATAACAAGCACAGTGAAAATTTGTTGTTTCACCAATGTGCAAGTATATTAAAATTGTAGTCAATATTGTCTTTGCTTGTTAGTTATTTTTCAGAATACAATAATATGTGAGCAATTGACTGCTCCCGTTGTCGAGTATTGAAATATAATAACGTAAACATACGGCACCTCAGAGCAACAGTAAGATATCTTAGTATTATTTCTCGAATTAGATGTCTTACTGTTGCTCTGAGGCGACAATCTGACAGTAGCGCACCTAGTGTCTCCCGGCTTGGCGATTTGTGGTGTATACCCCCCCCCCCCTTTGAAAAAATAAAGTGCTTCATGCAAACGCAAAAATCAAACAATTTTGAGAAATAACTTGTTTTTATTCATGTGGTATCACGAGAGTTTTAATTAACTAAGATGAAAAGGACAAAAATAAATTCTGAACGCATCTTATGCTAAACTTGCCTAAAAAAATATTTGCTCCATTTTCGTTGAAATTTTATTTATATCGTATTAATAATTTTAAGATTTTATTCCTACATGAAGTTGTTTTCCCTTTTTCGATCCATGGTTTGTTTATGTGTGCTATGTGATCATGCTTTTTTTTTCTCAAAATTGTTTGGCTCTTTTAAAAATCTTATTTATTTTCCGACATTTTAAAAAGCAGTCTCATTTCTTTTTAATACTTTGTTTCATGTTATCAACTAATACATGCTAAGGAGGTGACTATTTAAGAATCACTTTTGAAATAACGGCGTTATTATATATCAATCTGGATCACATATTTTTTCCTGGGGTAAATTGGATTCTCACGAGCAAATTTTAATGCTAATTTGAGCTTGATTACCCGGATAGTGATTTACTACAACTATTTGTTGGCTATTATCAAAGAGGCGTGTTCTTTCCACAAGTCACCTTTGATTCATGAGTTTTTGCGCCTTTATCTCACCCACGAAGGACACAACTATTGCTGTCGCTCAGTAATTATTTAAGTATTATTAATTTTAACACTACTGTAAGTCTAAAATAATTTAAAAAGGGCTAGTATTATTTTATATTTATAGTTTAATAAGAAGAAAATCATGCGTTTCATTAAGACAATACACCTTGCTTAATGTTAAATTTTACTTGCCGTATTTGTTGAGAAGTAAGTACTTAGAGACGAAATTACAAAATTTACACTACACATCAATTTTTTTTAGATCAACTATTATTATATTGTATATTTATCAAGAAACTCTAAATCCCAAGTTTGTAATTCCCCGCTGCCGAGATTGCTGCTCCGATACAAAATTATGTCAAAATGAAAGATAATCGACTAAAAAACTATTCAAAAGCTTATTTAAAGACAAATTGTGGGTCGTGGCTACAGCTTTAGAACAGGTTTAGAACAGCTGTTCTATAAATTTAAGCATAGCCAAAAAATTATGATACTGAGATTCAGTATTTTCGTATGAATAGCACCGTACATTTCATAAATGTAGTTGATTGCAGAAGCAGATACAAGTGAGGGGTGATCGGCCCTCCCTTGGAGGATTCTCGGAAAATTTTCGAAGTTCAAGTTCAAAAAACGTAATTTTAGACGACCTTAAATGAATAAGCATCAAGTTATCGACCTTAGGTCAGTGCTAAGGCAGAACTATACGAAATATACCGACAGCCTGGTTATGCCATCCAGAGACTGCAGTTTCGTCCTTAATATGGTATCATCAGTCTCAAATAGACAATAACCGTGCTGGAGGTAGATTTACTTTAGCTATAAATTTGTTGGCCCTATGAGTTGGCCTAGTTTAAATGAGACGACATCTGCCTTCCAGTTTGGTGATAATCTATTCCAGAGGACGAAATTGCGGTCTTTTAATGAAAAACCCCCATTTTTGTGGTTCCCCTCTTGTTTTTTTCGTGAGTTTCGCCAATGGCTAAAACAATTTTCGCCATTTAATTTAAGGGGGGGGGGGAGTTTGTCCGCAATCTAGTTCGGCTATTCAGTTTTCAGGCCGTCCTGCTTCCCCGGAAATGTTGCAGAATTGAAGTACAAAATATTTGTGATCAACATTTGTAAACCAGGATACGGTAGTAAAGAGTAAGCAATGAAAATCAATCGACCCTCCCTTGATAAGTTTTTGGATCCGCCTTTGATTGATTTATTAGTAGCAGCAAGTTTACACCCGTGTCAGACTAAAATATAGGGGCTAATTCAACTTTAACAGAATTCAATTACATCGAAAATGATAAATAGATATTAAAATCACTTATTAGCTATCATCATCCACATTTTTATTCTTAGTTTATTACACATTTCAAACCTTACTTTCACTCTTGTACGTGTGGGAAACAAATTTACGATAATTTCAAGTTATTATAAAACAACTTGTAATGCGGTAAAATCCTTAAAATAATGCATGAAATTAAAAAAAAAACTTATCATTCTAATCATTCATTCTTTACTTATTTTTTAGTTCTACCAGCAAAAATATCTGAATCAATATTAAAATAAATAAAACTTACTTTAAAATAAAAATGTTTTAACTGCACGAATTTCAATTGAATGTCAGCAATCTTTGAAGCCCTGTTGCCGCTCAAAAACAAAAATACTGGAGCTTTAACGACAGACTCTGTAGCCTATATAATTTTAAAAGTGGTTTTTTTTTAAATGTGAATTGCCCTAATTTACGTGAAATAACCCAACAGCAGTTAAAATTTGTTTTAAGGAATAAATAACGTTTGACTGTCAATAAAAATTTAAATAATTTTCACGAAGAGATGACCTAAACGGCAGCTCAGCAGACTAGATTCATGAAACTTTTTCAAATAGTGTTCTTGACTGCAACCAGAAAATATTTTACCTGGTGTCAGATGAGAGAATGTTGGGGGGACGAAATACGACAACTTTACCGTAAATTATTTAGCTGCCGATTTATATATATATATATATATATATATATATATATATATATATAGATATAGATATATATTTCCAATGGCTGGCAGCAAGAAAAGGTTACAAAGAACAAAATAGCAAAAACAAACACAATACACAGAACAAGAAACAATACAGGAAGAATAGAGTGCAATATTTAGCTGCCGATACGCTCTCTTGCTTCCCAATAACGGTCACACAGGCTACGTCTGGAAAGCTGGGTGCAAGTGTGCAGGTGACGAATGTCCATTTCTTCGTTTGAATTGGAAAGGGGACAGTTGGGACTCTTGACAATCCTCAAGCGGTGAAGGTGTTTTTGTAAACAGTCATGGCCAGTTAAAAGTCGAAACAAAGCTACTGACTCTGCTCTTGGTGCTGAAGGGACAAAATTACGGTTATATAATAAACCAAACTTTGTGGTTGCTTCTAGCTTTTAGGTCTTGGCAAAAAAAAAACTCTTGATTTTTTCCTCATATATAACTTTATTGAATTGTATGGGACTGGCTCATTTAGTAGTTGAACAATAGCAGACCCCCTCTTGGCCAGAGCATCAGCTAGCTCGTTTCCTCTAATCTCACAATGTGCAGTGATCCACTGCAACACCACTTTTATATTCTGCTTCACCAGATGGTTAATGAAACTGCGACATTCAGAAATTTCCTGCGATTTGCAGCTCTTTATCGATGCTATCGCCTCAATAGCCGCTTGAGAATCCGATAGGACGACACATTTCTTAAGTTTGAAATCACGGTATTTCAACTGATCTAGAGCCAGTTGTATAGCTTTTACCTCTCCATCGAATGCAGAGGCATATTTACCAACAGGAATAGAAAAAGAAAAGTACTCACTGTAGACGCCTGCACCTGCATTTATATGGTCTGCTCATCTTGACCCATCGGTATAGATATGTATCCATTCACTTTCGGGGTATTTAGTGTAGATCGTCTCCAGAGCAATGGCACTGAGAACTACTTGATCGGTCTCACTCTTTAAAACAGGCTGTATCAAATTTAAATATATAGGGGAAACCCGGGTAACGTGAATACCTTAAGCTTTTCTTGATTATTGTCGTTTAGTTATAACTTTAGAAATTGAAACAAATGTTTATAATCAGTCTTCATTTAATGCACTTGCGTAATGCAATAACAGCTGTCCTTAATATTAATTACACTATTAGATATAAAGCCAGTTTTCAACAATGGCATGAATATCCACTTTGCCCAACACCCCGGGTAAAGTGGATTCGTTACTAGGGCAAAGCGAACAACAACATTATTTGTCATGAAACTGAACATTAAAAGTAAAAAAACCATCGAAAATTAAAGGAACATATCCAAAAAACATTTTTTTTTGCTACAATGCTAATTGTTGTAGTTATTGCAAACAAAGAAATTAAACTTAAAAATAAAATAAGCGTAGAAAATAAAAGGAACACATTTAAAAAAACATTTTTGCTGCAGTGCTAATTGTTGTTGCATTACAATCAAAGAAACTGAACTTAAGAATAAAATAAGCATCGAAAATTAAAGGCTCATATTAAAAAGCATTTTTCTACAGTACTAATTATTGCAGTAATTATTGTAACAAGCAAAGAATTTTTTTTTAAAAATTCAACATCCAAAATTTAGGAGCATATTAAAAAAAAAAACATTTTTCTGCTACAATACTAATTATTGCAGTTATCACAAACAAAATCATTACCATTTTCGAATGCCGAACACTCTTTATGACACCACTCAGTACAAATATGACATTGTATCCTGTTTTCTATTGGCTGATCAGCTTCTTCAATGAACATTTCATCACAAAAAATGCACCTTACATCATCGAATTTCTTTACTTCCTTCTTCTTATCATTCTCTTATGCAGTCCTATGTTTTGTAGTAGAGATTTTTGATTAGTCTTTATGGTACTTGGTCTTTTTAATTGTCTCCTGAGAAGGTTTATTTGAAACATCATCTAGTTACTTCATGAGTCTTTTTTGATTTTTCAAATTTTTGTCTTTGATTGTCTTTTACTGGAGTACTTGCCTGGAGTGTAGATCTCTGTAGTTTTTATTTACGTGTTGTTATTGGTTTTACAGGATGAGGAATAGGTAGTAAAACGGAAGGACTGTAGTAGTTCCTAGAACTTTCAGGTTTGAGTGAAGCGGCGGGAACATCATTGCCTTGGACTTATTCTGCTGTTTCAGATCCCATGGGAGTATAAGGGCGGTCTTCAATGGTAGTATTGTCTTGAGACTTTAATATTGAAGGACTTTCAGGTTCGAATGAAGTGACTTGTCATGACCGGGCAAAGTGAATATGGCATTCACTTTGCCCAATCCGCTTTGCCCGTCAGGTACATTTTTGAGATTACTAAACATTACTAGAAAAACAGAGCATCTAAACGGGTCATCTACGGATAGTTGAAAGCTACATAATCGAACATCAAATCCTACTCATAACAAAGAACATGTCGCAAATAGTATTAAAGTTATAAAGGAAACACTAACCTCTGTAAACTAATATTTTTTTTTCCCAAAACATACTTTGTTCGCTCACTGGCGTTGTATTAGGTGAACTTGTCCCGACGTGTTTGCAGCACACGGAGCGGCAACAGGCGACCGTGGCTATGACAACGCGGCTGCCGACCAACTAACTATTTGGGAGTTATAGGCAAAATTTGCTTTGCCCTGGGTATCCACTTTAGCCGGGTTTCCCCTATATATTGTGAAAATGTTATAAAGAAAAAGTAGAATTAAACATTTCGCCTTGTTCTCAATAAGCGTGTTAAAAGCATTTCAAATATTACATTAGGGGAGACCGGGGCAAGATGACGAGCCGGGCAAGATGACGAATGCCTTAATTTTTCCGTTTTAAACTAGGTAACTGCATCAACTGCATGCTACTGGCTCTCGTATCCGCTGTTCGTTCAGCAATAGTATAGAGACCCTGAAATCGCCATATTTGTGTTAGTTCTGAAGCTTTGATTGTTTACCGTTGCCACGATATAACTTTTATGCATGTGTAAATAAGCTCTGCTGCATATACATATATGATATATCGTGTCTCTTGAGTATTTATGAGTAACTTAGTTTAAATACTACCTATTACCATTAATATATGTTAATTAATCGCCTTCTGTTATGGCAATGGAGAAGAATCAGTTCAAACAGGCAGTCTGGGGCAAGATGACGAGCTTGCCTATTGCCCGTGTTTCGGAATTTATTAAACTAACTATGTTGTCCACTTTATTAAATTCCTGTAAACGCTGTCTGTTTGTCCACGCGACCTTGCGCTTCTCCTCTGGGGCTAAAGGACGCATTGAATCAAGGTAGATATCGTTCGAAAGTGGGTGACGAAGGGCTATTTATAAACTAGTTGACCAAATGACTAATTGAATGAATTAAACCAAACAAAGAATATCCTGCTCTGCTAATTATTGACAATCGTAAATCTCACAAAGCTTTGCAGGCTATCTTATATCGCAATGAAAAAACATTATCATGGTTGGGTTGCCATTTCACACATCCCATCGTCTCTAGCTCCTCATACGTCATTTTTCTGACCATTAAAAACCTACTATAGCCAAGCATGTGACAACTTTATGGACATTCATAAAGGACAAACTATCACAGAAAAAAAATATTGGTGAGCTTTTGAGCACCGCTTCCTTCAAAGCAGCTATAGCTGGATATGCCGATAAAGGGTTTAAAGAATGAGGTATCGAGTCTCATAATTTTCTTGTTTTTTAGCGAACTATGACGTTGTTGGCTCTGAAACTGAATAATAGTGCTAATCCTCAGACCTTGGGAGTAGAAAACCAACATATAAACCCTCCAGACGAAGCAGAAGTTATGGCAAATGCTGATTCCGATACACCAAAGAAGCATGTTAGTGCTTTTGATTTCAATGCATTGCCTAAAGCAACACAATGCGAGAAAACAAAAACTGAAGCTCAAACATTCTTACAAGCACACCCGTCAAAGAAATGTCAGAACAAGGAGCAAAGCAGAAAGAAAACAATTATTTTAAAAAAACAGGGAAAATAAGCTCGTGAAGCTAAAAAGGGAGTTAAAAGAAAAAAAAAAACTCAGACCAAATTCCTGTAGGCCCAAGTCTATAAATGCGGGCCAAGCAATGGCCCGAATATTCATGCCAAGCAATGCAGCTGCAACAAATTCAAAGAATAGTGTTCTAAGATGCCTTGCTTGGAAAGTGGAATTTTGAGACCCTCCAACAGAAGAATGGATCCAGAGCTGTAAAAGCCAAGAGTGGTGGCATGAGGAATGTTCCAATCATGAAAATGGTATTTTTATTTGTGTCTATTTTTAGCTGCAGAACTTAACACTTGAACATTACGCTACAACGCATTACACTTAATTTGATACTTAGTAAGATGTTCAAACACAGTTATCGTTTGTAAAACTAGGTAACATATTCAAAACATAAAATATATTCAACCTTTTTCAACGTTGTCATCTTACCCCTTGGTCAAAGTCATCTTGCCCCAGTACTGGGGCCAGATGACGATTTGTTAAGTTTATGAAAAAATAAAAATATCCTTCGTTATTTTTATTTGAAAAATTAAATGGCAATATGTTTAATACTACAAAGGACTACTCTAACAGCTCATGTAAAATTAATTTTTCTATCCTTAGAAATAAATTAATAAACCACGAAAATTGTTAGCATAGTCATCTTGCCCCGGTCTCCCCTATATCATAGTAATGAAATGAAATCACTAATATACCATTATAACTATCTTAATTAAACGCATCAATGCTGTTGTAAATGACTTATTATACCGCATAAAAATAATTTTAAAATTTGCTTGCACTTGCAAGAACTCTATCCGTATGGGAAATTCCCATTCGTGGTCTGCAGTTTACAGGGTCGTTTCAACATCCGTATTGACTGGAGGACAGTGAGAAGCAGAGGGATGTAAGTGGACATTTTCAAGTTTTGAGTAAAACGCGTTTAAAAATAACTTTCTAGGTAAGCTTTCATTGATTTTTTTTTTCTTCTAAAGTATACAGTACAGCAGCACCTACCAAGGCTACTAGTACTATCTCTTGCCCCAAAACAGAGGAAAGGTTCACTTACCATTTCTACTGGTTATCTTCAAATTTTTAATTCTGCCACTTATATCCCTTTGCTGCCTCAAATGTGTGAAGCCGTTTGTACTAGTAATGCCATGATTTTTAGTCGAATTAAATAGCCAATTTGCCTCGAATATGTATTATAAAAAGATGGATATTCCGTTATTCAGGATCAAAATAACAATATACAACTGTTTGATGCTTGGAAAATGTATTATACTCAACGGGATATTCTTTTAACCGATTACAGTTCCCTCAAAAAAAAAAAAAAAAAAAAAAGAAAGAAAGAAAGAAAGAAAAAGCTGTAAACCAAAGCTTACCTTTATACTTTGTAATATCGTATTGTTTCGGAAGTCTATAATTTATTACTTACGCTACGATACGTTAATGAAAATATTACTAAAATGCGCCTTTTTACATTAACTCCTTGTATAATGATATAGTAGTTATAAAATAATATATCTTTCATTAAAAAACAACTTATCTGCTCATACGCTACAAAAAGCAATAAACTCTAGAATAATAAACGCATAAAAATATATTCATAGGAAGAATATAAACTTTTTAAAAAAGGAGAAGTGATATCATCGTTTCGTTAAAAAAAGGGATATTCATATAAGAATATCTGTTAAACTCTGTAATTTACTACTTAATAAAACATTAATTTGTAACTTATATTATTAATATTATCACTAACATGTGATTTTTACATTTAACTCTTAATAAAATAATAAAATGATCAGTGTAATATAATTATTTTTCACTGAAATACTATAGTCGTAAAAATAAATTATTAGAGAAAACTTAAGGAACAACAATAAACTCTAGGTAGTCTAATAAACTCATAAAAATAATGCATCTTACGACTCATAAACTCTTTTTTAAAAAAAGGACATGTATTAACACAGATAGTTTGTAACTTTAATAACATATACACGAAAGAGTGGAGTTTCTAATTATAGGTTTTAATCTTTTTTCATTGACATTTCTGATGCTCCGATCTTCTGACCTCAGCGTATCGATTTTGTATTAGCGTTTACGATGTCGCGTTTTGGGATGATGCGTCGACACTATCTAAATCAAGATTAAAAGGGAAACTTTGAAAAGGACAGTATTTCAACTATGTCACTTTTTAAAGTTTGACAAGTCCGTGTTAGTTTTATTGAAGTAAATTATATCATGTGCTTAAAAGTCTTTCTTAACATGTTACGTTTAGTAAAGGGTGTTTTTTTTAGAAGTGTAGGACTTTAAGTTGGCAACATTGTTTGATATGTGTGCCATTTTGATAGCTGTCACTTGTTTTGTGTTCAGTTTGGTTTGCCATTTCATCATGAATAGACACTAGGCGGTGCAACATGCCACACAGCGCGTGTCACAAATGATTTATTAAAAGAAACGATCGGTGAACGAATAATTTTGCGGAATGGACTCATGAATTGGCCTGCAAGATCATGCGATTTAACACCACTGGAATACTTTTTGTGGGGCTATGTGCAGTCTTCTGGTCTACACCGATAAGCCTCATACGATTGACGCCTTGGAAGAGATCATTCGCCACCTTATCACTGACATACGGCCTCTATTGCTGCAAAAAGTGAGAAAATTGGACTTTCCGATTAGACTTTCTCCGAGCCAGCCGAGGTGGCCATATGCCAGAAATCATACTTAAATAAAAGTGACAAAGAATCATCTTTTGGGAATAAAGCAACATTCATTGCAATTACAACATTTAACTGTGTTTTATTTGAACCTAAAGTTCTCTACCTCTAAAAAAAAACACCCTTTATACGTTCCAGAAGACTGAAAAATAAGACTTGTCACAAGCATTCTAAGATATTAAAAAATCATGTCGTTTTGTAGCATTTGTTTCAGCTCAAATCATTTACTGTACTTATAATGAAGTTATTAAATTCAACTTATAACAAAAGTGTCGATTAAAGTAACGTTGTGAAGTACAGCTGTTGGAATGGCTTTTTTATACACTCAAGCACAAATCAAACAAAAACAAATGCTGTTTTAATTTCTTGAGAGAGTAGTGTATTTTGTGCAACGCAGTTGTATACGTTTAGTAAATATTTCAATAAAACGTGTTTGAACATATTGAAGCAGATATCTTCCTCAATTCATACATGATTTATTAACTCAAATTTAAAAGTTGGACATACAGGCAACTCACGCAATACATTTGAAACTGATATACAGGGTTAGCATAAAAGAATGTCTCAGTTTAAAAATTTATATTTCATTAACTAATACACTTACCACTATTAATGATACATAAAAATAAAGATTAACTGACCAAGTTTTTTTTCTCTCACAAATGTTCGATGTGTGAGCCTTTTGTAAAGCGACACACATACATTTTGGAGTGTTTCACTGTGAATTTTTCGTAATGATACGATTTTTCAGTTCTTGCAAGGTTGTAGGCAGTGGTGGAGAATAAACAGTCTTTGACGAAACCCCATAAAAAAATCATATGGGGTTTGGTTTGGGGATCTGGCTGGTCAACGCATAATGGTTAATCATCATCACCTGCACAGCCAATCCAGCGTTACGGGGGGGTCAGCGGCTCAAAGAAGTGGGGAGTAGGGGGGAGGGGTAACCCCCTTCCCCTCGAGGTCTTGTTTTTAACATTGTTGCCAATCCTAATACATGTAGTACGCATGTAAGGATTGTGTTGTGACCAAAAACCCCTTCCAGTAGGAATTTCTGTCTGCGCTAGTGCGAAACGTGCACGTTTGAGTAATAACGTACGTTCAAAAAAAGTTGGTCAGTTTTTCTTTATTTTTATGTATGATTTATAGTGGTAAGGGTAATAGTTTATGAAATAGAAATTTTTAAATCCGAGACATTATTTTATGCTAAACCTGTAAAATGACACATATTTAAGTTACCACATTTTTTTTTGTTGAAGGGGGTGGGTATTTTACCTTTCTTAATGTACTAATTTTACATTTAGAAAAAAACCTTGAAGCTTATAAATTGAATATAAGTTCTATGTTTACTACTAATTCATAAGCACAAAATTCCTCCATAAATTATTAAAGCTGAATGTGAAATGTCTTTAACTATTCAATATCTTTTTCGTGGAATCTATTTTTTCCCACGGGATTCATTTTGGAAAAACTTTGCTTTCTCTCATCAGCTAATGCTGTGGTAGAGAAACAAGTGCAGTTCTCAATATTTAACTCTGTTCTTTCAAACTCGGAGTTTTGTGCGCTGTGTTTGGCAAATATGAATCCTTTGAGACACAGAAAGAATGCATGCTCACTTCGTATACGTGTTTCATCTTTGCAAAGGCTTTGAGTCACTAAAAGAAAGACAAATGTTTACCTAGATCATTTGACTTAGTGATTAGATAGCATACGCATGAAACTGAAAAAGAAAGCGGAAAAAAACGGAAATTCTGCGAACGAAAAAAAGAAAAAACAAATTTATTTCAATAGTGGGCAGTACGTTCGAACTTATTTTCTATTTTTAGTTGAAGTACATGTCTTCAAACTAAATGATTTACTTTAGTGATTATTAATGGATGTTTATTAATTTGTTGCGTGCAGAAAATGCGTTTTTTTCTAAATTTTAATTTTATGTTTTTATTATGATTTTCATACAAAAGCGTAGTTTTAAATTTCATACTTTATTCAATTTAAAAAGCAAATTGAATAGTGTGAATAAATTTAAAAGAAAAAAAAAATTTTTAAGGTCGTCCACCCGGGTCTCCCCCTGTAGATTTGTTTCGCGTGACCTATGACAAAAATCAGCAATTTAATCTACATCAATTACGTTTTTAGTTTTGAAATCAAAAATTGGATCTATGAAAAAAATTTCAATATCAGTTATGCACGACTGAATGAAAACACAACTTTAGAGTTTATTTACTACTAATTTACATCTCTTTCACATTACCATAAGTTCAGTTCAGTTATTAATGCTCCTAAACTGTCTCATGTGTTACCTTTTAACGGTATAGTTATTTATTAATTAAGATGGCAGTTTCCCGCAACGCCTGACTTTTTTCTCATTTGCAAAATAGGTTAGCCATATGTTACAAACTGTAATCAGTTTGTAACATATGGCTAATTTATAGCGATTCGAAGATCTTTGCGCTTTTTTTGTACGAATTTAGCTGGGTGGGTTTTTTTTTCTATGAAAATTCGTTATACATTGACGTTAGAAGTTATTTCACTTCCTGTCAACGAGCCTATCAGGTTACATTGGTTTGAGATCCATGCAATTATTTAAGTTGTTTTCAAGGAAAAATGAAAACAGTAAATCTCTAGCATTGCTTCAAGCATTTCACTTCACTTACCAGTCAACTTTCTCATAGTCTTAACAAGTAGATTCACAATTAAAGTGTGCAGCGTGTCGACGTTTAACCTGAACTACAGTCGAGCCGGCTTAATGGAATAGGCAATTTGCCAGGAAAAATTATTCTAATAAGCGGGATATTCCATTATCCGTGATAAAAATAGCACACATCAACGGTGTAGTACATTGGAATTTTATTACATTAAGCGGGATATTCTATTATCCGATATTCCATTAAGCGGGCTCGACTGTATCTCTTTTTCGCAACAGTTAGGCTTCGATGCAATCAAAATAAGATATTAAAAGTTTGACGACGGAAAAGTTATTTAAAAGTACATCATAATCGGGAAAGACCAAGAATAAAGGAAACAATTTGAACACGAAAACTTTGTTACAACCGATACTGATCGTTTTATGAAATGCGCCGCTTCGTGTTGACTTAAAGCACTGGTAGTTATGTTCATAGTTTTCAAGTACCGTATAGCGGCTAACAATGGCGTATAGGGACCTTTTGAAGCAGCGCAATGTGTAAAAATGTATTCACACCTGTTCTATTTAATTTGCATCTTATAGCATTTACTTTTATAACTATGTTTTCAACCGTAATTAAAAGGACAGCGGAGGGTAGTCCAAAGCGTTAGCTTAACGAAGAACGTTCGAAAGCTGTAGTTTTTGGATTTTTATCGCTACAATTTCAGTTTTATTTCCTAGCAGCGTTCTTGAACTTTTAAGTAAAAAGTGTTTTTTGCATTATGTCAAACACAATATTTATTTATTATCAAACATTAAAAACACTTGAATAACCCGCTTTGCCCCATCAGGGGGCCTAAAGCCGGTAAGCCGTTTAGGTAAAGCAGGTAAGCTTACGGCTCTTATAAAAAATATTTATAAAAGCTCATACTTATCCAATTTAAATCGAAAATCTAGATCAAGCAGCAAGTTTTTTTGTAACCCATAAAGAAATAACTGATTAAATTAATAGACTAAATAATTGAAATCATAAAAAATAACTTTTTTAACTTTTACTTATCCTATTGAAATAGAAAATCTTAGTCACACGTGTCAAGAAATTATAAATAAGTATATGATTAACTCTTATACCCGCTTTGCTCAAAGGCACATTTTTTATTTCAATAATTATGACCTCAAATTAAAAAACTAACAAATGACTAAGTGACTATCGTAGTTCGTAGATAGATAGTATCAGAGCAACGTAAACTAATTGACAATCAAAAAAATAAGAAGGTCTTCGACTAATCACAAGTTACAAAACTTCATTTCTTTTTATAGAAATGTATCTATTTTTTTCTTTTTAAATTTTATTTTTAAGCCTGGTTGTGCCATGCCGCTTCACTGCTGCTTCGCTGTGACTCATTACAATTCGGGGGTGTTCATGAGAACGCGACATACTTGTGTATCGCCGCTTACACTCCATGGGGGGGGGGGAGGCATATGATGCTACCCGCTTTGGGCGACACACCCGCTTTAGATAGCCCTCGCCTAGGTGTTTTATAATTTAAAATTGGACAAAACAGTTGTTCTTCTGACAGAGCAATATCTTTTCATTATTGTTTTAGGAGTCTGCTCATTGCGTTAGAATTTTGATCTGGAATATCACCTTGAATTTTACTCGTAGACATTTTATGTCATTATTTTTACGGGAAAATTTCCACAAGTATGATTAAAGTATTTAGAGTCAGATTATTTATTTACTCATGTTCTTTTTTTTTGATAGATATTTTTCATGTCAGTCTTTTAATGTTTTCATCCGGATATCATTTTATTCATTTTTTTTAAATTGAAAGTATGTATACTTAGAAATAACAACTACAAATATAATTCACTCAACTTAAACGTGTACATGTCCGTATCATTTTCCTGTAAATGAATCATCAAAATGCAAAAAATAAAAATAAGAAAAAATAAATAAAATATATAAGTAAATAAATAAATTTTGATGTCATTTTTTTTCCTTCAATACACTAGTTTCAGCACATGTAATATAACATACCATTGTAAGGAATAGCATGAAATATGCTTCAAAAGTGATGTTTTTATTATTTATTTTTTATTTTACAGAGGGCGGCCAAATTATTATACTCGAACAAACTTTTTTGTATTTTTATGTTTTTTTACTGTTACATAGTTTTATTTTTTGAACACATTTTACAGTTTATTTTAAAGTTTAAAGTTTGTTCTGCCACAGCTTTGGTTTTTTTTAATATTTTAAATATGATAGAAGTCAGTGCCTGTAAAAGTTTCAAGTTACTCGCTTCTGCTTGTGAGTGTGATTTTTTTACAAAATAAAGATATGGCATAAGTAGCCATATCATGCATTAAAAGCATGCCACGCCTCATCCAAGCCGTGATTGCAGCAAAAGGCGAAGTTACTAAATATTAAATAAAAAATTGTATACCTATTTATAGTCCCGATCAGCATGTACTTAACGTTTAATATGTTTAATACATATTTTAAATAAACTTTAAAATGTGTTTAAGTAATAAAACTATGTAACAAAAAATAAATAAATAAATAAATAAATAAAACTAAAAAAAGTACAGAAAATTTTGTTTGAGTATAATAATTTGACCATTCTCTGTAAATATATGTATTTTCCGTTTTTAACTTATGTGTGCATTTTCAAAACAATATCACTTATATTCATAACGACATTACAAATCATTTTATCATGTTTTTACTTATTTATTTATTTATTTTTTGCTTACAAGTATAAAATTTTCGAATTAAAATGTACGTAACTTTCTGCAATCTTTATTTCTATAATTAAACTTACATTAAAAATAAATGGAACATCCATTTTTGGAAACGCTGTTGCTCGTTTATGTATGGTAAAAGCGAAATGAAATAGCCCAAATTTAGTGCATATATGCACTGAGCGTAAACCTAGGAGCATAAGAAAGAAAAGACAAATTTTACATTGACTATCGCGTTGAAGAATTTACTATGTTTCAGTAAGTTGTATTTCATAATAAAGTTATAAGAAATTAATTTTTACGACCTTTCTAATTTCGAGGCAATACTTCATCAAGAGTAACAAATAAAAGCTTAACAGCTTTTACCATAATGGTTTTCATGTCAAACGCAGATAGTAAATTGTTTGACGAAATTCGATCAATAAAAAAGCGATTAGTAGACAATTTACTTGCTTTTATGAGGCTCATTACAGGCGATAATAAAACTCAACTAGAGTATGTTAATGGAGAAATCAACTTTGTGAGATTACATTATTGTCTTCAGAGGAGATACGCAAAGAAGCAATTGACCGAGCTGAAAGCTGTGAAGAATAAATTTCAAATTAATGTAATGTTCTTAGCTGTTCCTTCTCACTTGATAAATAAATCTTTTATGTTTTATGTTTTGGATAACTAATTAAACGTTCTTCATTGTTTCTTTAGCTTAATATTTCCGTTCCATTGTTATTCAAATGATATTTTAAAATCTGTGAAATAACAAGCCATTGTAAAATACTTGAGCGTTTGTTGAACCATTGTTTTTAGAAATTGAACAAATGAAACATTCTAATTAATAGATAAGTGATTAAATACTAAGATTACACTAAAATTTTTCTTTGACTAAAATTCTTGACTCCTGATTTCTTTGTAATGCCTTGCGTCTCATGTACCTATATTGCCGCATTAGCTAAAAAAGAACAAAAAAAAAAAAAAACAGTAATACAAAGATTGTTACGCATTTTATTTAATATTATCGCATACAAGGTACAAAAGTCTGTCTTATTTTATATAAATAAAAGGGACGACTCTAAAGTTGAAACTTTATTTTCATTTACCCCAATGTGTGAAAAAATGCTGGTGAGGTATATTTTTAAACACAACCATTTAAACCGCATTATAGTCGTTTACTTAACCAAACGTAGCAGTAAGACCTTCTTAAAAAATGTAAAGCTTTCATTTATATGCAGTAAAGCCTTCATTAATCCATTCGTTTCTCATTCTCAACCCTTTTTTTTCTTTTACAACAAAGCAAATTTTTTACCACAAGGTGATCGTAACAATGTGTATTTATTAGCTGTGCAGGATTAATTTGTACGGTTTCAAAAGATAAGGTATTGATGCAAAACTAAATCAGTATTCGGTAAAGGGTAAATAAAATAGATACGAGAAATGTAATTTAAAGCTAAGCTGAGCTAAACTTAATCAGGAGGAAACTGTACTACATTAATTTTTTACACACATTTAAGTTTAACTTAAACTTCATATTTTTCCGTTGCACCCGTTTTAAATTCTGAGTTAAGCGGCGTAAATTAGTATGATACATTTCATGCATTTTTAAAACTACGATTTACTAATATATAACGATGGAGTATTTAAACCTATCGACAAATTACAAAACAATTAATGAATCAAAGCAGTAAACGAATAAAATCATAAAGTGGATTTAACAATATCTAACTAAACTCCTATCATCCCTTAATATGGCTTTATTTTTATCAGAAAACATAACCGCACTCCCAAAAGAAATCTCAGTTCTGTAATGTTAGACTAGGCCAATTCCCAGACTGAGTTAAGAAAAGTGTAATTAGGACTCGTCAAATCAATCATTTATATCTATTGCACATACATGGTTCAGTGGTTCCTCGTTGTGTTCTTTCTTTGTAGGACAGACAAGTTAATTTATCATTTCCCAATATAAAGGTTAGATAAAGGGAATGTTGTCTGACTGCTAGTTTACCGCAGGTTTTGTAGAACGTTTACTACAAATGATGAGTTTTTAACATATCACATTTAGAGTGGAATAAATAGACTTAAAACTTTTTTTGCGGTCTTTTCTGTTTGCGAAATTTTTGTGCGGTATACGAAAAGTTCAATCAGAGTGAGACTTAATCGACGATTTTTTTTATAAAACAGGTGTGAGGTAGTAGCTTCAAGTGACAAAAAGAGCACTCCAAAGGGAGGTCACTGTGACCTCCCCAAAAATTTCCTTATCCGAGGAATGTTGTCTGACTATTTGGAAAATGATTATCACTTCGTTTATTTTGATTTCGTTTAAAGAAACAATTCTTGATTATTTCGTAAGTTTCGGGTTATTTTCTACGTGAGTCTTTTTTATGCGATCCCTATCCACCGCATAAAAAAAAATAACTATGTTGCAAAAACAACTTTTTTTAACGACTCAGGAACAGTGATTGCAATACCGGTATACCGAATACCGGTATTTCGAGATATTCTGAAATTTCGTAATACCGGTATTTTCTACGTTTAAATACCGGTATTTTCGGTATTAACTAAAAATAACAAATATATTTCAGTTAAAGAGTTTTCGATTTAACTTATTCGATATCTATTGCTATTTTAAACATACATACCTTTTTCAAAAAAACATTATCAAAATCAATCTATTAATGTAAAAGTTCGGCTTCAAAATTGCGAATAATAGACTACCAATGGATGAAAGTTTTTCGTGCCTTAATACGCACCATGTTTTTATTTTTAAATATCCTTAATTGCTTAATAGCCCTTTTGTAAAAGTTAATTTCAAGTGTAATTACAAATGTATTTGCGCTATAAATAATATATTTCAACCATCAGTTGCAACAATGTTTTATGACACATATTTTTTAATATTTGACTCATTTGCATAGAATTTTTAGAGAATCCTTTCCTTTTTAGTGTAATAAATGTCACCGGTATTGGAGTGCTGCTCTCTCTCGCTATTTGGCTGTATACTTTGCAAGATAAAACACAGCAATTATATAGTACCTTAAAAATTTACATAGAGGAAAGGCATAATGACTGGAACATATTTTCAAATATTTACATGATTATCAAGAATTTTGCTAAAACACGAAAATGAAAGCGATAATGAGAAACTTACAAAAAAGATCAAGTTTGACTAAGTTCATCAACAATTTCAAATCAAAGTGTTTATAAAACAAACACAAGCCTAACCTGTTTAAATGAAAGTTGTTGAACATCATGCTAAATATTCGAAAAGAATTGTTTCTCAAAGAGAAATTAGAGCTGGGTGGTATGAAAAAATAATAAAAATACATTACACAGTAGAAAAGAAACATCCATTTTATTTACAGTACCACCGATTAGCAGGAATTCCGAAAGATTATTTTTAACTGTAGAAAATTGGTACACTAAAACTTGTTCCAGGCTTAGTGACAATTTAATATATGCATTATGTTTCTTATTTACATCGATTTCTAATTACAACATTTGTTCCTTCATTTTATGTTTGTTCACAATAAGTTTTCTTAAGTAATGAACATTCTGCACAAAATTATGAAATATGGCAGAGAAGCAATATTTTTTGGTCATTTATTGATAATTTCAAATACCGGTATTAATACCGGTATTCCGGTATCATGTTTTAAAAATACCGAAAACCGGTATTGCATATTTGGTCCGGTATTGCAATCCCTACTCCGGGAAGTTTAGTATGATTCTTTTTATTTTGATTTTTTTTGTGCTATCCCTATCCACCGCATAAAAATATATTTGGGTTTAAAACTATTTCGTCGCTAACACTAAATTTGATGAAGCGTATATAGTTTTGATGAGATTAAAACGATCAAATGCAACATCGCTTCAGCCTACTTATGACTGTAATAGTCAATATCATGCGTTGAAAATCTTGTTCCTCGTGATCCAGAAGTTCGGTAATGTCATGTATGTTATAATATGAAATCTCCTCACCAATAAATGGTGAAAATACCGCAGTAATATTCATCAATAATTCCACTTAATAGAACACTTACGTAGAAATAGGCCTATGCTTAAAGCAAACTGGTAGTTAAGACAAGTTTAGTTAATTCCAGATTGTTTTTTCTGTAGGTTTGCGTTTGACTTTGATATTGCTAATTTTATTTTTAAAATTTACGCATTAACGCATTACCATCAGGTATTTGGTGTAAAATGTTGCATGATTTATTTACTTAAAGTAAAAAAAGAAAGAAACAGCACGAGAGTCAAACATATAACGTGAATTTCAAACAAATGAAATAATGTTGAAAAATAGTGTATTTTGTGGGAATGTGCTTATGCCCCATGTTTTCTAAGCAAAAGTTTATGCTTCGTAATCCAGTCAGTTGTTAGTTTGTGCACATTATTTCTGGTCCAACTACTGTGTTTCTGCTCTGAAATTATTACCTTTTCATTAAAGGTAAACTAATTTAAGTAATTTGATTTAATAAACACCACTCCCCTGCTCTGAATTTTCAACTACACAGTGTTTTTTTTTTCTCCCAAATGATTACATAATATTTTTAAAGCTTCGTTCTCGCTCAAACAATCATTTTCATTACCTCGTGGTAGCTAACGAGTTTTTTATGACATATACAAATTTTAAGGAGTTTGAATTATTTTTAGAATGCAGATGATGAAGTGCATGATGGCACTTACATCAGAGTAATAGCAAAAATAAAAACTGCTACGGCTTCCCTACGAAATGAAATGTGGGAGTGGATAGTCTCCAAGTTTTTTTCGTGAAGATTAACTAAAATGTGGCAGACTTATTCTTTTTTTTTTTTTTAAATAAATGGAAACATTCCATTTATCCCTCTGTATCCTGTGTCTCACTGTGCCTCCTACCACCTACCACACTTTATTTCAGACGACTTGACTTTTCAGCACACATTTTAACCAATTCTCACATATGAATACTGAATCTTTTTGCAATGTCAGTGCTAACTGAAATTATACTGCATTGCTCCATTGAATTAAGAATCGATCAACTTTTCATCTAATTTAACTAGAACTTCTCATGTAAAAAATATATAAACAGGGTGCTCCGTTTTAACCTGCAAGACCTTTATTTTCGCAACCTTTAGTCCTAGATATATACTTCCAATTGCAAAACTGTTAAAAATCAGATGCAGAGTTGAGGTATTAAAAGTTTGAAGCAAAAATAAAAATGAGTCGCAAGATAAAAAGTTTAACTTTTTATATGGGTCCCAGGCCCCTAACTCATATTTAGGGAAATAATCTCCATTCAAAACTATTACTGACAAAAAACACTTGTCATTTGTACGACGAAAACTCAAGGAGATATTCCAATTCAAAGTTTTAAGGGACCATACAGAAGATGAGATTGGAACTCATCACTCTTTCAGAAGAATTACAGGTCGTAAAGTAAGAAAAACAAGGATTTATGTTTTTCACTGCTATTCAAAATTAAATGAAAATGTTATGTCGTGATAAGCAAAAACACGCTACAAAACCTCGATCAGTTTGAAAAACCACACTCTATGTGAACATATAATTTTAAACACTTGTTAACTGCTATATTTTCCCCCAAAAGGTGTTATTGACGGCGAGTGAAAAATGATGTAAGTCACAAAACGCTGCGTTTCATATCTCGGTGAATATTCAAACTTTTTGTGTTGGAATTATTTTTCAATGGAAATTATTTCCCTAAATATAAGTTAGGGGACCAGGGGCCCGTATAAAAAGTTAAATTTTGTATATTTAACTCATATATATTTATTTTCACTTCAAACTTTCAATATCTTAACTCTGATCTGATTTTGAACAGTTTTGCTGTTATAAGTCCAGATCTAGGACTAACGGTTGCGAAAATAAAGGTCTTGCAGGTTAAAACGAAACACCCTGTATATATCTATATATATATATATATATATATATATATATATATATATATATATATATATATATATATATATATATATATATATATATGTATATATATGTATATGTATATATATGTATATATATATATATGTATATATATATATATGTATATATATGTATATGTATATATATGTATATATATATATATATATATGTATATATATATATACATATATATATATATATATGTATATATATATATATATATATATATATATATATATATATATATATATATATATATATATATATATATATATATATATATACAGGGGCGGACTGGCTAACTTTGGCCCAGTCGGCGAAAACATATTCTGGCCCACCATTCCAAAATAAGAAATTTAAATTTTGCAGGATCCTCGATTTTTCCTACACAGAGGAAAGACATAGAGCTGCCACCCTTGCCTGTTTTTTCAAGTTTCTATACCAAGTTTTAATTTCAAAAAAAAAAAAAGGTTGAATTTATAAAGTGTATGATAAGAAAAATACTGAGATTTTTTTAAATGCTATTTATAAATTTGAAGGAAAGATGGACTTCTATACTTACAACACAGGAAAGGAGGGGGGGGGGACAAAATTGTAAGCTATCAGTGGGCAATGAATTTAAGGAAATGGTGATGTCACGAGGACTTTCTCTGCAAAAATTCCATAGTTTAGTTCTTAAAAAATACAATATCAGTCAACCTTTGGTAACATTAATGAATTAGGAAGAATTCTTGGGTTCTTTCTTTAAATTTTTCTACATTAAAGCTTGAAAAACAGAACTGCAGACTTGGGGGAAGTCTTGCTGCCCCAAAAGTAAACACAAGGCTCAAGATTATCTCTTCAGAAAATGTTTCAAATTTGGGGTGAGGCTTTCAAAAATGCTCGAAATTGAGGCTTTCGGGCCCTCTCCAATGAACTTTTTAAAATTGGAAGTGTAACTTTTGGGGGTAGCTTGGAGACGCTAACTGAGAGGGAAAGGGAAGGATTTGCGGAAATCCCATGAAGTTTTTTGAAACTAAAATCTTAAAGGTGCAATTTCAGGTCATCTTGAGTGGTAACATTGATGGGCTGGGAGTTTGGGGACACGGACACGTTCCTTAAAATATACGTAACTGAAAGGCAAAAAACGCATCTCATGCTATCCTGAAGGACGTTAGGAGATAGATCAGGATTCGGAGGCAGTGCCTAGAAATTTTTTGATATTGCAGTTTTGAAA
Source organism: Uloborus diversus (assembly GCF_026930045.1). Taxonomy (NCBI): domain Eukaryota; kingdom Metazoa; phylum Arthropoda; class Arachnida; order Araneae; family Uloboridae; genus Uloborus; species Uloborus diversus. The sequence continues at coordinate 65,298,132 of NC_072740.1, forward strand.
ACGCAAATTTAGATAACGTACGAAAATCCACCGTTTAACTATCGAAAATCTATCGTTTAAAAAACTGGAAAAAGAAACAATATCCCTTGAATAAACGAAAACCCAACCCTTGGTGTAAAATAATCATTTTCTTCGACTAAAATTCTAAAACACACTTTAAAGAAAAACTTATAAACAATTCTTTGCAATTTAAAATTTTTAGCCAAATAAACAAAAAATGCATTGAAGTATGTTAACAGTAGCTTTGAATATAATAATCGCACAAATCTATTGTTTATCGCCAAACGACTACGTAACGGTAACCCAGTTGAATAATGAGCGAAACGAACTCCGATCGATTAGCGGTTCGATCTTTTCAACGAAAACGTTTAAACGATAATTTCGCTTTCTAGCTGAGCATTGGTTTCATTAACTATTTTTCCACGCGTACCTTTAATGACCTTCATATACTGCATGATTTGTTCTTTCAGCCAAGGATAACAATCATCCACTGATCTTTGGTGTACATCCTGTTGTGATTTATCTGGACGGAGATAAGATATGTCTTTTACAAATTCGACCATCTTTTTCCTTTAATAGTTTACTGATTAGTTTGATAATCCTCAACGTCTTCTTGCCAGTGGCGTCAAGACTCAGATGATTTGAGCGGAGATCAAATGTTGTTATGTACGGTACTTTCAGATTCAACTTCGACGAAAGGAAGACACGTTTTACGCGAATTTGGCAAGAAACCAGATTTTTTTCAACACTTCACTTTCGAATATTTCAAGCGAATTGAGATCTTTGCTTCAAGAAATGAAAGCTTTATTCTCTTGCCTTTTATCCCTTCGCAATTAATACATCAAAGCAGGAAATTTTCATCACAGAAAGCAGAGTTGAATTTCATATTGCCCTTGGGCATTTGGTTAAATATTTATTTCAGTTCTCTCTTTAACAGTGGGCTGGAACGCTAAATAACTTTTTTGGGCTAAGTTTTTTAGAAATAAATTATAGCCTATCCAGTAGTTTTAGAGCCTATTTTATATATATATATATATATATATATATATATATATATATATATATATATATATATATATATATATATATATATATATAAAACCATCTTTTATCTTTCTAACAGTAGTATAGATAACTTTGAGAAAAACATAAAATCCACTCTTATTAAATCAATTTTTTGTTCAATAAACACGTGAATCAATCAATTATATGATTTTTTGATCCATCGTTAATTTTGAACTTAAAAAATTGGAGGGGCAAAGCCAGTTCATGTAGCATTTCAAAACTTCTTCAGCTGGGGTCTCTAATTAGGGATTTCAGTATATTTCTCCCTTTTGTCTGTATAAAGTTGGCTGTTTAACGAAAATTTATAGAGAGTAGAGAGAGAAGCTTTGCTCATTTCAGGCAGTTTTTTTAATATTCAAAGGATTTCATGTACAGGGGCGTGCATATAAATTTTGGGGCCCGTCACAAATGACTTTTACGGGCCCCCTCCGTATTGTTTACCCCTACGTCCCTACATATATTTCACCCCTCATTTGAAAATCTCGGGCCCCCTTCAGGGTCGGAACCGGGCCAACAAGTGTCCCTCTCCTCCCTCCCCCCTTTGTCCACGTCCTTGCTCATGTATAATTTATAGCAGGGCCAGAGCCGCTTTGTCTGATAATGCAGGCCCATTAAATTTTTGTTAATAGACGTACAAATATAATTTTTTAACGCTCTTTTTTCGTCCCGTACCCTTTTTCAGGCCGCGTCCGACCCCAATTTCTCTGGCCCCTTCCCGTTTCCTCAATGTAGGAGCCATAGACCCTAGAGCTCGAAAAACTAGACAGAAAGCTGATAAGAGAGGAAAGCATTTGCACGTGTGAACTTCGGTTCTTTACTTTTTCCCTGCTTAGGATGGAAAAAAAGTAAACCTGTTTCCAAACGCTTTTTTCACATCGAGTAAGCAAATTACATGCTTTTTTAAAACCATTTTAACACTTTGAAAAATGTTAGGCTTGAATTTAAATGTATTAAGTTCAAAAAAAAAAAAAAAAATGCTTGAAGTGGCCCACTCGTTGGTTGGCCCAGTCGGGGATCCCCGACTAGCCGACCTGGCCAGTCCGCCCCTGTACATATATATATATATATATATATATATATATATATATATATATATATATATATATATATATATATATATATATATATATATATATGAAAAAAAACCCTGAAGGCGACTAGATTTATCGAAATGTAATAAAATTTATTATTTTAAGACCATCTATACCTCATTTCTATCCTCTGCCAGCTTTTAGCAAAGAAAAAATCTAAACTCCTCACTCTAGTAAGCAAGCAAAAAAGATATAAGTGTAGCAACTAATAAATAAATGAGCAATGCAGATTTAGCAAAATAAAGGCATATACCTAGCTATCTCAATCATTGCCATGTAAATTCACATACTATGCGCAAAACCTTAGTCAGCTAAACTGCTAAGTAGACAGTATCGACTACGTGAAAAATATTTCTTATATGGTATCTACTCCTGAATCATGTTTATCGTACTTAAAAGCGTATTGGGATCCATAGGAATGGAAAGCATAGCTCGCTGTTGCTGTAGATTTTTGCGATACTCTAATTTTTGAAAATGGCTGAATGTGCGTTTAGATGTAACAGTGACAGATGGAAATAATGTTTAAAATAAAAATAAAGGTTGTATTTTTTTTTTAAATAAAGAGCAGCAAGATTAGTCCCCCCCCCCCTTATTTTTAACGTGAATTTTTGAGTAAGCATTTGGAAAAATGGGGATTAACATATTTCGGTTCTAGGTCCATTCATCGCAGTCAGACGAGTTCATCGTTAACTTGTAATAAATTCAGTTTAAAGTTCATGATACAAATACAGTAAAAACTTCAGACAAAAGTAATCGTAAAGCAAGTGATCAAAGAACGTGAGAGCAGAAGAAATCGTAATACAAATAACTTCAAGAAAAAAAGTCAGCGAAATACAAATAAGTAAAAGAAGTTAAGACAAAATTAATTGTACTAAGATTTTATCGCATCGCAGTTTGTGCATTCACAACACTTTGCAGTAAATTCGTATATATGGTCATATATTTTGATCTCTTGATGGCTTCCCGCATTTTATATTTCATCTTTATTTTTCTATTTGTGTATTTTGCCTGTTTAGCAAAGAACCACTCGAGATTCTGAAATTGTGCTGCAGTTTTCAAAAGAGACATTGACATTACACCATTTACCTATAACTTTGTTTCTAGTACACATATATTTCCTGTGTCTGGCGTCTAATCTATTTAAGGATACTTATAAAAGTTTGAGAATTAATTAATGTAATTTACATCATGGTTTTGTTTTAAGATTAAATCAGGAAAGAGTTCATTTTTGCATTGAAATCCTACTGCATCATACATTATGATAAAGCAACATGGATAATGCTTTTCATCAAACAATGTGTGTCATTTATAAGAAGCATATTAAATTCGCCGAATTTTACCCATTGTAAGAAAATCATAAGAGTCCTTCAATTTACAAAATCAAATCTTACATTAAAATCCTACCGCATACATTATGATAAAACAACTCGGATAAGGCTTTCATCAAATAATGCGTATCATGTATAAGAAGAATATTTATTTCGCCGAATTTTATCCATTGCAAGAAAATCAGAAAAAATCCTTCAATTTACCAAATCAAATTTTGTTACCCTTAAAAAAAATCCTAATGACGAATGTATAAGCATCCATTCATGTAATATGTTACTTTTTTTCTTTTCCGTACTTTACACATTTTTAATCGGATTTATTTCGACTCATCTGTCTAGGCAACTGCAAAAGTTACTGAATTTTCCTTTAAAACTACTTTCTCGGCGTTTTAAAACACATTTTTGACGCGTCAGATAGCCTGATTGTTTACTTTTTCGGATTTCTTTAGTCGCCAATTCTATTTCGAAATGCATTATTTTCATCGGTAATCGGTCAGGCTTTCAACAATTTATTAAAACGGCTTCGAAAATCAAAGTTTTAGTTATTTCCTCCCATGTAATTTTAGTAGATTAAGTTTGGAAACAAAGCCGCTCCCTTTTTCATCGGCATGCTTACCTAATTAGTGTTCCATCGCTGTCATATTAACGGACTTGTTTTCAATCTTTAATGAGCTAATACTAAACTTCAGTAAATTATTTTAGGGTTTAAGATTTTTTTGTTAAGAGTAAGTTTAATGCATGTGTTGGATGTTAATCATTCTTATTTAACTTTATGTAATGAAAGTATTAGGAAATTAAAAAGACTTTGTATTTAAGAAATTAATATACAAGAGTCATATTGGCGATTTTGTGCCTAAGCGTACGCAATAAGGTATGTTTGTTTCCAAACTGGGCTCTGAGTACAAAGTTTATAACGAATTCGATACCACTGCTGGAAACTGGTTCATTACAGGCATGGTGATGTAAAAAATAAAATGATTAATCAGAATGTCTTAACTTGTCATACAAACTCAGCAAAAAATTTTATAAAAGCGAAACAAAACCAAATTCATGTAAAATAAATCGAAAAGAGAATAGCTTCATATGTATATAACTATGCTGCCATGGGAAGGTAAAGCGCAGTATCTGCAGAAATGACTTTCTGACAAATTTGATGAAACGCGTTCTGGATTCAATACTAACAACAGGACAACGCTAGATTAGGGCGGTTTTTCCGTGTTTTATTTTCAGCAGAAACTAAAAAAGTAAACTTGTACCATAATGCTAATAAAAATGAAAATAAATAAATAAATAAATAAAATAAAGGAAGAAAAGTTCGCAGATACTGCGCTTTGCCCCTTTTAGGAACAAAGATTTAGGTAATAATTAAATTTTCCATTGTCCAGGAAATACAATTTTAAAATAGCTTACTCTTATGTAAAGATATTTTAAATAATGTAAATTCCAGATAAACTGATTGTGTCTTTTATCCAACCAGAACTATTTCCCCGCTGAATCAGATAATGTGTAGTAAGAAATTTTAACTTAATGTAAATTCATTATTAAACATAAAGTCTTAAGTTTAGCGACTTCTTAAAAACAAAGAACATGAACTAATTCTTTATTTTCTCGAAAATGTTTTCAAATACCTTAATCGCCTAAACTAAGTAATTTGTTTACCCCTCTAACTCCATCTTCATTTCGATTGCTCAAAATCTGGGTTCTTTTGTATGAAACTAATGTCGACTCGCGCTACAACGCGAATTGACCTTCCCAAAATTTCTATGATGCGTGTTCTTCACGATTAACGAATTTTCGATCTAGCGCGAATTCCTTGCCCGTAACACGAACATTTTCTGAAGGGGAGCGTGGAGCTTAAGTATAACTTTTATTAAGGGTACTAAATACTGATCACTAAAAGGGCGGAAATTTAAACATCGCTTTGTTAGTGTATATAAATACCACTCCTCACCTTTCATTTGTTTTTCCTTGTAAATATTATAGTTGTCCAAACATAATTTCAACTAAGCACGCTGTTCATCTCAAGTTAGTGAATATGGAAAGAAAAAGAGAACGTTTTTCTGACAATTAAAGAAAATTCAAAGATTCTCGATATGCTTGAACAACTAAAAAGTGCGTCGAATATAATTTCTGTATATACTGTACGTGTACAGTACTATTATTGTGGTGCATCTTATTACTACCATATACTATACGTACCGAACTGTATCATTTGATACATTACTGTTTTGCATCATAACAGTATTTTGTGGTACTGTACACTTTAGGCACCCTCAATTGCTCCTCCTAGACTCCAGCACGCCGTCGAGTCTCTCGTAAGATAGGGCACGGGGATTTGTTCGCTGCGTCATCACTAATTTACACATATAGTTTAAAACAATGATTTTCCGAAACTATAAAGACATATTATTTGCTATTTTATCTCTAATGGCTCTTACAGACAATGGTAATAATAATCTTTTTACATTTAAAACACAAAAGTTCAACAGTTGCAACCACAGGAGGAGAACAAATGCAAAAATAGTTTTTAGTCATAACCCGGATGTGTATTTATATTTAGTTGATTTTTTATGTACTATGTTTTGAGTGCATAATCTTTGCCTAACCACTCCTCCATGGAAAAAAAATTTAAGATGACACTTCATGTTAGCGGTTAAATTTAAAAATAGATATTTTCTTCTAGCTTCACTTATTTGAATAAACAACCCCCTGCTCAGTTTGCTCGCCAACCGCGGTTCGACACCTGTGATGGCTCAATGCAGCCTTCGGCGGATGACAATTGATGTTTCTAATTATTTTAATCCTGACCGTCTTCAGATCACCCTCAATGTCCTACCCCTTAAGTTTTAAAGGGGTGAAACACGGTGAAATGGCTTCCCCTGGATTTCTTGTACACGTCGGTAGCATTACTGACCTGGTAGACATTTACAGTCCGAAGGCAGGGATAAAGTAAATATGTGTCTTTACCGCGTTATTTAACTGCACAGTATCATTAGAATAATTATAACCCGGTTAGTAAACGAAAAAATTCACTTTTATTACACAGTCAAATATAATTATCCCCCCCCTAAAAAAGGGGGGAAAATGCTTTGCAAAAAAGAAACAAATGTTTTTTTCAAAAAAAATACTTATGTTAATGCTGATGTGAATAATCAACATTTTGTTGCAATATTTCACGAATTGCAAAACATAAAACAATAGGAAACAAATTAAACCAAGTCCAGAAATGCGTTGAATACCGATTTGAAAATTCAATATTTTATCCATTTAATTCACAACTTGAAATAATGCTTGCTCTCTGACAACACTTATCTAATTATTCATTCAAATTCTAAATTATCACTGTTCTTGAAGCAATTTAGAGATAAATAGCTGTAAAAAGATATTATCAGAGAGAATAGGAAATATTTGAGTCTTATTAGCAATTAGAATGGAATATATATGCTGAAAGCAAGTGAATGCTGACTAAGGAATACTAAATCAAGCTGGGAGTCGAGATGGCGAGCATAATAACAAGGAGTTATTGGATGTCTTTTGGATCGTCCTGAATGAAATGGAAGCCTGGATGTGATTTGGAAAGCTCATCATGCATATTCAATACTTTTGTTGCTTAAAAAACTACTCATTCAGCTATATTTAAGATATGCTTATCATGGGTTTATTTTACATGACTTATGCGTTTTCGATGGAAAGTATTAGATATTTTTTTTAAAGTTTTCGAAAAGCTATACTTTTTTATTAATTTTTTTGTCTTTTAGGGCAACATATATTGTACTTAGAGTAACTAGATCCGTTTGTAGAAATAGATATTTCCCCCTAAATCGCTGTTTTTGTCACTTACAACTAATGTGACAATGAAATGAAAGTCAGAATAACTGGATCATGATCCTCACACCTATGTAAAGTAACATTTACCCGAAATTTTAGATAATCAGTAAAAATATTGATTTGTCGCCGAACGACAGAAAAACTAAATGTGATCAAGGCGCTTGCCATCTAGTCGCCAGAATGGATGACTTTTACTTTGGGTAAGCAAATTTATTTCTTGTTCCCCAGAAGCTAAATTTAAGTGAACACAAACATTAACATATTGACAAACCATAAACAAGCTCCTTAGAAAGGATTTCTGAAGAATCTTCCTGTGTCTTAGGTTGAGAATAAAAAGTATTTTTAGGGCCGGAAATATCCGTAGAAAGTCAGCGAACTTTTTTTTAAATATATTTTTTATGGAACACAGGTTGATAATTATGTTTCCACAATACAAAAACATCCGTCTCGCTTTTCTTAAGATTAGAGTTTTTAAATTTTGCTTTGGAGTATAAAACGCTTATAAAGATCAATAAAATGTTAAAACACTCAAAAGAACTCAACTTTGAAAATTGTTCGCTTTAAATGTAATCTAATGAAGTCTTATTGCCAAATATTATCCAAACCATGCAACTAAAAAAAATATATGCGTTAATACTTAAAGATTTACATGAACAAAATTCACTCACGTGGAATTTTAACAGAGCTTATCCCTAGATATACTTACATCTTTTACGTAATACTTTTCAATTAAAATAGTAACTTGAGGCAGCAGTTATTTACTACCATTACGAATAAATGTGGCAGTGAGAAGCAAAGGGATGTAAGTCGATGCTTTAAAGTTTTGAGAAAAATGCATTTGAAATTAAGATCCTAGGTAGGCTTTCATTTGAATACTAGTTCTATACTTTGCCCTGAAACAGAGGGGATGTTCTGCCGCTGTTTGAACAGGTTATCTCATTTTTTTTTTTTTTTTTTGGCAAGTACATCCCTTTGCTTCAGACTGTCTCAAATAATGATTTTAGTAACAATATATTTGATTAAAGAAAGTTTCACTCTTGAAATTATAGGTGACTTTACATTTCACGTCATTTATAAAAAGAGGTCATGTTTATTAAGTAATAGGCGATTTTGCCCGTCAAGATATGACGGATGATGGGTGAAAATTGCTTCTATATTTGAACGAAGTAATTGCCTGTTTGGTGATATTTTGATAGTTGACATTGTAATGCTAGCTCCAGTGGATTAACCATAAACTTCAGTTCATGGCGTTCATTGTAGACTCCTACACGTTTCTTCATTCCCCTGAAATGACAGTTTTACCAGTAAAACAGTTAAGTTAGCAGATCCAGTTTGTCCTTGTCACAATACAGCCTTTCTCTGCATTTTAAACATTACTAAAACATATTATCGAATTATCATGCCGTGTCTCGAATTTCATTGTTGATGACGTCAGGAGCGTTACTCGATCATTGAATATTATATGTATATGAGGATTGCCATGCCTTTACAACTGCCATTCAAGAATTCAAAATTAACTACTACTCACCTATTAAAACATACTTTGAGTTTAAGAGAGAAGTTAGTTACTAGAGTTAGTGAGGTACTAGATAATGTTTAAGCTCCAGTACAAGCAATATAGAGTAGCATTGGGCAAAAGCACCACTTGCTAAACTAAAAACAATAAACTGGAGTTCAAACCTAAAACTAAAAGCAGGGGGTTTCGCCTCGACTAATTAGGAAAACAAATTCCGATAATTAGCCATCCACGGGACAGTACCTGCCTATAACAAAATTATCTTACCTTGAAATCCATGTAAAACAAGCCAATTCCACTGTTCAACCTGATAAAAATCCTTTCAAGTTGTCAACGTAAAAATAAATTAAAATAAAATCATATCCAGAAGATCAATCCATCACACCAATCACACCAGTCGCCTGTTTCCCACGTGTAAAAATTCATCCACCCCGGTGATTCATAAAAAATGGTTTGTCACGGTTGTATCATACATTTATACAGTTAAACAGTTTCAAAAGAAGCGAAATGCTCATCGAAGGCTATACTTAAGCAAATGTTTTCAACTAGATTTATAGGGAAGTTATTATTAAAAAGTAAGTTTTTGAGTACTGAAATTTCTTGATTAAATGCAGAAATGGTATTGCAAATTCTTTTTATTCTGATAGCTTGCAAAACAATGATGCCAATAAAAACCTTTTTACTTAAGCAGGAGAAAAAATCTTGTAAGCTGTTAACTGTGAAATTTAATTTGCGCCTTTTATCATAGATTGTAGTGGAACAATTTGAGTCAATTTGTATGTTGATGTCCAGGAAATTAAAGCTATTTTGATTAGAACTAGTCTTTTTGAGCGTTAATGAACTATGATAAATAGTTTTACTAAGTTCAGAAAAATTTGGAAAATTTATACACAAAAGGTCATCGATGTACCTGCAACAAAGAGGTGTAGAGGAAGGATTGTCAATTAAATGTTTTCTCTCATAATGTAAAAGAAAAAGGTTGGCTAATGTAGAGCTAAAATTAGCTCCCATTGCAATGCCATTAATTTGTAAAAAACATGAATTACCATTTTTGAAAAAATTATTGAAAATACAAAATTTAAAAAGACCAAGAAAAAACAATTCATTAAAATCAAGGGAATCCTTGACCGAATTAAAAAGTTCTGACACAGAGGAAAAGAGTTCAATGAGTGGGATATATTTATATCAAGCATATTAAGTAAATTGATCACTTCTACCCTATTATTAACAATCCAAAACCAATTCTTTTGTTGAAGTTTAAGTTGTTCTAGAATTTTTTTGAGAAACTGTTCAAGCTTTACACTCAGATTTTTTCCGATATTGTTGGTGGCAGAGCATATAAAACGAAATCCAACAGGTGTTTTATGAAATTTTGGAATTGCATATAAGTAAGGTAAGTTAACAGAATCAGGACGTGGCAATTTAAAAAGTTTGTAAGCAGCAGCAAATTTTTTGATGATGGAAGATTCATTAAGTTTGGAGGAATTATAAGTGGTGGTTTTTTCTAGTTCATTTTTCAAAATATTAGCATATTTTTTGCAGCAGATAGAGTAATTAGAACTGGCTTTATCAACAACTGTAAAGACAAAGGCTTTTTTAAACTAATTAATGGCATTATTTTCATCAGCAGAGAGATGGAAGAATGAAGATTCTGTGCTGACAATATCACGTAAACGTGATTTCAATTCAATTAAAAAGTGGTGTCTATATTCAAGAAATGCATTAAGTGAAACATTAAAACTATAGGAGATTTTTCTTAAAAAATATTCAAGTTCAAATGTAAGCTTATTATAAGCTTTCAGGAAATTAATACGAAAATTAGGCCGATATTTAGTACCCAAATTAAAAAGTTTAATGAGTTTTTTGTTTTGTAAAAAATTTAAATCACCGGTCAGAATATGACCAAGATCAGAGTTGAAGAAGATAGAATTAGAGAAATTAGCACAGTTGCAATCAAAGTCCAAATGTTTATCAAAGTTTTTAGCAACTTCTTGATAGTTTAGAATTTTTTTTCGAGAAAGGAGGATTGAATTTGTAGCTGAAGACAATTTGTAGATCCTTGATGGGAAAAAAATCAAAAAGTTTACTGTGTAGTTTTGAAAAGTTTAAATAGTCGAAGGATTTTTGCAAAAAACTAAAAGTACAGTAGTAGGTTTGATGTTGTTGAGTAGAACCAACTTTGTAGATCAGAAGATCATAACAAAGGAATTCAAAGTGTGTGTTTTTAAAAAGGTAATTTGGAAGGAAATTTTTGAGTTTTTTTAGAAATTTAAGTTTTAGACTAAAAAGAAATTTCCTTACATTTTGTGTGTCATAAGAATGACAAAATGAATTTTCAAGCTTATCTAGAATATCAATGGGCGAAAAAATGCAAAAACGAGGAGGGGATTTTCCTGATCCTCTATTAAAACGAGAAGTACTAGTATTATTTCCAAATCTAAACAGTGATTCACTGTTTAGATTTGGTCTTTTTAAATTTCGTATTTTCAATAATTTTTTCAAAAATTTTAATTCATGTTTTCTACAAATTAATGGCATTGCAATGGGAGCTAATTTTAGCTCTACATTAGCCAACCTTTTTCTTTTATATTATGAGAGAAAGAAGTTAATTGACAATCCTTCCTCTTCACCTCTTTGTTGCAGGTACATCGATGACCTTTTGTGTATAAATTTTCCAAAATTTTCTGAACTTAGTAAAACTATTTATCATAGTTCATTAACTCTCAAAAAGACTAGTTCTAATCAAAATAGCTTTAATTTCCTGGATATCAGCATACAAATTGACTCAAATTGTTCCACTACAATCTATGTCATGCATCATTGTTTCGCAAGCTATCAGAATAAAAAGAATTTGCAATACCATTTCTGCATTTAATCAAGAAATTTCAGTACTCAAAAACTTACTTTTTAATAATAACTTCCCTATAAATCTAGTTGAAAACATTTGCTTAAGTATAGACTTCGATGAGCATTTCGCTTCTTTTGAAACTGTTTAACTGTATAAATGTATGATACAACCGTGACAAACCATTTTTTATGAATCACCGGGGTGGATGAATTTTTACACGTGGGAAACAGGCGACTGGTGTGATTGGTGTGATGGATTGATCTTCTGGATATGATTTTATTTTAATTTATTTTTACGTTGACAACTGGAAAGGATTTTTATCAGGTTGAACAGTGGAATTGGCTTGTTTTACATGGATTTCAAGTTAAGATAATTTTGTTATAAGCAGGTACTGTCCCGTGGATGGCTAATTATCGGAATTTGTTTTCCTAATTAGTCGAGGCGAAACCCCCTGCTTTTAGTTTTAGGTTTGAGCTCCAGTTTATTGTTTTTAGTTTAGCAAGTGGTGCTTTTGCCCAATGTTACTCTATATTGCATGTACTGGAACTTAAACATTCTCTTTTAGTTCATAGTTAAATTTTTGGTCTTTTGACCATAATTAATGAATCCTCCACGGCTGATGAGCTCTGGATTCATACTTTATCTTTTCCTATTTAATAGCTGTTTGCAATTTTTCTTTTTATCATCATTAATTATATATAATTTGTTTAATATTTGAAATTCTGTTTATATTTACTTGGCTTTTTAGTTTTGCTGCGTTGCGCATCTATGGGCTTTTGGTGTGGTCTTTTCAATATTTTTCACTTTTATTATTATATATATATATATATATATATATATTGATTAGAAAATCTCACTTAAAATGGCATCTGTGATACTAACCAACTATCTACTAAACTACTGGTTTTTAGGTACCGAAGTTCTTAAAGAAATTAATATCATTTACTGCCAGGTAACTGTTACTGAGTTTTAAATCACGCTTTAGGAAACCAAGCAGTCGTTAATTTATTAGTTTTAAAGGAATACAAAAAAAAAAAAATATTACAATTAAAAGTAGTGATGTTATAATGAATATGTATTTCGAGATGTGTAACAAAAAAGTATTGCAGTTCAGCAACTGTAAATTATCTAAATACGGTCTGTAAAAAGCTAGGTGCTATATGTAACGCAATTGGAAAAGCAAAAAAAAAATAAATAAAAAAGTCGAAACTCTCACGACATATTTTTAAAATCAGTGATGTAAATTTTAATACTTTGAAACATTTTTTGTGCTGGGGACTACATAAATCAAAATGCAATCTTATTTCCCCTATAAACTTAATAAATATCAAGAAAATGCATTTATTAGCTTTTGTATCATTGTACCTTTTACTTTTGTTTTTGAAGTACACTAAGATCGCAGCTAAAAATTGTTTAAAAAATGAATAAAATAATTTGAAAAAAAAAACATCCATGTTTTTTTTTTTTTTTTTTTTTCAAATGTTAAATTTTTAATTTAGTTTTAGAACATAATCACTTTTACTCCTGAACAAATGAAATTTGACGTACATTTCTTACACATATTTCAGGACATCTTATTCCATAATCAGTTTATACTTTCTCGAAACTGGCTTTAGATCTCTGGGCTGGATAGAACTGGCTCAAGGAACATTTCTTTTTAATCAAACACAAACCTGTCCACTAGGTAATACAAAAAATTTAATTATTACCTAGTAAGAATCTGGTTTGGAAATGATGTCGTAAAATATACTTTTTAACTCAGGATGGAAATAATAAATACAAGATTTTCTTTGAAAACTACAAATTTTTGTTGTCATATTACAACACATACACTATGCTTTCACAAAGAACAGACTAAAAGCGATTTAAATAGCTTTATGACATTTTATTTTTCATGTTACTTTATGATCTTGGACGGGGCAGAGTGAGTATTAGTTAAAAATAGATGTAACACCATTTAAAAAAAATCTATATCCTTTGATATGTTTAACAGAGATGCCTCTTTAAAAGAAAGTGAAATTAGAGAAAATAAATTACAAAGTCGTGATGGTCAACTATGGTCTAAAGTTGGCTTACCAAAATTTTTAATCATATTTGACTCCTAAATTTCAACAATGTTAAAAAATAGGAACGTGTGAGAATTTTCAATTTTTCCAGGAATACATCCAGGAATGAGGATAGAATTCGCTTAGTGTAAATGACTTAAATAATGTATTGCAAAAATATATTTTCCGAAGAGAGTTCCAAAAGTTATTACTTTTCAAAAAATAAAAAATATATATATATTTTAACTTCTATATCCAACTCTTCAAAGTAGTAGATCCTCGTTTTACGCGGGTTCATTTTACGTGGTTTCAGATTTGACACCTTTATTTAATTTTACGCGGAGGAATTTTGGTTTTATGCGGATGCGGCAATGCAAAGAGATAACATTTTACTCTCTTTCAAAATCCAAACTCCTAAAGGTTGCAGTTTACACGTAATAAATTGTATTTTGGCGTGCTAATAACCGAACTTGGGCCCATGGAGACATTTTATGCGATTGATTCCAGAGCTCTTTCTTGAAGTAAAGTTATTAAACTCACACAGTTCAGAACTCACTGCAAGAAAAGCTTTTAAGAGTGACAAAGGCTGCCAAAACCAACTAGGATACCGACTTCGGTGACACACAACCATAAACGTTTACATTGAAAATTTTGAGCCACTCCCAGACAATAGAAATGATTTTTCTGATTTGTTAGTGAAAGAAGATTCGATCATGGAAATGATGCAAGTGACCATGGATGCGTTAATGCTGTGCAAAGAATTACAGAGAAAAATTCTAAATGACTGCCAAAAGACTATCATAGCCAGCTCTTCTGTATAAACGGAATACGGAATTTGTTTTCTTTATGCATGTTGTGCATAAAAATCGATATAAATACATATTAAACTATTATACAATTAGTCATTAATAGAATGAAGTTTTTTTTTTTATCTACGGAACCTAAACCCTATTTTAACACTACTATTAGGTCTGAATTTACGCGGTTTCGATTTACGCGGCATTTTCGTGAAACGTAACCCCCACGTAAAACGAGGGTCTATTGTATACAAAAACACTTTCAGATGTAAACTTCTACTTTTTATTAATATTTAACAGGGACATTTTGGTACATGAATTATTCTGACACAATAAACTGTAAACTGGTTTCAGAAAAAAATGCTAAGACTTTATCAAACATTATAAGAATACGATATTATACTAATTAAAATCCATGCATTGCAATTTTTACTCAGTTTTATTTAATCCTGTTTACCTTAAAACCAGTTAATGTTTAGTAAAATGAGCATTTAACCGACAAATGCTTTATTAGTTAAGATTAAGTGATTTTAGTGGATGGATACGTTTTAAAGTCTAACTTATATTCACTTTAATCCATCTTATTTGAATGGTTTTAAACTATTTAATTAAATGAATACAGGTAAGCTGTTAATGAGTGTTATTTTTATTTGAAAAATTATAGTATTAGTATATCTGATAAGTTTTTGAATAAACAAATGTTCAGGGCGATGTTAAAAGGTTTTAATGTATTTAAAGTTTTAATATATTTTATATGCTAACAAAATGACAATTTTCTTTAAATGCAGTCAGCGGTACACAGTATTCGAGGTTTGGATTATCCACGGGTCATTTCACATTTTTTAAAAACTTATGATTTTGTTATTGTTCGCTTTTAGATTTTACATATACTTTTCGTATTCAATGTTAGTAGATACAATGAAGCAATGTTTTTAGTTATAATTCAAATGTATGTGTGAGTGCTAATATTTTTTAGCTATTGTGGTTGTTAAGTATCGTTTCTTACCTATTCGGATTATCCGCGGTTTTCGCTTATCCACGATTACTGTGTCACACTATTCCGCGGATAATCGGGAGTTTACTGTATTTAAATTCCAAAGTTGATTCCTAATTTCTAAAATACTAAATAATAACTCTACACATATTCCTCCACTTATTTCAAAGATATTATTTGATACCTGATTATACTTCCATACTTTTTTTTTACCGTACCTGCTCCTACGTTACCAGTCGAAAGCCTGATGGTATGCCGTTTTAAAAGATACAGCCTAAATCCGATTAAAGTAGGATCAAGCAATCCAGAATCTTGAAACATTCCGTATTATATTTTTTAGAGTTCTTTTTTATACTGAAATATTTATCCGTATTTGCTATCTTTAACTTTTCTAGAATTTATATAAGTTTTTCTCTAAGTTAATAATCTTCTATTTGACCTGAACCGCAAATTTAAAATATTTCTTTACGACCGTCTAAATATCCAATTAGTCATAACCCTTTTTATCCATAAATATTAGTTTGCATGTATATAAAAAATTTATCCGGGAAAAGAGAGCAACTTTTATTTATATGAACAAATTGAGAAAAAAAATGATTCATTGAATACAATTTTGAAGCGTTTCTTTTATGGTTCAACTTTTAATTTAGTGAAATAAAAAACATTTTTTAAACTAATTAAAATTATACTGTGTATCTATAGTGTTTGATTTTCATCTATAATTTTGATAACAACTAGAAGAATCAAGATTAAAATTGGAGGATATACTATAAATTACGATCAGTAACACCATCTAATAAAATAAATCTCCTTCAAATTAAGTAACAGCAGAATCGTATGATTTTTTTCCAATAAACTGCTCAATTGTTTCTCATGCCACTATTGTCGGATAAGAGATGGGTTTTCCAATAAAAGATAACAGATTTCAGCCAATCATATCTTCGCATCATATTCCACTTCAATAGGGCGCTGAAAATTATGTGCTTGAATAGATTACCTGTCACATTTAGCTATCAAATATGTTACTTCAGATGTTGAAGAATGATGGAGTGCTCTTGATGGAGCCTTAGCAAAAATAAATGGTGGTGTTGAAGTGCAGAGCGTGTTATGAAAGTTGTGTTCGCCAATTAGATGCGTAAACCAAGCTCATCACTGGGTAAAAATAATAATGCTCACATTTTCATAGAATACTACTAATTTTCAGTTTTCTTTTAATTTCAAGAGTATGTTTATATTTACCAGGACAAATGCTTTTTGATTAGTTACAAACCATATTTTCCAAAACTGTTAAAATAGTGCAGTGAATATCTCAAACTACTGTATTTCAAAAATATCTTAGAAATGTACCAAAAACTCGCATCCACATTTCTTTTTTAAGGTTTAAGTTCACTTTTGCTACGCCGTTTTGTTGACATTGAAAGATCTTTTATTACCTGTCCCATTTAGCTATCAAATATGTTACTTCAGATGTTGAAGCTTGATGGAGTGCTTTTGATGGAGCCTTAGCAAAAATAAATGGTGATGTTGAAGTTCAGAGCATGTTATGAAAGTTGCGTTTACCAATTAGATGCATAACCAAGCTCCTCCTCAGGTAAAATAACAGTATTCACATTCACATAGAATACTACTAGTTTTTAGTATTCTTTTAATTTCAAGGAGTTGTTTATTTAAACAAGGACACATGTTTTTTGATTAGCTACATAACCATATTCGCCTATACTGCACTGTGCATTTCTTAACTACTGTTTTTGAAATATTTCTTAGAAATATAAGAAAAACTCGCCTCTACTTTTCAAGAACACATTTTTAAAGTTTAAATTCACTTTTGCTATGCGTTTTGTTGACATTATAAGCTCTTTTAATGTAATAATTAATGAATTTGAAAAATATCGTGGTTTATTGGAAGATTTTCATCGTGTCTAATTTCTTAAAAGTCTCCAGAAGTTACACTATGTAAAGATTCGTATTTGCTCTATATTTTTCATTAAAAGCAAACAATGGTTGGAAACATTTATCAAGAAAAATAACAATTAAAAGATAGTAAACAATTTTGAATTTGAAATACACATAAAATGAAAAATTGCTTTAAACGTTAATAGCATATTTATTTTGTTTTGACTTTAATAAAATGAACTGCAGATTTTCTAGATAGATAATAAGCACCTACTATAAAGGCAAAATTAACTGATTTATTGGTTACTAGATTTGTTCAGTGACAAAATATAATTTCAAACAATGATTGTTTTGCAAAATGAAAAGCTCGTAGATGTAAATAACTGTTAATATTATTTCTTTAAAAAAAAGGCAAAAAGTCATTATAATCTACTACTTTTAGCTGTGCAGGAAGTAAAAAATCCGTCTTTTTCATCCTTAATACCGAAGAAGAATATTAATAAAGCGTAGTTAATTTGTTCAAAGAAAATAAAAACGCTGAAGTGAGAATAAGTAACCTTCGAGAAGAAAACTATAAACAGTAGTAAAAGCCAAAATGCGCATATAATTTGTTCCTGCCATTTTTTTTTTCAGTTACAAAAAATAATAATGCACTAAAAAATGCTTGTGTTAATGTTATTTTGTTTGAAAAAAAAAAAAAACAAATTGAATTAAATTTGAAAACCAATAAAAAGGAAGAAATTAGCTCATAAACTTGTCTTTCTGAAATCTTTCTGCAGTGTGTAATTACATTTATATTAAATAAGGTAATTAAATTTATAAATTCTTACTCAATTTAAAATGAATGCAAGCTTTTTGAACTTTTTTTTTATTTTGAAGACATTAGATTATGCCTTATTTTTCCATGCAAGAGAACTTTTCGGAAACTAGTTTTGATTAAACAATTAAATGCAAAATGTATGTTAAAAGTTGTTTTGTAAGTTTTTATTGTTAATATTATAATGATAGGACTAGCTTAATGAAAAACGCTGCAACGACAAAAATGCCTAAGATTGTATAAGATGCCTAAACAGTGTGTCCCAAGAAAAATTATTATTGATAGATTGTATAATTCTGAGTGACCGAGATATAGCCACTGATTCCCCAGTTCTGAAACCGAATTGTTATAGTGAATAAATTAAGAACATGGAAACTAAGGATTTAAGTTAATCAGTAAAGGAATACATAATAAAGCTATAATTATCTTCTTTGCGCAGTATATTTAGCTTATTATATATATATATATATACATATATACATATATATATATATATATATATATATATATATATATATATATATATATATATATATATATATATATATATATATATATATATATATATATATATATATATATATATGGTTTTTGCTTCTTGCGCATTACAGAATGACTTAACCAGCGAAAATTGACCTAATAAAATATTAGCAAAAAAATAAAGTCTACAGTATGCTACAATAAATATTTAGTTTGTACCTTATGACACGTCTACAGGCAAAGGCGTACACAAGGGGGGAGAAGGGACACTTGTTGTTCCGGGTCCAAGCCTGAAGGGGGCAAGAGAGTTTTAAAATTAACGGTTTAAATATAGAGGGGCCCGTAAAAGTCATTTGTGACTGGTCCCAAAATTTCCGTGCCCACTACTGTCTACAGGTAAACAAAAGAAATATTTATATAAACTACTTTTCTCTCGTATTTCTATCGTTTCTTGTAGCTAAACATGGAAATTGTGCAACTATTTGAATACATATGCAAAATTATGCATGTAATCTCCCTAAATATAATATTTTAACTTAAATGTTTCTCCCTTTATTTCTTCGATTAGCGAAGGTAGATAACTAGGAAAGGACATCTTTCGCGAGCTCTTTTACGCTTTAACCGTTTTATTGACGTAGCAAAAAATACTAGTGTAGAACACAATGCTACTAGGTTATGTGATATAGTTTTTAAAAAGTTTATCGCTGGGAAAATCTTTAAGACAGTAAAAGAAATAAAATGAGATATATCGCACCATACGTTTTGTAGCCTATATTGATTTAGTTGCAGATGCATTGCTCATAAATCTATCTTTAATTTGCTTTCGCGGAAATAAGTAAAATCAATTTCTCTCACTATTCCGCTGTTGTAGAAGTATTTGTTGTTTTTGTTTCCTGCTTTTTATTACCTTACAGCTTCTTTCAAAATATGTTTGATTGATTTACTAAAAGAAATGAAAAAAAATCTTACTTTGGAAAAGGTTGGCCAAGGCAAATAAAACTTTATATTTTTCTAAACATGACGGTTTTTTTTATTCATTGGTTTTTGCTTTAACATCATAGAATAAACCACGAATGTTAGATGCATTAGATTTCTCTCTCTTGTCCTTTCTTTGTGTGAATGTGTTGTGCTGTGAAAGGTTGCCTAGTAAACGGGCGGTGTGTACTGTGGAAGTTGCATTTCACACTAAATTGCGGTACAGTTGGAAAAGTGAAGCAGCGCATTCTAAATTACCAGCCTGCATGGTACACGACAGCGAGTGTTTTATAAATGAAAAAAAATAATGAACGTATATTATAACCTTGACATCAGAATACAATTCAGCTTTCTGCAGTTTCTTTGAAAGACAATTATACTAAAAATATAAAGGCCTGTAATGTTAAAATAAATGCTTCAAAGTAACGCTAAGATGACTGTCCGCACATGACGGTAAAACAAGGGTTGGATATATATATATATATATATATATATATATATATATATATATATATATATATATATATATATATATATATATATATATATATATATATATATATATATATATATATATATATATATATATATATTCGTCACTGCTTCATC
Organism: Uloborus diversus; assembly: GCF_026930045.1. Taxonomy (NCBI): domain Eukaryota; kingdom Metazoa; phylum Arthropoda; class Arachnida; order Araneae; family Uloboridae; genus Uloborus; species Uloborus diversus. The sequence continues at coordinate 65,318,418 of NC_072740.1, forward strand.
AAGTCCATGCTTGATACGCCCTCTTCTAAGTAAGAATGCTACAACTTGTAATCTTCAATTTTTTCTTTGATGAATTGCTATGAGCTCAGATTTTCTCAAGACTAAGTAAGGATTTTAACTTTTTTTATTTTTTTTAAAGAACAGATCAAATGCTTCAAAAATCGTTTTAAGTGTTTTTTTCTTTTCTTGTGATCGAGTTACATGTGTTTATGTATGGGTGATCCCAATCAGGCTTCAATTAGAGAAAAACAAATATTGAGACATTTCCCGTCAAAATAATCATTCTTAAAGAAAGAAAACGGAAAATGAAAAGTTCCCGAAAAAATCAAACGCAACCCTCCATAAATACTACTAAAATCCTCGAAAAAGAAAGAAGATAAATCGCCAAATAATAATCAAAAAGGAAAATTTTTATCTCAAAACAAAAACAAAATTTTATTTAGTCGCAGCCGAGAGAAAAAAAGTGGCAACCTTCTGAACACTAATTTAAAAAGAAATCGCACAAACGATAATTTTCCGATATAAAAATAAAGTTCCATTAGGCTTAAAAGTGCTTTTAAAAATTTACCTGGTGATTTTACAGCTTTTTTTATTTTTTTTTTTTTTTTTTGAAATACGACGGAAATGGATGAACCCTATGGGTATTTTTCGGAGGCTTTCGATTTGCGTTAAAATTTAACTGATCGGGTAATTATTTCGGGTAGAAAGAACTATTTTTGAGCAGTAAAATTAAAATTCGAATAAGATCGCGCAAACAATAATTTTCCGATTTAAAATTTCTGTTCCATTAGGCTTAGCAATGCTTTTTAAATTTTTTTCCGATGATTTTACAGCATTTTTTTTTTTTTTTTTTGAAACTTGAAGGAAATGAATGAACTCTTTGGTTGTTTTTCGCGGGCTTTTGAATGGGACCGGAATCAAGGAAATCGGATAATTATTTCGGGTAGAAAGAGCAATTTAATGCCATTTTCGGGTCTTAAAGTTCGAACGGTTAGCTTCTTTTTTTGCGTTCGAAAACCCACCTACGTTCTTTTCGAGTGCCCAAGTACCTTCCTGCCAAATTTGGTCCATATCCGACGAAAACTGTGGATTTGTGAAGGGGACATATAAACACATATACGTAGACACACATATATACACACGTATTCTTTGTTTTATTTATCTAGATATATCAAAAACTCCAAAACACAGTGGCACTACAACCCATGGGAACCAAGGCCTTTTGTGCCCTTTCTGACCAAGGGCTCTAAGGTGCTACGCAGATATTCCGGTCAGCCGAACAAGGAAACCCAAGGTTTAGTTCCCAAGCACGCTTGGTACTATTTTTATCGATCCACTGAAGGGACGAACGGCTGAGTCGACCATGCCCGACCCGGGAATAGAACCCATAACTGCGGCGTGGGAGCGCGAAGCGCTACCAATGAGCCGCTGGGCTTCATTTCTTATTTTAAGGATATTTTCACGATAGCTCAATGTTTTCATCAACCAACTGTCTTTATTAAACTAAAATCTTTCAGCAACAAGTAGAAGTGAAATATTTTTACTTATGCTTACCTAAAAAATATATTCGCTCTCACTTTTTTCTTTCTTCTAAATCAAATACTAGTTTCGAGAGCAAATGATGTGAGCTAAATATTATGGCATTATCTCAGAAATTTTCGAGAAGTAGGAGATCTACAGAAACCGATCCTAACAAAATTGAAAGGATATCATTTCGCTTTGTCCACCCACATGTTCCCGGCATATGCTGAGGCCATCAAATTCTGTCTTTATTGATGTTCGTGGGCGAAAAATGAATCGATATCAATTTTGTTACATCTCTTTTTTCCCCCACGAAGATATTTTATGGAATATAGTTCTGTTATCATTTATGCTGTAACACCTCAAAATTATTATGAATCCAAGCAGAATGCGTGATTTTTTTTTCTTAATCCTTATGAAGGAAGGATGTTTTTTTTTACTTTAGTGAGTATGCGAAAGCTTACTTATTGTTATTTTAGGACGAATAAAAGTATTACTACTACCTAAATAGTAAAGCATTTTTACAATTTTTGTCAATGTTTTAGGACGTTTGACTGAATTTTTTTGTTGTTTTTTTAGTTAAATTCCAATGTTGTCAAGTTGTTCCTTTTACCATAACCGTACTTAAATTAACCTTAGATTTTGACAGTATTTTCGCCATGATTTGAACAACAATTCAAAGCCATAGAACATATATAGGGGAAGTTGGCTCAAAGCGAAAAGGTCGTCCAAAGCGGGTAGGCCTTCGTGTGCCACCTCATGGTGTGTAAGTAGCGATGCATACGTATGTCGTGTTTACATGAACACCTCCAAAATTTAATCAGTTCCGGCAAAGCATCAGTGAAGCGGCATGGCGCAACCAAGCTTTAAATAAGGAAAATGATACATTTCTAAAACGAGCTGATGTGTGCATCACATGACTTCTTTTTACTTCAATTTAATGTCATTTCCCCATTATTTGCAATTCTAATGTGATTCAATTCTTTACTCTCTAAATATCACTAACAATGGCCAAATTGAAACAAAATTTAAAAAAAAACCGCCAAATTTGTCGCCAAGTTGGCGACCAAAAGACTGGCGATAAATCGCCAAGTGTCCGACAAATTGTAACACCACTTGAGTTTGCATCGAAATTAACAATGATTCCCCCCCCCCCCAAAAAAAAGTGCAAAAGACCCCTTTAAAAAAACCCGAATGCAACCAAAAGGGAAGGTGCACAACTAGACCCCACTAGGAGTCTACGTACCAAATTTCAACTTTCTAAGACATACCGTTTTTGAGTTATGCGAGATACATACACACATACGCACATACATACGTACATACGGACGTCACGAGAAAATTCGTTGTAATTAACTCGGGGTTCGTCGAAATGGATGTTTCGGGTGTCTGTACGTTCCTAGGCATATATCCACATGTGGTCGGGTCGAAAAAAAAAACTCAACATTCATTCGGGGGTGAGAAAAATGGAAATTAAGGCCGATTTTTGAGTGAAAATTTTTTCGCGAATACAATACTTCCTTTTTTGTAAAAGAAAGTAAAAACATTAAGGTATGTAACTTGTAATTAGTCATTAGTCTTAACTTTCGTGCTGACTTTCTATTCTCTATCTAGATTTTCTATTTTAAAAGGATAAGTATAACTTTGAAAAGTTATTTTCCATGATGGCAATTAATTTGTCAATTATTTAATCAGTTATTTCTTTATGTTTTATTAACAAATGTGCTGACTTTTAATTGGAAAAGTACAACTTTTTTTTTATTTACTTTTTTTAATATCCGGTAGCTAATTAATTATTTTGATCATTTTAAACTTCATATTTGATTGGCAAATGTACCAAATCACAATTAGTTAAGCTTACTCGCTTTGGGCTCCCTGGCAGGGCAAAGCGGGTTTTTCAAATGTTTGGAAAGTTTGATAATAAATAAATATTTGTTTGAAATAATACAAATATCACTTTTTATTTTGAGGTTCAATAACCCTGCTAGGTAATAAAACAGAAATTGTTGCGATAAAATCCATAAGCTACAATTTTCTAACGTTTTTCGAAAACCTACCCGCTTCTAGCCACCCTTCCCGAAAAGACATTTTTTAAAAACATGCATTTTAGGATTCCACTTACAATAAAACATTTTTTTAGCAGATGAGGGAAGTAATTTTGTGTGTATTAAGGTTTTTGAATTAGTTTTATTTACAGGTTCTTATTATCGTCTGTATCTCTTGGATAAAGACGAAAATATTAGATTTGTGAGATTTTTCTTTTCCCGTTTCACTATAGTTGACGTCCTGAGTTACTTTGCTGGCAGGTCTAATATTTGCCATAGCTGTTATTTGCTAAACATCGCCCTCATCAACGGCCTTCCCATCTATAAATAGAAATATTTGTACATATAAGAGTTTTCATTTTAGGAAGGGGAGGATGATTTTGCATTGGCTAATATTGTCGATGAAGATATAGACAGCTATTAGACATTTCAAATCTGCAACGGGGAAACAGTTTTTTGTGTGTTATAGCTGCTAGGAAAAAGTGGACAATTTAATTTATGTAAATTTTGGCTCTGCATACTGTGAGCTACTTTAATTGTGTTATTCCGCGCTAAAATACAATAGCAAGGAACTATATACTTTGTTAAAAATATTAAACACTCAGATTACGGCGGTCTTTGTCTACCTAGAAATAGGGCGAGGGTCATTTTGACCCTCTGAAACGAAGTCTGCGAAGTTCCCTACAAAACATTATACGAATATATTTGTAAAAATTAGTTAAAGATAAACACAGTTATAAAAAATGTAGTTTATTTTTAGTATATAGATATTTTAATTATTTTTAATGACGTATTAAAAAGAGTTTTGTATGCCCATAAAATTACCAGCAGTATATCAGTTGCATTTCAGAAACTAGCGACCAATGATCCCTTTTATATACAAAATCAATATGAATGGTTCAAATGTTTGCAATAATATGTTTTGAAGAGGCATTTTTGAGTTTTCTACTCGGTTTCAGTATCAATAAATGTATTTGCAAATAGTTTTTTTTTCTCAAACGGGTCATATGACACCTGCACATTCTGGTAGGCATAGCCCTTTAGTTCGGGTTTAAAAAAAAAAATCTTTAAAACTGAATATAAATTACACAGCCCGACGATTTAAAAAAAGTCAAAAAAGGTTATAGCTATTTATGAAAATACAGAAGAGCAGTTAGCAAAAAAAAGTGTGTTTCAGGTCAATGACATCTCGCGTTATTCTAGGGTTATAGTTTATTGCTTAACTAATTCTGATGATGCTTCTTTTGTCACATAGTTCCAATGTTACTTATAAGACTGCGAATATTAATATCACCAACATAAGTGCACTTGGTTGATCTTTATTTTTTTCTTTATTTTATGACGTAGGGGAGGGTGGCCCAAAGCGGGTAGGTTAAGGAAGAACGCTCGTAAATTGCAGTTTTTGAATTGTTATCGCAACAATTTGGATTTAATTTCCTAGCAGGATTTTTTAACTGCAAAATAAAAAGTGATGTTTGTATTGTTTCAAACTCAATAAATATTTATTTATTATCAAACTTTACACACATTTGAAAAACCCGTTTTGTCCTACCAGGGAGCCCAAAGAGGGTAAGCTTAACTAATTGTGATTTGGTACATTTGCCAATCAAATATGAAGTTATAAATGACTAAAATAGTTGACTAGCTACCTACAATTGTAAAAAGATATATAAAACAGTTGTACTTATCCAATTTAAAGTCAACGCATTTGTTTATAAAACGTAAAGAAATAATTGATTAAATTAATAGACTAAATAATTGCCATCATAAAAAATACATTTTTAAGGCTATACTTATCCTATTGAAATAGAAAATCAAGAACTTATAAATAAATATATGATTAAATCCTATTTCCGCTTTGCCTGAGGGTACCTTTTTTTTTCAATAATTATAACCTTAAATTTAAAAAAAGAATTAAGCGAAATGACCATCGTAGTTTGCAGGTGGATGATGTCAGAATAATGCAATATTATTGATATGTAAAAAAAAAACTGGTCCTCGACTACTATCCACCTCTGGCAAGCTGAGCTCCACTGCCCGACCGATTAAACGATTCCATTTTTTGAAGTTGGGGTGAGGAAAAACGGCTTAAGAACTTGCGAATAAGTTTGCAGTGTTATTGCCTATTTGGCGAACACAACTTCAGGTATGAAGTAGCAAAATGTTTCTCGCCAATAACCGGGTTGCAATAGTAGCCCAACTCTGCAACTAACAATTCCTCTTCTTACTGATTGCTGTCCCTTAAAAAGAAATTAACTTGCTCAAGGCCATAGCTCAACTTCCCGGAAGTGGACAGTAATCACAAGTTACATTTCTGCAGTTTTTTTAGATATGTATAATTTTTCTTATTTTAAGTCTGGTGGATACCACGCCGCTTTACTGCTGCTTTGTTGTGACTGATTGAAACTCGGGGGTGTTCGGATAAACATAACATGCACAAACATTGCAGCTTGCACATCCTACGGAGGCATACGAATGCCTACCCGCTTTGGGCCAACCGCATCTAGACCTCTGCATTTCAAAACATTTCTACCATATTTCATATGTTATTGCCTTACTTTTTGGTGTGGATAAATTAAAATGAATGCAAATTCTAACAATGAGCGAAGCTTTGTAACCGATTTTCTTCTAACTCAAGTAGCACCCTGGTAAACCTAGAAATAACATACAAGGTGGATGCGCCAAAAAAGGTCTTGTAGACCAGTAAGAACAATCCCCCATTTTTTCACGTATAATAGCGAAATTCCACTAGATCGTGCTTTCATCGTCATCATAAAGTTTAAATGTTCATAAAGCGTTATCAACAAGCAGTTTGTTACGTTTCTTATCATCAGTCAAAGTGGAGCAGTTGTTGTTATAGAGAACTATTGTCAAAGTTTCCTCATCGTATTTTACAGTAAATATTGTTTTTTTTTTTTTTTTTCGTGGTTCACTACAGTTGACTTTTTTTAAGAATGTTTGCTAATTGCTCTACAAGGTCTAACGTATGTAGTTGCCAAAATCAAAAAGAAAAATGTCGCTTTGTACCTGTAATTTTTCCTGTAATTTGGTAACCTTAGAAAGTAGACTGTAGCCCAATAAGGACATGGTTAGCATTATTAGGACTCTGGTGTCCTTATTAAGACACGGAGGATAGGGTGGAGGTTATGATCATGTGTTGCGTATGCTAGACAGATGTTTACGAGCTGTGCGCAAGTCAATAAATAAAAAACAAAAAAAAAAAAAAAAAAAGAGAAATTTATCAGTGACCTGAATGTGACGATTGATATTTCTTGTTTCCAGTGAAGTAAATCTGGAATTTCTTATATTGCTTTTGAGTTTATAATATGTGGATTAATGCGTTTTTACATTTACAGTGATTTTTTTTTCGTACTTTAAAAGAGTTCGTAGGTAATAAGGGCAAGTTCGCTATTTTTTGTAAAACTGCTGACAATTAAAATCTTGAATTTTTCAAGAAAACTTTTTTTTTACATTTTATGAGTCATTTGATGAGTTGAGAAAAATTGAAGCCAATTGAATCAAAACTGAGCGAGATATTAGGCCATGAACCTTAGGTTTGCCTTATTTGGCGCAACGTTGTATAAATCTTATAAGTTTTATACCCCGATGATATTTCGTTACGTTATTACTTAAAACGAAAATAAAACAATAATTTACATATTTAGTAAATAATTTTAACCTCAGTTTTATCGATTACTATGACAACGGTGTTTCATTAGCACCAACACCTAAATTAGTTTCGTTAAAAATTCCCACTCTTCTTTTAATTTTCAAGTCATTACTACGGGATCATATTTATTTAGAGAATGTTCATATTAGGAAAGTAATTACTTTTCTCGAAGCAATAACCGCGTCATTAGAAACCGAACTTAAAGCAACTATTTAAACTGAAATTGTGAATATCGTGCTGAATTCAGATAATTGGTAGTTTCTAATGTGTAGAATTTCAGCATAGGGCAAAAATCTTGCAATTTGAAAATGTAAGTATTCAGTATATGCTTAAATTTATTTTGAGAACGCAAAAAAGGGGTGCAAAACTATTTTGTACAGAATGACTGAATAAAAATTCACGAGTTTTGAATATAAGTATATGTAGGGAAATGTGGAGGAATTTAAGGAAAAGTGAAATAGTTAAGAAAACTTTTCTTTTTCAAAATGATAAAATTGAAAATTTGTTTTTTTTTTAAATTACAGTACATAATGAAAGGGCAATTTTTTTTTTAATGGAACTTGCATTTTAACATTATTTTTTTATTTATTTGTTTGCAATAAAATTGTACCTTCAAAAATAGAGATCTACTAAAAAAAGTGAGTGATGAGGGAAAACGGTGGTCACATTTGGACTTGGGTTCTTTTTGCATAAGAACAAGCAAAAACGGTGTCATAAGCATGTTGATAGTTTTTTTTCTTTTTTTTTTTTATACCGTGCAATCATGCGTAGGCTTTTACCAGCGTTATAATGGGTTACAATTTTCAAACTTACTGACAAGCATTTTCCCAACTAAAAACTATTAACGGTAAACTGCTACACACTAAATGTTAAACTAGTTTGGCTGTTGATTAAACGTTTTAAGTTAAAAATTAAATATAATAAAGTTTCTTTTTTCACATATGTAGGTCAGTCAGAAAGTCAGTTGCACTACTTCGTAAATATGTTTCATCTAAGACTATTTTGATGATACTGTGTGACAGCATTTTAGATACTTACCTTTATCTCTTAACGTAACGGTTTCTTTGAGTCAAGAATTTTTCTGATAATCAGTCGCAAACATGACTCGACAGCTGCAAGTAGCGGCCAAATTGGAAATGCGTGTAGTGATTAGTTTTTGTGGGCAAAAAGGTGCAACTGCACTAAAATTTATAAGCAGTTGTATAAAGTATATGGTGAAAATGCAATGTTACGTTAAGCTAGCGTGAAATTCACCAACGTGTTTGAGAATGTACTTGCAGATATTGACGACACTGAGCTTGATATAACTCTATTAACGGTTACAATTTAAGCGTGGGATCATCTACCTTACAGCCCAGACATTTCACCTAGTGACTTTTATAATTTTGGTACCATGAAAGATAAACTTTTAAAGTGACAATACCTCTCAGATGATGAGGTTAAATCTGCAACCCAAAGATGACTATCGGGCATTAGACGGTATTAGGGACTTCCAAAGAGCTGTCGGCGCCCAAGGCGAACATTTCCTGATGCCCCCCCCCCCCCTATTATACGCACAGAAAAATCAAGTTAGTTATAACATCAGTGCATCATACGCGTGAACGCGTCATACTTGCATTTTTTAAATATTAATAAACAAAACAGAAGACTGTGGATAATACAAATTAAAACACAAGCAATGAATATGTTTCTAATATTTGTAAACATTTATATCCCAAATACTTTTCGAAAAATGAAAATGTTAAAAATCTAAAAATTTATCTTGTAAAATGTTACCCCACAAGATAAAAAAAAAGAAACAATTAAAACTAAAATTCTTACCAATATTGATCTAACTAAAAACACGAATGAGTAATTTGTTGTTTATAAATAGAAAATGTATTTATTGAAGTCAATTTTTATTTGAATATAAAAATATGTTTGTTAAAAATATACATAAGTGTTTCTTTACATTATGAAAGATAGAAGTCCCAATTATCAAATATTTAAAAAGTAACTCAAATATGATTAAATAAATAAGATATCACACCCGTGCAAATGGATCGAAAAATTTAGGAGCCGTATCCCAACGAATAGCTCTCAAACTTTAGTATTTGAGACGCGTTTAAATTCCTTATTTTAGAATATGTTTAATACATTGTATACATTAGGACATCCAATTACTCTTACATTTAATCAGGAGCTTCTGATGTGGTAAAGTTTTCAAAATAAATACATCTTTTAAAGCCATTCGTAAATCAAGTTTGTCGCGAGTCACATTCAATAACGGAAAGTTTTCAACTTTAGTAAGGCAGTAGTTTTAATTTATCATTAAATCTTGTGAATAACACGTACAGCAGGGATTGTTGTGCGTTCAATGAATTGCAAACCACTAGAACTCCGACTTTTAATTAGCTATACTTTAGCCAATTTCAGCTTGAAATGGGCGATGTGGGCTGATAGAAGATGTACCATTGTTAAGTCACCTAAAACATTCGATTAAATACTCTGAATGAAATTTTAAGATCCAGAATTAATTAACTAATACGCTGAAAAATGAGATGACGCTTCTAGACAGCATTTAACTATGTATTAAATAGTGCACTGGTCACTACTTTTTATATTCTGGAGTGTGTTTATGATTGTGTTTTTTCTCATTTACATGGCTTAGAATTTTTTATTATTTTAATATACGGGAAATTGAGAATGAGTGATTTTGGGTTCATTTATTTTTTTTTTTTTAAATAAAATCTTTAGAGCAAAGATGTCCCCAAGATCGAACAGCCTTTTTTTTGTGTCATGAAATTTTTTTGAAGATTTTATGGTATTTAGAAAAAATATATTCAATCGTTCAAATGTGCCTTATAGAGGACCTTCATAATGGGTGTAACGTAATACAATGCTTTATAAAGAAAATAAATTTCAAACGACTTAAGCTTTAATGCATATTAAAAGTGTGTAATAATTTTGAAATGCAGAAAAATACCATTAATTATGAAAAAAAAATGTTTGTTTAAACGTAAGATATTGAAATTAACACTTGCCTAAGTTGCTTGATGCACATGTAAAATTTACCTGAACGTTCATGCAATGGTTTACAATAATTACGTTTAGCTAAATAGTTACCTTAAAATGTTTTTTTTTACGTGAAGAAAACATTGATTATAGTATATACAATACCAACTAAAACAAAAAGTTTGCAACATAGAAGCACAGTTTGGGTGTAACGTAATAAAATGTTTTATGAAAAAAAAGCTTCAAATGACTTAAGCTTTAATGCATAATAAAAGTATGTAAAGCTCTTTGCCCGGCAGGACCGTACTACCATCACGAAGATTTTTCTCCTTCAAATTTATCTTCGTAAAACCTACCATGTTCCCACATGCGTCCACCTTTTCCTACCTACTGCAAATCTCATATGTAAGTTTTATGGTTATTATTTTTAAAATATTTAAAAAAATGTTACTTTTTATCATATAGAATGACGGTAAAAGATAAGCTCATATAATGCACGACACATATCTTAAACAATTATTCCGTCTAGATGTATGAAACTGTATTCGTTATTCTAACATGTGTATAGCGTAAAGGCCTCCGTTGTCAATCGGCCAAAAGCGCTTTTACTGACAGATGCTTCAGCACCGCTTGCGATTTTAATTTTCCCCGAATGCCTAGGGTGTTACTTCCTTCACTTTGTGATGTTAATATTTCCTTTGTCTTTGTCCGGAGACAAGACGCTTTGTTTTCAGTTTTCTAATGTACGTTAAGCTGCTCAGCTTCTCGTACAGAAGTAGGAATAGTAATGGGTGTAACGTAATAAAATGTTTTATGAAAAAAAAGCTTCAAATGACTTAAGCTTTAATGCATAATAAAAGTATGTAATAGTTTTGAAATTCAGAAAAATACCCTTTATTATAAAAATAAGGTTTGCTTAAACTTAAAATATTAAAATTAACACTTGTCTAGGGCGCTTGATGCTTTGAAAATTCATCAAGTTTGTTTAAACATCATTCCTTGACGGTAGCTTAACTTCCATTACAAATACCCAATAAACTAACAAGTATTTGTTATTAACATAAAACTGTAGACAAAATGTACCAATGATTGAAATTAATGTAATTAAATTATCTATTGCTTTTTAATAACGAATGGAGTGGAATGATCCGCACATGGTTCTAGCTGATCCAGAGAAAATTTTTTAATGTATTTTAATTGTATTGAAATAAATGCATTCTTCTAAGCCATTAAGGTTTATTCATATGAACATCAAAATTAAAAAAAAAATGTATGTCCGTATATTTGTTTTTAAAGGCTATAAAGTTATGTTAATTTATCTTCTATACACAGCTTTAAACATACACTTAGTACCTAACCTTAATCTCTCTCTACATAGATTCCTCATAGTTAGAAGGGAGAAAAATGATTTTGGAAGCGAACTTATATATACTTCATTTTATCGTATTTGACACAGAATTATCAGTAGCACTTAGAGTTTAAAAACACAATAAAGAAAGCTCTTACGTGTAAGGCTAATAAGTATAAAATAAGTTATACTTATTAGCCTTCTATATTTAAATTATGTCGAATACTTTATTCCTTTCCTTTTTCCAGGAGTTTAAAATAATAAACAGTGCAAGCTCTTATTAGTCTACTTGTTTTTAATTCGGTACTAAGCATATTTGCTTAAAAAGATCAGTGAACCAAGTGCTGGCGAAATTATTATATCCATTCAAATGTTCTTCTATCCTATTAGAAAAAAAGATAAAATAAAAATTTAATAATAAGTATTATTGTTTCGTGTCATTAAAAAACCCCAAAATAAACTTAACCTTAGAAGCATAATTTTTATTATATACGATGGTAAAACAATAAGTGACAATACCATTTGAAAGCAAAATTTAAAAATGAATATAAAAAAAAAAAACAAAAGTTTGAATTTCGAAATCTGGAACTCAAATTATGTTTTTTGCAATCACTAACTTCGTTAGGAATCTACTCGTTGGGTTCATTGTTTCTACTAATGATTTTTATAGCAAAAATAGTTTAAATTCAAGACTTAAAAATCTAACTAAATGCCAGCAACAGGAAACTGGATGCTAGATGTTGTGTGCTTGATATTGTTTTCACTTTAATAGTATTGTGTAAAGTCAAAATGGCCGTTTATAAATAATTCTATTCCGAGGCACATGGACGCCTCCGCCTAGGAGGAGGAACATGCTCGCGGAGGCCCGATGAATACAGGAGTCTGCATATAATAGCCGTGGGCAGGTAAACGGCCGAATCTGCAAAAGTGAGTGGTCGAGACATTGAAAAAAAGCGGTTTGGATTCAATATCAGTAATAGTGAAATGTTGGAATTCGACATTTTTTCGTCCTTTTTTTAAGCGGAAACCAAATAAGCAAACTTGCACACTAAAGCAAACATACCATAGATGGCAAAAATGCAAAAAGAAAAAAAAAAAGAAAAAAAAATAGTTACCGCTCTTTACCTGCTCATGGTGTAAGCATAGACAAATAAAATCAAAGGACGTCAAGGGAAAACAATAAGCAATCGTGATTTCTCAAACGAGCAGATTTTGCTCAAGGTGTAAAAATCAAGTGCAGTTTACCAAAAAACATACTTATGACTTACAACTACTTAATTTTCTTATTTTTGTTTATTCTTTCATTCATTTATTTATTTATTTTAGAAGGTGTGAGATTGGCATATGTTTTTAGCCAAAAGTAACCATTATTACTATGCATTTATTGTTTTAATATAGGAAAAACATTTTAAAACCGGAAAAAGGTAATCTGACGCATTAAACTTAAAGCTCAAATTAAGAACAGAAGTCATACATGATGTAATGTTGCTTGTTCCGATACATAAGCAATGAATTCTTTGCCATTTGTATAAATTTAGATTTGTGTTTCAAATGCTTAAATCTTTGTTTTTTTTTTGTTTTTTTTTCATGAAATAAGAAATTTAATAATAACCGTTAAATCTCAGTACCTGAAAATGAAGTATATTTTCTCTCATATCCCCCCCCCCCATAAATTATTTGCAGGTTGTAATAAGTTATTGTTTCCCACGTGCAGTCTGTATTGATTATTATCCAAGGAGCCTTTTTTAGGATGTCAAAGGGAAATGTTCATTGGAGTAAACTTGAAAATAAATTGCGTTTATTGATTGGAAGTTCGTTTTACACGCGTACTAGTTTGACTACTGCCAGCCAATCGTACCATACACCGAAAGTCATATTTTATCACAGTAAATACCAATGTTCATGTTTTTAAAAGGCTGTTGCTTTTTTAAAAATGTTTTTACTTTTTAATAAGAGTTAACCGTCAAGTCTCAACTTACGCGAAGGATGCGTTCCAAGACCATTCGCTTAAGTCGAAATTCGAGATGTGGAAAAGGGTATGTATACAATATTTTATAAACGTACACAATTAGTTTAGACATTTGTAAACACATCTAAAGCTGTTTTAACCCTTTTCTTAACTTTGTATTAGATTAAATGTTCTTTATAAAAAGCAGAATTTATACTGTATTTATACGAGCTGATGTGTGTATCACATGACTTTCTTTTACTGCAATTTAATGTCATTTTCTCATTATTGGTAGTTTTAATATGATTCAATAGTTTACTCTCTAAATATCACCAACGGTGGCCAAATAGAAACCAGATTTAATTTAAAAAATTTTTTTTAAAAATCGCCAAATTTGTCGCCAAGTTGCTGACAAAACTTGGTGACCAAAAGACTGGCGATATATCGCCAAGTTTCCGCCAAATTATAACACCATTATAATGAGTTTAAATCGAAATTAACAATGATTTCCCCCAAAAAAGGGGCAAAAGACCCCCTTTGGAGCATCTGAATGCAAACAAAAAGGGAGGTGCACAACTAGACCCCACTAGGAGTCTAAGTACCAAATTTCAACTTTCTAGGACATTCCGTTCTTGAGTTATACGACATACATACACACATACATACGTACATGCAGACGTCACGAAAAAATTCGTTGTAATTAACTCGGGGATCATCAAAACGGATATTTAGGGTGTCTGTACGTTCCTAGGCAAACATCCACGTTTGGTCGGATTGAAAAATAACTTCAACATTCATTCGGGGGTGAGCAAAATTGAAATTAAGGCCGATTTTTGAGTGAATATTTTTTCGCGAATATAATACTTCCTTTTTTGTAAAAGGAAGTAAAAAAGGGCTGCGTTATTCGACAAAATATACTATTAAGATAAACAAAATGAATGGGAGAGGCAAAAAAGAAAACCATACGGTACGTATAGTATGCAGTAATAATAAAATGCAGCACTATAATAGTACGGTACAGTACGCACTTTTCAATTGTTCCCACATATCGAACCTCTTTGTATTTTCTTTAACTGTCAGAAATTGTTTATGTTCCTGCTCATTACAAACTTTTCACGAAGAGCGTGCTTAGATAACATTATATTTCATCAATATCATTAGAATAAGGAGAAAAATAAATAAACGATGCCGAGTAGTTACTTACTTACACTAACAAAGTGATGCTAAATGAAAAGTCTATTCACGAAACCAATATTTTGTGGCCAATAACGAGATTGATACCTAAGCCCCGTTATTATCTTTCAAAAATTTTCTTTATCAGTGCGAGGAATTCGAATTAGCTCTAAAATTCGTTACTTGTGAAAAACTAGCGTTGTACCGATTTTGCGTAAATTGAATCGCGTTGTAGCGTGAGTCGAATGTACTTTATCACACTTAGTAATTTCCCTCGATAAATGCATAGCTTTTTGTTATTTTGTTAATAATACGTCTGTCTGATACAAACTTGATATGGCTCGCGGGAGAAAACTTTTCAAATTATTTCAAAATCCCAAAAGATTTTAAAGATCAATATTCAATAATATGTCAACAATTAGTCTTTTAGACAAAACGAACTTTCTTAAAGTATTTTGGTCACTTAAGTGTTAAAATGAGATATTTGACTAAATACAACCTTAAGTTGAACAAATCTCGAGCTTGTCTTTAACTTCAAATTGAGTAATCCTTTTAGATGCGACACCAATAAACGCTTTTAATTGCATTACTTAGCGAAGTTTATCTAGTTCCGTTCTTTTTAGTGTCAAACCTTCAATTAATGATGAGATTAAGGGATTTGAAACTTTGTCTTGAACAGAACTTTTGATTAAACATCAGTTTCCCGTTCGATTATTCCTTAATGAAATAATCTTAAAATCTTACAAATGAATTAATTCTTCAGGTGCTCATTAAGGTAAAAGTAATAAATGATATTAGCTGATTAACTGAAAAATTCATCTTGCATGCCAAGTAGTTAAGGTGTGGGCAACACCTCTATGTTAATGAAGATTAATTTAAATCAATACAAAATAAATTAAATAAGCACTTTTAAAAACATGTTATGTATATATATATATACGTAGGCTGTTCAATAAGAAATAAGACTAATTTTACTTTTTCTGCCGCCAAACCATCCATCGGAATGTTAGTTTCTTTGGCATGATAAATGTGTGTTGAGTGTATTAACAAAAGCTACCGATAATGGGCGTGTACAGACTTATGTTCCTGAATATCACGTGATTGAGTTGAAGCCTGTTGGCGGGCGCCTACAAGAAATAAGATTAATTTTACTGCCGCGAAACTACTCATCGGAATATTAATTTATGTGGCATGAAATATGTCTCTTGTCTGTATTAACAAAAGCTACCGATAGTTGGCGCGTACAGACTCTTGTTCTTGAGTATCACGTGATTGAATTAAAGCCTGTTGGCGGGAGCCTACAAGACGCAGCCAGTTGTCAAAACAGATGCATCGTTGGAACAAAGTTATGCGATTAAAGTTTGTTTGCGTCTGCAAAAAGCAGCATCGGAGTTTCTAGATATGATACGTGAAGTTTTCAACGATAAAGCAATGTTTAGAATCAGTACTTTTTGATGCCATAAAGCTTTTAAGGAAGGCAGGCATAATTGAACGTGAGGGAAAACTGTCAGCGTTCATCACAGAGACCATGATTAACACTGGCTATTATCATGAAGGGAAATCACAGAAATACATCAATGATTTCTCGCTGTTTCCTTAACATAAGACACCATTACGAGGCAAACATTTTGAAAGCAACAAAGCATGTCTAAAATCTTCAGAGGCGGCTTTGACTAAGCTCTCTAAAACTTAAGGGGTCACAGTACCTTTCAAACATTTTTTTTAAATTTATATAAATTTAAATTTCTTTGAAACAATAACATGCATACTTATTTTGTAATCAATAATTTATTTTCGAAACTTAAAATTATTGCCTACTGTTTTTGAAAATTCAAAAAATTGAGGAAAATTTCAATTTTTTAAAATCTGTAAGGCTTTTTTTATTCTTGCACTAATTTGAAAAAAGTTTTTGCAAAACGATTACTATAATCATCTCTAAAAATCTATGCATTCATTTGCTTATTAGTTCATTAGAAAATTTTCTGTGATTAATTATGTAAAAAATCAATTTTTTTTAAAATTTGGTTTTTGAAGGTTTAACATGCTCTAAACATTAGAGTAATTTATAAAATGCTTATCCAATGCACAGTTTTATCAAATATGTTATCCCAATTGCAAAAATTATTATTTTAAAGCTGTATCTTTAATAGAAAAAAATCCTTAATGATTCTAGTGACATGAAAACACAAAAAAACCATCATCGAGAAAAAGCAATTAGAAGTTTTTCTTTTGCATAAGAACACATACGGAGCATGGCCTAAAACAACTCATAACTTTTTAAATATTTGAACTAAAGCAATGAAACTTTTCCCCTGTGATCAGAATAGTTTTTTGTTTCGAAATAAGCAATAAAAAAATTTTTTTGATCGTTTCATCATTTTTGAGGTACTGTAACCCCTTAACGTTCACAAGTTTTTAAGAACTGGACGGAACGTTGAAATAAATGCATTTAGTCCCGCAAAAGTTATTCTAAAAAAAACCATGTAAATTATGACGATTAAAGTTGTTGTTCTGTATTTTTTATAAATTTAGTCTTAATATTTATTGAACAGTCCTCGTATATATATATATATATATATATATATATATATATATATATATATATATATATATATATATATATATATATATATATATATATATATATATATATATATATATATATATATATATATATATATATATATATATAAGAAACACTATCATATATTGTATTTATAATCTGGACAAGTCAACCAAAATGAACTTCACTAAAAATTAACTTCACTACTCAGTTCAATAGGCGCCACAGGCTGCTCTATGATACTGGTAGACAACACATTTGATAGCAATATAAGGATTGAACAAGAAAGAAAAATTCTTTTAAAAGAAGGAAAAAATGAAAAAATCCCAAAATACCCTGGAGCCTCATCAGGGGAAACTCTCCAAGGGTAGGGGAAAACCATGAGATGTTTCGTGAGTGCTGCTGGCGAAATTGCCTAAAAAAGCAGCACTAGTCCCCGACATCTCACAAAACAAGCAATTGGTGTACTGAAAATCCAGAATATCAGCATGACATGAAATACAAACATTGAACCTTTTACAAACGAAAAATACAAGTTTTATCTAAAAAAAATAGAACAATATTTAAGCTACAAGATTTATATAAAGAAAATAGAACAATATTTAAACCACATGAGAAACAAAATTCATACCTGAACTCAAAATAAAGAACGTACAACCATCAAATTCATGGAACAAAAAATTCAAGGAACTGACAATTGACTATCGCTAGTCCTACACAAGCTTGCAAATGAAATGCTTCGCAAGATGCTCCGGATATTAGTTTTCAGTTAGGGTAGCAGTTAAAATTCGAATCGCTGTTTTCAGATTTGTTTTATTATTGCATATTTTTATATATCTAATAATTTGTGAAATGATTATATTTTTGAACACTTTTCTACTGACACAACTGTGAAAATGAATTAAAGAATACACTTTAAAATCAAAATCCTGTCGTTTATCATACAAAGCTATACTGGGAACCTTATCATTCAATTGAATATTGAGATCAAGGAAATTAACTGACTTATCCTTATTTGTTTGTTTCAGCAGGGTAAATTTCTTTGTGTAGATTGTGAAAATCATTGTTATTAAAAATAATAATGTCATCAATATATCTAAATGCTTCTATATTGTTGTTTATTAAAAAAATAGATTCATAAAAATGCAAAAATGTATTATATATATATATATATATATATATGCATACATATGTATATATGTTTTTTCTGGGGGGAGGGCAGTATTTATTTTGAACAAGGTAATAAAATTATAAACAAGGCCGTATAAAACTGGTTTATGTATATGAACTAAGAAATGAAGTGTAGCTAACATTACGATTTATCGTTTCAATGAATAATTCATCAGCGAGAACAAAATTCAGGTTCGAAATGCAAAATTTAACTAAAGAATATGGAATGCGGTATGAGAAACTTTGAGTTAATATGTGTTTTTGCAAAGAAACTATAAACTGTGAAAGTAAGAATGCCTCATGCATATTCAATTGGCACTAATGCTTAAAAATGTAGCAGATATTTGCATTATCCAAAGACATGCAAATTAACAAAATATTTTAGTGTATTTGAAAGAGTTTAGTGATATCTTTTGAGTTCTTCAGCAGAAGTTATTTTAATACTAGGAGGTCTTTATATGTTTAAACCCTTGGCAATGAAGTATATATTTATATATATATGTATAGGGGAACATGGGCCAAAGTAAAATGGTGAAATGTTTACTCTGCTTTTATCTCCACCTATCTGGTATTATTTAATTATGTATTACCATATGCATTCTATTCCAGTCAGGACAAAAATACCGCCGAAGATTATATCATTTGTTAATATAGGCAGTTTAAAAAAATTGTTACTCATATTGCAATATTTTGTCTTAAAAAAAAAATTATATGAAATGTACTATAAAATGATAAAGTTCTTGTTATTAACATTTTAAATATTAATTGAGGCCTCCTAATATTCAATGCAGAATTAATTTCGTTAATACGACGGGGGACCCAAAAATAACGGGATTTTTGTTCTAAAATATTTATATATTAGTTTATTCGCAAAATTTCTTTTATCTCCTTTAAAGTGTTCACTCTTAGATGCAATACACTTGTTAATTCTTTTTTTTCCACTGTTAGAAGCTCCCCTGGAACTCTCTAACTTTGACCATGTCCAGTGGCCGTTGCGGAGTAGTTTTTAGAGCCTCTACATCATCAAAACACTTCATTTTCAGATTTTTTTTCATCCTCGGGAACAGAAAAAGGGGGGCTAGGTCTGGCGAATACGGCGCTCAAAGAACGACTGGCCACCCCTGAGGGGCCAATTAGCAGTTAATAGTAAAGGTTGTGTGTACGGGAGCGTTATCATTGTGAAGGAACCATCCTTCCAATCGCCCTAGCGAGCTCCAACTCACTCTTGTTTCTTCTAAATTTTCGTCAATCGTAAAACGACCACTCTCGTTGATTTTTTGGCTGATTTTTTCAACGTTTTCATCATCTCGAGACGCTGAAGGGCGCTCAGAGCGAGCATGATCTTCAACATTCATACTACTGCGTTTAAAGCGCCCAAACCACTCGAAAACTTATGTACGGCTCATAGTATCGGTCTTGAAAGCTTGTTGAAACATTTGGTAAGCTAATCCGTTGCCGACTTTTCAAGCAAGAGAAGCAAAATTTCAAGTTTAGTTTGTTCTTTTAAATCTGCCATGTAATGAGTTCGCAGGCGGAAAGAAACATCACCTGAGAAAACCAACACTACGATCAGACGGTATCAATTAAACTGACGCCACTTGCACAGCTGGTTTGTGAAGGTCTCTACTTGAGCCATCTAGCTGGAGAACACTCTACTACATCTAGGATTGGCATCGCGCCATTAGTTCGGTTTCTTTTGGGTCCCATCTCGTATTAAGCTTATTTGTATTTCAAATAAATTGTACAATTAGTCAAGTACATGCGGGCAGGGTTGACAAGGTTTTGGACACAACGGTAAAAACCACGGTAAAAACTCTGGTTTTTACCATCTTGTCCAAAACCCTTCTGTGCGAAAGTGTCCAAAACTATATTTTTAGAGAAATTGTATTTTGTGAGAAAACATCAAAAGCAGAATGAAATGTATCAAAGTAATGTTTTATATTGAACATTTATTTAATGTGAGCATTCAACTTATTTATGCAGCTGATTTTAATCCAGTTACATTTAAGTTGAATTCTTGATTAAAATTTCAATTTGTATTTGTTTCATTTATTTATTTATTTGATTATAGTAGGTAACCAAATTTCCCTATATCTATGCATGTGTGCAAACGAAAGCAGGGTTGCCAAGGATTTTACAGTCCTGTTCAAAACCCTCGAGTCCAAAACTGCCTGAAAGTGTCCAAAACTTTTTTTTTTGAGAAAATATTTTGTGCGGAAACATCAAAAACAGAACAAAATGTGTCAAAATTATGTTTTTTTTTCTTTGACTATTTAATACACTTATTCAATGTGAACATTCAAGTATAAATATATGTACTGATTTTAATCTAGTTACATCGAAATTAAATTCTTCATTAAATATTTCAATTTGTATGCATGAGGGTCCACCCCCCACACCCATAAGCCAAATTTTTTAACATTTATACATGTGTGCAAACGAAAGTGTTCAAATATAGTGTAATAATTGACTTAAATGCAATAAATTTCAATTCATAAAATAAATTAATCGTGCAATACATTTTGTAGTTACAGAATGTATTATACTCACAATATGAATTTTAAAAGGAGTAACACAAGTTTTAAAATATAGGTGTTTAATCATCAATTTCTTGTCCTTTAACCTATGATTTAAACGATAATTTTCGTTAAAACATCGTGTAAAACTTATTTGCAAAACCATTAAAAAAATAAGTTTTTTTTTTTTTTTGCACCTAAATATTGAATCCTAAATATTATATCTTTGAGTTATAAATGGAACTGAAATTAGTTGTATTCGTAGTGTTGTGAATTTCCTTTCATAATTCTACAAACAGTTACGTAAGGAAGTTTTTAGGCACTTATTGTAAGGTATAATATTTTTAATGAATATTTTGGAGAAAAATAATTAACAATTAATGATATCTATATTTATGTATTGCGAAAATTGCAGTAAATACGAATTGATTATGTTACACCCCTTTAGCTTTAGCATACTTTTGGACAGTTGAAGAAACTTTTGGACAGTTTTAGACAGTTTTTGGCAATAAAAACCACTTGTCCTGTCCTAAACCCAGCCCTGCATGCGGGGCAAAGAGAAATAGTTTGTTTCATCTACTCACTCAATCGTTTAATATAAGTCACTTACGTTTTCATTTATTAATTAATTCATTTACATTCCTAAATTTATTCATTCACTTATTTATTTACTTATTCACTTATTTTCGTATTCATTTTTTTACTTGCTCATTCATTTTGCCTTTTGTTGATTGCTTTACTCATTTAATTGTTCGTTTATTGTTTCATTATCTTTTCATTTATTCATTTAACATTTTATTTGCTCATTCTTTTGATTAAAAATATGTTTTATAATCGAACAGAAAATATTTTACTTGAAAAATATTTTATTTTTCACTTTGCCCCATGAAAAAAAAAGTGAAATTTTTCTACCTTTTTTTTTTTTTTTTTTGAAGACTCAAATTTAGTACCAAATTTTAAAATACTGTTTCATCGCAAGTTTTATTATAAAATACAATGTTCTTTCTCTATGTACTGCAATTTTCAAAAGAAATTTCCGATTTGTTCCTTTTGAAAAAACTCGGTCATCTTAACCATTTCACTTTGCCCCACGTTTCCCATATATATATATATATATATATATATATATATATATATATATATATATATATATATATATATATTAGGGTGTCCCAGAAAAATGAAATTCGTTTTTTTTAAACGCATACCCTCTTATTTTTTTCCTTTTATACCAAAACCATTGTAAAAAAAGTTTCATGCAATTTGAAGCACGGTAACCCGTGCCGACTTGCGCCTAAAGGCCTAAACGTGTAAATAGCACGTGTATTCATAAGCAAGCAAGCGAACGCTGGCGACGCGATACTTTGCGAAGCTCAAAACAGCTGTAAATTGTGCACAGAAAACAAATGAAAACAGAAAAACATATGTTGGGGAGGGGGGCTTATCCGTGGCAATTTTTGCAAACCGTCAAACGAGTCAGTACGAATGCATTCCGGTCAGCGAGCGCAGTATAGTCCTTCCATAGGGAACGAAACATGGCAGTGGAATAGCAAAAGTTCAAAAAAAGAGATATTTTTAATAGGAGTCGTAAAACACCAAATTACGGGCTTGAAACTTCCCTCTAACGGACAAGTTCTGTCTGTTTTGTTTCATAACATTCGAGAAGTAAATTCAACCATCAGTAAAAGTGCAAATCTCGCTATTCGGGTATGCATCATCTTTTGGGAAAAGGAACGCATTCCTACCAAATCGTTGCCAAATTGTGTGAATAAACTTAAAAACCTGTATCAAATTTGGAGAGACTTACAAAAAAATGCAAAGAAACTGCAAGAAGTGTTCAGGCAGCGCCAATAAGAATTTGAGAGTAATTTAAACAATTTATTCAATATTGCACATCCTAATGCACTTCGGTTAATCAAAATAGAGGATGATGGGATTTTTTTGCAACTCCAAAGAGAGCCTGGCCGACGTGGCCACTTTAGGTGGAGTAAATAAAAAACTGGCCGACAATGAGGAAAGGTCTCGACTTTGAGCTGTCAAAGAAGAAAACAGGCGCATAATATACGATTCGGCTTCAACATCCTCGGAATTGTATGAACCTGTATAAGAAGATTCCTCTTCGAGCTCTAGTGAAAATATTAATTTAGAAGATTTCCCTGAAACACATAAATCAGTACCTAGAAAAAGTTTATCAGAACCTGGAACAAGTATTCCAGAGCCTGGAATAAGTATTATCAGAACCTGGAACAAGTAAATATGTAATGAGGAGCGATTTTATTACAGTCAGTCCAAAGTCAGTTGCTGCATTGGACAGGTGTCCAAGTTTACGATATTATGTGTTTATTCTTGAACCTGCTATTGACGCACTTGGATGTAACATTGATGAATTTAACATAGGTTTTAATCCAAAGAATTCGAACGAAAGGAGGAAGAAGCACGAGGAAAGAATTAAAATTGGTTTTCAGTACGAGGTACCATATGTAGTGAATTTACCTTGGGATATGAAACTGTCGCCTGCTTTGAGTGCTCAAAAGTCAAAAGAAGATCGCTTACCTATAGTTATTTCATACGGATGTAACGAACAACTCATTGCTGAGTCTAAACTGGATAATTCTACAGGAAAAGAACTAACACAGGCTGTTTGAAAGGCAGTTTTAGATTGGAATCTCGAAGTCAAAGTTAAAAATTCTCTTGTGATACTACAGCTTCCAAAACAGGTCTTTTAAGTGGTTCTTGCGCTATTCTTGAGCAAAAATTTCATAGAGAAATGCTTTCCTTTGCTTGCTGCCATCATATATATGAACTGATTTATCCCACTAAAATCTGCGGAGTTGTTCCGAACTGTACCCTAACTTGGAAAATTTACTTGATTTTTACCGTGCTGAACGTACTAATATTACGGTCAGGGATGACTATCAAGAGTTGATAGAAGAGGATCATATTTTTAGGTGGAGATGCAGAAAATGAATTTAAAATAAGACCACCGAGAGCCATGCACCAAGCTCGACGGATGGCTCGAGCGATTTGCTCCCTAAAACTATTACTATTTAGTTCACAACTAAAATTAGATACGAAGGAAAATGAAGCATTGTTTGATGTCTGTTTGTTTGTAGTGACAATATGCGTAAAACCATGGCTTTAATGCATTTTTGGCAGTCAAAGCATCCAACAAAGATTTATGCTTTTTGGAAAAAGTGTACGAAAATGTGGACTCAATTATCTCAAAAGTTGCTCTACAAAAATTCATCCAGCTTTTATGGTATGGTCAATAATATTTCATTCCTTGACGTGAAAAAGACTGTCTCAATGCTTAGAGCAGTAAACGATGCAGCTGAAAGAGCGGTAAAAATGATGCAGGACTTTCATGGTCTGCTAACAGCTGATGATGAAAAACAATTTTTGTTACGTTGCGTTCAAGAGCTCCGGAAGCTCTATAATGACTGCAAAAAGCAAACATTGAAATAAAAATATGTACAGTAATGTTTCTTGTAGTCTAATATTGTTGTAAATATCTGCTTTAAATAAATTGATGTTGCGTGTAGTAAGGAATTATACAGTTAGCAATATTTCCACTGTAGCCGCCGTACAGGATTTTAAGTCAAACTTTGACCTCAAGTCGGCACGGGTTCCCGTCATTTTATTGTAATAAAACTTTTTTCTCATGTTTCTGAGGTGAAATGGAAAAAAATTGGAGGGTATGCGTATTCGATTTCACGAATTTTTTTTTCGCCATTATATCTTGGGACACCCCTAATATATATATATATATATATATATATATATATATATATATATATATATATATATATATATATATATATATATATATATATATATATATATATATATATATATTAGTTTGGAGTGGTAAAAAAAAAAAACGAAATTCAGAAATATCTACAGCCTATATGCGGAAAAGTTGACTTTTAGCAAGCCTATTTATCATACAAAATTCCAGATAAATAACATGTTTAGCTGCCCATCCAACATATTTTATAGTGCAGCCATGAACGAATCAGCAGTTGTAGCAAAAAATTCAGGACTTTTTTTTTCTTTGCAACGTTTGACATTTTTTTAATGAATGAAACTATGCTAAAAAAATAGAAAAATCATTTTTTTTCTGTTAATGCATTTTTTAAAAATTGTTTTAATTAATATTATAAAAAAAGTGAAAGTTGTGTTAAAATCAATATTTTGTGAACACGCTTTTTGGCAAAGTACAAGTATATAAGTAAAATCCTTTAAAAATCTATTAACCTGCAAAAATTATATTTTATGCTGCAAAATAGTTTTGAAGTAAACAATTAACTATTAATAACATTAAAAATAGAAACTTGTATAAACACACAGAAGTTACAATAGTTCATAATGCAACTTTTGACGTAACAAATGCCGATATCTCAATACCTGAAAAGGATTTAATGAATAATAGATTCAGGTTTTAAACGCTTCTGTTTATTCTTCGTTTAGCTTTTAGATAGTAAACCATTATAAGAATTTAGAGTGGCTTTATTGTGGATTTCCACATAGTATGTTTCAGAAATTGGTTTCTGTGTGTTTTGGCAGTCCTTGCTTGTATTAAACAGGAATGTAATAATTATTCTAATTTGGCTATAATTTTATAGGCAAATTAATTGATTATTTAATAATAGTTAATACTAAAATTTTAAAATTGACCCTTTAAACCAAACGAAAAACGCTAGCAAAAAACCTGTTTTCCTCACATTCCGATAACCCGGAATGTTCACTAACTCGGCCACTTTTCGGTCGTTTTGGTATCGTTTATATATATATATATATTACTATATATATATATATATATATATATATATATATATATATATATATATATATATATATATATATATATACGTCCTTAAATGCCTAGATAAGGGTACTAAATGAAGGGTATAAAACATGAGTTTAAAGGATCACTTCAATAACTGAAATAAGCCGTTCACTTTATTCGCAATGAATATTAAAAGCATTCAGTGGCGTTCTTACGGAAGGGGGCGAGAGGTGGACCACCCCTGACGTCACCCGTCTTAAGGAGTGACACACCTAAAGTAGAATTGAAAGTTTTTGATAAATATGAAGCTAAAATGCATTTTTATGACTACAAATTTGAAAAATTTCCGGGTGAAAACCCCTAGATTCCCACCATCCCACTCTACATCATAAAGTGCATACGCAGGGTTAGGTTCATATTGTCAATACATAGACCTGGTACTGCCTTTTCCTTATACCAAAAAACTGAAACTCATTATCTTTCTCAAAGTATGAGATACGTTTGAAATAATTAAGGAGCCATTAATTTCATACATCCCCTTACTTTTTTTGCCCTCTTGACAGCCTGCGCATATGCGTTTACGACAAGTTATATAAAAAAGTGCTCATAGCGTTTATTTGTCATTTGTATATTAGCCTAGTTAAAATTTCGTTGTAACACAAATGTAGTTGTTTTTGAAAATTGCATAAATTTCATATCTATTCATATAGGAACATTAAAAACCTTTTTTTTTTTGTAAGGGGGGGGGGGCACCGAAAATCATTGCCCCGGGTGTCTCTCATGCTGGGCACGCCACTGGTGCATTGTAAATTTTGCATTATTACCCAATTAAAAGATAGTGTTTCTATTCTATACTACTTTTGTAAGAACCACACCATAATTTAATAAGCAGAAAGTAAAAGTCCGTTTCCATCGTAAGTTATTGAAAGTACTAGTATAGTTACATAAAAGATTTGATAACTAACACACAGAAAGAGGAATATTTTGTATGTGTCACTTCACTTTTGAGAAAGTAACATTGATACCAGTTTTTAGCTACGCACAATTAGACGCAATTATAACGGTCTTTTATTGTGCAAATTATCAAGTCTCGACAACCAGCTTGATTTGGCACGTTTCTTGGGAATATTTCGAACTCTGGAGTTGTTTGGTTCCAAAATTGATTTTCCGAAGCTTTTGGGATTTTCTAAATGTCTCTTATAAGGGCCTAAGAGACCTTATTTGCTGTGGATTTCTCTAAACTCGATGATTTGATTACAGTGATTACTAAAAGAGTTTATATAATAGATGCGAAAGCAGGGAAAATATTTTTTGAGAGGTGATGCACTGCTTCATGAAACAAGTGCAATGAAATTGGATCAATAGATTAAAACAAAACATAATGCTTGAATTAAAAATAAAAGCAGATTTTGGTTGAAAACTTATTTAAAACATTTTTTTTTTTTCACATTTTTAGTTAAAAATTCGAAAACGGATAACCATGTAAGCTAAGGTTTTAATGAACATTTCATGACTATTTTTACTTATTACCAAACTCAAGTTTATTACAATAATGTGCTATAAGTTTAACATAATTTAATATTCTAAGGGTCCATTTGTAAACCCTAATATGAAACTAGTTCAATATATAAGGGATTTATAAAGTCTTGAACTGGTCGAGAAATTGAATTTAAAAGAAAACTAATAAACACTTACCTGTCTTTATGAGATTGAAATTTACCAAACTAATCAAGGATACGTACTATAAATTAGTTATGACAGAATTTAAAGCTCAGCATTAAATACAGCAGTATAATCTTAAGCGCAATTGATACATAAAAGTAAATTTCTAAACATACATTTTCACAGTAATACGAGTATGTTTTCAGCGAATGAGAAAAGAAAAATTACATTTTAGGCCCGAGTTCTAGAAATTTTCCTACGAACTTAAGGAACTACAGAATACTAAATATAAAATAAAATCATTTTATTTTTCAATGTAACTCAAAAATTGCAAAAACGGTTATAAAAAATTTTGAACCCTTTATAAACTTTTTCTTGCCTCCCCCCCTTTTTTTGCAATTAAATTCATGTAACAAAGACTGAAATCTGGCCGTTACTTTCTGTTACTGCAAGGAACAAGGAAAATAATCAAATAAAAAGTACAATACAAAAGAAAACTAAATGAACTTATTAATAAAAATAATGATATATGTATCAGAAATGTAATAAACTGTACCTTTTTGTCACAGAGAAATAAAAATATTTCAGATAAATAAGAACAAAGAAACCAACTGCTTTAATGTATCCTTTTAATTTAACACATGAGATATGTATGTTACCTAAATTAAGCGACAAAAGAAGTAGTATACCGTGTTATTTATATATATATATATATATATATATATACGAGTGTATATATACAGGGTGAGTTCAATCGAATCTGCCATACGAAAGGGGATGATAGCAGAGCTCACGCGGAGTATGGGACCACCCATTATGGTGTCCAATCCTTAACCGTAACCGAGTTATGGTGGATGTAAGAAAAAGGAGTAAAAAAAAAAAAAAAAATTCTGAGAAAACGATCAATTTCTGAGATTCCTGTAGGACTTACAAGGCAAATAAGTACATATTTGGAAAGAACAGATTAAATCCTACAAAATGACACCTTTCCCATCAAGACAGTAGCATTTTACAGCGAACTGCAAGCTTTGAAACGTTGGACACACTCAGAATTGAAATGGTGCCAAAGTTTTCAAGCGACATTTTCAAAATTAACCGTATTAGCTACAATCGGTCAAGTCTACCAAAAATTGGCCCATTTTACTAGCTTTCAGATGATACAATAAAAAATCATTTTAGGCTTCAGGTTCAGCAGAAATTCAGGCTTTTGTTCGAAACAGTGTAAAAATTTGCATTCGTTGAAAAAGGAAAACCTGCGAAGAGTCGCACTTTTATGTTTTAATTTTTTTGTTTCACGAAAGCTTGCTGCATTCTTGGTTTAACAAAATGATAGTTTTATGTGAAAATAACAATTTTAGCATTTTATTACGTGAAAACAACACAACAAGAGATAACAATAAGTAGAAATTACTCTCCCGTGCTTTTCAGAATGAAAAAAAATATTCAAAAAGTAACTCTAACATCACAATGAGCGCATTTAATCAATCATCAAAATCTCCAAAAGCTGCTCAAATTGGTCGCCACCACACCTGATACAAGATCTTGCCCTTTTGCGAACGGAAACAACCGTTGGTCTTAGAGAAATTTCATTTCTTAGTTTCACTACTGCTTCATCCAGCCGGTCGCTCAATTCCTGTAAACTGGCTACTTCTGCTTTTTAAACTTCTTGTTTTAAGATAGTCCAAACAAAGAAGTCCACTGGCGTCATGTCTGGGGATATAGGTAGCCAAGAAATGGGGCTCGTACGACCAATTCATTGGGGATACTGTTCATTTTGAAATTTCCGAACGGCATTTGAAGAATGTGCTGGTGCTCCATCTTGTTGGAAAATGATTTCTTCTCTCTCTCTCTCTTTGGAACAGGAATAGTATCAAGTAAGCCAGACAAATGATGTTCAATAAACTCTAAATATGTGTTTCCTGTTACGCTACCTCAAAACACATACGGACCTATCAAAAGATCTCCTATTACGCCAAGCCAAACATTTATGCTGAATTGAGTTATGAATGATGAGTTTCGGGTTAAAAAAGGATTATGTGCAGCATAATGATGCCAGTTATGCAAATTTATGATGCCCCCTCTAGTGAACTCATCTGTCCACAATATATTTCTTAGAGAATGGTGTTCTTTAGTGTCTCGGGATAGTAGCGATCTGCAAAATGTAACCCGCTTTTCTAAATGAGAATTGCTCAATTGTTGTACTAGTGTAAAATGATAAGGGTGACACTTGTTTTGGTTCAATGTTTTCATCACTTTACGTTGTGAAAGTCTACCTTCTCTAGCAATCGTGCGTAAACTCACACTTGGGTTTTCCACTACGCGATCCAGTACATTCTCTTCAACATCGGCAAAACGATGATACTGCGAACATATGATTTGTTATTCACTTGAGGGGACATGTCACTTTTGTATAGCTGGCATCAGTCTGATGAACAAAAATCCATTTTTAGCCCCAAGTTCCAAACTCGATTGAGTTTAAATGTTTGGCTGGTCGTAATCAGCGATCATTTGATGGGTCTGCATATGTTTTAAGGTGTTTTAATGCAGGAAGCACGTATTTAGAGTTCATGGAACATCATTTACCTGGCTTACTGGATGCTATTCCTGATTCGGAGAGAGCGGAAATCATTTTTCAACACGGTGATTACTCTGCTCATTTTCAAATGCCGTTCGGAATTTTCTAACTGAACAGTATCTCTAATGTATTGGTCTTACGGGTTCCATTTCTTAGCCACCTATATCGCCAGACCTGACACCAGTGGACTTCTTTTGGAAATTCTAATAAGAAGTATACAAAACAGAAGTAACCAGTTTGCAGGAATTGCGCAACCGGTTTGATGGAGCAGTAGTAAAACTAAGAAATGAAATTTCACTTGAGCAACGGTTGTTTCAGTTCGCAAAAAGGCGAAAGCATGCATCAGGTGTGGCGGCGACCAATTTCAGCATCTATAGTAAATTTTGAAGATTGATCAAACGTACTCATTGATGTTAGATGTTAGTGTAACTTTTTTGTTAATGACTTTTCCTTTGTTGAAAGCGCGGGAAAATAATGCTTTTTTATTTCTGCTTATTGTTATCTCTTGTGTTTCTTAACCTAATAAAACGTAAAAATTATTATTTCGATACAAAAATATCATTTTCTTAAACAAGGAAATCAACATGCTTACGTGAAACTGAATGTTCAAAACAGAAAAATGCGACTCTTCGCTGGTTTTCCTTTTTCAACGAATGCAGATTTTTACACTGTTTCAAACAAAAGCCTAAATTTCCACTGAACTTTAAGCCCAATATGATTTGTTGTTGTATCATCTGAAAGCTAGTAAAATGGGTCAGTTTTTTGTGGATTTAACTGATTGTAGCTCAAACGGTTGTTTTTGAAAATGTCGATTGAAAACTTTGGCGCCACTTTAACTCTGAATGTGTCCAACGGTTCAGAGCCTGTAGCTCGCTGTAAAATGCGACTACTTCGATGGAAAAGGTATCATTTTATATGATTTAATATGCTCTGTCCAAACATGTACCTATTTTCCTTGTACAGGAATATCAGAAATCGGTCGTTTTCTCAAAATTTTGTTTTTTTACTCATTTTTCTTATATCTACCATAATTCGGTTAAGGATTGTACACGATAATAGGTGTTTCTATACTCCGCTTGGACTCTTCTATCACCCCCTTTCGTATGGCAGATTCGATCGAACTCACCCTGTATGTATATATATATTACTTGCAGAAAAGTAAAAAAGTGTGCAATTAATGCTTTCAATATAAGTGTTTGGTGAATCATACAACTGTTTTGACGATGTACAGTTATCGAATTCATATCAATGACATTTTTTTTAGGATTAATAAATTGTTTATTCTTAACGTTAATTAGAATGCAATATCTACGTAAATGTGGAACAATGCAATAGATGCACAAATTATACGGTCAGTGTGAATTCTACAAAAATTCTACATATATTTCGGAAACTTAGAAGCGTCACACACTACGCTGCAATATTTGGTAGATATTACACTAGCTGAAAGGATAGCTTTGCAGTGGTCCCTCATAGAAAATATCAACTTATGTATGAACTCATGAAGAATTTAATTTAATCGGAGCCTGATAAAGTTATTGTACACTTTTAGTCTATATCATGCTTCTTAGCAGCAATTTTGTATCCGTTATATAACATCAATAGTTTAATTGGGGACTATTTCCAGCCCAATCCAAAACTTAAATACCTGACTTTTTTATGTAGAACTGCACATAAAGGGAGGAAATTGCAGGATGTTACTTTTCCAATATTTGTTTCCAAAATTAATATTGTCCAAAATTAAGAAATATTGGTATAAACGCATAAATTCTTTGTTTCAGTTGTAAATTTCAAGGGTGTAAACCCTTGGCTAAATCACTTTTAAAGGTGCTAGAAATCACATTTTACAACCAGACTTTTCACATTGCCATGCAACAAAGTTGGTGCGTACAATTCAACTTATTCATTAATTATTTTGTTGCCTCATTTACAGATTTTCATCTTCTAATAATACAGGTGTTGGGAGAGTATTTCTTACTCAATTTTCCTTCCTTTATGGAGTCCTACATAAAAAAGTCGGTCATTAAATTTTGGATTGGACTGGAAATAGTCCTCAATTAGAAAATATACTTCTATATAATGAGCACAAAGTTGCTAATAAGAAGCCGGCTAATAAGCTAAAACTGCAGGGAGGAAGTATGTAGGAAGTTCTGGTTCAAAGAAATAAGATAGAATACCATTCTGAAATTGATATCTTCACTGTAACAACGATTCAGAAAATTTCCTAGAAAATAATAGGCAGCTGATGTTTCCAATTGGCTGCCGGTAACATATCTTAAAAAAACCAGCAACGTTTTCCGCTAAAAGTTAGTTATCTATCTGAAGTTATTTAAAAAACTTTCTGAAGAATTGGGAACCCTGTTAAAGCCAGCCATGTCTCGGAAACTTTCTTGAAAAATTTAGTAGGTTTAATTTAATTGGTTAAAACCTTCCTTATTTACCAAGAAAGTTACTCCAGAAGCATTAGGGCAATCACGCTCAAAGCTAAGACGGAATTACAAGCAAGACCCAAGCATATCCCTCTCCTACTGTCCCTGTCTTTCAGAACTGCTGCTTTCCAGTGACTTATTCGCTCTCACTGGGAGCTAAGTCAATCTGGAAGGTCCGTATTGAGCTTAAGCCGGTGCATTTAATAAACATGTTCATTCAATGTTCAAACTGGTAGCGAAAAATATTTTTCACGTTTTTGAAAAACTCTTCTGTCAGGAAACTCTTATGCAACATAATTGATTTTACGGGGAAATAAGTAAAAACCTGAGCAATTCCGAAACGTTCCACGGAAATAACCAGTAACGTTTCGGAATTTTTTTAGTGCTCACTGTGAAACCACTGAGAAGCTTTTTTAGCAACTCATTGAGAATATACTAAATTCCTGACGTGTTTTTCATTTTCTGAAATAAAATTATAGTACGCAGAATTTACATTGACTCCATACTTTTTGTACTTATTGCTTTGCTCCACATTTTATAGAATAATGTATTCTTTTTTTTCCATTTATTGTGTAAATTTACAGTAACTAACTTATTAATAATGCCATAATGTAGTTGAGATTATTCCTAAAGCAGTATTTTCTTGGAAAAATGCAAATATTGCATAAAACATTCTTATGAAAAACATTATTCACTCACTCTTCGATTTTTTGCAAGTGTTGCATTGGTTTTGACGGGCAACAAAATTCGCATTCATGCATTACAAAATACATTTTATATACATAAGAGATGCTTTCGAAGAAAAATAAAATAATGTTATGTGGTATGAAAGAGATAGACCACCAAATATTTTGGTAAATTAGAATTTGTTACATCATGGTAACGGCAGGCGCCAGTAACAAACATGCTTAAGACATCGCCCACGGGTTAACTCAGCTTTCTGAGCCTTTTAATGTATTTAGAATTTTTAAACTATTTTTCTATCTTGCAACTACTTCTTATCTAACGTTTAGCTGCTTCTGGATATCCTGAATCAGTTAATTCTATTTTTTTTTTGCTCAATTTCGAAAAAAAGTCGACCCCCCCCCCCCCCCCCCCGAAGACACCGAAAAATCTGATGATACCCAATAACACATAGGCTGAGGAAAGGATGAGAAATGGATAAGATTCCCTTTTTCTGTTCAAAATGTGCAAAAGTTCTTTTAGAACTAAAGCCTTATTTAATTCAAATGAACATGAAACACCAGCTGACCTGGTGGTATCTGTTCATAACCTTCCACCACTGCCTTGTGAATGCCAACTGGTTCAAAAAATTCGCTCTGATAACACTAGATGGTTGCACCGTATTCATATGCCACAACAATATCAGCTTTACCCGCCTAAAATTATCATTTTTGAATCCAAACTTATAACGATCTGTAACTGGACCCTCGTCTGTTACTGGTGCCGTTACCCTATGCAGATATTGGTTTCTTACTATATATATATATATATATATATATATATATATATATATATATATATATATATATATATATATATATATATATAAATTTTATTTGCATGGAAAATTATTAAGTCGTAAAAACAGTCTATGTTTAATTTAATTCCTGCTATATTTTATGCATTCAATCGAACATTAATACCTATACGTCAGTAACTTAATGTAAGAATCATATCATTTCTGTGAAATTACAAACGAAAAAATCAAGTTTGTAACCACTTCGAAAGGCGCTATTTCAAATTCTCAGTGTTAGATGTATAACACCTCCAAGTACTTGATTTGTTAAAAGAAAAGAAATTCTTCAACTTTATTCTTAAAACATCTGATTTTCTATGCGTGAGAGTGCTTTATTTTGAAGCAAGTACATTGTGAGGAACTTTCCGACCGTAATATCTTCAAGCACGAACACAGTGTCACGATTTTTCTCTCTGGAACAATAGAAGATTTACTGTAATGCAAATGAAGAGGATTGTTTGGAAAAGTTTTGGGAATAAAAATATATCATATGTGTAATTATGCGAAAGTTCTACAGCCTAAGCAAATGAGCAAAATTTCAGCTGTCTCTGTGTCATTCAAAGTGAACTATTTCTGAAAAAAAATCAAGGAATTTTAACAAAGTGTAAGCTTTTACCAGGATTATGTCAAAGAAATGCCGAATAAATGTTTTGGGAGAAAATGATTGTGTGTATAATTTGTGAACAGTTGGTTATTTTTATGCTAAGCATAAATTAAACAGGTCGAAGAGATTTTAAAATTCTGTCAAATACTTTGGGAAGAAAATAGGTTGGAAAAATAATTTTTATTTTTACTTTGCAAACATTGTATAGTGTAACACAAAACTCAATTTGAAATGCAATGGATTTTAGCTGAAAATTCTCTACGACGCGACGAAAAAATGTACAAACATTCATCAAAGAAGTTGAAATTAAAATAGACGGTTTTGAAATAACTTTTTTATTACTTTCAAACCTTAGTTTCTTTGTTTGCATAAGTTCAAACGTTATTCTAGTTTTAACCTGAAAGTGACTATTTATAAAAGTGAAAATACTCGAACTCCGTTAAAAACATAAAAACTAATGAAAAGATTTTTGTTATTTTACAAATTAGCAATGATGGAGGAAAAAGTGTCGGGAATTAGTCAAATTTTGTAATGGAGTCACACAGGGATACGATTAAAAGTAAAAAAAAAATCTTATCTAGGAAAATAGCTTATTTTTAAATAAGCATTCAATTTACTTATACATAAGAAAGTTTTTTGTGGGTTCTCCAGTGTAAGAACGATTTTTTCTGCTTTGTTAGGAGAAAAAAATGTTTCATGTCAGAAACAATTTTTTTTTCGTTTTCTTTTTATTTTTACATGTTTAAAATTTTAATTGAGCTATTTTTGCTGTAATCCTGCCGTATTATCCATCCCTCCAATGTATTTTCGCTTAGTTATTGAAAATGTAAGCTCGATTGTTATCGGAATAATAATGTTAAAAACATTAAGTTACAGGAAAAGTAACCAAGTAGTTTTAGAGAAGAAATTCAATACCATTTATATATTGTCTTAAATTTTATTGTAGCATTAGGAAAAATTTTTGATTTTTTTTCCCCCGATATCAAAAGATGTATATAATTTGGAGTCTCGTGGAATTGAGATCGAGGCACAGAAGTTGTTAGAAAATTGGAAGGTATAGGTCAGTTTTTCAGTTCTGTATGAATATCGTGCTATAAACAAAATCTGGAAACCGTTTTCTAAAGATAGTAATTACTGTCCTTAAGCTATATATATCACTAACATATAGTTTAAAAGTGGGAGCGACTCCATACATTCGGAAATTTAGTGATTAAGAAAGAGATTCCTATATTTCTCACTGTTTTTACTTACATATACATAGACGCTTCCTTCTAAACGTGTTAGTTCTTGTTTGACGGCGCTCGAGTGTGACGTGTGTATGACGAAAAGATTATTTTATTGCGAGCATTTTTCGACGAAAATTTTGAGTTGCTGAGGTTCAAATGTAAAACAAAGACACCATAAGCTTAGAACAGGTTTTAATGTTTGATTTAGCTCGTTATTAACTTATTTCAATTATATTTTGCTATATATGTTAATACTTACGCACTTTATACCTGTGTGCAATTTCTCCCACATAATGAGGAGAGATGCCAAACTTTTAAAAGTGTAAATGAATTGTGTTTTGTTTATTATTATTATCATTATATATTTTACGTGAGGAAGCATTCGGTAATCAGGGGGCAGTGGAGTGTAGATAACATAATTCTGACTATTGAAAAAGTAAAGAAAGATAAAATATCGAAAAATGAAGTCAAAAACTTTATGGAATGCTGTAGGAAATATTACATCAGATTTTGAAGCTTGTGGAGTATTCCCACTTAATCCCAATTTCTTTGCTACATCTGGTTTAATTGAAGTAGCTACTTGACATTCCCTTTGAAAGTGCTGTCTCTCCAGCTCTGTCTTCACAAAAACTATCTAACTCCAGTCAAACAGCCACTGGTGAAAAAACCCATACAAAGATTCTTCAGAAGTCTTATCCAATCCCAAAACTACCTAGCTCGACTGTGAAGCAAAAGCAAGTTGCTTGTGTGCTCGGAATGCTTAGAAAATTATTATTTAACAAAAAAAGAAAAATAAAGCAAAAAAAACTGAGTGGATTAATTGTTCCTGATGCCTAAAATGGATTTATAAGTCATGTATAATGTAGCTCCGCATTGTTATAATTGTGGTAGAGAAATAATCAGCAAAAATATCAAAAATAAGAATTAATAACATATAGGGCATCTCTCCCACACTATGACGTCTCTCCCACACGTTATGGGAGAGATAATTTGCTGTCAATTTACAATTTTAATGCATTTTATATTTAAGTCTAAACCTCGCTAATGGTAATTTTAATACTTAATACTAGTGTAACTTTAAAACAAAATATTAAAGGGTTGATTTATATATCATTTTTATTTTTTTACCTAATTTCTTCGAAACGAATGGCGTCTCTCCCACTTTTACCAGACCGAGAGCCTCGTTGAGGCGCCCAGACACTGCAGTTTCATTTTTGTTACGGACTCATCACTCTGGAATAGTCAACAACTGAGTTGAACATAGATATTATCTCACTGTAGCTGATATTACTTTAAAACGTAACTAAAATGAATTCAACACACCAGCGATAGTCTGCAATCAGTGCTGCGACTCAATTTGTAATGAAGGTAAAAGCATTAGGTATTCCAGACTGATGAGTTAATAACAAGGACGACACTTTAATCTCCAGGTGTATATAACCTAGCTGTCGATATGTGTTTGTAATGCCTAAAGCTTTTGCCTTCATTTTACGAGATGAACCGTACCTTTGTTTGCGGACTCTCGCTGAAGTGCTACATTGATTTTAGTTAGCAGCTTGAAGGTCATTTCAGCTTTAATGGGAGGACATCTGTCTCCACCTTGATTTTTAGCTATTCTAGACAGATGAGTCCATAACAAAAACGAAACTGCAGTCTCTGGATGTCTTAAACGGGCTGTCGATGAATGTTTTTTATAATGACTAGCTATATGAATTGTTGATGTAAAATTTGAAAGTTCTAGGAAATTTCGTAACATTATTAACACAATTTTACTAAATTTTATAAAAACTAACAAATAATATTACCACAAAAAATGTTTTCTAGACGATAGTAAAAAAACACTAATATTTCTTATTTCAATGCAGTTTAAAAATCAACTATGTCAATAAAAATCCTGCCTCACAATTTTCAATTCCTTTAGGAAATATGTAACTAAACTGTTGTGAAGCTCTCCGCGGTTGATCTAATGTTTGTATTGCCTAAACAAAAAATAATTATTATTATGAAATGAGTATATTTTTTCATAGATCTAACACAAATTATCTTTGAGATAAAAATGAGGAGGTAAGTGTCGGGGTTTATTAAACATAAATATTATTACATGGAACACACACAGGTACTACACTACACTTGAAAACACACACACACACAATATTAGAATTTTGGATTCTCACATTATTAGAGTTAGGAGGGTTTTTTTTTTTTTTTTTTGCTTTGTAAATATAAAATGGGGAATTTCTGGTTTAAAAACAATTTGAAGACTTTCATTGAAGTTTTATTAATATATATCGCTAATTTCACCTAACTTGACATGTTTTTTTTTTTTTAAAGATATATAACACAGACTGTTATTACTTTTGATCTATTATTTCTGCACCCGAGAAAACTAATCAATGTTTTCTTTCTCTTCAATTACAGTGTTCATGGACAATAGCATTATTTTTGTTATGAAGGGCAAAAAATATTTTCTTTAATCTGAAAAAATATTAAATTCATTTTAACAATTTTAAAGTAATTACTCAGAGCATGAGCAAAAGTATATCCGCTGAAACGCAAAAGAAAAATCTGAGCCTACAAAGAGTTCCGGTAATTTATTTGAAAACTCTTCTTTGGAAGTAACCTAATCCTATTTCAGGAGACATTTTTCTTGGTATGAAAGAAAGAAAAGCATTTTTTCTTCGAAAATTTTAATGGATGATCATTTTTTTCTTTTGGTCAAAAATGCAATTTGAGAGATAAAGTACAAAAAACAGCAAGTGCAAACGTAATAACAGTAATTTAATCAAAATATTTCTTTGAAAACGGCATTCCGTCGGTAGAAATTAAAAAGATAAAAAATAGTTACAGCTTTTTGGCTTAGCATCTGTTGTATTTTTTTCTTTCAGAAATATGATCAGGACAGCTTATAAAGTACAGAAGATAATAAAGCAGTATTTTATGCACTTGTATATAAATAAAGCTGCTCATTTTACTAAAGAGTAAGATAAAAGAGACCTGTGTTATATAAATATACCCTTTTATGTATTTTCGTACTTTTACTTATATTTTAATTTAACACATACATCAAAACAAAATGCTGCAATTAAACAAAGTTCAAAATTGTTAGCAATAAAATATTAAAGTAGAAGAATGTGGGGCAAAGTAAAATAGTGGGGCAAAATGAAATAGCGGGGAAACGTGAAATGGTGAAATAATTACTCTGCTTTTAGTGCTACTATCTAAGAATATTTTAACTATATAGTATTACATGTAGTCTTTAGCGGTCAAGAAAAAAATACCTCCGAAAATAAAAGAATATAATGGTACGAACAATTTTCAAAAATTGATCTGCATATTGTAATACTCTGTTGTAAGTCAAAAATATTTCTGTTATTATTAAATGATAAAGTTCTTGTTATTAACATTTGAAATATTATTCGAGACCTACTAATATTCGGTGCAGTAATTATTTACTTAATATTTATCTTATTCGTATTTTAAATGCTTTGCACAGTTAGTCAAGTGCATGCTGGGCAAAATGGATGGGGGAAATTGAAATAGTTCATTGCATTCAATTATTCAGTCTTCTATCAAATCACTTACACAATAATTTATATTTTAGTTCTCATTTACGTTCCTTCGTTCAATAAGTCCCTTATTTATACCTTCGTTCACTTATTTTCTTATTCATTCACACTATTTTGTTCACTCATTTATTTTTATATTATTAACTATGTAGTAACACATGTGGTCTTTAGCGGTCAAGAACAAAATACCTCTGAAAATGAAAGAATATCGTAGAACAAGCAATTTTCAAAAATTGATATGCATAGTGTAATATTATACTGTAAGTCAAAAATATTTCTGTTATTATTAAGTGATAAAGTTCTTGTTATTAACACTGGAAATATTATTAGAGACCTACTAATATTCTGTGCATAATTTATTTGCTTAATATTTAGCTTATTCGTATTTTAAAGTCAAGGACATGCGGGACAAAGTGAAATAGTTCATTTTATGCAATTATTTAGTTTTTTGTCAAATCACTTACGTACTCATTTATATTTTACTTCATGTACTTTCCTTCATTTAATAATTCCCTTTTTTATTCCTTCATGCACTTATTTTCTTATTTATTCACTATTTTGTTCACTCATTTATTATTTTTTATTCATTCATCATTTTATTTATCCACTTACTTGATAAAAAATATCGATTATTGATAGTTATCGAATAGAAAATATTTTATTAGAAAAATATTTTATTTTTCACTTTGCCTTATGGAAAAAAAAGGTGAAACATTTCTAACGTTTTTTTTTTCTTTCTTTTTTTGAGGTACAGATTTTAAGGTTTAGGTCAAAAATAAAAAGTAATGCATCAATGCAAATTTTATTATAAAATATATTGCTCTTTCTTTATGTAACCTGATTTTCAGAACAGCTTTACAATTTGCTCATTTTGAAAAAAAAAGGAAGTAGAGTAAAATCCCTCTAATGCTAAAACGGGACAAATATTTTTGTCCGCAGTAAAGGGGTGTCCGCAGGAGAGGGGTTTAATGATGTTATTTGCCTTGGAACCGGGGAATTAAAAATTGTTCGCATAAGAGGGGTGTCCGCCTTTGATGGGTGTCCGTTAGGAGGGGTTTTTCTGTAATTATTTCACCTTGCCCCACATTCCCCTAGACATACTGGTATAAATTGTTACATAAATTTGAATTCTTCACATATTTTTTAACTTTCTAACTCAGTGGCTTCTAATCTGAAGGTCACACCTCATGCTAAGATAAATCTCGCGAGCCAGAACATACAGTGGCTCCCAAAAGTGTTCGTACACTTTGAAATTTTTTAGAAAAATCAATATAACTCGAAACTGAATTCGGATATGAACTTCAATATTTTTTCACATCATTCCTATGTCATACTAAATACAACCCATTGGTTTTTTCAAAATATTGACGGATCTTCTTTTTGAAATGGGTCAGAAAACGAAGAGACAGAGAAAT
Source organism: Uloborus diversus (assembly GCF_026930045.1). Taxonomy (NCBI): domain Eukaryota; kingdom Metazoa; phylum Arthropoda; class Arachnida; order Araneae; family Uloboridae; genus Uloborus; species Uloborus diversus. Next base: position 65,359,151 of record NC_072740.1, read on the forward strand.
AACACGCCACAAAAGTCATCGTACACTCAAATATTTTCAAATAAATTCATGATTAAAATTATCATATGCCATTTTATTAATATTTTTGCATTGTGTTGACCCTTGAGAGTTATTTGGCTTTAATTTTTTGTTTATTTATTCCTTAATATTGTGCTTATTACTGTAAAATGGCGGGCATTCGTAAAAACCCACAAACGCCATTCAAAATTTGAATTTTTTCCCCACAGTAGTGGTAAATTGGCTTGAAAGGTCTCTAAATTTGTTAATTTATTTGTTTGTATAGTAAAGTGCTTGATAAAATGCTTTAAAGAAAGGAATCGGACCGAAAACAAGGTAAGAAAAGGTCAACCGACAAAGTTGACAAAACGTGATCGGAGATTTAAAGTTAAAAAATTTATAAAAAATACACATTTGAGTGCAGTAAAAGTTTCTGCAGAGTTAAATGAAACATTTTACATTTAATTTTCACCTAAAATTGTTCGTCAAGTTCTCTGATTAGCTGGATTAAATGAGACCTCTTCCCGCAGAAATTTTCTTGGTCGTGCGAAAAACAGAAAGCTTACGCTTTTCGCCGCAAAATCCATGATAAATAAGCTAAAAACGTTTTAGAATCACGTCTTACTTACAGATAGAAATAAATTTAACATTTTTGGTTAAATTGTTGCATAACTGTATGTAGAAGAAAAATTAGGAACTTAATCTTAAGAACTTATTTGGATCAGTTAATCAGGACGGTGGAGGTTTTCTAGTGTGAGGGTGCATATCAGCATCAGGACTTGGTAGTTTGTAATTTTTTGATGAAATAATGAATCATGCTGTTCCTTTAAATATTTTAAAAACCAATTTTGAACTCTTAGCCAAAAATTTGGTTATTGGAAACAACTTTGTTTTTCATCAAGATAACGATAAGAAGCACACGGTTTTCAACGTTTGCGTCTAGTGCCTCGAAAATTGTCCTAAAGTTTAGAAAATACCCCCTCAATCTCTAGATTTCAACTTAATGTAACGTATTTAGAGATATCTGGGAGCTAGATTTCGAAAATAGGGCTTTAAAACGAAAATAGAGCTAGAAACAGTAAGACTCGAAGTGTGGTTGAACACTTACTCAGAAATTACGCAAAAAAAAGAAAGAAAAATAATGAAATCTATTCCCATACGTTTAAAAAGTGTTATGAATACTGTAGGATATTCTACTAATTAATAACTTAATAAAAAGTTAGATTATTCAATAAGATATAGACATTTTATAAAGTGTACGAAGACTTTTGTGAGATGAAATTTCCGGCACTTTTTAGTTTTTGATTTTTAAAAAATTAAGTTTTAATATTTTTGAAAAACTTTTCATGTAGTTTTGTTAAAAATTGATCATAGATCTTATAATTAAATACGCATTCCGAAATATTAATTCTAACCAATGGATTGGGGCCTATTTCGTTGAAAGTCGTAGGTGTACGAAGACTTTTGGGAGCCACTGTTTATAAATTAAAATGTTGTTTGAATATTTTTAGATAACATGGGAATTCACGGAAAAGGAAAGAAAATTACAAAACATGAATTAGTGTTATCAACTACTGCATGCTTATTTTACTAATGTAGAATTTCCATCTGTTTTTTAGAAACCTATTTCTGATTATTTGGCTTTCATTTGGCATCCTTTCTTAATGCCAAATGAGGATGATCTGTTGTTTTGAAAGCTTCCAGAATAGTTTTCGATTTGTAATATTTAATACACAATTACACATAACAACAGATCACGGTGACGAACTTCAGGGGCCTTGGAAGACTCTCAGGCCGTAGGTTTAGTACCACTGGTGCAACTGGTTGAATCGTGCATTGCTCAATTTCATTATTTTATTCCAACATTCTAATTAAAAATATATTTTTATTAAGTTATTTTTAAAACGACCCCGAATTTAGTGTACCCAAACCAAAGTTTAAACGCTTTACAACAAAACTTTTACATTTGTTTCCAAAAATTAATTAACGGATGCGCACAGATTTTTTCTAATGATTGCATTTTGAAAATAATTAACTTACAATGCTCTAAAAGTACACTTGCACAAATTAAGTCAGTTGTTCAGTTTTAAGTCAGTACAAGTTAAGTAAAAAATTTAATTATAAGATAATCAATACATATAAAAATAAATAAAAACCTTTGTGCTTGAAAAGTAAAATAAAAAATAACAAAGTATAATATTACAAATTGCAAGTTACTGCAGACACGTGCTTCAGGTTTAGAAACCCGTTTTTCAATGCAAAACAAGTGAGCTTACGGATGAAAGACATTCGACAAAAGCATTGAGCCCCCGAAACACGTGTCTGCAGTAATCAGCAATGTGTTGTATTATACGCTGTTATTTTTAATTTTAATATGTAGGTATGTTCTAAAAAAAGAGAAGAAGCAAACCAAAGTTTTAGATCTTAATAATTACTAATTTCAAATTAGACAAATATGTTAAACGCCAGACATTTTCGTATGCAGTTAGGCAGTTACTATTGCAATTGTAACGTATTTGCTTTGAACTAAACGACTAACATATTGCATAATTCTAATTACAAACTCAAACACATATGTAGTGAACATGGTTTCAGTTATCACCCTAATATTTTGCAAAAGCATCTCTTGTGAAATCTACGAACAATGTTTCGAAACTTGAAACCACATCTAACAAGTCTCAATGCAAAATGGTCATTAGCATGAATTAACAAACTAATTGCTCACACTCAGAGAATATATGACAGTTTCCGTAACTTTCTGGTTAGAATAGCTGATTAAAGAACTTTTTAAGCCTGCATCATGTAGAGAATGTTTTTACAATGATATAGTTACTGTATAACTAAATAAACTTAACGACACTAGTTTCATAAATAGTTTATATTTTTTACTGACACATTTTTTTTGCTAGAAAATTTTTATGAAAATTTTTCTAACTTTCTATAAAAAAATTTCTAAGGAAAAAAAATAGCTTTATCAAATGTGATTGCTAATACAAGTAAAAGGCAATGTTTTGCAAAAAAAAAAAAAAAAAAAAAAAAAAAAAACTTGGTAGATAGGAAAGGAAAGTCCTTTTGTATGAAGACAAAAGCCATTTTTGCATAAAAATTTGTAAAGGGAAATGAGTTATTTAATAATTTTATCAGAACTGCTTACATACTTCAAAAACCGAATGCGTATTTTTATGTTATCTTTATAAATATGAGTTCAAAATAACGAATGTTACTGAAATCAAAACGAATGAGCAGGAGGTCTTTTGTATTTAAAATATATATATAAACTTTTAAAAAGAGTGAAAAAGAATTCACCATAAAAGTAGAAACATAAATTCTGTATAAACGTTTGTTATTCATCACCGCCCTTGTTCTTCTAGTTCCTACATTAAGTTTTAATTTTTGCATAAAGGGTGAATTTATTGCTTTCGAAAAGATTAATGATGAGAAATTCTTTATTTGTAATTTATTCCTTTGAAGGAAATATAGATACCATTGGCTGAAAGTCCTGAAAACGGTTTCAGACTTTTTGGTGATATTAGATGAAGGAAAGCGGCAGGGGGATCAGAGGACCTTTCCAGGAAACTGATAAAATCTTTCAAACACAGTTTTAGTCGACTTTTGTTTGTGCTAGAGGTGGTTGGGGGAGAAGTTTCAGTGTGTACCGTTTAATACGCTTTGAAAATGTCCACCAAACTTCGCAATGTTTGGCAATTTTAGTATGGTAAAGAAAAGGGGTTGGGATTCCCTTGCCTATACTTTTTTTAATTTGTAGTCAATTTTAGTTTATCTTTGTGGTGACGTCAAATGATCAGAGCTTTTTATCGGTAATTTTCAAAACTACAGTTTTAAAACTCAAATTTAGGCTATCTTTGGTGATTGATGCCGTTAAGGGAATGTGAAAATTCAGGGACTCTTACTGCAAAATTTAGGGAAGTAAAGTTAAAAAGCGATTTTAAGAGAGTTTTGATGACATTAGAAGAATGGCGAGAATTTAGAAACTATTCTCAGCAGTTTTTTGACATTGAAGGTTTAGAAACGTAGTTTTCAGCTATATGTTGAGATGTTCTGGGAGGGGATAGGGGATCTCCCTCTGAAATTTAAAGATCAAAAATTCATTTTTTGTCTCTTTTCGGTGACATTAGGGGAAGAGAGAGAGAGCACAAGAGCTCTCCCTAGAAATTGGTAGACCTCTAAAGGAGGAGCTCTCTGGGGCTCTAAAATCAGTTTTTAAGCTAAATTTGGCGACGTTAGGGTAAGAGGTGGGATATTCGGAATTTCTCTTACGTTGAAAAGCTACTATTTTTAAGCTATATTCTTCTCGAAAAATTTTTGAAATTGAAGTCCTAAAAATGCAATTTTTAATCTCCTTTAGTGACGATAAGGAGGAAAGGGGAGATCAGAGGTGCTTGAAGGAGGACTAGAGTTTGAATGACATTTTTTGGATTCATAAAACGATTTTTACTTATGAGATTTCTTCCTTAAACCATATTAACAAAATGCTAAAGAAAATACCCTGAAAGAAGAAAGAGTGTGTTTGCTATTGCACAAATTTCATGTATGAGCAGCCTTTGCCCTTTTAGCGAGAAACTATAAATGTGACAAAAGTTTGCGAAAAAATGCCAACTTCGTATGTTAACCTCTGCTGTCACTTTTCGTGAAACCTTCATATTTCTTGGTGGAAACATTGATACCTTTGAAAATATGAATTTGACTTTCCCTCAATCACTGCAGTTATGTCTGAATTGTTAAGTTTGTGGAAAGAACGTGTGTCAAACAACAAAAAATTGAGAATTCACTAAAAGCATTTAAACTTTCACTACTTCCAAACCTCTAATGAAAAGATTCCCACTTTGAAAGCAATGAAGCCATTTTTAAGATCCATCATGGGTGTGGAATAGAAGAGTTAAATGTTCTAAGTTTTATATGTTTGCTTACAAAAATATGAAGGTAAATGCTTGAGAATTCTTAAATTTATTTGTGAAGAAGTATCTTCGAAAATTTTAATTACAAGTTGCTTGCGTAATTTAAATAATTTTTTTTTTGTCTTCTGTGTACACGTTTGTTTTATTTTCATATTATCAGCCGTTATTATAATTATAAATAATAAGGGGAATGTAGGGCGGAGTGAAATGGTGAATTATTTACTCCGCTTTTAGCGCCACCTATTTGGTAATATTTTAACTATCTGTAGTAACACATGTAGTTTATTGCAGTCAAGATAAAGTTATGTCTGAAAATTAAAGTATATGATAATAAAAGCAATTTTCAAAAATTGATACTCATATTGTAATATTTTGTTGTAAATCAAAAAATATTTTTGTTTTAATAATTTGATAAAGCTCGTGTTGTTAAAGTTTCAAATATTAATTGAGATCAACTAATATCCGGTGCAGTATTTATCTGTTTATTATTAGGCTTATTTTTGTTTAAAATATATCGTAGTTATTCAAGTGCATGCGGGGAAAAGTGAAATAGAGCATTTCATTTACTTATTTAATACGTTATCAAATCACTTGAGGGTTTATTAATTACTCATTTCATCTACATTCATCCATTAATAATTTCCTTATTTATTTACTCAACAATTATTTTCTTATTCATTCAATAAACAAATGAGTACATTTGTTTACTCATTTGTTTTTTCTCGTATATTAATTTATTTATTTTTTATTTGTTTATTTTTTTCCTTGTCTTTTTCTTCATTCATTCATTCTTTTTCAATCAATCATTTTATCAAAAATATCTTTAATAATCAAATAAAAAGTATTTCACTCGAAAAAATTTCCTTTTTCACTTTGCTCCATGGAAAGAAGAAGAGAAAATTTTCCAACTTTTTTTAGAGGTACAAAGTTCTGCCAAAATAAAAAAATAATAATGTTAAATATTATAAAATATATTGTTCCTTCTTTATAAATCGTAATATATACCTTTAAAATAATTTTAATATATACCCTTAATACAATGAACCGTAATATAAACCTTTAAGAACAAAATTCGAATTTTTCCATATTGAAAAGGTAAGTGATCTTAACCATTTCACTTTGCCCCACACTCCCCTACTATTATTAGTTTTATTGTTGTAAATATAAAATATTTACTTACAATAAGTTGATATATAAATCCTGTAATTTTTTTCTGTATCCGTGACCGCATATATGTACTTATAAATTAGTAGATAGATGAATACAACGTTTGCTACTAATTTCATGTGATAGAGTAATATGCTCTTTCAAAACTGCAATTCCGGGAAATGGAAATGCTGATAGTCAACTTCGTTTGACTTGTAACGATTATGACGTTTAAATACTGAGGTTCGCATCAGTCAAATATGATGTCTTACAATTACTAGTATTAGCACAAAGTTATATTTAAAGTAAAGGATGCAGTTTGATTAAAGCATTGATATGTCAGCACAATAACAGACCGATGGATGGTAGATCATAGTTAGAAACACTGATTAGAGAACAGGTTTATAATCCATTTCAAAACGATCACATAAGGAAATGAAACAGCATTAATCGTAGCATTCAACATTGAGTATTGTACTAAAATCCGTCATTTGGAAACGGTTTAATTGCAATGTGTTGTCATTAGTAATAAGCTACTCATAATAGTTACCTATTGATCATTTGGTTCGGATTGTTGTTCAACTGTGCGTTAAACTGTTTGAAAGCCATTTTTGTAGAAAATTATGTTTGTTTATTTAAAAATTTAATCATTTGTTGGTGTACATTGAAACTTAGTAACAATTAGTTAAACCGTTTTTATTATAGGGTTAATATCTGAAACTGTGACTGAAGGAAAAATATATTGCAATTATCACCATAGAAAACTTAAATGTCAAGCAATCCTGAAGTAGAAATTACATAACTTATTTAATTAATATATTTATGAGGAATAATTTCTTGATGTTGAAAAGATGTGTCAAGTTACTTAACGATTGTTTTACTCCTGGACACAACTGTTTATCTCCAAAGGACTTATCTCCGAAGTTTTTGTGAAAAAGTCTTTTCCTAGGGCAATTAAAATGTATGTCAATCAAATTGAATGCATAAAAAAATTACCTATCAAAGCACTTTTTGTGCTTTTAGTGCTAAATCTTTTTTACGTTTATTGCATGGATATTTATAGACGTTTAATAATACTAAATATATTTTAGCAACAAATTCTTATGTCCTTTTATTGCGTGGATATTTATAGACGTTTAATAATACTAAATACATTTTATCACCTAATTTTATTAAACTAACATTCTACATCTTTTTTTCAATAGAGAAATAGAGAAATAGCTGATTTAAGGAAATTAAATGTCTGTTTGTTTCTATTTTATTTTTTTATTTTTTATTTTATTTTATTTATTTATTTTTTAATTAATTTTTTTACGGATATAAACGATTCCAAAAACCTAAATATTTCTAGAAATTAGATTTAATTAATCATCGAATGAATTAAAGTAGTTATAACTTAATAATAATATGGGAAAAAAACATACTTATTATTACTTTTACAGACAGATGAAGGAAGTAATCCGATTCGTAAAACTTAAGAGTAATTATCGAGACTTACGTGAAAATTAAGTTTTAAAAATAAACTCTTGTTAATGTAGTTTAGGAATAAAAATTAGAATGGTATATCTCTCTCTCTCTCTCCATCTTTATTCACTAATACTGTTTAAGATAAAAAGTTTCAGTTGATTAAGGCAAACATAATTAATACAATTCTTCAAACTGAATGGATTTTTTTGGGGGGGAGAAGAAAGGGGAGTTAGATTTTTTTAAAGTTATAAACGTTTCCATTTATGGTTTATTTATAAATCTTATTAACTAATGGTTACTAATTACAGGTGTGTTCATTTTAAAGAACCGTAAGTTCAAATTTATATCCACATAATGTTATCCTCGTGTGATTCGTTGTTACTCTAAGTTATTTTTTAGAACAATTTTAAATATTTCATTAAACGTTTAATAATGTGCATGAAAACAGATTCGTGTTGCCCAAAAATTTCACAGTTTAGTTAGGTTAATGGAACACATAAAGTCGTAACACAATTTCATAAAAAAGTAGGACAAGTTTCTACTTGTCAATATAACTGCTTAATCTTTAAAAATATTTTGGATTTATTTCTTATTTCGCGTTTAATTTTGTTACATTTATTCATTTTTCCAAATTATTTATTTATGTTTTTACATTGGTTTATAAAATTGGTAATTGGCATATTAGTAAAATATTTTTTTATTTTTTTTTATTGAAAAATGTTGCAAATCTTCTATTTGTGCAAATATTTTTTGTAAAGCATTTTTTTTTTACACTGGACACGTATACATTGTAGAATTTTATCTAACTGCATCTGTTATTTATATAAAGATTAAAAAAATACATTTTAATTTCGAAAACGCTGCTTCATGTTGTAAGGACTTAAAGTAAAATCTTATTTCATGCTCATTCTGACTGCAGAATACAAAAGAGATATCAGTAAACCTTTCATGAAGTTGTACAACAAAAATCTGCTTTGAGGGCCAAGAAATATTTTACAATTTAAATAACTTTTGAAAACAGCAATTAAAAGTCATAATAATAAATTTGTAATATTATTATGGGATGTTAATCATCAAGAGATTCAGGTATAAATAAATGTGCATGAAAAATTGAAATGTGTAACTTCGAATGTATATAAATTCCGGAGTTTTCCATTTTTAGGCTGTAAAGGTTTCAAATTAGACATAACGCCTATAAAGGAATTACAGCGTTCTTCACTTTTTAGCAGTTTGAGAAAGCAGATCAATGTACTGATTCAAAAGTCACCAATGAGAGTCTTGTGTTAAAAATAATAATGATAGTAATTTATGCATGAAAATTAAATTTAAAACCGCTATTTACAAAATGTTAAGAAGTTAAACGACTTTATCTTGAAAACAAAGTATAGGGGCATACTTGTTTTAGGTTTGGGGCAACCGTGCTCAAATTATTGAATTAAAGAGGCTGTGTTTCACTTTTGAGTAGTTTAAGAAAGTATATCAGGGTACTGGTTCAAAAGTCGCCAATGAGAGTCTTTTGTTTAAAACAATAATGATAGTAATTTATGCATGAAAATAAAATTTGAAACTGCTATTTACAAATTGTTAAAAACTTAAAATACTTAATCTTGAAAAACAATGTACAGTGGCATACTTGTTTCACGTTTGGGGCAACCATGCTCAAAATTATTGAATTGAAAGATGATGTATTTAAAATTTTTCGCATCATGTATACTGTTTCCTTACTATTTTGTTGCGATGTAACACATTTTCAGTAAAACTCTGTAAAAAAGGGGACGTTTTTATTTGTCACGTATAAAAAGGAACTCATTTACAGAAGAGATCCAATTTCTGACTATTTTACATTGTTCATATTTTATTCATTCCTTTATGACTCAGTTCTCAGTAAAACCGAGAAAAAAAATTTTTAGCGCATTTTTATTGTTATAATAGGTGTTTTATTAGTGATAATTTTTAGATCAACTGTAAAATAATTTTAAAAAAAACCGAGGTCCTATTTTAAAATAATTAGGACGTAAAGCAGGAATTTCTCTTCGTGAAATGCCCCTATAGACAACAAATGTCGGTCTAGCCATTTTTTTTACAAAAAAGAAAATATATCAATAAAAGAAAGATCATTAAAGTATTTTTTTCAGCCAGGACGAAAGTTAATCTAAGAATTATCTCGGTAAAACATCTTTGAAAAAAATAACTCGGTTCATCCGGTTGATGGGAACTACACTGCCTTTAAAAAGGAAGTTACCTTTAAGACACACACACAAAATCCAAACCGGTTAATCAGTTAAAGAATAACATGCATGTATACACGTTAAAATCTATCACCCCTCATTAAAATATAGTTTTGCGTCGAGGATTAAAACTTGAGATCAAAACTAATTTAATTTGCGCTAGTTTGTTACTTATAAACTCTAAGAAGAAGGAAAAACAAACAACGTTTTTCATTTGTAATTAAAATTAAATTCATTATTGTCGAATTCCAATCATCATGAGCTACACACGAACGCTAAAAGTCGTTCATTTTAACATAATTTAACATATATGTGCACGTGACTTAAAAAGAAAAGTAGTTAAGTTTTCTGCGCAAACATCATTCGTACAATTCGCTGTTTATAATAAGTTTCAAACCGCACTTTAAATGTGTCTATGTTTCACACTGAAAACGTTATTCGTGGTAAATAATGTTTGTAGATTTCTAATTTAGTTCGTGCAAAAGATTAATTCTGAGTTTGAATCTCCCATTAGCAGGAGCAGTAAAAAGCTCAAGTAAAAAACAATTCCTAGAAGTTTCAATTGGTAATTCATATCTAATTTTAAAAAAAAGAAAAACATTCCTGTAAATTTCTTTCCACCTATAATCACTAATTTATTCAGTTAAAAATATTTTTTTTCAGAATAGTTGAAATTAATTAAATGGAATACCCAATAATAGATGCACAGGAGCTGAAAAAAAATATATAGTAGCGAATAAGAATTCATTGAAATATATATGGGTCATTCTCACAGAAACCGTCATTTTCATGTCCCTGCAATAATTTACGAATGTTTTATGACTCATACATATTTTAAGAGGTTCAAATTCGTTTTAGAATTGATTTTTTTTAAAGATTATTAAAAGTAAAATTTCTATGTTTTATTTTAAATGACTTTGTTGCAAGTCTAAAGTACATAAATGCATTTTTCCTACTTGTTCCTACTGTTAGTAAAAAATAAGCAAAAATTATTTCTTAGGAAACAAACTATGAGTTCAAATTTTGTGATTGCCATTCAAAAATATTGAAACATTTAAATTTAAAAAAAACATTTAAATTAGTTTTATTAAAAACTAGTTCACATAATCATTTTTTAAGTTTGTCTCCAGTGGTTGAAGTCATTCCCTCTCAAGTCAATTTCCTTCCCATAAACGCAACAAAATAAAGTGTTTTCAGCAAAAAATGTAGTAGTTTAGAGCTGGAAACTCAGGAAAATATTGCAACATATTTGCATCTTTAATTTCTCAGAAATGATTACTTGGAATCTATATGAAAGCATAAAATAAGAGAAAGGTTTTTCAAACCGTCATTCCCTCACATCTGTTTTTACAAGAAAAAAAAATAATAAAGCATGAAAACTGCATGATCATAGGTTGCTTTCCAATTTGAGAATAAGTGTATGCAATTAAACTCAAATATCAGTTAGGCATAACATCTACAGGGTGTTCCATTTTTACCTGAAAAAGACCGTTATTTTCGCAACCGTTAGTCCTAGATGTATACTTCCAATTGCAAAAATGTTCAAAATCAGATGCAGAGTTAAGATAGTGAAATTTTGAAGCGAACATAAAAATGAGTCAAAAAATACAAAATTTAACTTTTTATACGGGCCCCAGGTCCCCTAACTAATATTTAGAGAAATGAATTTTAAGGGACCATACAGAAGATGAGATTGTAAGTTATTGTTCTTTCAAAAGAATGACAGGTCGCAAAGTAAGAAAAACAAGGAATTCATATTTTTCATTGCTATTCAAAAATAAATGAAGATGTTATGCCATGATACGCAAAAACACACTACAAAACCTCGAACAATTTGAAAAACCACACTCTATGCACGCATATAATTTTAAACACTTGTTAACTGCTCTGTTTTCCACCAAAAGGTGTTATTGACGGCGAATGAAAAGTGATATGTCACAAAACGCTGCGTTTCATATTTCGGTGAATATTGTTCGTACTAATTTCAAACTTTTTGTGGTGGAATTATTTTTCAATGGAAATTATTTCCCTAAAAAGTTAGGGTACCCGGGGTCCGTATGAAAAGTTAAAGTTTGTATTTTTTTACTTATTTTTATTTTTACTTCAAACTTATAATATCTTAACTCTGCATCTGATTTTGAACATATTTGTAAGCTGAAGTATACATCTAGGACCAACGGTTGCGAAAATAAAGGTATTGCAGGTTAAAACGGACTACCCTGTATATACCAATTTTAATGAATTCGTTAGCCCCTCACTAGTGAAGGAATAACGTTTAAGTGAGTTTATAATGCTGAGGGTATAATGCTATTCAAAAATATTTTTGTTTAACAGGACCAATGTTTTTTTCATAACAGCCTTGAATTAATCTATCTCTATAAAAGATATCATCTGCTCAAAATAATAAGCTGCATAAGCTCAAAATTACTATCTTTATCAGAATGACCAATATACAAATTTATAAAGATCACACAAAGCTTTATTTGCGTTTTAAAACTTGTCTTCGGTTTGAATATGTTTAAGCTAATTGTTTAAAAAATCATTAAATATTCTTCATTAAATAAGTTTAGAAAATGTGTACATGCATCTGGTTCATGTCATGTAGCAATTCCTACTTTTTTTTTCCATTGTATTTATTTTTATGAATTTGAGTTTAGAGGCTGAAAGCGCCACAAGAAAGGAAAATAAATTCGAAATGAGATTTTTTTCCCTTGTATCCAAAGTAAGGCATTAAAAACACATTCCCAAGCTCCGTAAAGAATTGATTTTTTTCACTGCGATTACGTCGGTCTAATGTCAACTGAATTTCACAAATTAGATTTGCGGAACAAGAAAGGTAATTTAATTGCCTGCCCTATCAAATTATGTTTTATCTTTCTTTATAGCGTATTAAACACAAGCTTTTAAAAGCAACTCATATTTTTTCGAAATATGTTTTGATAATTCTGGAAAATGTCTATTAAAATGAATATCAGTATTGTGCACATATTAATTAATATTAATGTATTCATTCTAGAGTGGGCAATGTTTTTTTTCTATTGAGCTGTTAAATGTCATAAAAATATGAGTTAACGAAATAAAACTTCTAATGAGCATACATTAGGACTTTCTGTCTCTTTTCTTGTACGCAAAAAAAGCCTTGTACTGCAAGAAATGATCAAATTTATTTCCGAAAAATAGGTTAAGATGACTTGTATACAACAAAATGTTTTGTTTCACTAATTTTATATATTAGGCAATATTTCTCAAAAATGAACGAACGCTACTTATTAGGGATAAATGTGCAGCAAAATTATGTTTCGACAAAAAAGAACTGCTTGTTTTGATTTTTGATTGTGTGCTGAAGATAATGCAATGAGTTTCAGATTCGAAGAGAAATAGCTTTCCCTTTCTATTTTTTCAAAAACTATTCATTAAACTTTGCGTCGCAGACAAAATATATGGTGTACTCAAAAAAAATCAGAAGATTACATATTAAACATAATACCATTCCCATTTCTAAGAATGACATTTAGGAAATTTTAAGTACCGTCATGCAAACTTGTAAAACTGCTTTTTAATAATTGAAAATTCAATTTAAATAGTTAAATTCTAATCCGCATTGAGGAATAAAACACTTCAGTTTTGTTTTACGAAGGTAACTTGTTCACACTTGCATGAGTATACAATAATAACAGCTTTGGATTTTTCTCGCATTCATTGTTTTTTTTTAAAACACTTGTACGCAGTGACGAATAGTGTCATGAAAGCTGATTATGGTAACAATTGTGCTGTTTAGAATGACAGTGGCGTAAGTCAAAAATTTTCAAATTTTGATTATGTACGGAAATGTGTTCCTTTTTAGTTCCTCTATTCAGTGTGACAGTGATGCAAGTCAGTAGTTCAATATTTAGCCACTATGAGCCTCACCGGTTATGTTAACTAACCAAAACAGCTGTACGATTGAAAATGACAGTGGTGTACGTCATAGAGTAGATTGACAGTTTTGTTTACTTATAAAAAGGCTTTACTCGATAATGTTTTATACAGGCTGTATACTGGGGCCTCCACAGAGGGGCGTGCACATGGGGTAAGAGGGGGCATCTGTTGGCCTGGATCCGAGTCTAAAGGAAGCCCAATATTTTTCAAACTAGGCGTGAAATATAGGGGAATAAGAAAGAAAATAAATAGCATTTTCCGAAATATCATCTCCAGATTAGCTCTACCATTCTTAAAGATTCAGTAGGAAATACTTCACTCATAAAACAGATCCATAACCTTTTTTTCCTGGAGTACACAAGATACTCGGTAAACGCTCCTTACTGACGTGATGCAAAAACTAGTTTTACTTAGAGAATTATTAACGTAAATGAAGAGAGCTTTCTTAGAAATCGTTTTTAGGAAATGTTATTTTTTTAACCATTTTAAATGTAACGCATGTTGGGCAGTAATTTTGGATCCCCCATCATTAATTTGATTTTAATGCTAAGAAAATCATTGCAATACCTTCATGATTCAATGCTTACTCTTTCATTTCTTATTTATTTTCAATAACGATGTTCTTTATGTCTAGTACAAAACACAAAAAGAGTTTAAGGAAATATTAACATTTGCACAAAATCTATTCATTACATGCTCAACAAAGTTTAAGTTTAATATTTTAACTATTACAACACTCTTTGCTTAATCATACCTGCATTTTTGCAAGAGATAAATTCACAATTTTTGTTGCGCAAAAGTAAAAGTGTTGCCGTTCGATATTTTATTTATTTATTCATTTATATTATTGCTATGTTTGTTTTGTGCTAAGTCTAATCTATCGTCGTAAATGTTTTTCTTCCTTTTCTTTTTTTTTTAAATTTTCTATGGCTTGTATACGGACATGTATGAGGCATGAACCTATAGATAATATTGCATAGTGAAAAATTTGATTGCATTTTGATGATAGCTTAAATCAGTAAATCCCTGTTTAGACATTTATTATTTGAAGGAAGCCCTGCATAAATTAAAAGCATGTTTAAGCCATCGATACCATCAAAGAACACCAAAACATATAGATGTGTTTCTCTTTTTAAAGGCGTTTTTATTTGGAATTTTTTGCGAAGAAATCAGAAACATGGATTGAAATATCTGTTTTATGATTTTTTTAAGAAAATAAAATCAATGATACATTTCGGAAATATATCCCTATACGCTTGAATACTTACTGTTACCTGATGCGTTAATTATTTTTATTTAAACTGTTTATGAACATTTTTACCAATGACATAAAAATCCATTTGTATACTATGAAGATAAAACCATTTAACAAATTCCCAAATCTGAAACATTTCGCTCTAATCAATCTTGAAGTTTGTGAAGACGTTTTCAATCTCTGTTTAAACAGTTGCTTTAAAATCGGTTTCTGTTGACATGGTCAATGCTTCTAGAAAGTAATTACATTTTCAAATTGCGAACTCTCGTAAATAGATCTGCAGTTTCTATAAAGTTTTCGCAATTTAAAACTTAACGATGAACATGGAACGAACGGTATTTTGATCATGTGTTCATTCCTATGACTTTGCAATTATTATTTAAACGCTGATGAAGAATTTAATTATTTTAGAAGTTTTATTTAAATTTAAGTATGATTGCAAAGCATAATGCGTAAAACTGAAGAGCCAACCTAGTGTATTTATATATTTTTAATTGCTTTAATATAATTACTTTTCTGTGCCCTAAAAAATAGCCTTAAAATATGTCAACATTTTGTATTTTCCGAAATTCATTTTGTAACAGAGTTATAGTAGATAGTTAGACATGCTAAAAACCTTGAACTTAGAGTGAACGAAGTTACATTTTTGATCAAGTAGAAGTAGAATTTGCGAATATTTGCTCAAAAATGATGAAGCATTTACGGGAAGCTATGCAAACACGATGTGGTGATGTGCATTGACTGAAAACCTTGAAGTTTTTAGTTTGGAATTATATTAAGGATAAAAGACGCTTTAATAAAACTAGAATATTTGATAATCTTGAGGAAATATTTTTCTTGCCAGAAATTATGTTTACTTGCTTTCAACACAATTCGGTCATCTCTCAAAAGAACATAAAATAAGATTTCTTTTTTTTTGCACATAATCTTCATGTCACTACTTGTAAATGTTATCAACCATCAAATAAGTAGTGATGAGTACGAAAAAGTATGATGCATGTAAAGATGTTGGTATTGGGGAGAACAAGTTTAATTATGCCTCACTCATTAGTTATGAAAAGCAAAAGGTTTAAAACAAGGAATATTGAATAAGTCAACAAATTGAAGAATTAATGTCATTTGTTTTTTAAAACTTGTGCTTCTGCATGGCAAACAATTTAAAGTTAAATATAAAAAAACGAAAATATAAACATTAAAAAAAAAACTTCATTGCACTTTTTGGGAATATCCGTATTTATACCCATGGAGACATTTGAATTTATATAAGTTTATGATCCTAAAAATGTGTTATGACGCATTTCATGACAGTTAAATACTGTACTCTCCGCACCCTGCTCTTTTCGCTCGCCAACCTCGTTTGCCACCGGCAGCAGGTGACAACTGATGATTTTAATGCCATTTCGATCAATTCATATTTCTGTCCTTTAATATTTAGAGGGGTGAGATGGGGCGCACTGGATGCTTTGTATCCAACGGTATTAGTTTTGACATGATAGACATAGACCACATAGGGTTACAGACACACAGAGATGAAAGATAGAGATGCGCGCAGATTTAAACGGTAGATATCTTTCTCTTCTACCACATTTGTCGGTCATTTGAAAAAAACTGTATCAATTGCTTTATGACGAAAAATGGTGATTAAATACAAAGTTCGTTCTTATTAGTCATGCGGTTTAACTAAATCTGAAACCGACATTAAAATGTATCAACTCCGCCTGTTTATTGCATGTAAAACCAAGTAGTGTTTGAATAGTAATGACGCAAAATTCTCAATTTTCATGGAATAAAGTAGAATAAAAAAACCCATAATTCAGCTTTTGCTTCTGAAAAATGTTATAGAATTTGATAACCTCACCCTGCTGTCCTTTCAGTGTTATTAGAACCATGTTCTGACGATCTTTTACATTGATAAACAAATACAATACTAAAACATACAATAAAATTCAAAGAATAGTCACTTCTTTTTGGAATAAAATTTCTATAATGCTCAAAGTAAGAAATGCAAAAAGTAATGTTTTTTTGTATTCAGCTAGTGGATTTGTTCTTTTTTCATACAACTGAGTACAATCTATAATTTAAGTGTCCTTTTTTTTAGCAATAAACGCAGTTAATACATACGCTAGAGAGAGTACCCTGTCGGTTGTTTCAAAAAAAAAGTGAGAGATTACTTGAGTTTTAACTTATACTATGAAACTAGTCTTGTAGCAGTTTATTTTAAAGTGATTTTTAATAATATTTTACTAACCTCGACAACAAAAAAAAACTGTAATATTTTGTCAATTATTATATGCTTATCACGTAGATCAATAGCTACATTTCTCCGTCGCTAAAGTTTTTTTCTTCTTTCATGTTTGAATAATGATTCAAATCTGTTCCATCAAAATATGTGCGCGTATGTCTGTTTGTATTTGTGTTTGACGAGCCGTGGATAGGTATGGTCTCGGACTTGTAACTAGAGGCATGTTCAATTTTTATCGCACGAAATACCAATTTTAATGTAAAAGAAGCTAATCAACTTGTAGTCATAGATGGAAAATTTTCAAATCTACCGAAAATATGCACATTTCTTGAAAAACAAAATTTTGCATCAGAGCAACAGCACGATATCTATTCCCAGAAATAACACTAAGATCTTACTGTTGCTCTGAGGCGACGAAATGCTATCCGCATAACAGAATTTACCTGTAAATATGCAGACGAACTAAGTAGCCTTTTAATTTTCTACCACGGACAAGGCCCTGTGGATATCGCTGGTATATTTATAAGCAACAAACTAGTGTTTTTTTTTATAAAAGGTGTTGTACGTATAATAGTGTCGTGGTTAAAAGTGTTCATGCTGATATTCAACATATGCTCCCAAATAATTAGCAGTTAATATGAATATATTTTTAAATACACTTAGCTGTCCTTTTTCAAAATGATACTTACTGTTTAATAATTCTTAAAGGGTTTTAAATTGAGCAATGGCAACATTGATGCAAATCAATTTTCAATGAGCTTTCACGCACAAATGCTTTACATTCTTTCTATTTCATCACCAACAAAGCTTATAACCTTTTGATAAATGTAGGAAAGTCATTGGAGAAAACTGGCAAAGTACTGATGATTGATATCAGCGACGGAGTGCGTATAGTACACGGATATAGTCTATCGACGTTTTATGGAAACGACTCCGCTCAGGATGTCCATCTGATCTTGAGGACAGGAGGGTTAACCTGTGCGCTGCAAATCCGCGGTGTCATTCCGGCCATAATAAAATGCTTTAAACACGGGCAGATATTTTATACGGTGATGCAGTTTTGCCTCACTCCTCGCTGTAAAAATGTTTGTGTAACCATACTCTATAAAATCGGTGGCAACTTAGCTGCCTCCACTACTCTGGAGTAACTTAACTGATATAACTGGTATAAAGTTACACATCGCTTGTGAGAAGTTACACCATGGTCATGTAACTATAGCGTAACGTCTCACTAATTTCTATGTAAGTACACAAGAATTTTCTGTATGCTTACAAAAGTTACGCTTTTATCTGACTTTCTTGAACGATTTTTTAAGTTCATGCATTTTAACAACAAATAGTTTTTAAACATACAAACAAGAGTGGAAATGACCTGAGTGGGGTCAAAACACAGAACGAATCTCAGGCTGGACGCAGAGCAAGAGCTTTTACCTCTCGGCCACCAAGGATGGGTACCGTTTTGATAATAATAGTTTATGTATTAAATGTTTATGTTTTGTTAATAAAAGTTATGTTATAAGAGTGTATGCGCCGATTCTGATTTTTACGCATGCGCTTTGAATTCTGTTGAAACCATAGTGCAACGTTACTCCAAAAACTTGAGTTTGTAAAACAATGATGTTACACACTTCAGAATTCGTGTAACGTTACACTCATTAGTACTGGTGACTTTACACATTTTTCACAGTGTTCCAGTAATCCTTGATACCATAATAATGCTTTTGCGACATGGGTAACCTCGATTTCAAACCACAACCACTGATCATCTTTAGAAAACATGACTGTAGAGCTATGAAAACGAAACTTTTTTCTTGGAGGCATTACACCTAACCATCAAAATAGATCGACTGAGTTTTATGCATTGTAGACGTCCACAACTGGCCTACCTCACTGGTTTCATACATTATTTGCGCATGCCCGTTCTTCTGCGAATTTTTAGGTCGAGTTTCCATTACTTTTTTAAAAACCGTCGTATTTTTTTGTATGAATATTCTGTGTGTTTTCATAAAGCAATTACAACTGCAAAATGTCTTATGAGTGTTAAGGGAAAACATAGTAATATTCTAATAAACTACATCAAAAAACTATTATGATAATCACAAATATATATATATATATATTTTTCTTTCATAAACTGTGTAGAAGCAGTGTTTTTTCCTGCATGAAAAACTATGGCTGTAGAAAGTTTTTCATCGTCTTACTTCTGCAACTCATTTAAGTAAAACTGGTTAGGTAGAAGTCTTGACATAAATGGTTTTCATTTAATGATTAAATATATATGCATTTTGTTTTAAATTCATCTTAAGCAGTATTTTCCATCGCCGTGTTATATCTAAAAATTTTATTATTTGCTAAAAACATAATAGTTTTATTTTAAAAAAAACAATGTAGATTAGCCTTTTTATTCACAACTTCTGCCAAAAAAAGTGATTCATTTATGTTTAATTTGTTGCTTTCGCTAATATTATTTTCCAAAACTACAGGACATAGTTTTAATTATTTCAGCTAACTTTATGTAGTTAATCAAATTTAGTAACGATGGCAAGAGAATTTGATTAAAAATGTGGTTTTTTAATGCTTTTATGTACAATGAACGGAACAGATATTTCAAAACTTAAACGAATTTAAAGAGCTCAAAACTTCAAACGTTAATTAGGTATGCTTTAATAAATCAGCCTATTTCAACTAGAATGGGAACGGTTATTAACTGATTAAGCTTTAACCTATGCTATTTGAGTTGAAAACTGTTTCGATTGAGAGAACGTGAAATGAAACTTAGAATTGTAGTTGTGACTCTAATTTTGTTAAATAAAATTAAACGATATTAGGTGGTATTATTTACCGTCAGTATACAGAGTGTCTCGAACAGTAGGGAAACAAACCCATGATGCAAAATGGGGATTCACTCGAGCGTCGTGGGTATTAGATTTTGTAGTTCAAGTTATGAGAAGAAGAAACTGTTATATCGCTTCAGTGGTGGAGAAAGCGTCTACAGAGTTTGAAAAGTGTAAGAAAAAAAGAGTTACATGGATTTAGTTGAGCGTGTCAGATACTGAAAATTTAGATGCTGCAACGTGTCTCTGATACTAAAAATATGTTTATCAGCAAACTTTCGTGGTGGGAGTTGGCCATTCGGAAAGATAGAAAAAATAATAATAATTTCTGAGCGCGTCAGATATTCAGAAAGGGTATTAAGTGAACCCAAAAAATGATCCAATTCAAAAGTCTGACGTTTCGGAAAGGACGTAAGCTTGTAAAAAATTTAAAAATTCAAAATCAAAAAATAAAAATAAAACCCTTTATGTTGAAATACTGTAGTGTGTCATATTTATATCCAGAAGGTACAGCTTGATGTTCCGGTCGTCATAGCTTAAAATCTCACTATTATTTAGAGGAGTATTGTTAATCTGACTTCTAGAAAAAAATATCGCCGATCATACTTACTACAGGGCCTGATTACTAAATAGGCCGACTAGGGCCGTGATCTATGTCCCCACTATTTTAGGGCCACCAAATTTTTGCGATTCTTGCATTTTTTTCTACAAAAGAAGGAAAAAAGAAAACAACCGCGCTCGAGATTGTCAAGACAAAGTTTTTTTTTTCTTTCTTTCATTGCACCTTTGTAACATCTACGCTACGGTCAAATAGTCAGATATTTCAAATGTACACTTTTTAGCTAGTAATTAACAACCACAGCTAGTAATTAAAATTAATCTGACGCGCTTCAATATTTTCGACGATTGATTTTTTTTTTCGCTAATCTGACGGGCTCTCTGTCGAAGACGCAACCCCCTGCATATAGGGCTTAAATTTTGGTGGAGGTACACGAAAGGATGCAAGGCTCGCAAAAGGATGCAAAGCCCCTATGTTCATCTGGCGTTCCCGAGTACCCCCCCTCCCCCCCCCCCCAAAAAAAAATCTTTGAACTCCTTTACTAAAAAGGACGTTTAGAAACTTAACAGGTTAATTTGTAATCCTTAAGGATGATAATCGCCCGCTTACAGAAGAGTCATATGACCACTTCGATCCCCTGACTTGACCCTTACACCCAGATTTCTACCTGTAGTCACATATGAGGCAGTGAGAAGCAAAGGGATGTAAGTGGTTATGTTGAGGTTTTAAGTAAAACGCGTTTAAAGATAAGGTACAAGGTAGGCTTTCTTTGAAAAGTTTTTCTAAATCTTGCTGTATAACAACACTTACCGGGGCTACTAGTACTATCACTTGCCCCAAGACAGAGGAGAGGTTCACCTACTATTTGTACTGGCTATCTCCAAATTTTTTATTTTGTCACTTACATCCCTTAGCTTCTCACTGCCTCATATGATGTCCATCGTACACGAGACACCCATAAAAGCGAACATGGATCGCATTGTTAGGATCGCGGAAGCGGCGGCAAGTGTCCTTCACTCACCTAGCAAACTTAAACGGGCTCCTGAATCCATGCGCCAATGTTGTGAAAAGTGCATTATGGAAAATGCAAGAATATGTGCTAGGATGTAATTTTCCTTCTCTTCCGAAACTGCAATCATCGCTCTCTAACGGTCGCAGTTTGCAATTTCGAACACAAGCTCCCAAGTAAATCTTGCTCATCATGACATGACAGACCAACATGTTATGTTTGCAAACGAACTTTTGAGACACTCCGCACACATTGCTAAGAAGTTGGTTTTGCATTAGTTTTTATGTTATGACATATATTTTTTATTACTATATTCGAATTAGTACCTGTCATCTTGAGGTTTTTTTTTTCCTTTTTCATTTGGTTTAATTTTGCCGAGTCAATTTTGATCTCAGATAACCGCAGCTTAACTTATCTAAGCAATAATTTCATTGTTATTGATTAGTATTGCAGTAACCACTAAATAAATGAAACAGTATACGGAAATGAAAAGTTTGCTTTGGGGGCGCAAGCAGGGAAAATAGTAAGAATAACAAATATTAAACTTGATATATTACATGTGTCTTTTTTACTGAAGATGCTAACATCTTAGTAGAACTTTGATAAATGATTGAAAAAAAAAAAAACGGTTTTGCGTTTAATGTAACTTTTTAATAGTTGTTACCCCCTTAGTATTATTTTAAAATTTATTGAAAGATAACATTGGAAAGTACATGAATTCATGTATTTCTGCTTTAGCCCTGGCTACTGGGCGGTATTTACTGAATATACTGGAAAGTAATTTGTCACAAAATTTCTATTTGAGTTAAATGTTTGATTTAACGCATAACATATCTTAAGTGTTGTTTTTTAGCATTACTGTTAAGAATTACCTGATCTATGACATAGTTTTTCCCCCTTAGCTGATCATTACTCGTTGCCAGAATTTTATAAACTTTCAGAACACAGTAATAAAGACCATGATCAGAAAATGTTGAATTTTTTAATGCTTTATTCCACAATAACACTAAGGTTGTTTTACAGGTGTTAAACTTAAAAGAATTTTGAATCACTAACTTGGGACAAAATAATGTTACAGAAAAAGATAAAAAAGAAATTTGAATTACAAATAAAGAAAAAAGGTAAAGTAAGACAAAACAACGTTAGTAGAAGCACAAATTTGTTATTTGCAAATTTGTGCTTCATCTAACGTTGTTTTGTCTCACTTTACTGTTCAGCACAAAGGTATTTATTTATCTCAAAGAAGAAAGGTTTCAAAATTAAAAAGAATAACACAGCTGACTTTTTTAACATCAAGTGCTGTACCATCGCCACCATAAATTAATGTGTATCATAGCTTGAAATTTTCCATTACCATCGACAAAAAATATAAAATGCGTTTCCAAGTAGAATTTAGGGCATTTCTTTTACTTTTCGGATTATCAGTGAAACTAACTTAATCACAGTTGCCACTTCTTTTTTCCAGCTGATATGTTGTAAGAATTTATTGCCACAAATATATCTTACCTCGCAAAACTAAACAAATCGATTTTTTTCCGAGAGAAAGTGAAAAATTTGTGACCCTGATTAGTCATTCAGAATGAAATAAATATATATTGCAATGAAGTTAGTGTAGACTCAAAAGTACTACTTAATCAAACTGCAGTCATAATGGCGGCACAATGAGAAGCAGATATTGGGTCTGTTTTAGATCTTTATGACTCTCAAAATAATCCTTTCGAAACAGCTCATGCATATTCAATCGTTCTGATAGTGGATGATATGTATACTTATTCTCCTTGTTCAATATATCAATGATGCAGGTAACGACTTACGTGTTTTGCTGGATAACGAGTTTAAAAAACACATCACCAACACATTCAACTTCGCCAAATTGCAAGTTTTGCTGAAAATTGGGGTACATCATTACTGATTGCAGACGCGTGCTTCGGGAATTCAGGATTCTACACAATACGTCATGTTGAATCTCCCTTTTAGTTTCTTTTGGCGATTAAATATCTCGCCAGTTTTACAGCAAACCTAAGTTTAAGTTTAAATTGAAAGAATCTCAGTTCAGATTCAGATTGCTTTAGGATTTTAGATTGATTGATGTGGATTTACGAAGGGAGCCGCTGGCCCTTTAAATACCAGCATGAACCATTCCTATGGTTATAATTCTATTTGTTTTATGTTAATAAATGTTGGTTTTGTTTAATTGATGGTTGTAATGTTGTTACTTGTCTAACATTTTGACCAAATGAACCTGACGATTTACGAACAATTTTAAACCTGCAAAAATAGGAACTGCTGAGTTCTTTTATGGCGTCCGCGACAGGATTTGATATTGTGATCAGCTGAATCTGAAAAGTCTTGAAATTTACACAGGTAAGCTCAGTTTATTATTATACCTGTTGTAAATATTGCATTAAATGAAAATGACAACTACATTAGAAATCCTAAAGAAGAAACGCGGAGGTTTAAGAACACAGACTTCAAAACTGTGTAACAAAATAGATACAGCACTAGAAAGTGAGGAAATCGCAGCAGAGCAGAAAATTGATCTTTTGAGTATTTATGAAGATCAATTAAATGAAAAGTACGACTGCTTGAAAACATTAAATTCGGATATCCAAGATCTGACTGCCGAGTCAGAATTTGAAAATGAAATAGAAACTTCTGAACATTATAACGAAAGAATAATAGAATTTCGGTACAAGATTACTAAGTTTTTAAAAAAACGTGCTTGGAATTTTGGGGCCAATTTTCTAATGCCATTGATAAAAACAAAAGTTTATCTCCTATCGACAAATTTTCATATTTTAAGTCTCTACTTGGTGGCAGCGCTTATAATGCTGTTGCTGGATTTTCACTTACGGCAGAAAATTATAAATCAGCTGTAGATTTGTTGAAAAACAGATATGGTAGAAATGATTTAGTCATTAATGCGCATATGAGTAAGCTGTTAAATTTAAAACCAGTGAAAAATTCCTATCACATAAGGGACTTAAGGGAACTTTATGATAACGTTGAAGTTCAAATTCGAAATTTAAACTCCCTCGGTGTTACATCCGGTAGTTACGGACACTTGCTTGCACCTATTTTATTGAAATTAATTCCAGCTGAAATGGCCCTGGATTTCAATCGTAAACGGTCAAGTATGACAGATATGGACATCGATGAACTTCTAACATTTATAAAAAATGAAGTTCAATCTCGTGAAGCAACAATTCATCTGCAGAATTCTGAAAAATATTCTTCAAGTAGTAAAAAAGAAAAAAAATAAACAGCAGACTAGTAATTACAAATGGGATATTCCCACAACTTCTACATTAACTACAAATTCAAAAAGTGTTTGTATATTTTGCGATTCAACAGAACATGATTCGAAATCATGCAAGTCGAAGCCTATTTCTGACAAACGTGAAAAATTGCGTAAGACTGGGCGATGTTATGCTTGTTTTCGTAAATACCACCTATCCTCAAATTGCAAATTTAAAACTGAGAGCTGCAAAATATGCAATGGTAACTTTCATCACACATCAATTTGTATCAATAAAACTTTCAAACCCGCCAATGTAAACAGAGATACTGAGGGAGAATCAATTATTACTTCAGTTTCTCATTGTCGGAAAAATATTACTAATGTAAATACTAAAGAGGTAATTTTGCAAACTTCATGCGTTAAGGTGGAATCTGATTCGAATTCCAAATTGTCTTTAATTCTTAATGACACGGGAAGTCAAAAAACTTATGTCACAGAAAATTTAATTTCAGAATTAAATCCTCCAGTTTTAAGGCAAGAAAGACTTCAGATATTTTTATTTGGAGCTTTTAAACCGCAAGTTAAAAATTTTGATGTCGTTGAGTTGAAGTTATCTCATGTAGATGATAAATCGCGTTGTATTCATATTGAAGTGTTAGTTAACAGATGTGATTTCGAGTGTTAATATTCATTCCCCACCACTTAGCAAAGAAGTTATGACTAAACTAGTGTCATACAAGTTTTCGAGTTGTGATAACGAAGGTGGTTCTCAAATCGAGTTATTAATTGGTGCGGATTATTTTTACCAAATTTGTTATGGACCGGTTGAAAAGTTAACAAAATCACTCTTTCTGTGTGATAGTTTGTTGGGGTACTCGCTTTGCGGTTTTGTAGAGGATGGGTCAATAAAAGGGGAAAGAAAATCTGTATGTAGTTTCTCAGTCGTAAGTAGCAAGCTAAGCCCTGATAATGAGCTCGAAAGCTTAAGATTTTTGTGGGAATTGGAATCACTCGGGATTATGCAATCTAGGGAAAATGTTTCAGAAGTAGAAAAGGAAATATTTGATAAATTTGAATCTAACTTAAAGTTTGTAAATAACAGATACGAAACTTCTTTATTATGGAAGGAAGATAAGTCTAAGGCTGCGAATAATTTTAGAATTGCAAGAAATCGCTTTAACGATTTAAGTCGAAAACTTGAAAAGGACATTAATTTATTTGATAGTTATAAAGCTATTGTTTTGGAACAGGAACGTAATGGGGTTATAGAACCATGTTCTGATTCAAAAATCGAAAATAGTTATTTTATGCCTCATAGACCAGTACTAAGAGAGGATAAGGTAACCTCTAAAGTTAGAATGGTGTTTGATGCTTCTTCAAAGGAGAAACATTTAAATTCTTTGAATGATTGTTTATTCCCCGGACCTAATCTTAATCCAAACGTTCTTGACATAATACTTAGTTTTAGGAAACATAATGTTGCATTTTGCGCCGATTTAGAAAAAGCTTTTTTGCAAATTGGAATTGCGGAAGAGGACAGGAATTATCTGAAATTTATATGGTTTAGTAACGAAAGGGGTGAATTAAAATTTATGAGATTTTCGAGGGCGGCTTTTGAGGTAAGCTGTTCCCCCTTTATTTTGGCTTCTACGATCAAGCATCATATTAAAAAATATGAAAATCATCCCCAAGTAGTTAATATTTTGGATTCATCCATTTATGTAGATGATTTGATATCTGGTGCGAAATCTGATGAAGAAGTATATTACATATCATCGACAGCTTCAGATATTTTTAAAGAAGCTGGAATGAATTTGCGGAAATTTAATACTAATTCCGTAAAACTTCGAAAATTGTGGGAAGAAAAGGGAATGTGTGAAACAGCTGAACTTCGTAATGATACCTTAAAGATCTTGGGTTTACTATGGAATACCAATTCTGATAGCTTGCATTTTGACGTTCCAGACTTTCGCGAGGATTGTAAAATCAATCCTTCAAAACGCGTTGTTTTGAAAACTGTTCTAAAGATATTTGATCCTCTTGGAATTCTTTTACCATTTACTGTTAGGATGAAAAGTTTGTTGCAAGAAGCTT
Source organism: Uloborus diversus (assembly GCF_026930045.1). Taxonomy (NCBI): domain Eukaryota; kingdom Metazoa; phylum Arthropoda; class Arachnida; order Araneae; family Uloboridae; genus Uloborus; species Uloborus diversus. The sequence continues at coordinate 65,386,057 of NC_072740.1, forward strand.
GGCAGCGAGGTATAGGATGGGACGAAAACTTACCTAATGATCTAAAATACGAGTGGGAAAGTTGGTGTTAAGAAATTGATCATTTACACAAGTTTGAGATACCCCGTAAATATTTTCCGGGGGGTTTAGAAAATTTTGATACCATAGAACTTTACATTTTTTCTGATGCAAGTCCTAAAGCTTATGGTGCTGTTGCATATTTTCGATGTGCCAAAAATGATAATGAAATTCGGACCAGTCTTGTTTGGGCAAAATGTAGAGTTTCCCCAATAAAACGTTTGACAGTCCCTCGCCTCGAACTTATGGGTGCGATAGTAGCTGCTAGGATGTTCAAATATTTAAAAACTGTTTTTAGTTCTCATGTTTTAGATGTCCATATTTGGTCAAATTCCATTGTCGCGCTACATTGGATAAAGGGTTCACCGATAAACTGGAAGCCTTTTGTGGCAAATAGGGTAGAAATACAGTCTTTGACTAACCCCAGAATTTGGAATTTTACTCCAGGGAAGCCAATCCTGGAGATTTGTTGACCAGAGGGGAAAGTTTAACTAGTCTTGTAGAAAATACATTATGGTTTGAAGGTCCAGATTCGTTATCAATTCCTAAAGAAAGATGGCCGAAGCATGACATTCTTCCCAGCAATAATGATTATTTGATTGAAAAGAGGTCCAAATTAAATTCTATTCAGCTTTCCTGCAATGTTAAATTACTTACAGAACCATTGCTGGATTTAGGAAAATTTAGTAGACTTAATCGTGTATACAACATCACCGCTTGGATTTTCAGATTCCTTAATAACATTGATAAGAAAAAGATTAAGCTGTCAGGTGAGCTTACTACTGCAGAAATTACGAAATCGGAAAAATATTGGTTAAAGTTAACTCAACAAACTGTGTTCACTCTTGAGATTGAAGAACTGAAACGGGAAGAACCTATCAATAAAAATTCTCCTTTATACAATTTAAACTCTAAATTGGATGAAGATGGTTTATTATATTTATCGGGAAGACTTCGTTTATCTGATCTGCCTCTAAGGGAAAAAAAAATCCTTGGATACTCTCGGGCGGGGAACAATTCACCAAACTGCCAATTCTTCAGGCCCATGAAAAAGTTTATCATTACGGAGTAGCCACAACCTTGGCGCATCTTCGAGAAACATATTGCATCATCAAAGGAAGGAAATATGTTACATCTGTGCTGAAATCTTGCATTATTTGCAAAAGATTTAAAGTTAGACCTGGCAAAGAAGAAATTGCTCCTTTACCGAAGGATAGGATAATTGAATCACCCCCATTTGAGATCTGTGCTGTTGATTTCGCCGGCCCTATTTTTATCAAAACTAAATCGGGCCCGGAAAAAGCTTACATTGTGCTTTTCACCTGTGGAGTTACCATAGCTGTTCATCTGGAAATAGCATCTGACCTCAGCACTGAAACCTTCATCTTAGCTTTCAAAAGATTTGTTTCACGTAGAGAACTCTGTAAAATTGTATACAGTGATAATGCCAAGACCTTTATCAAAACTGATAGTTTACTGAGGGAGATTTGGAGTAAGATTTCCAAAGCTGAGGTTCAACAGTATTTTATTAAAAACCGAATTGTGTGGAAACTTATTGTACCTAGAGCCAGCTGGTGGGGTGGGTTTTGGGAGCGCATGGTGCGTTCTGTCAAAACGCCCTTGAAGAAAGTTTTAGGACGATCTTGCCTGAGCTATGAAGAGATTAAAACCACTCTCACTGAGATCGAAGCTGTTATAAATGGAAGACCTTTAACTTACGTGTATGATGAAATTAACGAGCCATTTCCCCTAACTCCTTCTCATTTTCTGATAGGCAAGCGCCCAAATTTCTTTCCTGATATTCCTTCTGTGGCAGAACCAAAATCCAACAAAAAGACCCTCACGAAATTATTAAGATACAGAGATCAAATTTTAAACCATTTCTGGAAGCGTTGGAGAACGGAGTACTTACTGGAACTTCGATCCGCAAATCGCATCGTTCCAATAGATACTCCTGCCAAATTCAAAATTGGAGACGTGGTTATAGTTCATGAAGACAAGGTTCCAAAGCACATGTGGAAAATAGGAGTTGTTAAAGACCTTTTTTTCGGCAGAGACTCTAAAGTTAGATCTTGTGCTGTTCGAACGTCTTCAGGCGTTGTGAGGAGACCTATACAATTACTGTATAATTTAGAACTTGACATTGAGTCAGTGACTCAGTAAAAAAAAATCTTCCGCATAAAATTGTCATTTCTGTTTACTTTGAAATTGAACTTTCTGTTATTTCATGTCTAATTCAGACTGTTATATATCTTAGCTGTTATTCATTTGAAGTTTACACCAAGTTTGTAAGTATGTTAATTTGTTTGATTGTTATTATGTTTAAAAAAAAAGTTAAATATTTGAATTTTGCTGAACATTTCAATTGTTCATCCTGGGGGAGCGTGTTGAATCTCCCTTTTAGTTTCTTTTGGCGATTAAATATCTCGCCAGTTTTACAGCAAACCTAAGTTTAAGTTTAAATTGAAAGAATCTCAGTTCAGATTCAGATTGCTTTAGGATTTTAGATTGATTGATGTGGATTTACGAAGGGAGCCGCTGGCCCTTTAAATACCAGCATGAACGATTCCTATGGTTATAATTCTATTTATTTTATGTTAATAAATGTTGTAATGTTGTTACTTGTCTAACATTTTAACCAAATGAACAGATTTACGAACAATTTTAAACCTGCAAAAATAGGAACTGCTGAGTTCTTTTACGTCATGCATTTTCAATTTTAATTTTAACCAGTTATGATGTACAATAAATAAGAGATAAATAATGGAGAAAATGTAATAAGAATATGCTATACAAATAGAAAACTATCACAAAGTCTTAAATGTGTATAGTCTTAAATATGTATGCTATATTAAAAGAATGGAGTAAACGATTACTACACAAAATGAAAGTACAACAGGTAACAAAAGTAAAAAACTATTAAAATATAACCAAAAGCAAAGGCACCGTAAATTATATGCTAGTTTTAAAAAATTTAACGATTAAAGCTGGATTTTAGTGTATCATTAGTAGTGAGTCATTAGTTCTGGACCAACCGATGTCTGTTAGTTGCTTATAGAGTTAGGAATTAAAAATTTAACTATTTTGTCTTGACCTATTTTTAAGATCCCTTACTTGTACAGCAAGTTTAATTTGGGTAAAGAAGGATTCCTAGTTAAATGTAAAATGTAATTTTATGAGTGATAAAAAATAATATTATGTATTAAATTTATATACAACAAATATCAAATTGATTGGGTTAATACCAAAGTATAATACTAAAAGTAATATAGGGGAATGTGAGGTAAAGTGAAATAGTGAAATATTTACTCTGCTTTTAGCGCCATCTATCTGGTAATGTGTGGTAGTACGTGTAGTCTATTCTTGTCAAGAAAAAGTTATCTCTGAAAATCAAAGAATATGATAATAAAAGCAAATTTTCAAAACTAATACCCATACTGCAATATTTTGTTGAAAGTCAAAAATTATTTTTGTTATTATTAAATGAAAAAAATCTTGTTATATATTAACGTTTTAAATATTCATTAAATTTCACAAATATTCGGTGCAGTATATATTTTTTTATTATTAAGCTTATTTGTGTTTTAAATAATTTGTACATTTATTCAAGTGCATGCGGGACAAAGTGGATGGGGCAAAGTGAAATAGCTCATTTTGTTTACTTATTCAATCGTTTATAAAATTACTTGTGTATTTATTTATTAATTATTTCATTTACATTCCTTCATTTAATAACTCCCTTTTTTATTCATTCATTCACTCATTTTCTTATTCATTCACTATTTATTTTTTATTTTATTTTTTCCTTTTCTTTTTATTTATTCATTTATTCTTTTATTTACTCATCCAATTGATCAAAAATATATTTAATAATCAAATAAAAATTATTTCATTCGAAAAAAAAAATCATTTATTGCTTTGCCACATGAAAAAAACGAGTGAACATTTTTCACTTTTTTGGATGTACAAAGTTTTTGCCAAAAATATAAAAAAATATGTTTCAATGCAAGTTTTATCACAAAATATATTGTTCTTTCTTTATGAACAGTAAATTTTAGAGTAAACATTCAGTTGGTTCATATTGAAAAAGTAAGATGATCTTAACAATTTCACTTATCTCCACATCTCCCTACTTCCTTCTCTACATAATTACTTTGACGATTGAGGTATTTTTGTTTTACTTGTGAACAATTTTTGAAATACCCTCTTCAAAGAAAGATGCCACCAATAATTTGAAATTAGTTATAACAGGTTCTTCGGGCTTCTGGTAAATCTAGGATGCATTCCAAGCATGTTCTTCCATTGATAATTCGCTTATGATTATGTTTCCCTACAGTCCAAGAGCCCATAAGTGCCAGACCTAAAACATATCAGAAAAGCCCAAAAGCTTTCTGCATAAGTACATCACAGCAGGTAAGAAAAACTGACTTTTATTTAAGGTGAGTATTAAGCGCTGGCTTTGGTAGGAAACAAAGGTGCGCAAAATTGCTTCAAAAACTAAACATCAGATTTATTCCATGTCACGTAACCTAGTGGGCTGCATCCCACAATCTCCATTTCAGAGGACGTTTTATAGAGGTCACCACATGCAAATTTTCAACTTCCAAGACACAAATCATAAGGATATAGAATACCTCGAAAAGAAAAAAAAATGTGAGCTCCAAAATGGCCTCCAACTGCACTAAACATGGCAATCCGCCTCACAAAGATGATCCGCCACTTTAGAGCCCTTTTTTTTTAAATTGACCCTAGATCCTCAGGATTTGGGTCATGGAAGCTAAAAACTTGTTTTGGTTAGTTTCAAAGATTTGTTTACCCCTCTATAAAATTTCGTTCAAATCGGAGATGGTCGGGTCACTTGACATGGAATGTTTCAGCATTTGACGCACCTTTTGCTACCTGTTTCCAGCCAAAGTCAGCACGACTCAGCTTTAATAGTAGTGAACCTTTGTTTCCGGCTGTGATATGCTAACGCAGAAAAAATTAGACCTTTATACTATGATATAGGTCTGGGGCTTATAGGCTCTTGCACTATTATCCACTTGGTCAACTCGTTGAACAAGGTGTATTAGCAGACTTGCGTCCTTGACCCCCTTCATCTTGCACATTGGTTTAGTCATCTTCAAAAATTGACACCATAACTCATAATGTAGTTTCTATACGCTTCACTCATTCTTTGAAAAATTTCCAAAGCACTATTCAGCTTTGATTGCAAGAAATAAATAACACTTCGCAATTCACACTTGGCACTAGAAAAGGTGACTGTAGCGTTGTTTATGTGACTGCACTGAACAAGAAATGCTTTGTTGTACTCTGCACTGAAGGTTTGAGGATTAGAATTTGTTGCTCTAATTAAATAGATAGTATAGAAAGGATCAAGGCAAAAAACACCCAAAAGTTTACTATTTATATGAAGAATGAGTGGATTTTGAAACTTTCATACATAATTTCTTCCTGCACTGGAAAATTTGAAATTTTTCATTCCTTCCCTGTGCCCTTCAATTATAAAATTGAGCAAGAAATATACTTTACAGCCCTGTCAAGAATAACACTTAGAAGTTCTATCGAGAGATTCTTATGCAACAGTATTGTTCTGAACTTCTAAAACATTTAGTTTTATAAAATTAGTAAAATTAATAAAAAAAGAACTGATCGTTTTTGTACTGTCTTTTCGCAATTTTCATATCCGTGTTTTACATTTTTGAAGTACAAATGCTAAACCGTATCTCGTAATAAATTTTGCTAACTGATTTTCGATATTTACAATAACGTTGTATTAATAATTTATTAAACTTTTAAAATATATTTTCTTTACAAGAAGTGATATAGAACATGATTGAATCTTAAACCGTAAAAGAAAAAAAAAAAAAAACGCCTCATTTCTTTGAATGCGCAGAAATTAAAGTAACAGATTTTATTCAAAATGATCACTTGATTTCTTTAATGTCTGGCGGGAACATCATTATAGGTTATGAAAAAAGCACATGACATGATTAATGCTGCGTTAGAGAAAGCTACTAATGTATTTTTGATATTCTTAAGAGGTTTCATTCAATCTCTTTTCCGTAAAACCTATCTCTCTAATAGAGAAACTAGAGCCAATATAAATAACTACATTTCCTTAAAGTGTGTTAATTCTGACACAATAACTTAATTTTTCTTCAAACTTCGGTTTAAGTAATGCTTATTTTTAGTCTTAACAAAAAATCAGGCAACTTTAAAGCTGAAATAATTCTAAATAATATAATAATAATTATAATATAGAGTCTATTCTTAATAATAAACATAATTTTTTAAAGCAACAATTGGTAATGCACGGAAATACGGGGCAAAGTTAAATAGTTCAACTTAATTGCATTTTTCAAAATAAAGGTATTGAATATTTATTTTTAAATTTACTGAACTTAGGGAGAAAACATTTTATTTTATAGTAGAGCATGTAATGAAAGCTTATAATTCGTTTTTTGCAAAAAGTTCTTCGACCACAAATAGAAAATTATTACTTTTTCCTTACATATGAGGAAAAATAATAATTCTTCAAAATAAATATTTTCTACTTTATTTTTAGAAAGTTTTCTTCAAATGACTAATTACATGATGATATAATTTAAATTAAACTATTCAGCTTTGACAGATCCAGCCTTTTGATCGAACCAAATTACAGTAGTCATCAAGCAGCACTACGGGGTAGGTAGTGACATGTCACATCTTACCCCGAGCAAAGATCACTTTTAGCCCCCAACCCAAAATTGACCTATCAAAATATAATTCAAAACATAGCAACCAAGATTACTGGATAAACGGTGATACTTATCACGAAATGAAAGAGCTAGGAATAATTATGACACCAACACACTGCTATGATTTTAAAAAACATGTGGTAGATCAATATTACTAGAAAACGAAGAATTTACTAATATGTAGTTTTGGCAGCATCTTTTTTGACTTATCTCACAAAGTGCTAGCGCCACTTGTGCATGCTACTTGCTGTACCCCGATGTCATGATCATTTGTCCTTTTTTTTTCTTATAATTAACTAAAACCTTATTTGTTTAGCAATTGTTGCCGCCGTAACAACTTCCCCTACCACATCCAGCCAAAATATTGCAAATACATAATTCTTTTTTAACCGTACCGTAAATCAAACAAATATTTTTAAGAGGAAAAAAATGTTTTAAAAGTCAGAAAACCCTTTCTTTAGCACGATAAAAGTAAAAGCCAAGAGAGAAAACTAGCAGTAAGCTTCATTAGATCATTAGTAACGATCCTGAAATGGACGTTGATAGCTTCGGCAATGCTGGAAACCCTTCTTCTATGGACTTGGATCGTTGAATTATTCGTACTAAATTCAAAAGTACGCATTTTTGCATTTTGACCCTGCAAACCACAAAAAGTTCAAATTTAAAGGGTAAAGATGTATTTTCTCTGTGTCTCTCGCTTGCAGAATTTGGAATTTGAAACCTTGTCTAGGGTACTTGAATAAAAATAACTTAATGTCAAAAAATAATGTTTGAAATCACAGTTCGAGGTTAAAGTAGACTAACCAGACATTTGTGCTGAATTACCATTTGCGTAGGAGGGCTTTCAAAAAGTTTAAGTATTGTGCAGACTTAATGTATCCCTGTCAAAAAGGAACGTATGTTTTGCAAATGTATTACATGAACATTCGGAAACTACCCCTTCAGAATCTATGTATTACTAATGATTAATCTCGTGCCTGATGGAGCGGAAGAGCATCAATCCGGCCTGAGAGTCTATTTAGCAACAGCATGTTCCTTTCTCTCCTTTTAATCACTTCTCATTTTTCAATCACCTCTCATTACAGCAAAACTGAATCTAATTTTCCGAAACGAAATTATTTAGAAATGACGGCCCATATTTCGTAGCGTCCGCCATTTACGGTATTGGTAAAGCACAAAGGCTTTCACGAGAAATGTGCTAAGCATTTCTCTTAATTCCATACACTACAACTTCACCGGTTGCATTAAATAACTAAATGAACAAACTTTGACTAATACGACATTACATACACTGTAAAGCGTTTAATTTTATTATGTTTCTATAACATTGCAATAAAAATTGAACTAATAATTAGGTTGTGTTTTTTTTTTTTTTTTCAATGATATTTTTTCTGAAAGTGCGTTTACGAAAACATGGGGTAAGACTTTTTTTCTCCTAATTTTGGCTTATTTTCTCTCTTTAAAAAAAATCTTAAAAGACATTCAGTCAGTGTTTTCATTTTCGCTGCTGACGTCACAACAAGTCGCTAGGGTTAACAGAACAAAGCTGTAGGACGTTTCCGAAGTTTGCCGAATGAATATTTTACTCAAGTAACATTTATTGGTCCGCTAATAATTGTTGGCAGTGAAAGCGATATCTTGCCAGAAAAGACCAACCACGCGCTCCAGTTCAAGATAGTTCTCTTCACTTATGACGTCACACGATGAAACATTTTGTTGAAAAAAAATTTTTTTTTAAATTAATTAAAAGTTATAATAATTACAAAAAATAAAAGTTTTTTTTTTTGTTTTTGTTTTTTTTTTTTGTTTTTTCTATCACATCAGTGTCCAAATGTAGTACTTTTAACTGAAGGGAAAAATCCCATTGTCCTTCCTAGCATTTAGAAAAAACTACAGTTGCCTTTTTGTTGGGATGATATCAAAGATGTTTGATGCCAAAAAAAAAAAAAAAAAAACTAGTACACAATATGCAAAACAATTTGCTTTCTTTGAGTCCAGAGATGAAGATTTGCCAGTTCATACAGATGCGAGTTTGAGCAAAAGTAAATATGCATTTTAATTATTAAGATAAAAATTCACGGAGAAAAGAGAAACGAATTCTGATTCATGTCTGGAAAATATCCAAGACCATGATAAAAAGAATTGGCAGGGAAGTTCTCCATACTTCATAAGCAAAAATTATAATAAGTTGGAATATATCCAAAGGCATCAGCATGAAGAGAGTTAAAACAATGTTTTTTCTTCTGACTAAATAAGTCAAAAGATATGTCATTCCGCAGTAAATAAAATGAATTGTTTTTTCATCTGCTTTTGAAACTTAACATTTATCTAAAGCGAAAGTTTCTTTTTTTTTGTAATACTTGATATATTGCGACATAAAAGAAGTTGTGTAACAAAATTATATTCTTATTCACATCCAATACACATCCAATAAAGCAATCTTTTCAATTAAGTAATTTGTGCTGTAATATTGTACACATTTACAGTACATATCAAAAAGACCCACACACACTGGACGCCCTTATAAAATGTTAAAAACCTTATTTTTTGTGTAAGATAGTATGCTTAAACTTAAAAACCTCATTGTGTTTAGATACGTTATAAATGACGTTAAAAATATAGAAGTACACTGGTGTGCAAAACTTAAGCAACAAGTGCGTTTTTTGTCATAACTGTACAAGAAATCATCCGATTGACATGAAATTTGAATATGATTTACATTATTTTGTACTTAAACGATGGTGAAAGAATAATGGCGCTGAAATAAATATAAAGCTTAAAGTAGGGCATGGAACAAAAAAAGGCTTTATTTGACATGTAGTGGCGTTACACATAATTGCCTGAAGAAGCGCAAGTACAACTGGCAGATGTTCCCTAGTATGGGATATGCCCTCCCCTTGCTGCAATTGTTGCTTGGCATCGTCTCTCCATGCTAAGCACCAGATTATCCAGGAGTTTCTGCGGTAAACGTCTGCATTCCTCCTTTAACGCATCTTTCAGCTAATAGGTGTTACCAGGAGGATACTGTCGTGTCGCTACACGTCTCCCTAATGCATCCCACACATGCTCTACAGGATTTAGATCTGGAGAGTAAGCTGGCCAATCCATTCGTCTGATATCTTCACTTTCGAGTTGCTATTGAACATTAGCAGTACGGTGTGGCCGCGCATTGTCATCCATAAAATGAAGTCTGGTCCAAAAGCCCCTCGGAACAGACGCACATGGGGTAGGATTACCTCATTGCAGTAGCGATCTCCAGTTACAGAACCTCGGTCGAAGATCTGAAGCTCAGTCCGCCCGTTCAACATAATGCCATCCCAGACGAGAACTCCAGGACTACCATAATGATCTCTTTCCGCGATGTTATTGGGATGAAATCGAGCTCCAACCTCTCTCCAGATCAACTGACGTTGAGAATCGCTTGTAGCACTAAAACGACTCTCATCTGTGAAGAGGACACGACTCCGTTGATGAGGTGTCCAGGTTTCGTGTTCTCTGCACCACTCTAAACGGTGCCGTCGATGGCTAACTTTTAAAGGTATGCAGCGTTCAGGACGTCTAGCAAATAAGCCACCTTTGTGGAGGTGTCTGGCCACTGTAAATCTTGATACTAGTCGTCGTGTGGCTGTGCACAGTTGCTGAGATATGGGACTCGCTGACTGAAAACGGTTTCTTTTCGCCTGTACGACAATGTAACGGTCATCTCTTAGTGTTGTTTTCCTTGGACGGCCACCACCAACCTTCCGAACAGCTGTACCAGTAGTTTTGAAGACATTTCAAGCACGAGAAACAACACTTTTGTGGATCCTTAACTCTTCGGCAGCACTGGTCACACTACGCCCCTCCTCAAGCTTCCCAATCATTCTCCCTCGAGTAAAGTCATCTGAATGATTTCATAAAGACATGTTTCACAAAAGAAATCACTTGCATTTGCAGCGAATGTCTTTAACTACGGTGCTATTCATCCTTTTATTACAGATTTGACCTGCGAGCGCCGACCCACAAGGTTTCCGTACACTTACATCACCTACGACGTTTTATTTCTAAAATTTGCATACAAATATTCTTTCTGCTGAATTACGTGCAGTATAATAATACTGCAATTTCATGGCTATCTTATACTTTGTTGGGGAGCTGTGGCCGAAAAACCACTTTTTGCTTAAGTTTTGCACACCAGTGTATATAGGGGAGTTGGGGTCACATGTGAAAATGATATGTTTTACTAGGATACTGTCAAGCGAAAAATCTTGAAAAATTCTCAAGTACTACCAGTTCCAGTCATACTTTTTGGCCAAACCTTTAGAGCTAGGAGTCAGTTTGTGCTGCTGTGGTGACATTTTTCTTTATTTCAGCAGATGCTGATGAACTTTTATCACTGTCTTCGTCATGTAAAAACATATTTGAAGCAAAATAATAAGTTTAACTTAACTGTCGCAAACCATTATACGAACAATTAAGTAAATTTATGACAATGTTTAGATGTTTTAATTAAGTTGAAAATTCTTTATTTTTGAAAATTAGTTCTAATGTAGATGACGGGCCACTTGTGAACACAACATGTAGGGGTGCATGTGAACAATTTTTATATCCTCTCCGCAATATCAATAACAGTCTAAGGTTATTATAAGAGTTAAAAAAGTAGTATAAGAGTTAAAAGGTATATATATATATAGATATATATATACATATAAGGTAACAGACATTTGTGAAAATAATGCAAAATGAATAAAATGATTAATTTTCAATTTGTCAAATTACAATTTGTCAAGGTTCATCACAAAGTGACAAATGAATGAACCTGAATTTTCGGAACTGAAGCATCGCTGTAAGTTTACCCGCCACACTATCTCGAAACGTTTGACATACCGTAAACTCGCTACTTGGGCGAGCTACTTGCACCCGAAATTTCATATTTTTTGCGAGTTTTGTACTGATTTTTTGGTTAAACCCATAATGGGCCCAGATCACTATTGTTTTTACCACTTTTCAGACGTTATGCTACCACCTTAAGCCATTTTTAAACACCAATTTTAACTCTTTATTATTTTTTTCTATTTTTAAAAATTGGGTTCAAGTAGCCCCGCGCTGGGGCTAATTGGTCCCACTCGGCAAATCCATTGGAAAAAAGCTGTAAAACAGGTGGTGGTATCAAAGAAGGACCAATGATTTTGAAAGAAAATACAAAACATACATTCCAGTGAACAAACTATTATGTAAATTGCAAATAATTTATATAAATTAATATAAAATAAACGTACATTCATAAAAGCATATTTTTAGTCAAATACAATTTCTCAAATAGAAACATAATCTAACTACAGCTAAAATCAATCGAACCGCTCATTATTTAAACATTAGAAAGAATGAAAACTCTTCTCTTTAATGTTTTGGGTGAATTTTTTGCTCTCATATTATTTAATACCTGCTCTTCCACGCTACAAATACTACAGGATGTCCTGGCTTGTTTTGTGAGCGATCCTTTAATTTCTTTTTTCAAGTTGATGTACTTAAGTCAAAATGGACGGAGGCCACTCTCTTAAGACTTTTCTTTGGAATTAATTGAATCTGGACACAATTGCAATTTTTCCTCTTAATAATACTCACTATTTTCTATGTCAAAAGGTTCTTTTACTTTCGGACCTTTTTTATCCCCAGATCTGCAAATAAACAAATATAAATAGTAACTAACCTCTTTATTTTAAAAGATTACAAACCTTACTTAACATAATTTAGTGATGAAGTGTGGTTTGGGGCTGCTTGAATGCTGGGTCCAAGTAGCCCTATTTTAAGGCAACCAGAGCACTTTTACTAACTTTTATTAGTTACTGTGTTAATTATATAGCTATAACCTTAAAACACTGTAATTTTGCAGACACTAAAAAAAACTGTTTAGACAACTTGCAATCGTAACCTCAATCAGAAAAAGGCAGGAATAGCAGAAACTTTGTTTCATGCTCCAGCCTCTACCTTGTACTTCTACCTGTCATGAAGAGGGTTTTCCAAGTCTATACATTGAGTTTTATAGGATCAGAACGAATTTTAAACACTTTTTCTCATGGGTTCAAGTAGCCCCACTTTACGGTATTCTAGACGTTGCTGCTAACTCGATTTTTTATAAAAGCTTATTCTTTGATGAAATTATCATTAAAGTGACGACAATTAGCTGCTTTTTAAAAATCAAGAAAGTTTCAAAGAAAGTCAGTTGTTTCTAAAGATCACTTTGTTCAAAAATATAGTGTTTTTATGAGGACATGTTTTCTAATGCATTTTGAAAAAAGCGACGAAAACAAAGTTTGAGATGGCAGCAGTACAAAAGCTTTTAACTCTTACTCTGAAATTAATAACAGGTTTCACAACAGTACACTTCCAAATACAATCATGTTAAAACGAAAACAGTGGTATACTTCTTTATCAAAAGTCAAAACACAACAGCTCCTCAAAGTCGCATTTTAACCGTAAAAATAATTATGTGGGATTATCATTAGTAAGTTATAAAAAAAATATATGTCAAGTTTTGATGCTTCTATATAGGTAATCGAAACTAGTTGGAAGAGTTAATAAATCGGACTAACAGAGCGTTTGGGTTGTGCAACGTGCTACTGTGAAATTTTAATGACTGACTGATGGTGATGAAAAGAGAGGTTAAAATTATATTTTTTAGCAGCTAATAAGTATATAAACTTTTAATTTTTAGAGCAGGAACAATTTTGGTCTAAACAATCGTCCGCAATGTAATGTAGAAACATGACAACAAAAGTATAAATACAAATGAAAAATAAACACTAAAAGTTTATAACAAAACAACCTGAATGAAATATATATTTATTCTAATTGGCGTGATATATTATAGTAAATTATCGTAGCAAAATGTTTTGCACTTTATTTTTTACTTTGGTTGCTTTCGGAACTACGGACGTGCGGATTGAAATATGTCGGATTAAAGAGATTTCCTTGCAGGTTATACATCAATAATAATGTGCGTAAGTTAAATGCACGTAACATGTAAAAGATCATTAAAGAAAGATTATTAACACAAAATTTGTACCGCTGTTTTTAGGAAACACTTGTAAGTACGTCCTCAAATACTATTTTCGCCTAACTAATGGCGAAAATACCGTTCTCACTGGTTAAATGCAGAAATAGTTTTTCTACTTTTTTTCGTCCTTAACAAATCAAAATAAATAAAACCGCTCACGGTATATATCGGCATGTTACTTTTAAGTCACATCGAGTTGCTTGAAACATGTACTTTGTTTTTCCCGAAAAATGACTTCTAAGTGCTGCTAATGCACTGTAAGAGTGTATCTAAAATCGATACAAATGCGTCTTTTTGCTGTTTTCTTAGTGAAAGAGCAAAAAAGATAATGAAAAAAATTATTACCATTACTTCTTTATTAAAAAAAAAAAATCTCCTTTGAACGTATCAGCGTAAAAATAATTTAAAGGGAAAAAAGAAATTTCAGCCGTTATTGTTGCGGATGAGATCTGCTTAATAATATGATTTTGAAAAATAAGCCTTTTTAATGCCTGTACATTTTACTCACAATTGTAGCAAAAATATGAGTACCTAAATAAACACCCAATAATTTTGGAACACTCATATATACATATATATATACATACATTATATATATATATATATATATATATATATATATATATATATATATTGGGTCATTCCATAGTGACTAACGTAACATTCGCAGCTGATTTTCACTCTTTTTACCTACACCGGGAGTAAAAATAAATGTGTTTTGGTTTAATATGCAGATTTAAAATGTACAAGGTGACTATTTTTCATTTTTACCAAGAATTTGAAGCAAAATAATCACTAGCAGGTGTTTTTCCACCAAAAAAGGCATCGTGACTAACGTAACATTTTCGCAACCCTGAGAAACAATGCTTATGTTACGAGACAAAATTTTCTGAAACTTACGCAGGCATTTAAAATTGGCCGATATATTTGTAAGAGGTAAACAATCTATTTTTAAAAATGTACTACAGATTTGTTACAGATGAATCTTTTTTGGCTCTTAATGGTACTTTTACTAAAAACTGTGTGTGACTAACGTAACGTGACTAACGTAACCATCGAATAACAAGCAACGAATGCATATAAAACACTTTTTATAATTAATTTCTTGCTCTTATATTACTTTTACACTTTTTAGGAACCTTCTTTGTGTTGCATTATCGTTCTTTCTTTACTTTTTTTCTATATTAGTTTAAGAAATTGAATGGAAGGATTCAGTTCAATTAACCCAATTCGAATGTGCGAAAAAGAATGAGCAAATAAAAAAACTGTTTTTACAAACTGAATTACATCATTCTTGGGCTTATTAAATCCTAAATATCTCTCTTTTAAAAAATTAACTTTATACAAGTTGATAGTTTCACCGAATTCTAGTATTCTGCCGATATACTAGTTATCGTCATAAGAAACTTCGTAGTACTTTTCAATGGTTTATTATATTTGAAGGTTTACTGATTCATCGAACGAATAATGTTGTGCATCCTTTTGAATTAAAATGTAATATTGAAAAAAAAAATATTCGAAAGTTTCTGCAGAATGCATTTTAATTTCAGATATCACCGCAAATGTTTGAATTTCTAAATGATCATTCTTGCATTTTCTGAAATATATGGCAGCAGCGCTTATTGTCACTGTATCATGTAACATCTTCAAATGTTTTCCAACGAGCAGCCATTACTTCATTTTAATAATAGGTGGAGATGTATTTTCTAAAAAATAGAGACGTTCTCCTTTGTTAAGATTGTATTTCTATTATCTTAATTCTTAAGCTTGGATTCTTGTGTTGAATGCACATTCAGCAGAGTAATCATTTTGCTTTACTCACCTTTTTTTCTTTTTTAATAATTCTTTAAATTGGAAGTATCTTTATAAAGATCTTTAAAAAAGTATTTTTCTAAGTAAACAGAAGGTCTACAATACAATATTACTAGTATTTTTCACCCTATATATTTTCAGTCAATATAGAATGCGTACACATTCAAAATTGTTCATGAAAATTTACATTTAATTAAATAAGTTTTAATATTAGCAGTCATTTTTAAAATGTTACGTAAGTCACATGCAAACTGTTACGTTAGTCACAGCTCAAATGTTACGTTAGTCACACTAATAATTTTATATCTACTGATACTAAAATAAATATTTTGCACTTTTTAAGTAGATATGACACAGATGTAAGAAAATAAAAAGTGCTGTTTGGTTCAATCATCTGGATTTGTTTTTAAGCAGAAAATAGTACATTTTCGTGACTAACGTAACGTAAATATTTTCAGTGAAATAACCAAACTAAATAAAGTACTTATCTTATAATGTATGCAAAAAGAACGGTTAATTTTATTGGGCCAACATCTAATCATTTAGAATAAACATAGTTCTTTTAAAGATTTTCAAAAATTTTTATATTACACAAGAAAACTTAGACGCATGTTTTTTGCGTATGCTAAGCCTTTTCTACAACCTCGCACGTTTAGAGCCAGAAGAAAAACACCGAATGAAATTTTTGCAAACTGTTACTAGATTTATGTACTAGAAAGTATGCTGAATAAAATGATAGGTCACAATTAAGGCTTTGTGAGAAAAAAAATTCTGAGGTTGACATTTCTATGGAATGACCCTATATATATATATATATATATATATATATATATATATATATATATATATATATATATATATATATATATATATACTTTTACTGATAAAACTTTGAAATATCAAGTGTTTGTACTGTGCAACTGAAGCATTACATCCATCAGGTGTTGAAACTGGGCGTCAAAATTATCATGTTAATGGCATCGGCCGATAGTGTTCTCTCTAATTTAAAGTAATAAAACTAAATATGGTTATTATTCTACTTGTATCAAATGCAAGATTCCTTTTAAAAATACTTTTTCGACCTCTTAAACGACTAAACTATGGGTTGACTCTTGGAGGTTACCTTTTTAAAATATAATATACATTAGAGATGCGTCGTGCTTAAACGAACGGGTCACAAAGAACGAATCTTTAAAATGAACGGATCCGTTCGTTCACCTAAAAAATGAACGACTGTTCTTTTGAACGGTGAGCAGTTTGGAGCATTGTTTTGATGCAGTTGTGATAAATCACTTTTTCCCCTAACATTCATCTTCAAGTTTTATACTCTCAATCAATCTAAAATTTCCTTTTTATTAGTGAAGTAGGGGAATGTGGGGCAAAGTTAAACGGTTAAGATGACTGAGTTATTTTCAAAATAACCAAATCGGAAATTTGTTTTGAAAATTACAGTACATAAAGAAAGAACACTACGTTTCATGATAAAACTTGCGCTGAAACAGTATTTTTAATTTTTGGCAGTCAATTGGAGTCTTCAAGAAATAGTGGACAATTTTCACTCTTTTTTCATGGGGCAAAGTGAAAAAATAAAATATTTTTCAGACGAAATATTTTCCATTCGATTGTAAAACATATTTTTGATCAAAATAATCAGCAAATAAAAGGTTGAATAAATAAATAAATGTAAATATAATGAAACAATAAACGAGTAATAAAATATAGAATCAATTAATATACGTAGAAAAAAAGAGCGAGTAAAAGAATGAATGAATAAGAAAATAAATGAATGAATGAATGAATTACTGAAAGAAGGAATGTAAATAAACTAATTAACAAATGAAAACGTAAGTGATTTATATTAAAATGATTGAGTGAGTAAATTAAATAAACTATTTCACTTTGGCCCATCCACTTTGCCCCGTTCGTACTTACCTAACTGTAGAATTTATTTAAAATACAAATAATTAACAAATTAAATTAACACTGCATTGAATATTAGGAGGTCTCAATTAATATTTAAAATGTTAATGAAAAAACCTTATCATTTTATGGTAACAAAAATAATTTTTGACTTACAACAAAATATTACAGTATGAGAATCAATTTCGGCGGGATTTTTTCCAGACTGGAAGAGACTACATATTGTACTAAAATAGTTAAAATAATACCAGATAGGTGGAGCTAAAAGCAGACTAAATATTTCACCTTTTCACTTTGCCCCGCTATTTCACTTTGCCCCATGTTCTCCAACAACAGATTCATTTCGAACCTTTTTATTTTTTGCTTTATTCATCATGTTTCTGTAGCCGTTGCAATTCATTTGCAATTTTCCAATGTATCCATTAGTAATGATTTATGTAACTTTTTTTACACTACTAACAAAATGCTTGGACTTTCTACTTCCTGTCCCACACACCCGCTAAAATCCTTCTCCCGCTTTCTGTTGCCAAAATAATTTCTAAAAATACCTTTTATCACTATTCTGATGATCCTTTTGTCTCCGATAACATCCCTATAAACTACCATCTATGGTTGTTTTGGGGTCAAAAAAAGGTCAGTTTCGGCAACTTTTTTGTTTTATTTTCACCTGTGACCAATTACACTTGGAGATATGATATTTCTATTTGGAATTAAGCAGGTGATCTCTCTGCTCGACATACTCACGAACGTTTGAAATGCTTCTTTAGATCCCTAATATTTTTTGAAGGAAAAAATGCGGATCAAAAGAATGAACGATCCTCTGATAAACGGATCATTGAAAATAACGACACTGCCCACCTCTTATATACATATAGATATGTATATTAGAATGTTAGTTGCAAAACAGAGTAAATACATTTTCCAATGATTAATTATTCAATGCATCCCGATATTTCAAGCAGGGTCATTTATTCTGTATTTCTTGGATTAAAGAGAAGAATAATTTATTCTGAGTTTGTCAACTTGTTAATTACTTTTTGTCCATTTGATTTATTATGCAGGTCAGTCTATGTTTTAAAAATATATGATTTAATGCTTCATTGCTAAAATTAAAAGTCGTTATATTTTAATTTATCGAAAACATGACAGTAAAGCAATGAACTATGTGTCATGAAACGTTTTATAATAAGTTACAGCTTCACATTTTACATATTTTTCGTATGTTATATTATTTATGTAAGGTTTATTGCAAGAAAAAAAAAGAAAAAGATCACTTATATTTCTTTCTTGAAATAGATTTTAGATTTCAATTAGCAGATATGAGATAGTTTTCAAATGCTTGATGTAAAATGGTTACAATCTGTACCTTAACTAGTATTTAGTGTTGCCACGTACTATTAAGTTATTTATCATAAACGAGGAAATATAGAACACTAGCAGTACCCGCACGGCGATGCCCGTGCTAAAAAAATTAAAGAAAGTCCGTTGAACAAAAAAAAAAAAATCCACGCCCCCGCCTCCCTTCTGAGGTTAAATGATTATTTTGCGTCAACTAAAATTCGTACACACCTTTTCAAAAGACCTATTAAAGTATCTCTGGAATTTAAAACTATTCTCCAAAACACATAAAAAGATTAACAGTAGCTTAAAAACTCAAAATAGTCCTTCAACTACATAGTTCATCGCTTAACGGGCCAAGCAACCACGCTACCGTAACCCTGTTCTTTAGCGAGTGAAGCGGTTTTTTCCCCTGCAATTTAAAGTGTTTCGCCAAATAAACTATGCTATATATAAAAACGTTATAAAGAGCAATCACAATTGAATAATACGACAAATCATATTTTTTACTTAGATATATAACTATCTTCAACTATAAGAACAAAAACAAACTTTGAAGAAATAAGGAATACAAAACCCAATAGAAAAATCCTACAAAAACAAATTATGTACCTGAACATCGAAAAAAACAAAAACAAAACCGCATTCAAAAATCTGTTCGCTGATCACAATAGCGTAGCATGGGTATGGTTCCTTGCCGCTATCCACACTGTCAGCCAGCGCCCTCTCTAAGAGTTAACTTACTCCACCATCTGTTAGGAATTCATAGAACTAAACTTACCCAGCCATCTATTAGGAATTCATAGAACTAAACAATTAATTAAACATTTAATTTGCAATAACAAATATTTCGGTCAATCTGGTTTAAAAAATAGCCTATAGCCTTCCTCAATAAATGGACTATTCAACACAAAAAAGACTTTTTCAATTCGTACCTCCATCCCTACAAACTACTGCGAAATTCTCCCGAATTCACCTCTCTCTAACATCATCTAAAATCGTCTAAAACTTCGTTTTTGGAACTTTAATTTCGATGAGAGATTCTCTAAAATCTAAACCCCCAATCCATATCGTGAAAGATATTTTGTAATTGCGTTTTTAGGACTTAATTTTAGAAATATTCCGGGAAGAGCCCCAAACCCCACACCGTCCTCTAATTTCATCAAAAAATAGCCAAGAAATGAGTTTTTAGGATTTTAATTTCGAAAAAAATTTCAGAGGAAAGACTACTGTCCCCTTCATATAGTTAAAGATGGTATAAATTTCCATTGCCAGGACTTTAATTTGAAAAAAACTCCGAACATTTCGCCCTGTCATCAATGATACTATATTTTGAGATTTAAATTTACAAAAATTTCCTTGGAATTACCCCCAGTCCTCTTTTCTCCCACATCATTAAAACTCGTCTAAAATTTTGTTTTTTGAACTTCAGTTCCGAAAAAATTTCTGGGGAGAAACTATGAGACCAAACCTTTTTCTTAACGTTTGCAAAGATGGCTTATAATTGCGTTTTCTGAAATTCAAATTCAAAAATTATCTTGGGATGGGTTGCCCGAACCCCTTCTTCTCCCTTAACTTTGACAAAGATGGCCTACAACTAAGCTTCTTTAAGCGATGTCCTTATCATTTTCAAAAAAAAAAAAAGAGAGAGAGCATCCCTGATTCTCCTTCCCCTCCCTTATCGTTAAAAATCGTCTAAAACTTACTTTTTTGGACTTCCATTTCAAGAATTTTCAAAAGCAGAGTAAACATTCATAAAAGTGCCTAAACCTCTCCTCCTCCTAACATGATCAGTTGTCGTGCAAAGGGTAATTTCAGATTTATAATTTCGAACATTTTCCGGTTGAGGAGCTTTTTGTCCAGTCAATAGATACATTTTAGCTTCCAAAAAATGGGGTCAAAGATTTTTTTAAATTTGTACATATTGGTGCCGACATGGAAAAACCAAGTTATCCAACACGAAAGACCCCGGAAGAACTTTTGAGGGCCGAAAATCACAAAAATTTATGACTTTTTTTGTTTTTTCCAAAATATCTCCGAAATGGTTCAACTTAGGAAAAAGTATTAAATGTAAAGTTTAAAGAACATAAAATTTCCTACAACTTTTGTATTTACAACTTTTTGCAGCTCAAATAGCAAGCTTGCTAGAGCTCTTTGGAAATAGGTAGTTTTCCTCCACTCCGAAAAAAAAAAGCTTTCACACCGAAAGCAAGGCGTCATAATTATTAGAACTTGAATAGAAACTTCAGTTTCAGAGAGTTTAGCGACAGTTAGAGTAGTTTGAGTTTCTTGCTCCCCCCCCCCCCCCGCTGGACACAGAGTAGCAATTCTGGCTGACAGATTAGCTCCCACTGGACTCCAAAAACAGACGATGTATTATGAAACTGAAATACATATATACACATTCATTTAAAGCATATACGACTATGCAATAATAAAAAAAACCTTCCCCACTGCTCACGAACTAACATTTCTGTTCTGACAGAGGTAGCTTCACCGAACTCCAATAACAGATGATATATTGCAATTTGTAACTGGATTACACAATATATACATTCATTTGAGGCATATAATTCGCACATTCTAGTCAAATTATTGCAAATAAAGATGCGATTTTTAAATATTAATGTGAACGAATGAATATTAGGCAGCTAATAAGCAAACAATCAACACAATCATGCATCTTATGCTCTGATACAATAATAATAATAAACCCTCCCCCACTGCTCACGAACTAATATTTCTGGTCTGACAGAGGTAGTCTTCATCAGACACCAATAACAGATGATTTATATTGAAGTTTGTAATTGAATTACATAATCTTCTCATTCATTTAAAGCACATAATTCGTACCATCTATTCTATTACAAGCGAAAATGCGATAATTGAATATAAATGTGAATGAATAAATAAATATTAGGGTGATAATAAGCAAACAATAGACATAATAATGCAAAAATGAAGGTACAATAGTAATACGTAATGAACACTTTGAAAAAATTCTGCAGAAAAAGACTTTTTGCGGCATGAAAAACCCAAAGGAATTACCTTTCAAAATGAAAATCCAACTGTAGAAGCTTAATACGTACATCTAAATTACAGGGAGATTCATTCGACCTTAAAGCAAGTAGAGAAAGGACAACAAAATACGCTGTTTATTTTCTTCGAAGCCGTTTTGAAGGCCCAGGTTCTCCCGGTTCAGAATCTGTAGGGGGTAGAAAGAAGCTGTGGTCCTTTAATTGTTCATCTCCTTGTTGCGGTAATTCCAAAAAGCTACTGGAACAAATAATCTTCTTCATCAGTCTCATCCAAAGATGAAATTTCTTCAACATTTTCACAATTTGTGCCACTGCAGTGTTTGCACGTGCTGGAGCGTTTTAAACCTACCTTGCGACAAGAACAGCTTCAGTACCATTTTTGTTGCAGGTACAAGGCGCAATCTTCAAAAGATTCTGAGTAACTGAATCTTTTTTCGTGTCAACTGGCATTAGACCTTGCGTTCTGCGTTCCTAACTCCATTTCTCTGGATCAATAATGTTGCCCAACCAACTTTGAATTTGGTGGTAGCACCGATATGAGTGATAACGTCCAGCATCCCCCCCCCCCCCCGCACGTTGGAGGTAGTCCTGCAAGATTTATTTTAGCCCTGTATACTAGTTTTATAAAAAGATTAAATCGCAAAGTATCCAAAGATAGTTTAAAATACTTTACGTCACCTGTGTATAATATTTTCAAAATGTTTTCTCCAGCTGCAACTACGGCATCATGATGACTGATTGGGTCCATAAATATTTCAATAGCTTCCTTAATTTCAAGAGTTGTTTTGACTACTTTGTACAACTTAGTTTTGCCTTGGCCAAGGATTGCCGAAGTCGTATCCCACCCACTAAAGGCATGGATGAAAAGAATATTGCTGGGGTCAAACTTAAAAGATTAAGTGGGGAAAAAACAAATCATTAGCATTCCCTCTTCCAGGTTTTAAAAAGAAAAAGTTGCTGAAACGCTGCCCTAAAGCTGTCATCAGCACCAACAGATCTATATTCTCTCGCCCACTATAACAACCTTTTCAATTTCCTTCGCCTTTGAAAGAGCAGTAAGTCGGCATCTTCTTGAGTCTGCCTGACTTCAATGCCACACTCTTCGAAATATGTTTCGCATTCATTCAAAATAATTTCGTAAATAAAAAAAAAAACACCTTGGTCAGGCGTAATTATTTCTAAAAAAAATTGTAATACAGAACACACAGATTGATAAAACACACTCTCGCTCGAAATCTGAAGTGACCAATATGAGTAGCTACTGAGTCGATTCATCTCATTTGGAGAGAAAAAAAAAAGGGGGGGGGTAATAGAATGGGGATGTTTTGTTTAAGTTAAAGGGAACGGAGGCATTTACCCTCGGCTGAGGGTAAGGCAAATCATTTCTAAGGTTAGACTAAGTTTCTCCTTTTTTCCTCCGTTGTCCGATGAGCTTTTACGCACTTTGCTGAGGGGTTCAAAAAAAGTGATTTTCAAGAAGTTGTAACTCGCTTGCTTTTCATGCTACAAAACTGTTGTAATGACAAAAGTTGAAGGAAATTTAATCCTCTTTAACATTTGCACTGGATTTTTTTTTTTTTTTTTTTTTTGTAATTTTAACCATTTTTAATATATCTTCAAAATACCACAAAATATCACAAATTTTGGGGGGTTTTCGGCCCCCAAAACTTCTTGGTTCTTTCGTGTTGGATAACTTGTTTTTTTCATATTCGCACTAGTATACACAAATTTAAAAAATAAAATCTTTGACCCCATTTTTTGTAAGGCAATCCCATTTTTTTTCTACCTATTGACTGGACTATTCGGGAACTTACGACTGCAGGTTCATATTGTTAATTCTCTTTCTCCGCTTATGTAACGCAATTCTCCTAATTTGATTGCTCATTTGCTAGTAATGAAATTCTCTACCGCCCCCCCCCCCCCGGCAAGCGAAAATCTGGATTCTCACTATCTATTGCTATATATGTGTTTGAAAAAAAAAATTGAAAAAGGCTGTCGAACACCCTCTCCCTTTTTTTTTTTTTTTTTGACCTCAAGACACCTTTGCTAAAAGAAAATGCCTTCATTCTCATCAATAAAAGTTGGAGACAATAAGATTTTTATAACCTGAACTCCTCCAAAAACTCAGATCTTGCATTCACCACTGCAAGGATGCAAGAATTTTGAAAGTGTCGAAATGCATGTTTAACAATATAGTGACCATCTTTTTTATACTTCTGTAATCATTGTATGTTACCTTCATTACGCAAAAATAAAATATCTCAGACACATTGAATTATTATGTAAAATATGCGCATACGCACACACACATATACATCTGGGGACACTTAGGGGGTCGCAGGTTTGTTTATTTTGTGAAAAGGGGTCGCAACGTGAAAAAGGTTGGGAACCACTGGCCTACAGCCTTCCTTAATGAATGGACTATTCAACACAAAAAGAATTTTTCAATTCGAACCAGTAGTTCCTGAGATTAGCACGTTCAAACAAATGAACTTTACTGTTTTATATTATTAGTATAGATTCAGAAGAATTTTATAATTTGAGTATATTTTACTTTAGAATATGAGTAGAAACTTGATGTCAGTAAATGTTTTTTTGAGAAATTATACTAAACTTGAACTGAGGATCAAAAATACATTTCAGTGATAATTATTAATCTTAGATACAAGTAAAAAGGCGGAAAAAAAATTTCTAGGAACTTCATCGTCGGAAAATATTAGATTAATATTTTAGTCCAAGTATAACATTAAAGCCTAGGAAGAATAACATACGAAGAAAAAAACAAACATTTAGAAGCTAGTGCCTGAGCCATTTCTGCCAACTGCTTTAAATATTCCTATTTTCTTGGATAAAACTAGTTTTAGGGTATTTTTTAGTTATTTTTACACACATTTCAGATGATAAAAATTTAATAAGTATTTATTTTTAAATTAGATTATATTCGCAAGTTTTGACATAAAGCGTATTTTTCTAGAATCAGCGTCCGTTTGTCTTGCACACATAAGACAGGATCTTCCCGAAAACAGAACAATTTTATCATTCCACATACTTCAATAATTACTTAAAATAATTATTTATCAATTTATTTTTTCACTTTTCCAAAATTTATGTTTGCAGTGCTTTTATAGCAATCAAGCGATAATTAAATTTTTTGCAAATACTGTTGATATATTTGAATAGAAAAGAAATACCTTATCTAAATGCAAATATCCATGGAAATTTGAAAGTAGCTTACCCCATCCCCCCCCTTGCTTATCATACCCAATTAGGTATCTTTGAATCATTCCCGAAGAATGAAAACTGCGCATTGCCTTCGAAAGAATTATTTTTAAAATGTTTTAAAACATTTTTATAGCGTTACGAAAACATGACTTTGAAGTTGTACACATAAGTCATCTACTGACTTTCTTACGCGAAGAGCATACACAAATAATTTTTTGAAGTCTTTTGATTTTATGAAAGATTTATTTATTAGGTTCAGGACTTAATTACAAACAGATCAAATTTTTCGAAAACAAAAAGGGGATTAAATAATAGAATTAGAAAAGAAAGTTAGGTATAGTGTCTCAATTTTTGAAAATTCAACTCTGATGCTATATATTTTATAAAAATATTCAATTTTGCTATTTTATGATATTAATTAGTCATAAAATACAAAAGAGGAAGTCTAGGGTAATTTACAGTTATGGGCATGGTTAAGATTTTGTTAAATTTGGATTGTTGTTGAACTGTAGTGTTGCGATTCTAGTTCGCGGAAAAAACTAATTATCACGATGATTTTGACTTAAAAATTGTATTTTCAAAGTTATTCTTTTTTATAAAAACATATTTTGGTTTAATTTTGATACAAATCGGAAATGTCCTTAATTATTTATTTTTCTGATGATTCTTCTGCGTAATTAAGAAGTTTTAGAATCATGATTGTTGGTCTTTTTATGTGCTAGCCTAATCATGAACAATTCTCTCAATCACGTTTCTATTAAAGTTTTAGTAAACAAAAGTCTATGGTATTTCGTTGATTCACACATTATTTTCTGTTGAAAAGAAGCAAATAAAAATGTTATTCCGAATTTAAAAATAGAATTATTTTAAGTTATGTCTGAAAAAAGTGTTTTATTTATTATATTTCTACTATTGCTACAATTTTTATACATCTTTGTCCTTAGCTGTTGACATATGAGGTAGTGAGAAGCAAAGGGATGTAAGTGGCAAAATTTAAAAAAAAAATCGAGGTAACCAGTGGTGAACCTCTCCTCTGTCTTGGAGCAAGAGGTGGTACTAGTAGTCCTGGTAGTTGCTGCTATACAGCATGATTTAGAAAAAAAATTCAATGAAAGCCTACCTAGGATATTATCTTTAAACACGTTTTACTCAAAACTTGAAAATGTCCATTTACATCCCTTTTCCTCTCACTTCCTCCTATAATGGCGTGCGTCCTTAACACACTACCGGTAAATAGGCTTGTTTGCAGAAATAATGTAAATCAAAAGTTTACAGGTATTATCTTCTTAATTTAATTGTCTGTGATACAGAAACAAAAATAAATTTAATAAACGGATATTATTCCTTATTTTACGAAAGGTTGAAGATAAATTTTAAAATTTTGAAAAAAAAAGGGGAGCAGAGTCTTTGAAATTAAAATATGTGAATCCAAACACTTAAACTAATGATCCCAAAACAGTTCCAGCTTTTATTACTTATGTAAGCATCAAATGTGAAAATTTCTCAAAAAAAAAAAATAATAATAAGTGATGCATTGTTTAAATGTAACATTCGATTTAAAAAATAAGTAATATGTGAATCCAAACACTTAAACTAATGATCCCAAAACAGTTTCAGCTTTTATTATTTATATAAGCATCAAATGTGCAAATTTCTCAAAAAAAATATAAAAAAAATCATTTGATTCATTGTTTAAATGTAGCATTAGATTAAAAAAAAAATAAGTAATCCTATATCACTGTACGAAATAATGAAATTTTAACGAGAGGAAAATATAAGCAAGTATAATGGGTTTTCTACTCGGAACTCAATCTTTTCATTCGATTTTATCACCGTAAATTATTGTTAAATAAAGAAGTAGAAGAGTCGTTATTAAATGTTGTTTGAGAAATCCAGCATTCCAATGCCACGAATGAGATTAGAGAAAAAACTCTAATACACGAAAGTAAATTATTATTTGAAACAAATTTGATTTAATTTGCTTCGAAGCTTTATATTTGTTCTTTTAACTGCAAGATAAACTTAAAGCACTTTAAGCATTATCAAGCTTATTTTATTTAACTGATGTTTCTGTTTAAGATGATCGTGTGTAAGATGGACGATTAATGCAATCCTGTTTTGCCAAATTTTACTACATAGATCGGTAAAACCAGGTTTTAGTTAATTTTCTTTTTGTGAGCAATATTGATTTTGTTTCGGGAATTTATTTTGTACTTTTTTCCAGTGAGTATTCTTAAGCATTTGAACTATGTCTTTAACGAAGCATATTTTTTCAGTTGTTGCTTGTTGAAAGAATAAATGCCTCAGTTTCATTCCATTAACTAAAGTTATTGGACCATATGATAACTATACTTTTTTAAAACTTTTCTGCTCGTAATTGCAAATGTGTAAAAATATCCACATAAAAACTTTTTTACACAAGGCTTTTTTTACCATTTTTAAGTGAGTATTTTGTTAAAGTTTTTGAATAAATTACCCATTTTTTCGATGAAAGGAAAGGATCCATGATGAGCATGAAATTGTTTGTAATAAAACGTAAATTTGAATTTCTTCCTTAAATGTGCTCGTTCTCTATCTGTGCAGTTGTGAAGTAATTTCATACACAACCACGCAACTACGTAAGTTTTCACTATTAACTCAACTAAAACTTGTAGCTTCTTAGAGGGTTCTTGTGAAGCAACGTAAGCACGGTAAAATCTATTTTCAGTTTTCAGTGTGTATAGAATCTTTTTCCAGCATTTAGTAGCACGAATTGTTGGAACAATTCTATTTATCACCGTTGCAGATGGATGGTAGATGTCGATTGCAAATATCTCGAAAGTATACCGGGTCAGTGATCAGATTCGTTTTGTATGCAGAGGGAAATTTAATCTCTATTTTCCTAATGTCTAAAACAAGCAAAAGCTATTAAACCTCCAATGAATTCCCTAAATGACCAAAGCGTACTCTAGGTTAAGTTACATCACAATCAAGACAATCCCATTACCTGTGTCAAAATTGAGAGTTTTGTTGTTATGATTCTGAACAATTTTCAATGGTTTTTATTTAGTGCTGCCGCCAAATGAAAACAGACATTTTGAAATATATTTAAAAGATGATGAAGTTTACAAAAAATCAATTGTTATCGTGATTTTTGAGACTGGCAATAATTTTAAAAAACTCAACTTAGACGTAAGAATGTATAAAATGTCATTTTCTAAAAAATAAAACTTGCCGATCTAAAGGTGTATTTCGTAAAAAAGGGTGTTGTTCTAAAATATGTGACTATCCGCCACGTATTTTGACTTTTTTTTTAAACCCATCGTACGCTTTATTTAATTGTGTGTCTCATAATTAAATTTTGAGCCTAATAATAACAATAATAAATCAGTAAATTGCTAGTAGTTCGACAAAAATAATAAAACATAAGGATCAACTTAATGCGCAAAAAGAGAGTTTCTTGATAAAAGATTACTCACAATCAGTTCTGCCGTTAAAAGAAACATGCCTGATATTTTGAAAGAAATAAATTTGTATGTTTCATAAATTGAAACGAGGAATAAAATCACCTACTTGTTTTAAAAATTTAAATAATGATCCAGTTATCTTCCACTGTATGACGCATTAAATCCTTATTTTAAAAGCGCTACAGGTTCGACTTTTATTTTCTTCACTTTTTTTTTTCCAAATAATGCAATTACTGTAAAATTTACGTCCTTTGACGTGCATCCTCTTTTACTGATACATATCCGCATCAAAAATATGAAAGGAAGGCATGTTTTCCCTAGAGGTTTGGATTTACTTTCTTAAGTTATGGAAATATATATTTACAAATTCGCGCCAAAGAGAGAAAATTCAATGAAATGTAGTGATAAATAACTAGAAGCATGAAACGTGCTTCAAGTATGCCAGATGAAATAAAAGGATTTTTACTTTAACAACGGGTTTTTTAACGAAAACAGTTTTCCATGTTTGGCATAATTTTTAAGTTTTTGAAAAGATAAATGTTTTCAATAACCTGGACATATTTTTGTATGCGTCAATCCAATCTTTCAATTGGTAGTTTTTCTAATATTTACCCATTGTCTTTTTTGTTAGTTGGTCCGCCAGTAATTGATCATTTAGTGGAAGTTTCTACACGTTTTGTTAAACAGAAAAAATCACAGGGTAAAATTCAACATAACAATGAAGCAATAAAGATTAACAGAAATTAATCATTTTTCTGGTTTTATTTAAAATGTATGTTTTATTTATTATTTTAAACTATTTTCAATTGAAGTAAAAAAAGAAGAGTCCTTCAGTAATTGACCACTTACCTCTAGTAATTGACCACTTTTTGAACACAGTAAGAATTGTATTGTGTATGTGTGCATTTATCTTCACTTAAAGGTCGTCTATGATTGGCTGTTGGATGGATGACATAATCACAGATTCACTTGACCATTATAATAGTTATGCGACAGTGTTGACCCATAGGGTTCGAACAGATGCCAAATGTCGCATAATTTGGCGATATTTAGTAATTTTTATCTCAATTTGTCTCCAAGGATAAGTCGCAAAAATTAATCCAACATATGATATCACTTTAATTTTCAGCAAGACCATAGTAGCCACTTTAAGCATATGATGACATCATCATTATGATAGTTACCGCAGGACCCGGATCTAGTCATGATAGATTATAGAATAATGCCAAAATATCAATACGTTGCCGTTATAAATACCAATTGTATAAAATATATTTAATAGCATTTACGGGGTGTCAAATAGAAACTTCTACTTTTTACGAAGCTCTAGCAGACTATTCACTGAACCCATGGAGCCAAAATTTTAGATATGGGTGTTTGAAGGTATGCATTCGAGATTGTATTGATTTTAAAAAAAGCAATGATCTCATGGTTGCGATTGTAGCGAACGAATCTGAAAATTTTCAAAAAGCAACCTCCACTTTTTTTTTGATCAAACTGAACTGCGTACGAAAAGCCACTAACGGCTTTAGATCGATCAGCGTGTGGCGAAAATTGCTCGATGGTAAATCCAAGAATCGACTGAAGAAACGCGCTTTCCACTCTACATTTCAAAGGTTTCTTAAACAAATAATGATTTGCTCGTGGTTTTTATTGGTTGGTGCTTCCACTACTGCCTAACCCTGTGAGTTATGCATGGTGCGTCGGAAATCCTTCTCTTATATTGTCATTGGGACTAAAATATTTCCTCTTCACGAAATGGTTTAAATCAGCAATTTTTGTCGCCCGTTCTAACGCCATTTGTGGTTTTTTCCAGTACGCTGATCATTTTGCGCAAGAAAACAGAAGGTGTTGCAATTCGAAAATGTCGTCGTTATTTTATTTTAACCGAAACTGCGAGTACTGCGTTGTCTAAAATCACAAATTGCAAATAACCGTGGATAAAATTTCGGGCATCGTCTGTAGAAAAGTAACTTTTGGACAACCCTATATGTATTAATTAATATTATTTATAAATTAGAAAATCGTCCGTCAAGATATGACAGGTGAAATGTGCTTCTACATTTGAACGAAGCAATTGCTTGTTTGATGATATGTAAATAGTTGAAACTTTAACCCTAACTGCAGTGGATTAAACCTAAACTCCAGCAGATAGCGTTCATTGTTGACCACTTTTTCGTTTCTTCATTCTCTTAAAATGGCAACCTTACCAGTTAAACAGTTCAGAAACCGGATCCAGTTCCGCCTCGTACAAAAAAAAAAAATTTCCTTGCATGCCAAATATTATCAAATTATCATGCCGTGGACCGAGTTTCATTGTTGATGACGTCAGGAGTGTTACTCGATCATTCTCTATTATATATATGAGGATGTACATATAACACAGTTAATAGTAGTAACAACGGCAGGCAGCATGTCAGTTTTAGTGCCAATACCTGTCGCATAATCTTCACTTCTCCATCTACGCAATTCCATTTCTAATTGTCTGCATTTATTCAATCAGATCATTCATTCAATAATCACTTTATCTGAAGCAAAAAAAAAATGTAATCACTTTGGTTTATAGAAAAACAGCTTTATAATCAACATGAAGTCATTCTTTGACTGTTCTGGTGAATTACAGGCATTGATAGCAGTTTAAACAATCAGTAATCGACTACCCCACAGTCTCAGTACACATAGTATGTTAATTCATGCATTTTTTTCATTTTTTTCGAATAAACATAGATGATCCGCAGTAAATGAATCTGCAGAATTAAATTTAAACTTGAAAACTACGATATAATATTTCCTCTCTCAAGAATCCTCACCAGTAAGAGAAGTGACTTTTTTCGAATTTCCTTCATAGCTTTGTAAGTGTACCGTTCTAACCTCCAATCAAAACTTACAGGGTGTTCAGCGAAGGACTCACTGATTTCTAAATTAAATATCTCGAAAGCAAAGAACGATTTTGGAATGAAACAAACGGTATGTTTATTGTGAAAGCCGTAACAATCATGTATAGAATTATGGAAAATTAGCACCAAAAAGTGCCGACAGGTGGCTCTGCAGGTGTAATTACTGTTTGCTTGTTCCGACACGACCCAACAGCTCATTTGCCACTTTGCCTGTCCTTTGGCGAAGAACTGTAGCCTGTCCTTTGGCGAAGAACTGTAGCCTAAGCTGTGAAATTCAAGCACCAGACAACACACATCGTTCAATGGTTTAAAAGTTGTTTCACGTTTCAAAGCTAGAAATTAACGTTCAACCTTTACAGCACTATTTATGGGGTCTCCAATAGTAATTACAGCGTAAAGCGCCGCCTGTTGGCACTTTGATGTACTATTTTTTAATTTCTGTACAGGATTTTTATGACTCTTTCACAACAAACATACCATTATTTCATTCAAAAATCGTTCTTTGGTTTCGAGATATTTAATTTTGAAATCAGGGAGTCCTTCGCTGGACACCCTATAAGTAAGTGGTTGGAAAAAATACATTTTTTTTCTAGCCGTTTATGTTTTACCTAAATATTTTTTTAATTTGAATAAATGTTTTTGTGGTGCATGTGGGGTGTTAGGGCACCGTTTTATCAAAAGAAATTTCGAGTTCCTACAATTTCGTTTTTTTTTTTTTTTTTTAATTTGGCCTTGCATTACAAGTGTCGTCGGCACTGGTTGCCGTTGTTCAAATTATATGAAACTTTTTTTACAATTGTTTTGACGTAAAAGGAAAAATATAAAAGATTGTGAGACTTGAAAAATCAACTTCCGATTTTTTTAGGATTCACCGTAACAGGACGAAAAAAAGGTTTAGATTGATAAATTAGCTCATCTGAACATGGAATATTACTATCTGTTATTTCTTCTTTCTTTTTTTCCAAAAATGTCCGTTATCATATTCTTATATAACACTATAATGCTCGTATTTATTGTAAGCCAGCCAGGGAAGTTCAATATCATCCTCTTCTATAACATTTACAGTAGTTTCTTTATTTGGTGAATACTGTAAAAGCACTTATTTTTGCGAGACTAATTTTCGCGTGCCCGTCGTAATCACAAAAATTAAAGTCTCACGAAATATTTTTGTTTTTCAACTATATGTCTTTACATTTAAATTTCACGAAGTTTTCAACTTGCAAAATCACCGATATCTTCATTTTCGCGAAAATAAGTGCTTTTGCAGTATTGGAACAATAATCTGTTAGAAATTTAAAACGTTCATCCGCGGGACATAAACTAAATTGACGGTTATCGCTAAATCATATCATTTTCTTTTAAATTCATTCTCTATTCAATACAAATGTCGACGAAATATGAAACTTATGACGGCAAACAAACTAATGGCGTTAAACAAATAAAACTTATAGAGTCAAAATAATATGCCTGAGGTCAGCTCGTATTTTTTTAGTCTTATTTATCATTGCATCCACTGATGTATTTGTGCAAAATTTGCACCAGTCAATTTCGTTTGATCCTTGATTCTTTTTTTTTTTAAAGTTTATTTAAAAGTAGTTTCCAGAAATCGCTACAAACTACTATTTTTTGTATCGAACTATTCACTACACTATTTTTTTAAAAAATAGTGGACTGCACTACAAACTACTAAAAAATGTAGCTACTACAATAGCGTTGCTACTTGTATCGCGCTACTTCCAACCACTGCTATAAGTTACAACTATAAGTTATAACTGAGCACTTCATTTGATGCTAGAAATTAGTTTTAGTATTTAGAAAAATAACATTTATTTATTTATTCTTGTTTTATACATTTTTGTACTCCAATAGTCAACTACTGGTGGATCACCCTGCTGCCGTGGGAAGGCTAAAGGCAGTATCTGCAGAAAAAAATTTTGAGATATTTGAAGAAACGCGTTTTGGATTCCATACTAGGGAAGTATTGGGATTTTAAGTTTCTTTTTTCGTGCTTTGTTTTTAATGGAAACCAAGTAGAGATAAAGTGCAATTAAGGACAGAATTGCAAAAAAATGAAAAATGAAAATATTGTGGATACTTTTATCTTTCCACGGCAGTATAGCTCGATAACATTTCATTATTGCTTTATTTTATTTTAAATTGAGAAACTAAAATTTTAAACTTAAAAGAGTTAAAAAAAACAGGAAACTATTATCATGATTTTTACTAAAATTAGTTTTCGTTTCAACTTTATAAGATTGCCTTATTCCTATTACGAAATATAATATACAGACTTTCGTATAATCTCCTCTGAGGTGCGAAACTGTTTAGAAGTTAAATTGTAACAAAAATTTAAAAATAATAATCTTCAAAGATACTACTTCTTCTTATCATTAAAAGAAAACATTTTAAGAGTCCATGAAAAGAGCTTTTAGAACTCAACTTTGGAGTTCAAAGGATGGATAAAAAGGTAAAATATTTCAGTTACAATCAAAACTAAGTAAAAGTTTTTTTTCCCAAAACAAACTTTAATTTCCGTTTTTAAAATCCTGTTAGTATTATAACTTTTTTAAAAATTAATACAATAAATTACCGAACTGAAAAAAAGTGTACCAGAAAAGAAAAAATATAACTCATTAAAGTAATTGTAATTCTCAATCGTTCACACATTAGTTTAAATAACTAATGCTACTAAATAAGTACAACTATTAACTATTGTGATGTGTATACTTCAAGAATGATAAGCCTATTGTCAGTTTTATGTAAAACTGACAGTGAACGCGCATGCTACTTCATTTTAACGCATGTTTTTTTTAATATAGAAATAAATAATTAAATAAGTGAATACAAACATTTGAACATTCGACCAAAAGTTAAGAAACGGAAGTTTCTGCTAGAAGCAAATCTACTCTTTGTAGAACACGTAATATCGGACTTTACAGATATTATTGTTTCATTACAAAACAGATCCAACGTTCGTTAATTAAAGTTTCGAAATGAAAGCGTGGACAAAAAATATATTGTTGTTTCTACTGTGAAATTATAAAGTAAAATTATTTTTTTTCTGATAAAATTTCAGTTCTTCAAAAATTTAATGTCTTATTTTGTTCAATGGCATTGTTATAGACAAAAAAGTCTTTTATTCGTTCTAACTTCTAATAACTTATAAAAGGATAAAACGTTTAAATCGAAAATTTAAAAAAAAAAATGTCTTTTATTTATATCTATTACGAGATAGTTGGAACATAAGATAGTAGTTTTACGACGTAGATAAAGATACTTTAAAAAGATAAGCATACATATAAGGATAACATAAATGTTTATTCATAATAAACATTTATATTTCCTTTTTAAACTATGTGCAGTTTTTCACGGACAAATAAACCCTACACCAGTCCTTCTGCTCCTCATGATGTTTTTACAGTCTGAAATACAAAAAAAAAAAAAAATCATTATTAGTGCTAAAAATGGCATACATGATATTCTCCAAAGTGCTCAGTCAGTTCCTGTCTGTCTTTAACAAAAGCTTCTATTTTAAGGACCTATGGAATACAATAGTAATGTATTACTCCCATGGTAGGGTATGTAAATAAATTTTATCTCTAGCCATTTCAATACTAAGTGCTTCGTATGAATTTCCGGAAATTGATGTAAAGCTTTTAGAGCGTATTATGTAAATAACTTTTGCAATGAAAAAAAGTTACTATTAAAAAATAAATATATGTGCTTTAGCTATCTATCAGATTCATGATTGCTTAAATTCATACATGAATATGGTTATCTGACCTCCAGACTGCAGTTTTATAGCATTTTTAAGCTTATTATTTTTTTTAAAGCAAACTACGTTCCCTCTGATATGATATATTCCTGTAGTTTAGTAAACTTTCATGGAGAATAATGTACTTATGAAAATGCAACTGACATTTTCTAGTTGCTTGTTCAGAGTTGCTTTAAGTGTACTAAGCTTTTTTTTTGGGGGGGGGGGATTCAAAAAGATTGCTTATTGATTTGACGTTGAAGTAAATGATGTCACTATTTTTTTTTGTCAAGATCCACTTTCTGATTGGTTGTGAAAGGTTACATGTGTGTGTGTGTGTGTGTGACTCTTTTTTTTCTTGAATATCTATTACTAAAATTATTGCACGGGGGCTTTGATTTTTAAGTTAAAGTTCGTCCGAAATTCAGCTCTAGTTTTTGCAATAAAAAGGTAAATACTGTAAAGAACTTAAAGGAACTTGAAAAATTAACCATGTTTCAAATATTGATACCAAAAGTTAAGGAATTTCTACAATACTATAAAAACAATGGCGTGATGGTTAGACGCTGGTTTTCTACGACTGTGGACCCAGGTTCTTACCTGGGGTGGCAGTGCAGAAAATCATCCGTGCCCATGTCGTATGATAATGCGACATGTAAAATAGGGTGGAACGAAAAAAAAAGTTTTTGATTTTCAATTTGCCGTAGTGCGGAAAAGTTGCCTTTTCATGCAAACAAGATGTAAAAAAAAATATGAAAAATTTTGAAGGACGTCTTGAGGTGCCGCAAAGAGCATAAAGTTTTGCAAAATTGCAAGTTTTGCTACATTTTAATTTTTTTTTTTAAATTTCAAATTTATCTTTATGCTTCAAACGCTGTCGAAAAGCAATTTTTATGCTCAACAGGCCACACAATAACTTTTTTTAGTTGTTCGGATTACGTCTTGAGGTGCCGCAAGAGCAAAGTAAGTTTCTCAAAAACGCACTTTTTGCCGAATGCACTGGCATCTGGGAGCTTGAGTCATTGCAGCAGCGAATGTTTAAATGGGACGGGGCTGGTCATCAGTGATTTGTGTGTGTGGGGCCAAGCTCAGATCAGGTGTCAATTTCTTTGTCGAGTTGAGTTAGTGAGTAGCGTAAAATTTCGTTAGTTGGTAAGATACTTCATTGTTGTGAGTTGCAATGGTTCAGTCTTAACAAGTGCAGACGAGACAAACATCAGAATGTCCTATTTTTTGGAATCTTTAGCGATTTCAATGAAGTTTTACTACCTACTTACGAAGATGTAATGAAATGCTACTGTTTTATTAGACACGGCCTAAAAAGTGCGGCTGGAAAAGATCTTTCTGTAAGTGAAATATATATGACTTTTTAGTTTCCAAAATAGATTACATTTGGTCAAGAGCTTCTTTGAGACAACAGGAATAGAAGCCGAATGAATTCTTCGATGGTAAAACAAAAGAATCAAACGAATTTAAAGACAAAATAGGTCAACAGCTGGAAACCTGTTCTAATCTTCCTGTAGTTACTTCCTTACCTATTGAAAATAACATTCTTTTTGAGAACATACAGGACATAAGTACCGATCACAAATATGTATTGGATATGTGTGTCACTATATCAAGTGGAACTTGCTCACTAGAGCAAGTTTTCCCAGGTTCTTCAAGGAACCTGGGAAAACTTCCCCACTCCAGATGACTTACATTTGCAAACCGTATATTTCGATTGTACGTGGCAACTAAAAATCCGACTGAAAATCTCAAGACTCTGACTCAGTACATTGTTAAAGTGTAATAAAGTATAGTTTCCTTTATA
Source organism: Uloborus diversus (assembly GCF_026930045.1). Taxonomy (NCBI): domain Eukaryota; kingdom Metazoa; phylum Arthropoda; class Arachnida; order Araneae; family Uloboridae; genus Uloborus; species Uloborus diversus. The sequence continues at coordinate 65,423,130 of NC_072740.1, forward strand.
TAGGCGTGGCATTTCGTTAAAATTGTTTGAAACAAATAATAATACTGAAATATATATTAATACCAATCATTATTCATTCATACATTTTCAAGAAAGGATCCATTTCTTGTACGGATCAAGTGCGCAATGCGTATGCTCCTGTGTGGTTTAACATCAAGTTAAAACCTCCTCGTACATTCTCGGCTCTAAACACATTCGTGAACGTATCTTACATTCACGATATCTCTCTCTCATGATTTTAAGAACATTATAGACCGGTTATATAAAGAAATGGGTATTTTGATGCAACAGAAAATCTCCATTTGGCTATGTTACTCAAAGAGCGTAGAAATGTAAGAGAACTTGGATTACGACGTGTGTTGGATGCAAGAACACAAAGTAGAGAAGGGGTTAAGAAGTTTAAAGTTCAACAAATATTTGTTGCTGCCAAAGATTACATCGATTTGATCTCATGCGTTGAAAATGAAATAACCGAACCCGCCTTGGTAAAACATTTGTCTAGTGAGTCCCTCAAAGTGAAACTTGTAACCCTTTAGTGGCTATTAAAAAGTATGGTTCAGTGGCAGGTAACGAAAAATTGACTCAAGAGTTATTTGGAAGAAAGAGTTATTTGGTTGAAAAAAAAAACACTTTAATGTGTCAAAGAAGTAGACACAAACATCATAAAGGTTTAACTATTTATTTACAATCATTAAGAATACTTTGAATGGTAAAAATGGAATTGTTAATGTCTTTTATAGTGTACTAGCGATACCAGCACGGCTTTGCACGTTGTAGAAAAATTAAAAGGTCATTTGATTTGCTTCTATATTTACAAATAATGTAAGAAGAGTTTTTCGCCAATTGGCTTGCTCATGGTACGGTTCCACGTTATGACAACTTGGTAATTTACTCGCCCATCTTATAATTTTGCTCGGGTAAATGTGATTAAAATTGGAATAGAAAAAGAACAAAGTCGAATTTTCGAAAAATCGCTTCGAGGTGCACTCCCCCCATGCTACAAACTAACTTTGTGCCAAATTTCATGAAAATCGGCCGAACGGTCTAGGCGCTATGCGCGTCACAGAGATCCAGACTGAGATCTAGATCTCCAGACAGCCTTTCAGCTTTATTATTAGTAAAGATTATGATTTTTTTAAAACTGTATTTTGTAATTAGTATTTTTTTTCTTAATGTAATGCTTAAAAAATGTATTTACTGCCATATTTTGTGCCGTTATATACAGTAGGAAAGCATAAAAAGAAATTTTATTGTTAAATAGAAATTTCGGTTATTATCAAACTTTAAGCTCGTTGCGGCACCTAAAGATGTTGTAGTAAAGCAATGAAATTTCTTCTGCTTCTTTTTAAAATTAAATGACAACTTTTCCCCCCTACGGCAAACCAAAAAAATTGAAAAAAAAAATTTAAGGTCATTTTCGTTCCAACCTAATGCAAAAGATCCCTTGGATATTCGTTTGGCTCAGAGCTCCCTCGGCAAAATTAAAATTCCTAGATTTTTTGCATCCAAAAGAAAGATCAGGTGCCTCCATCTGGTGGGAACTGAGCGTCCAAATTACCCGTGCCATTGATATCCGCGCCTTAATGGTGGCACATGGTCGACTGGATGCCATATCAAGGGGTCGCACTAGGTCTGTTAAAGGCTAAATAGCCTAAAACGCAGCCCCCATTAGACGAAAAAAAAAATTGCAAAACAAAGCGAAATTTTCTTTGTAATATGCTTTTAGAATAAAATCATCCAATGAGAATTGATGAATCAAAAAATGTGCAAATTTTTTTGTCTATCAATGTTTATGAAAATATATCGATCTGAAGTTATTTAAAGAACTTGGATAACAACCAACACACTTTAATTGTTCCCTTTTGTTTAGCCACTGACAATACATTTCTTCACGAACATTGATTTAAAAAAAAAAAAAAAATCCCCACAGTTGAAAGAACTGCAAAGAGTCTCTGTTATCGAAATCTTTCTACAAGTCATTTTGAGAAACGACGTGATTTCAAAAAATCACTGAACTGCAGTCACTACAGTCATTTTTAAAGAACCACCAAAAGGTAAAAATCCGCAGAATAAATAAAGTAGGCTATCAAAATTAATAACATTTACACTTTGCGCGTTTTCGAAACTTCATTAAAATTTCTATTTTTTTTTTCTTTCCCTTTTTTAATATACTAGAGAAAACTCCCGATTATCACGGATTAGGGTAACACGGTAATCGCGGATAAGCGAATTCGCGAATAATCCGAAAAATATGTTTAAAAAAAACGTTAGTAGTGTATGCAACAGCTTAACGATATCAATAACACTCTCGTACATTTAAACTCTAGCTGAAATGATAACAAAATAATGTGTAAAAAATGTATGCAAAAACATTATGTAAAGTAGTGTAGATCTAAACATCAGTTGAGTAGATCTAAAGCAGTAAGTAGTGTAGATCTAAAGTAGTAAGTAGTGTAGGTTTAAATTGAAGTAATGTAGATTTAAAAATCAGGTTTTAACTACTCCGGCTTTGGCGACCATGGAAGGTTTGATGTCATTGAAAAGGAGGGGGAAGATAAAAATAAGAATGTCTAAGAATAGATTTCGCACTTGTTTAGTTAAAATGTGTGCATTTATCTACATTCAGTGAAGCATCGCTGAAAAAACAAATCAATAAAAAAATTAATTTTGAAAGGCCACGGATTAGCCACCTATCGATGTTCGGAAGTTTACTGTGCATGGGAAATTCAACGCTCATTTCGAATTTCTGACTATTAAAAGTCCATTCAAAGCAGCATTAAACTGTAAAAAAAAAACTGCCAAAAATTACATGTGGATTTGGCCATTGAAAGATCCACCCAGGCTAATTTCAGAAAATCTGGCCTGAATCTGCGTACCCGCAGACTCCGCATCGCAAGGGAGCCCAAGTCCTTAAGGAGTTCAACGACCCAAGAAATAGAAAAAAAATGAAAGAAAAAACAAGAACTAAGACTTATTAACGTTGCAAATATACACTGCAAACCTCTGGGCCCTACATAGTTTGTTGCGGTTTGTGGGGCTCAAAATTTATAGATCCAAGCTCGTTAGGAATACTACTGACTTGTAGAGGGAAACTTTCCTTTCTTTCCCAAACATGTTCTGGCAGAAATTAGGCACACTAATGCCCATTATATTCTAGGAACCCTTCCGATTTTTTTTTCTTCGTGGCTTCGTGTTTCAGTGAGAATTTTTTTTTCTCTTGCATATTTAAAGCAAAATATTGCAGTTGATACACTCAATTTTAGATCTATCCATTTTAATGTAGCAAATACAAATTTTTATGGGTAGTTAAAACAATATATGAGTTTTAAGATATTAAACGAACTGCTTGATTTGTAGTATGTTGCGCTGATAATGCAACCCCTTTTCAAGCTGTTTTGTGTATAACTTTATATCTCTGCTCCTTCACATGAATTTTACGCACCTCCAAATGAGCTGTCTTCCTCTGCATTTTTCTTCGATACGATTTAAAACTTTCGAGTTTTCCTGTGGCAGATTCTATCGCGTTCGCTGTAAAGAACTGTTTATCGTGAGTTTTTAATTTCTTTCACTTATTTATTTTCTGTTTTTTTTTTTTTTGTTTTTTTTTTCATTCATGCATTTTATATTAGTGTCTTACGCTTGATGTGTAATTTACCTTATTGTTTCTCAAGTAATAATGCTAGAAGGCATTTGTTTTAAGTCACTTGTAATGAATTTTTATATTTTAGAACAATTAATCGTTTATTTTTTATTAGTGCTTAAACTTTCGTATTTTAAATTCACTTTTTCAAGAGCCATTTTTTAATTGTTATTTTATGGTGAATGACTTGATATCTTCAATACTTTAATATTCGTAAAAACTTCAGTATATGTTAGAAGTTCCGGAAAATGGGGTGTAACGGAACAGCGGGGTAAAACTTACCGAAACTCCCAAATCGCCAAAAAAAAAATCCAAATAAATGTACGTTTGGGTATTTTTTGTTGCATAGTTTTTTTTTTCTTTTTTAACCGACGAAAAAACGGAGGAGGTTCTCAATTCGACACGTATATTTTTTTTAATGTATGACCACGCATAACTTTTTACAGAACAGTCTGATTTTGATAATTCTTTTTTTATTGGAAAGGGTATACCCCGAAGGTGGTCCCATAAAAATTTTGAAAAAAAATCCTACCCTAAGGGTGGGAAAAGGGGGTTTATTTGTTGTTCACTCACAGATTTTTAATGTATGACCACACATAACTTTTTATAAAATAGTTCGATTTTGATAATTCTTTTTTTATTGGAAAGGTTATACCCTGAAGTTGGTCTCATATAAATTTGTAGAAAAAATTCCTACCCTAAGGGTGGGAAAAGGGGGAGATTTGTTGTTCACTCACATATTTTTTTATATATGACCACACATAACTTTTTACAGAATAGTCCGATTTAGAATATTCTTTTTTTTATTGGAAAGGGTATAGCCTGAAGTTGTTCCTATATAAATTTGAGGGAAAAAATCCTACCCTAAGGGTGGGGAAAGGGGGGCGATTAGTAGTTCACTCTAAGATTTTTCGATGCTGAATTGGGTATAACAAAAAAAAAAAAAAACTCACGATGAATGAGATGCAGACTTGTATGTCTCTCGTGTGTACTGTCTTGAGCAGGTAAACGACAGTATCTGCAGAAATGAGTTTTCGAGATATTTGAAGAATTGTGCGCTGGATTCAGTACTATCAACTGGGAAATGATGGAATTATATTTTTTTAGCGGAAACCAAATAAGTTAGTTTGTACAACAAAGCTAACGTACAAACAATGATGACAAAATGCAAAAAAAAAAAAAAAAAAAAAAAAAAAAAAAAGATAAAATTGCAGTTATAGCCCTTTACCTGCACACGGCAGTGTAGACCTCTCAATCTCTGGTACTTGTGATTAGGGTTAGTTTTCAGTGCCAGTCGTCAAACATTTTTTATATTCAGGATTTGTATGAAAAAATAGGGCGAAGTTTAGTGATGGTGACATACTATTTTTAACCGACGAAAAAACGGAGGAGGTTCTCAAGTCGACACGTATATATATATATTTTTTTTTTAATGTATGACCACACATAACTTTTTACAGAATAGTCCGATTTTGAATATTCTTTTTTTATTAGAAAGAGTATAGCCTGAAGTAATTCCCCTATAAATTTGAGGGAAAAATTCCTACCCTAAGGGGGGGGAGAGGGGGTGATTAGTTGTTCACTCCAAGATTTTTTGATTCTGAGTTGGGTATTACAAAAAAAAAAAAAAAAGCTCACAATGAATGAGCTTCAGACCTGTATGTCTCTCGTGTGTACTGCCGTGGGCAGGTAAGCGGCAGTATCTGCAGAAATGAGTTTTCGAGATATTAGAAGAAATGTGTGTTGGATTCAGTAGTACTAACAATAAGAAAATGTTGGAGATATATATTTTTTCAGCGGAAACCAAATAAGTTAGTTTGTACAACAAAGCTAACGTACAATAGATGACAAAATGCAAAAAAAAAAAAAAAAAAAAAAAGAAATGAAAAAAAAAAAATGCAGTTAATGCCTTTGACCTGCCCACGGCAGTGTAGACCTCTCAATCTCTGGTATTTGTAATTAGGATTAGTTTTTTAACCGACGAAAAAACGGAGGAGGTTCTCAAGTCGACCCGTATATATAAGTTCTTTTTTTTCATGTATGACCAGGCATTACTTTTCACAGGTTCGTCCGATTTTGATAGTTCTTTTTTCATTGGAAAGAATTTTCCCAGTTGTTCCCATATAAATTTGGAAAAAAAATTCCTATCCTAAAGGATGGAAAACAGGGTGAGTTATTGTTCACTCACAGGTTTTTTACTTTTTTTTCGTGTAAGACGACGCATAACTTTTACAGAATAGTCTCATTTCGATAGTTGTTTTTTTTATTGGAAAGAGTATACCTAGAATTTGGTCCCATGTAAATTTGGAAAAATTCCTTATCTAAAGGTGAGATGAGTGATTTATTGTTCGCTCACAGATTTTTTATTACTGAGTTGTGTATTACAAAAAAAAAAAAAAAAAACAACAACTCACGATAAATGAGCTTTAGATTTGTCAGTCTCTTGATTTAGAGCTCTCAGTCTCTGCATTTCTGCTAAAGCTCGTTCATCGTGAGGTTTGTGTAGTAACTTATTTGACTCTAGATCAGATAAAGCAATACCCTCAAGTGTTTTTACTCTACTCAGTGCCACATATGCCTGTCCTTTAGCAAACACTTTCTTTCCGAGGTCTATTACAGCTTTATCAAGGGTCGTACCTTGCAATTTGTGTACCGTGACGGCCCAGCATAGAATTATTGGCAACATCCTGCGCTCAATGTCACCATAACCTTTCGTTCCTTGAAAAGTTGCAACCACTGGAGGTATGGCGACACAACCATCGCTATCTTTTAGTCTGCTTCCTATGCTTTCATCGTCAAACTTAACTAATATGCAGTCTGGTAATTCTCCTTCCTCTAGTTGATCCTTACGTAGTGATGGCCATTTTATTTTTTTTAAATACCCATTGCACCATTGACGAGGCCGTCAGATACTGATATGTTACGTCTCAACATCACACGAGATTCGGCAGCAAGTTTTACCTCTGATAAAAGTCCACCACAATTGTTCACATCTTTCGGGACAACATTATCTGGAGGTTTCTTTCCATAGGTAGCAATTTCACGAGACTCATCTATGGAACGGATTGTATAGACACGATTTTGTTTTGAATTCATAGCTGTCATCTTATCATTGTATTCGTCAACCTGTTTGACGGTCGGGAATATTCGAATCACAACACCATCCTTAAAATCTTCATCTAAAGCCACCCTTCGCCTTTGACAACAGTTCTAGTTGACCACTTGTCAATTCGCTTACGCGTAAATTGTTCAACAGGTCGACGAACTCTGTGTCATTTCTTTGTCTCATGTTGATTGTTAATTCGCAGAATGAAAATGCGTGCCATAAATTAATTTCTGCAGCAAACCAAGCTGGCTGTACAAAGCACCAGTGTCCTTTCACAGGGGGCAGTTGCATGATGTCTCCAAATAGAACAATATTTATCCCACCAAACAACTTATCATTGTTTTTGAATTCCTGTAGCCGCAAATGAATCATTCTTAAGTTCTCGTAAGACACCATTGATATTTCGTCAATCACTAACCAACTTATGTTGCGCCATTTACGTCTTTCTTGTTCTAGCCTTTCACCATTTAAGCGACTATATGCAGTTGAATTACCTTTTTCGATGGGAAGAGAAAAAAGAGAATGCAATGTTTTGCCAAGTACCTGGCGGGCGGCGACACCGGTCAATGAACCTACCTCAACAAATTTAGGCTTTAGAAGCAAATCAACTGTAGGCACATAACACCTCTTGATGTGCTCCACGAGTAATTTTAAAACAAATGATTTGCCACTGCTAGCTCCTCCAGTTATAAAAAGCAACAGCTTTTCATCATCACCATGTAAATCTTTTTCAATGGCCGTAGAAATTCTTTGAAATAAATCCTTTTGCTGTATGTTTAGACCCCCCCCCTCTGATAGTATTAAAAAATATATCATCAGTCATTGCACCTCTTTCCTCTATATCTTCACAGAAGTCGTCTTGATTATATTGACTGATATGCTCATCGGCGTTTATAATTTGATCGTCTTTGGTATTTTTGAAACCCGTTTCACGGGCAAGATTTAAAGCAGTTGCCTGGGCAAGTGCCTGTTGAATGACCTGTTCTGCATGTGCGAAGTCTTCGTTACTAACATTATTCAGCAGAGGCCTTAATTCGTCTTTTCGTCTAAGGAAACAAGATTCTGGAGTCTCGTCTTCCAACATTAGTTGGTTTTCATCGCGAAAAGGAATATGGCAAACAATCAAGCTATAGTAATATACATCTTTGTCACCATGGAGTGTGTAGTAACGTGTTCGTAACACAGCTGGCTTATTTCTTATTCGCATACGTGAACCGTCTCTCAGTCGTATATATCTTATTTTTGTAAGGTTATCAACAGGTTCTCTGAGTTCGATGTCACCATCTTCCTCACTCCACATAATATTTGAACTCGTCTCATAACGCACAGCAAATTCTGCCAGACTTATATTTTCAAGTTCATCAGGCCTCAACACGTAACGATCGAATACGTTGTTGCATATTGAAGCTTCATCCCCTTCAAACCGCAATAAATGAAAGCGTTGACTTGGCATGCAGCTATTCACAAATATTGTTTTACGAGAGCTCATTTTAAGCGGCAGGTGGCAAAGACGATAGGCGCATTCGGGAGCACTTACCAATCGCTGCGAGAGTATTGCCATAGAGACCGCAAACAGTTGGCTCCACACTCCGCCACCCCGTCTTTTAGCTTTTGTAATTGCGTGGCGTACCACATCTCCAGTGTCGTGAGGTTCACACTTACTCACATATTTTGCAACGTAATATTCAACGGCAGAGATATTTCCGCATGGCTGAATGTCCATGTTTCCTTCCCAAAGACTAAGAATTTCAGGACTATAGTTATTAACCATACTTTCTTCAGAAGTTCTTCGTAAGATGCAAAACGACCGTTGTTGGCAAGTGCTTCATCGGGACCCAAGCATAAGGCATCCTCACTTGGAGCCCTCGGAAACCCAAAACGACAGCAATGGTTTGTACGATCTTTGTAGCAGGTTTTTGTGTGTCTATGCATTTGGACATTTTCGACAAGATGTTTTAACTCAATATTATGAGGGTTCAAAGAACATGAAATAACTCTTTCGGTTATACTTATTCCTTCATTTGCTGAAAAATCAGGAATGTTTTCACACCACACCAGCATGTGCAAGTGCGGACTGCCTCGGTTTTGAAATTCTATCCTGTACCAAAAGTCTATGATACTTCCACCTAAGCAGTCATTATTTTGTTTTAAATAATGCATAAGAGCATTAATTCTTATTGTAAATTGCCTTGCAATAACCACTGGATATTTTTGCACTAACTTTTGTCGTTCTGGAAATGTTATACTATCTAAATTATTTACATTGTTGCCATCCGCAATGAGCAAAGCTTTTGTCATATCTGGCCAATTTAAATCATTGCAGGAAAGGGTAATGAACCAGGTAGGAGGCCCTATACTTCTTACAATGGCAATTAACTCCGAACAGCATCGTCTCCAGTGCGAAGCAGACCCTCGCACGTTTCTCATTGTCAGATGCATGCTGTCAATTAGCCCTTGAGGTGTATGTTCGCCTTGGCCTTGACGCATTCTGCATGAAACAGACACACTTGCTTTTGCTCGAAAGTACTCAACAACTGACAATGCAAAAAATAAATAGTCATTTCTCTGGAATCTTTTATCCTTACTCATTACACGAGCTTGAAAGTAGTCTAATGGGATAATTGAAACCTCTCTTTCTTCGCCAAATCCATTTTTTCCATCAGGGAATAAAAAATACCAGCCCATCTCTTCCATTCTTTTTTCACGTTCATAATTTAGGGGTGGTGCTGCTTTCCTTTTAACTTCTTTTAGTCTTACTTCATCTTCTGGGTTAGGGTTGTCTCTGTTAACAACACTGTCCAAATTAGGTACTCTTTCATCTATGTTTCTAAGCATACTGGTTGTAAAAATATATCTCGTTTCCGAATTATAATTTTGCTGTAATTGAGGGTCAATAATGTCTTTTTCCATAGTATTATTACTTTCTTCTGACGATTGTTGCACGATTTTAGATGTATGCATTACTTGCGGCTGATGACAATTAAATGATTGGCGTTGTTTTTGAAGAACTGAAGATGTTTCTTTACCTTGATTTAACTGTTCTAGTGTATTTTCGGGTGTTATCGTAATTGGTGTCAGTGAAAAAACATTCCCAGTTAACACACTTACAGATGTGTTTTTAATGATCAAATTTCTACGCACGATATTATGCAGTTCATGAATACTAGTAAATCGTATACAACATGAAGTACCTCTCGTTGGAGCTTTGAAACCTTTTAGACCTCGCGCGTGGGAGTCAAACAACCAGTAAGAAAAACCTCCAGGATCTGGTCTGCAATGGACGGCTACAGTTGTATTATTCATAGTAAGTATGGCATAACTATGATCCCGAAATACACTTATTAGAGCGTTTAACAAATTCGGAAATCCTTCTCCACTATTGTCGTTGTCTGCGTGACCATTAAATGATGATTCATGAAGAATATTGATATGAACTTTTCGATTATTGTATATGATACTTGGTAAAAGCTCAGTTGCAGCCAAATAATCTATGTGTGCTTCTTCAGGATTGGGGTTAACCCGAGCCGCAATACAGTCTCTATAATACTTATCTCCTACCAGTAACATATAATATATGTCGCTTTTGCACCAATCATCAGGATTGATCAAAGAAAATGCCACAATAGCAACAGTTGCAATCCCTGTGCATTGTCGACCACGTGACTGTGGATTAAATCGTTCATTGCCCTGATGAAAGGACCCATGTAGTATAGATACATTGTTTTGCAAGACAGTATAGTTATTTTTATTAACAGTTGACCGTTCAACAATTGGTTCTTCACTGTTATGAACATATGCGGGTTCGTCAGCAATTTGTGTTATCGTAGAAATATCGATCACAGTAGGAAAATGCACACGAACATCTTTATACAGTGCATTATTCTTTAGGAGCCACTGCAATGCCACTTGAAGTTTACCTATATCAATTTGAAACTCCCTAGAATGTTCTAAATTTTCACGACTTTCTACTACGAGCACTAATCCAGTTTGATTAGGTTCAAGCGGAAGTTGTTCCGCCAGCTCGACCACATCCTGAGCAAAAAGGATTGCCTGCCCTTTTGCACCAGTCTTGGTTCAAACGATTTTGAACTTTTATTATTTTAAGAAATGGCACTACTCTGCAAATAAAACGTTTCTCAATTTCCGATAACTCATCAATTTCTGTAGGTATTGCAGCTACCAACATTTTGTTCCAATAGGCCTGGGGTGGAGTTTTATGTTTTTTAATATTGTTTGAGCATCGTGAACAAGTAATTATATTACCTAAAGCTACCAGTTCGTTAGGCAAAATAGAGCCTAAATTTTTAGTTTGCAATTTCCTACGTTGCTGAGGATACAAATTTTTTTTGCATATTGAACACGACAAGTCAGCATAAACATTAATTGATTTCTTAAAGTTTTCTGCGTTACACTGGTTTCTTCGCTCGCGAGCTGCTTGTCGCATGGCGCTCAGACAATAAGTTATCTCCTCGTAAGATTCGTGAAGTACCACCATTGCTGAACGGTTACGAGCAGCATCCAAACGCAGCATACGTTCGTCTTCAATTTCATTTGAAATTCGCTCTCTTATCAGATCTAAACGATGAGCGCGTTGCTCTTCACTCTCATTTGAAAGTCGCTCTCTTATCATATCTAAACGACGAGCGCGCTGCTTATCACCTTCTTGCAATAACCTATCGTTATTGTAGCTTCTCATTCTCAACAGTCTTTCCTCGCGCTGACCTAAACTCTCCTGTGAACGTGTTAATGTAATTCTCTTTCTGTTTGCTTCCAACCTTTTTTCTTTCTCATTAATAGATTCTTCTAAACATCTTTTCCTCATCCGAGCAGCATTTTTTGTAGGCCTACCCATGTTAGTATATAAAGCCTGCTTTTTTAAAATTATTTATGTAACACAACAGATAATTTTTAAAATACGATTATATATATATATATATATACTAGCCGCCTGCGGCGACCAGCTGGTTCGCCTTCTTACGCCATTCGCCTTTTATGCAAGCAGCCACCTACGGCGGCTGCTTGGCTAACTTTACCTTTTTACTTAGCATTTGCCGCCTTCGGCGGCTGTTTAAATAAATTTGGCAGCGGTATTAATCAATCCATCACTATCTTTTTTTATGCATTCACATTTTTATACCAAGATTGCCACCTTCGCCGGCTATCTACCTTTACCATCCACCTCTATTTATTTTAACCTCCCCGCCCATTTCATAATAAAAACAAAGATCACTCAAAAAACCGCTTTTTTTTATTTAAGTTGAGCAAAAAATGTTATCTCCAAAATTCCCCGTAGAGTGCAAAAAGTAACTTTTGATAAAGAAAAGAAAAATCTCGCTGTTTTTATTGAATTAAATGCTCACAACTACGAAATGTTTCGTTTTATAGATACAGCAAAACGTCCAGCTTGGGAGTGGGGGGGATGGGAAAAGAAATAAATGCAATCCCTAAATAAAAAAAAAGGAAAAAAAAAAGAGCAAGCACTGCCGGAAAAACATGTGGTCATCACGTCATAAAATGTAGAAGTAAGCTATATAGTTTAAAAAAAAAAAAAAGATTAACATTGTTTGCGATTAAGATTCCGTCGTAAATATCGAATCGAAATCCAAGTAGTGACGTCAGAGGCATAAAGGAATGAAGAACCTTTTTTCGGCCGATGCGTAGAAAGACATGATGTGTTCAGCTTAAAAAAAATTGTTAAAAAAAAACTATTTCTTATTCTTAAGAACTTTTTTCTTCTGAAGAGGGCGAAATGTTTTTACCATTACCAACTTAAATTTTAGAAATGAGGCTTTGATACTTCTCGCAGGATGAATTTAGAAAAAAATAAAACCCGGGAAAAACTGCAAATTAAAGGTTTTTTCAAAAATTCGTAAAAAATACAAAAATTGCTCTGTCTTCAAATTATTTTCATTCATCATATTTAAAATTAAACTTCCTACACCTCAGTACAAAAAAAATTTGTGTGGTGCGATTGATTCGGGGTCTGTGAGGTAAAAAGTACTAAAAAGTGCAAAAAAAACACATAAAAAAATTAAATAACTTTTTTTCTAATTAAAATATCAAAAATCGAAGCCCGAGGTGCACATCTTCGGCAAAAACAACTCCTGTATACCAAATTTCATCTCTCTAGGCCTTGCCGTTTTCCCGGGAAGCGCGCCACACACACACACACAAACATCTTATTTTATTATAGGAATATATATATATATATATATATATATATATATATATATATATATATATATATATATATATATATATATATTAATAGCTAAAGTAAGGTAGGTAGCTATTTTAAAAGTAATCAAAAATATAAGCATACAGATTATAGCCACATTAGTAGCTTATAGCCACAAAAAATTATAAAATAAAAACTTTTTAACAAAAAAATTGAACCGCCGAAAAAACTGAAAAGCAAAAAATAATGAACCATTTTAATTAAACCTTAATAACTAAGTTCTTAAACTGATGTAAGTATACCTAAGTATATATTTTTGTAATAATTTAGAGTTTTTAATTAACCTTAATAAATCAGTTCTTAAATTAATGTAAGTATACCTAAGTAGTTTTGAGTCGGTGCCGAACAATAAATAAACAAAGATCCCTAAATTACCTAAATTTAAAGAAATAACCAAATGAAATTAGCAATGTAATGTGAAATGTCCGGCGATAAACATAAATGTTTCAAAAAATGCTCCCTCCACACGCCATCATTAAATCATGAATACTAGTAGATCGTATACAACAAAAAGTACCTCTCGTTGGAGCTTTGAAACCTTTGGGACCTCGCACGAGAGAGGCAAACAACCAGTGAGAAAAATCTTCAGGATCATGTATGCAATTAACGGCTACAGTTGTTATGCCATACTTACGCTGAATAATACTATGACCCACAAAACCATTTATTTGAGCTTTTAACAAGATGAGAAATCCTTCTTCAGTGTGATGAACAATGATATAAACATTTTGACTGTTGTATATGAGGCAAAAGCTCAATAGCAGCCAAATACTCGACACGTGCTTCTTCGAGACCACTCGACAACGTTCGGGTTTAACTTCGTGAACGCTCGGCATTTTCCGGCGAAGGGGCGTGTCGCCATACGCCACCGCTGCGCCTCACGCTTTACAAAAATAATTAATTTGCTTGTTTGGCACCGACTCAAAATTACTTAGGTATACTTACATTAATTTAAGAACTGAGTTATTGAGGTTAATTAAAAACTCTAAATTATTACAAAAATATATACTTAGGTATACTTACATCAGTTTAAGAACTTAGTTATTAAGGTTTAATTAAAATGGTTTATTATTTTTTGCTTTTCAGTTTTTTCAGGGGTTCAATTTTTTTGTTAAAAAGTTTTTTTAAAGGAAGGTAATACAACAAGGAATTAAGCTTTGTCATTCTAGAAGCACTATTAACAAAGCCAAACCTGTAAAACAAATAACCTCACGTTTATCTTCCTGCAAAACTTATTGCGTAAATGAAGCCTTTTCGGGTTCTGAACTTAAGGAAAGTATTTTTAACAGGCATAAACCTGTACAAGAGTCTACCGTGTTAAAACTTATGAATTCTTCAAACTGCGTCATAAAATGTGAAGAATTTTTCACGTCATGTGTTTCAAATTTATGGGATGTTACACATACATTTTTTTTTTTTTCTGATTCTTCGATGTCCACAAAACATGGAAACTTGATGTTAAAAAAATCTTGAAAAAGTGCCCCAAAATTGTTTGTATGTTTTCTGTAGTAACTGAAGTTTACAACTTAGAATCGGGTTAACTCGCTGTGAACTATTTTTTTCCGTAAGAGGTCTAGTTTCATGAGCTTACATTCAAGTAAATTCTTTCTCCGCTACGAGCAATTCTAAACGGGCTTGTTTTTATTTTTTATCCTGTTTCTGCCAACTGTTTACCTTTTTCCGAGAAATTCATTCCGTAAAGAGCCAGATATTGTAGTAGGTTTTAAAATTTCTCCTAAAAATATTTAAAAGGAGTTGATTGTAAAATCATTGAATTATATGTAACGTGAGTCACGAAATATTGAATTTTTTAATATTTATAAATTTTATAGCTTGTAAATTTAAACAATCTTACTGTTGCTTCTACTCATTTATGTAAATAAAACGAAATTATAGACCTTTTTTTTTTTTTTTGATATTATATTTTGAAAATAAGCATTTTTATCTTGTAACGTGAGTCACGTGTAATGTGCGTCGCAGCCAATACAAGATAACATTAACTTTCTAAAGGTATATTATGTACCCTAATGTTATTTTAGGGGCTAATGGAAGATTAGCCTTTATATACAAGCCTATATATATGATTAGTAATACTACTGATATTACTTAAATAGCATGATTTTATTCGGTCTTTTGTTTCATAATGTTTTAATTATTGCAAGAGTCAATATTTTTGCTTTGCTAATCTGTTTACATTATGTGTTCCGCATGAAGATTTTTGTCTTCTGTACTTCTAAAAGTCTTTTCTACCACTGAAAAAGAAGTTTTTGAATAAAGGCTTCAGCAGCAAAATGTCAGCAATAGGGCCGAAAAAAACTGTAATGCATCTAAACAGAAACATTGTCTCTAGAGGAAGGAGTATAAAGATGAAAGTTGAAAACTAAAGAAGTTGCCTCAAGCAATTCAAGATAAACTCAAATATAAAGAAAGAAAACTTCAAGTGAAAAAGTGGCTAAATTCAGACTTCTTTAAAATCACCCCAACAAGTGCACAAGGAGAGACACACTTAAAAACAAGTAACAAATTTTTCACCTCTTATCGCTTCAAAGTTGTAATCGCGAGAAAGTTATTCATCAGTAAAAGCAAAGAAATGGATTTACCACATTAGCTTGAGGTAGATAGGATTTAATTACAATGCGGGAAAACTTTGAAAAGCAAGCTCAACATCTCGTTTATTCTTACTTGAGCTGTTTCAAATCCACTATTCATCAGTCGTAGTTGATAAAAGTAATTTCTTTGAGACTACTTCTAACAGCCAACAATTATTACAGTCATTACGCAATATAAAATGTAATTGGCATTAGTTCGAATGTGATAGTGTATTGTAACCTGTAAAAGTTCCCAGTTGTGTCAAAATCAAGGTAGGATTTGAAATCACTAGCATTGCAAACAAGACGAAGATACTGGAAGGGGCATGAAAGCAAGGAAAGAATATCTAAGTTGATTAATGCACTAAAAATGCAAATTTTCATTAATTCAAGATGATATTTTACACTCTTGTAATAGTGTTCTTTCAACAGCATAACTATTTTTCAAGTGATTTTTATTAAAAGCTTTTACCTACTTTAATATTTATAAATTTTTAATTCAAAATCATTTTTTAAAAATTTGTTGACTCAATAAAATAGGCAATTAACCATTAGTTATATTGAAATCAAGTGCAATTGAAAAAAAAAAAAAATTACAAGAAAAGATGTTTTGAAATCGGTAATATCTTCACGTCGAAGACTAAAGTTGGAAAAGTAACTTGAGTCACGAAACAGTGTAACGTGAGTCACGCTCAAAGTATTAATTAACATAATCAACAACTGTAGAATGAATGAAATTTTTGTGTACATAATAACTTAGAAATGTATTTTATTCCATGACATACTTTTTTCAGATATTATTGTTCTGAAAGAGCAGACATTTTACGTTTTTAGTAATCTACAAAACTTGAGTTCATTTTTTTTTTGTAACGTGAGTCACGGTACTAAATTCGGGTTTAAATAAGATCCGTTTGTATAGAAACATTAAAATAATGATATCTCTAACTTCTTATTGTATCCCAGGTAACCGTAAATAACTTTATTTAAGTCATGTATGGCATCTCTTATATATATAGCATTTACTTTTGTAAAACTTCGTCAAACGGTAACGTGAGTCACGTGGAAATGCTCTGATACTAATTGATGAAAAATAATTGTATAAAGAGTAATAAAGATTTGAATGATTAAAAAATGTTTAAAAGCAAATCAGATTCATCAAAAAAGGATAAGATAATTTTAAAGTATGGTTTAGCTCACGGATGACAGTTAAAAGTTTTGAAATTTTCTATTTTAAATAACCAAAAACCATTAGCTTATACGATTATGTCAAGTTATAAGTATCATGTATTTTCAAGAAATTTAATTAAATAACAGTAACAGAACACTTAACTATAAATGAAATAAAATTTCTATTTGTAAATAGAGAAGAATGCTTAAAACATTCCTCAAAGTGTCTTATTCAAAGAAATGCTTCTCCAAGAAACAAATTTAATGTTTTAAGAAAAGCTTCGTATCTGACTAATGAGGGGTTAAATTTCCCATGGCGAATCAAAGATCTATGAATAAAAATGAGTAAGCACAAACATGTTTTAATACACTTTCAGGTAAAAAACTTTACTTCCTTATATTATTCTTTAAGTTTTTAAAATAAATCTAACGTTATTCAAAGTAGATATGAAATGTTATGCATCTTTTCGTCTTAGTATACTTTTAAGAAATAAATTATACACTTTTTTTTCCTTCTAAAAATACAAACCTATTCTAGATTTTTTAGGAAACTGATCTTTTGTGATTACATTTTCTGAAAAATAAACATATTTTTATTATTACCTTTGTCTCCTAGAAGAAATCCCAGTCGGTAATTCTGCCGCGTTTTTATACTTGAATTTTGGTTAAGATTTAAAGTTTCAAGCAAATCTTCTTCGTAAAAAAATTGCTTTTTTCTTCTTAACTTTACATTGTAAATGTGTTGCTCATCATATTTTCATATTCACTATTTTCATATTTATATGTTACTAGCAGTACCCGCACGGCGATGCCCGTGCTAAGAAGTTAAAGGAAGTCCGTTGAAGAAAAAAAAATCCACGCCCCCTGCTCCCCTTCTGCTGTGTAATAATCATGTTTCTTCAAATAAAATGCGTACACACCTTTTTAAAAGATATATTAATGTCTCTCTGGAATTTAAAACTGTTCGTCAAAACACATAAAAAGATTAACAGTAGCTTTCAAACTCAAAATATTCCTTCGACTACATAGTTCATCGCTTAACGCGCCAAGCAACCACGCTACCGTAACCCTGCCCTTTAGCGAGTGAAGAGGTTTTTTCCCCTGCAATTTCAAGTGTGTCGCCAAATAAACTATGCTATAATAAAAAGTTATAAAGAACAATCACAATTGAATAATACGACAAATCCAATTATTTACTCAGATATGTATATATCATCAACTATAAGAACAAAAAGAAACGTTAAAAAAACAAGAAAAACAAAAGCCAATAGAAACTCCTACAAAAACAAATTATGTACCTCAACATCGAAAAAAACGCATTCAAAAAATCTGTTCACTGATCACAACAGCGTTGCATGGGCATGGTTCCTAGCAGCTATCGAAACTGTCGGCCAGCGCCCTCTCGAAGACTTAACTTACTCCACCATCTATTAGGAATTCCTAGAACTGAACTTACCCCGCCATCTATTAGGAATTCATAGAACTAAACAAGTAATTAAAAGTTTAATTTGCAATAACAAACATTTCGATCAATCTGATTTTAAAAAAATATATTAAATAAAAACAAAAAACCCGACTGCTTAAAAACCAGAAAAACTAAAACGAAAAATGTATAAGCCCAGTAGTTTAGAATGTTATTAAGTACTACTGAATAACTACACCGTTGAAATAGTTTTATAACCGTACACAGATAAGACAAATCATAAATTCAAAAGCAGAATGGAAGGATCAACAGGCGGGGCTCATTCAAATTTTACGGGGCTCCTTGAATCAGAAATGAATGAGCCCCGACTGTTGATCCTTCTATTCTGCTTTTGAATTTATGATTTGTCTTATGTGTGCATGGTTATAAAACTAGTTCAACGGTGTAGTTATTCAGTAGTACTTAATAACATTCAAAACTACTGGGCTTATACATTTTTCTTTTTAGTTTTTTGGTTTTAACGCAGTCGGGTTTTTTGTTTTTATTTAATATATTTTTTTAAAATCAGATTGATCGAAATGTTTGTTATTGCAAATTAAACTTTTAATTACTTGTTTAGTTCTATGAATTCCTAATAGATGGCGGGGTAAGTTCAGTTCTAGGAATTCCTAATAGATGGTGGAGTAAGTTAAGTCTTCGAGAGGGCGCTGGCCGACAGTTTCGATAGCTGCTAGGAACCATGCCCATGCAACGCTGTTGTGATCAGTGAACAGATTTTTTGAATGCGTTTTTTTCGATGTTGAGGTACATAATTTGTTTTTGTAGGAGTTTCTATTGGCTTTTGTTTTTCTTGTTTTTTTAACGTTTCTTTTTGTTCTTATAGTTGATGATATATACATATCTGAGTAAATAATTGGATTTGTCGTATTATTCAATTGTGATTGTTCTTTATAACTTTTTATTATAGCATAGTTTATTTGGCGACACACTTGAAATTGCAGGGGAAAAAACCTCTTCACTCGCTAAAGGGCAGGGTTACGGTAGCGTGGTTGTTTGGCGCGTTAAGCGATGAACTATGTAGTCGAAGGAATATTTTGAGTTTGAAAGCTACTGTTAATCTTTTTATGTGTTTTGACGAACAGTTTTAAATTCCAGAGAGACATTAATATATCTTTTAAAAAGGTGTGTACGCATTTTATTTGAAGAAACATGATTATTACACAGCAGAAGGGGAGCAGGGGGCGTGGATTTTTTTTTCTTCAACGGACTTCCTTTAACTTCTTAGCACGGGCATCGCCGTGCGGGTACTGCTAGTAACATATAAATATGAAAATAGTGAATATGAAAATATGATGAGCAACACATTTACAATGTAAAGTTAAGAAGAAAAAAGCAATTTTTTTACGAAGAAGATTTGCTTGAAACTTTAAATCTTAACCAAAATTCAAGTATAAAAACGCGGCAGAATTACCGACTGGGATTTCTTCTAGGAGACAAAGGTAATAATAAAAATATGTTTATTTTTATAAGCCCAGTAGTTTTGAATGTTATTAAGTACTACTGAATAACTACACCGTTGAACTAGTTTTATAACCATGCACACATAAGACAAATCATAAATTCAAAAGCAGAATAGAAGGATCAACAGTCGGGGCTCATTCATTTCTGATTCAAGGAGCCCCGTAAAATTTGAATGAGCCCCGCCTGTTGATCCTTCCATTCTGCTTTTGAATTTATGATTTGTCTTATCTGTGTACGGTTATAAAACTATTTCAACGGTGTAGTTATTCAGTAGTACTTAATAACATTCTAAACTACTGGGCTTATACATTTTTCGTTTTAGTTTTTCTGGTTTTTAAGCAGTCGGGTTTTTTGTTTTTATTTAATAATTTTTTATTTTGCACTTTTTAGTTAATTTTCATTGACTTAGTTAATATGATTATAAGACGGTACATTTCGCAACCTTGTCATTTCATTGGGATAGTTTGTTTCTATTGTGAGGTTTATTAAACTACTGATAATTAGTTCTAATTAGACTGTTAATTAGGGACCTAACTCGGCTTAAAGCTACAGCTACATGTGCTTGACCTTCGGCAAAAATGCGCGAACTTAAGTCAACCACAGCACAGCTATATAAACAGCCTGTTATAACTCATAATGACGCGAAATCGGAAACGTCCTCCGCCCCCCCCCCCCCCCCCCCCGTCAATCAATTCTTTCTCGCAAAACTAAAAAAGTCTGTCGAGAAAGTACATGTCACGAAACTCAGTCCCTTGAATTAAAGCAAAAACAAATGCAACATGTTAGAGATGAAAATCGAATTAGTAGACATTCTTTCTTTTGGTGCTTATTGCACGGGTTTATTTTGATGAGGACTACAATCTGAGTGTCTTGCCTTCGTTACGCATAATATACTTTTTATTACAGTACAGCATACAAATAAAAAACACATGAAAGAATTTACATCAGAAAGTACATCCGGAGCTACTGTGTCTTGACCCACCGCCTCAAGTGGGAGAAGCAATCGGCCATTCGGCCACTGAGATCCCAATTACAGGGTGCGGAGAAAGTTCCCACGATTTTGTTTAAAACGTTTTTTTGGCGTTAAAATCGTATGTTGGCGATTTATTTGGCACATAAATTTTGTTGGCATTAAAAGTATTTGAGGTTTAATCATTTGTTATTTGTTAGTTCATTGAGTTAGTGAGCTATGAATCGCGAAAATGTGCGTGTTACTGTCGTTGAATTACACAAGAAGGGAATGAAAACAGCCGATATTATTCGAACGACTGGATTCAAGAGTAAAACAGTCTATGACGCTGTGAAACGCTACAAGGAAACTGGAGGGACTGCCGACCGTCCACAGAGTGGTCGTCCAACCACTGCAACGACTCTAGCGAATGTGCAGAAGATCCAAGCATATGGATCGTCGCAATCCAGAGCGCTCAATGCGAAAGAGGGCAAAAGAACTGGAGATCAGCGAAAAAAGCGTCCGAACCATCGTGAAAAACAAGTTGGGACTTCGTTCTTTCAAGATCAATCGCCTCCACTTCCTAAATGACACAATGAAGCAGAAAATATTGATAAAAGCTTGACGGATGCTTCGTTTGACCGCTGGTGCTCGCCTTTCGAAGGTTCTCTTTACCGATTAGAAGATCGTCACCATCGAGCCCACAAAAAACCGTCAAAATAATCGCCAACTGCTTAAGAAGGGTCAGAAGAAGACCGCTGCTGCAAAAATCATCGGACACCGTCACTTTCCAGGCTCCGTAATGGTCTGGGCGGGTATTTGTGCCACTGGGAAGACGCCGCTTGTTTTCATTGACAGAAACGTCAAAATTAATGCTGCGAGCTATCAGCAGCGGGTTCTATGCGATGTACTAAGGCCATGGGCAACAGAACACTGTGGCCAAGATGGATTCACAATTCAACAAGACGGGGCTCCTGCGCATTCGGCTCGATCGACGATTGCCATCTGCGAAGATCTGTTCCCAATGTTTTGGGGCAAGGATGTTTGGCCCCCTAACTCACCGGACCTCAATCCGATGGATTACTCGGTGTGGTCAATCTTGGAGGAAAAAATCTCGGGAAAACGATACGAAACGGTCTACATGCTCAAAACGGCTCTGAGGCGTGCCTGGAATGAGATAACGGTGGATGAGTGCGCGAGCATCGTTGGCAATTTCAGACTGCGGCTCCGTAAAGGTATTGGAGCCCAAGGAGCCAATTTTGAACAATTGTTATAATTTTTTTGTTTAACACTAGAAAGACGGCGTTTCGCGTATACCTAGAAAGACGAGCAGCGGTCACTTTGACCGCCATAGTTAAAAGATTGAAAATTTCCTCCTTTCGGGATTTTTAACCATAGAAAAGATTTGTTTCATCATATCAGAGTTTAATTTAACAATTTAATCGTAATATAGTCTGCAAATAAGTCTCAGATAGCTTTTTTTAATTTTATGTTCGATCAAGTGAAATACACATGCTTTACACAATTGGCATTAAAAAAGAGCAAATTTGTACAAAAAAGAGGAAGTTTTTTTAGCATGTAATAGCTAACAAGTACTATAATCAACCATGCATGTGTTTGGTTTAAAAAATATCTTAATATCGCAAGATACCGTTCATTACTATCTTTTACAGTATTTCGAAATACTTACGTTATCACATCACCTGTATGTTAGCCATTAACAGTTTTCTTTTTTTTTTTTTTTTGGCAATTAGAACAAATGCTCGTAGTTTTATTTCCGCATAATTTATTTTCACACTATTTTAATCTTTTTCCTATGGTAGATACTTATTTATATGCAGCAAAATTGATCAGTGGAGGTGACTTGGAGGAAATTGGAGAAATAGGAGTTCTGTTTTTGAAATTGTCCCCTTTTTTTCGGCGTCGGTCCCTTTTCCCTTTTTCTTTCACTACTTTTTATATTTTGAGCATCAGTTTTTATTAGCGAGGTTTTTTCTGATTCTAACTCAGAAGAACAATCCTTTTCTGCAAATTTTGGCTCCGAAAAATATTTGCAATAATCTCATGAAAGCAAAATATTCTCATCGCTAGGCGTACATTTCTCTTCAGATAAGTCAGACTGTTCATTCGAACCATCTGTTTTAGATCTGCAACAGTTTCAGGAGTTAATGTTCCCATAATTTTTGCTTGTCGTCAACGGTTCTTCTCGATATGATGAAGATAATTATGTGACTGAACACTTCATTATCACCGAAGAAAATAAACATCAATGATTCAAACAAAGCACATGTTTTGTGCACAAAAGAATTCCAGCAAAGATTTTTGGAATTTACCTCTGTTTATATTTACTTCTTTTTAGACCCAAAGTAATTTCACGTGTCCAGTCACATGCTTTTCAAATTTACCTTTCTCAACTTTGCCCCCTGTGCAGATAGCAGAAAACTGAAACTATGCAACCAGCAGGTGTTTCGCATTTTCGTAACAGTTGAAAGAATTAAACCTCACCAGCAGGTACTACTCAAGCTCAAAAGAACATTACTCACCCTGACAACTAACAATAGTCCATAGTACACACAACTGATAAGAGAAAAAAGAAGAAAACGGATGCATAAAGAAAGGTTCCCTTAGCGGTCAAAATGACCGTAGTCAGTCTTTCTAGGTATAAACATTTATAGCGACTATAATAATAATCCTAAAGGGAAAAAATTACTGTTGTAAGATCTTAATAAATAGTTAGGAAAAGTCAATGAAGGAAAAAGAATTTGAAAATTAAACGCAGCAAATATGAGCATTTGAAAATCGTTTGCGGTCAAAATGACCGCTTCCGTCTTTCTAGTGTTAATGTTATTATTATTGTTTCAATAAAGAGTTTTTATTGCTTTAACTTGTTGATTTGTTGAATTATGTGTTAGTTACCACCTATTGAAATATCTAATTAAATTGTGGGAACTTTCTCCGCACCCTGTAGTGGACTTAGTAAAGAAATAAATTCAGGCAGCGAAAACTACCTGCATTTGTCGCAAACAGGTAGCGTGCGACACAGTGTGCAACACGAAACGTGCGCCGATCCCGAACTGACAAAATAGGGCAACTGATTGTTGATATAGTGATTTTTGATTACTGTCATGTGTTTAGTGACACTCCCAAGGTTAAGACAAATCGATTGACGTAAGAATTACCAAAATTGACCATGGCGTTTAGCCCCTAGAACGCCACATAGAAACAGACATAAATACATAGACTGATACACACATAACCCCCCCCCCCTTTGCGTCGCGCACGCGCAGTCGAGTAAAAATAGCCTACGTCCTTCCTTAACGAATGGACTATTCAACACAAAACGAATTTTTCAATTCATACTAGTAGTTCCCGAAATTAGCGCGTTCAAGCAGACAAACTCTTCAGCTTTATAATATTAGTATAGAAATAAAATTTCCTTTTTTCATAAAATATTTTATTGCTGCTGCACTTCTATTAGTTATAGCGTAATGTTATATAGCCTTCCTCAATGAATAGACTTTAACACAAAAATAATTTTTTAATTCGAACCAGTAGTTTTTGATATGAACTCGTTCAAACAAACTGTTCAGCTTTTTTTTATTAATTAATAAAAATAAGACAATGATAAGTCAAGTATATATATATATATATATATATATATATATATATTTTTTACAAATCATTTTTAGCATGTACTCTAAAAAGTACCCTCGAGGGTTGCCTCATGGCTGATACTCGAACCTACCTTCATTGAATCACGAAGCCCGTATTTTCAGGTCGAGCCACCGCGGCTACGCGTGTTCTGCGTTCCAAGCATTTTATATTGTAATGTAAATGTTCCCGTTTTCATAACGTTTTTGATTGCTGCTCCTCTCCTATTAATTACAGCGTGATGTTATATAGCCTATAGCCTTCCTCAATGAATGGAATATTCAACACAAAAATAATTTTTCAATTCGAACCAGTAGTTCCTGAAATTAGCGCGTTCAAACAAACAAACTCTACCGCTTTATATTATTAGTATAGATATTCGTCACTTACAAGCCTCATAAAAATCATAAAAACAGTTTTAAAAAAATGGGTATGGTGGGTTAAAGTTTTAAAGTGTTCATACGTCGAAAAAAAGGCGATATCATTCAAATGCAATGAGAAATGAGTATATTTTACAACGTATATTGTAATAATTTAAAGTTACGTTTTGAAATCAAAATTTTATTACTGACAACACTTTCTTCTGTGAAGAAAGTACACTCTCTCACAAAAAGTATATGGTCTTTGGTTCTGTTTAAAGTAGTGTTATCCGCAAGGAATCTTGAAATCATACTGTAAACCAGAAGACGGCATTATGTGTAGTTGATTCTGCTAGTTTTGCAATTAAGTTTTTGCATCTCTTTTCTTAAAACAATCTTCTTATTCAAATAAAATGTAACTACACAAATTTTAACGTTTATGTCTGATGCTACGGTTAACTATTGACAAAGTGGAATTAGTTTTGCATATAAAAAAGCAAATGTACTCGAATCAAATACGATTTAAGCGACATAGCAGCATTGAAAAATGTATATATTTACGGATGCACAATCTTGTCGGTGAAATTCAGCATAGTAACAATATGCAAGGTATTTAAACGTTACTAATACTAATATTGGAATTTATGCTCTTATAATTGAGTTAATAATTGACGTACAGCATGCATTTTCAGTTGTTGTAGAACAAAACTGCAGTTTGGTTCTACATCAGATCGTTTCTACTAAGTTTGTATCTCAGAACTTGAGAATGTATCTTCAGCTTCAACATGGAGGTTTAATAGGATCTTCTTGCTACACTTCGTTACTTTTCCAGGTGCGATATCATGCAATATTTAGGCAATGACTTCAATCCCTGAGTTCATTTTTTTACGTATGTTACAATATCTTAAAATTCATCTATAAAGCTAAGTGCAATAAAATATCTTCAACTCAATTTCACCATTTCGGCTCGTTTTCATATTCATCAATGCATACGTTCTCCAACCATTTTAGGTAAAATCCAGTCAATTAATGTTCTTCCCTTTTCACCGTTAGCTGGTTCCCCAGCATTTTCGTTCGGACCCTTAACAGGTCCCACAGTAGCCTTTACATTCCCACCCAATATATAATGACTACCGAGAGCTGTGAGGATATAAATTAAATTTTGATGTGTGTTTGGGTTTGTGTACCGATAAGTGTAGATATACATCACAAAACAACTGGCTACACACAAATATACATTTTCTTACAAAACTCAAATCGTCTTGATTTTTCCGCTTATCATACCCCATTTTTCTTTTCAAGCAATTATTCATGTTATCTTAAAATTTCATAATAATAACATTGAAGACCAAAATCTATTCAAACCATAGCACATTTTCTTTTCAAACCATTATCCGAACTACCGTAAACGTTTTCGATTACCAATTCAAAGGCAAAACACAATAAAAATCCGAAGACATTTTTCTTTTCGTAATTCAGATTACCTTAAATTTCGCGATTATCATCAAATAATCAATCCTCATCATAAACCCACTTTTTGCTTTTTACTTTCGGTTTTCCACCAGTCTGAATTATTTAAGTTTTTTTTAAATCTTAGTTGCAAAGCAAGTTTTTAGTTTTTGTCTTCTAAACTTATTATAAAGAAAGTAATTGCACTGATGCTTTATGTAGCAAATTTGAAAAGTACTATGTTTCATATGTGGAAAAAATCAGTCAGGTCGTTGTTATATTTAAAGTAGTAGAGCGCTACAAAGTTTAAGGAGCGCATAATTCGCCCTAATGGTGAAAATTATCCAGTTAAAATATGTTCAATGCTCTTGATTCAAAATCACAAAAGAAAAAAAAAAGAAAACATGCACACTTAACTTCTTTTTGTTGCTTCATACTTGCAGAAATGCATGCACATTGAAAAAAAAACATGCTGCATGCATAAATAAAAATATATAATGCAAACGCAATCAGCCAACGACCACATCCACCGAAAATTTTATTGCAAAATTTAATCACAAAATTTGTTCATTTAAAAAAGAGTATCCCAAAGACAATGTATTTCTCATTAGCGAAGTTTCAAATTAGAAAAAGTATCTTGAGGAAATTTATTATTAAAACATTTTTACTTGGTCCTTTAATTTAGCCCTTTCACTATTTTTTAACGTAGTAAAATATTTTTCGCTATTGAAATATGTCATTAAATTAATGCATTCTTCCGTAAAACGTTACCGCTGCATTTAATTAATTGTACTTTAAAATTTAATTTTTATACCAAAATTACAGCTTAATAGGTATATTTTTCTGTTGTGTGAAGAGAAGCAAATGAACTGGTTTCCATTACTCTTTGCAAAATAATCATATTTTTATTGTTTTCAATTAGTACACTGCGTTGAAATTAACGGATTTTTTTTTTTTTTTTCTTTGGAAAACAGAGACAAATACATACCAGAGTAAGTTAGCGGAGAGTGGAGCACAATGATACGAAAATTATAAAAATCAAGAAATTTGGACTTCTTTATGCTATAAGAAAGTTTTTAAGGTGGATTTGTAATGCAGCTTAGCATACAAATTTTTAAGACACAAAAAAGGTCATTTATGTTTAAAGTTTTTGCGATAATATAAAACAAGGAAATGTAAAATTTTGTCTCCCTGTACCCCCCGCATGTGGTACAGTGAGACAGCATACAAGACACATAGAGACAACATAGGGGGTTGAGCGAAACAAAATATGTTCAACTATTAAAATTAAATTATAATGAAAAAAGATTCAATGTACATCTAAACAAAAATTTAATTTTTTAAACCACAAAAAATATTGATTTTACTTTGCATCATGTCTTTATTATTTTCTTATCATTTTAGTAAGAGCTGTTATCAACAATTTAATATTTTCATTCGAAACGGATGCAACATTTGGTACAAATGGTCAAATGAAAACAGTCAAAATTGTTTACCTTTTGCCCGAAAAGCTAATGTACAAGTCTCCATCGTTATCAACTAACATTAGAACATTTCCACCATAAAAGTGTTTCTGTTTGATGGCAAACTCTGTTAGATCAAAGTATCCTTCACGTGTATCATGATCTAGCTCTTCAAACCCAAAGTGGATTTTCCAACATGCCAATATGGTCTGATAAAATATCAGATTGGCCATTGTTTTCTACCTTATCACTTGTGTCAAATAAGACTACATTCTCTTCTATATTATTGACCTTTTATTTTTTCATTTCTCCAGTTTTTGCATTTTCGTCTTCTAAAATATGTTTTCCAGCAGTATCACTTGCAATGATATTTTAACCTCTTTCTTCATTACTCAGCCTTTTCTATAATTTACAGATTAATATGATCTACCTGAAATGAACTTGGAATCAAATGGTAAGTAACAAATGAATTCCTCATGGAATCACCAGAAAATGTCCCTATTTTCTTCTTACGTGTTTTAAACTGCATGTTTGATGCTGTAAAAATATATGTAACGCAAATAAACATCTAGTTGAAAACTATTAAATCAAAAATAAATTTAAAAAAGGATCCCTTTCGAATCGGAATTCAGGATAGGTTACAGTGGGACAGTCTCACCCTACCTCAACTACCACTGTCTCACTGTAACCCAATCTGCCTTTTTCATCTAATTCCCCATTTTAAGGAGCTCATCTAAAGCTTATCCTGACTGTTTTCAATGATAATTAGCTACATAGGTAGAACAGTGAAAATGATCAAATAGCTGGCTTTTTTTTATTATTAAAAAAAGGTAAATGTGGTGAATCGATGCATGTGAGGGTC
Source organism: Uloborus diversus (assembly GCF_026930045.1). Classification (NCBI taxonomy): domain Eukaryota; kingdom Metazoa; phylum Arthropoda; class Arachnida; order Araneae; family Uloboridae; genus Uloborus; species Uloborus diversus. The sequence continues at coordinate 65,451,546 of NC_072740.1, forward strand.
CAAAAAGAAAAAGAAAAAACATTGCTTGCCTGAAATCAGAAAAAATAACGATCATTTAATAGCAAACACAAGCAACAACTTCATATCCTAGAATCCACCCTGCCAATTGCTACAGATTCGTGGAAACCGAGCATCTTTTACCGATTATAATTTAAAAACCGAAAAACTAGCTTTGTCTCACTGTACCCCACGTATCATTGCTTGTGGGGGAACATTTAAAAAAAAAAAACATTGCTTGCCTGAAATCAGACTAATCAGAAAATTCCAAGCTTACGAACAACCAATAATTTAAAAAATATGCATCAAATGACATAGATGATTAATGGATAGAATAGACTAATGGGGCACACCCCCATTAGTTCTAATTTTGTGCCAAATTTGAATTCAATTACTAGACTAGCGGTTCCCAACCTTATTGAGCCCATCGGTTCCCTCTAGATGTTGACTGGCAACAATCCTCCCCCCCCCCCCACACACACACCGTCGTTTCTTTATTCCTTGAAAAAATAACCATACGTTGGTGCTCGTGGCCAAGGATATTATTGAAAATATATATGCCTAATGTAGTTTGAAGTAAAATGTACTTAATAAATCAATTTTATCCAGTCGCTCTAAAATTGAAAATATAAATACTTCATAAACGAAAGTACATTTTTTCTCCTAAACAAACTGATATGTATTTAAAGGGAAATACGTAACTAAGATCATTAAAGTACTTGAAAAACAATTTTGAGTACACACTTAATGAAATGTTTAAAGTGAAAACTACTTTACGCGCGTTAAGCATTTTTAAGAGGGGGGGGGGGGGGAGCCATTCATTTTGTGACTACGTCACCGACATTTAGAATACAGAGCATGCGCGGCTTTTCTGAGTTCCTTCATTACGTTGTTTTTCTTGAGGGACTGCGCAGTCTGTATCGCGTCAGTCTTATGATCCGATTCTTGAGTGAGAACGAACGTCAGTTCGATCCTCATCCGTGCATTTCTAGTTCAGAAGTAAATATGTTTAATATAATATTTTTGAAGTGAAAATTCTTTAGCCGCGTTGGGTAGTTTTTGAAATGAGAAAAAACAATGTTTCTGATATCGGTGAGATAAGTGTTTGCCGTTGCCATTCCAAAAACGGACAGCTAATTGTAATGGTTGCTTTTTATGTTTCACCGGCTAAGTCTACATGCATTACAAGAATTTTTGAATAAAAATTTATTTTTATTTAAATCGGATTTTTATATTTTTAAAAAGGCTTTAGAAACTTTCGTAAATTAATTAATTTATACTTTTAAATATAATTAAACTTAAAATCGATGCTTTAAAAATTTAAAAAAAAAATTGATTTTAAATAACACGTCATCAAAACATTTTCATATCATCCTGCAAAATCAGTTTGATACAGCTGCATATGATTTAAATAAAACTTAAAATAGATTGCGTACTTGTACATGTAAATGCATTAAAACAGGGCAAAGAAATCGGCATTTGACTTTTGCCAAATGTCTTTTCATTCATAAGCTCACGTGTTTCCCTCCTTTTTGAAATGAACCTCGAATTATCTGGCACGTCTCAAAATTCGAATTTCCCGGCATGCAGCTCTATCTCACGGCATGTCCGCTCTTTTCGACATATCGGTTGTTTACGTGAAAGTTCAGTATGCATATTGTATACAGGCGTCCCTCGTAAAACACGGTACTTCTACAACATGGTTTCAATATTACACGATACCAAATTTGCGATTATTATAACACGGTTTCAATATTACACGGTACCAAACTTGAATTTAATACTTCATGGTTTTGATATAACTCGAATGTTATTTTTATAAAAATGGAATTTCATTTTTGGTTTAATACATTATGTTACTGGTTGATAACTCTAATAAGTTTTTACTTTGTTTTTATAAAACTTTGTTTCGATACAACACGGTGCACATCCCTTGATTTACTTTATTTCTAAGTATCGTATAATACAGTTTCTATATAACAGGGAACACGGTTTCTATATAACACGGTGCATCTTATAAATTGATTTTTCTCATGCACATACATAATTAGTATTAAAAATAAGTAAAACTGTTTTTTTTTTAAACGTTTTGTATAACACAGTTTCGATACAACACGGAACGAATTAACCGTGTTATACGAGAGACGCCTGTATTAGTTTTATGCATGGAAAACGGAATAACACAAACTAAGAATTTCTTTTCAAATATTTCCTATATTGCATCAATATTTACTTTATAAATGAACTGAAATAAGTCATACCAAAATGTATTTAATTGATGATCGGAATGCTGATAAATATAAAAACTAGACTGTAGCTGATATTTTAAATTTACAAATTATAAACCCATTACTACACCTCACACACACCCACACAAACGCACACATGCGCGCGCGCACAAACACACCAAATTTATTCTGTAGTTTTCACTTCTGTCGGCAGTCCTATGACTGCCTACTTTTTTTTTTTTAATTGGAATCTGGGGGAAGTAAAACACAGATAGTTGAAATTAAAAATTAGGAGGAAGCATCTGAAATTTATTTGCTTAGTTTTTTACTTGTGATTTTTTTTCTGAGCTCTTAACAATTGGTTTAGTATACGTTTCCTTTTTCGATATACGATGGATTTTTATTATAATTGTTTTATATTTTGAATACACATCGTTCCCTTTCGCCCCTTACGAATTAATAATCCTCTTAAGAAGCCAATTTGCCCCCAGGTAAAGAATCACGGGTCTAGGCTTTAAGCGCTTCACAGACGTAAAGATATACCTTTAAACTTTGTACTTTATTAATAATAATGTTTCAAAAATTATCTTAACAAGACTTAAGTTGAAAAAGTTTAAAATAGAAGTAACTATGTAGTGAGAGAGTAACTAAATTTTTTTTTAAATGTAATTTATATAGATGTGTCCCGAATTTTTTAACGTACCGCAAGATAAATGATGTTGGCAATCCATAACAATATCTCTTTTCTTAGTAAAGTCATATGTCCTGTAAAGAAACACCATTATCGAAAACTGATTCATTCATCTTAAAAGTGAGTCCATTATTGAAAAAATGGCTTCTGCACTAAAGAAAACGTACAGTTGCTTTTTATTGTTGGTTTGGTATAAACTTCCTTATTCTGTTTGAGAAATTCAGTGTGGCTTTAAAAGCATATAAAAGTGATAGCATAATTATTTATTTTTTGGGCTGAAAATGCGTCTTCAAATAATTAATATTTATAACGGAAAGGGATTCTAATGGAAATGTATTTCTTGTGTTTTGCAAAACATGAATCTTAGTTTTAGTGAAGTAGATATCAACATTTGTCATAGAAACTGCGACATGTGTTTAATCACTGAAAACATATTCACGTTAGAAGTATTTTAATCTGAACTCATGTTTAGAGTAAGTATTTCGTGTTGCTGTAACACAAGTGACGTTTAAAATTCAAAGTGTAATAAACACATATTTATTTTGTAAGATTAGTTGAGGCAGTAAAAGGGATGTAATTTCCAAAACTAAAAAATTGGAGATAACCATTACAAATGGCAGGTAAACCTCTCCGCTACCTTGGAGCAAGCTATAGTATTAATAGGTAGAGGAAGACCGCCTATATTGGACCCCCTAAGAACAAGAGGCCCGTGACGCTAAATGTGAAGCAAAAATTTTTTCTATAAAACAAATTAAAAAGTTTGTTAGAATTTCATGTTTTTATACTGGACTTGTAATTAATAAAATAATCAATCAACAAGTAACGTGAAGAAGCACGAATTTCAGTCAAACTGAAAAACTATATTTAACAAAACTGAAATTGAATCTTATTGGATAAAGTTTTATGGGTGGCAGCTTTTAGAAAGTGTGTTTGAAAAAAAAAGCAAAAAGTCAAAATGAATTTCGTTAATTAGTGTTAAAATATGCTCAAAATAATCCTAATTACGTTATTAAGTTACAGTAATAGCTTATATTATGACGTGATAAGTAAAAAGGCTTGCTCAATTACGTATACTTAAATTAGACTACCGGTCCGATATAGGAAAACATTTTCGGTTCAATAAAGGAAAATATGCAATTTTTTATTCTTTTATGTATTCCTTTTCAACAAGTTTCCCAATTGTGCATATAAATAAATTGCTGCAATCCCCATGAGATACTGTTTATATTACTATAAAAGCAATTTTCTCAGTTTACAAATTTTAGTATTATTCTACTACATACAAGTTCTCGAAATAAGATCGAACACGTTTTCAACACAAATCACATCGTAACTCAAGTTATGCAGATCGAAATGTGATGAAACTTCATCCTCAAAGGTTTCAGACACAAATCTTAGTATTTCCACCGGCAGATTGTAGCACAGAACTCTAGGCTAGATTTTAAGCCACCGAACAGTGGGGCGAAAACGACAAAAACCGCTTAAAAGGGTATTTTTTTTCTACATTCAACCAATTGCGGATTAATATGTTTGCACAGGCCTATATCTTAGGCAATCAGAACTGGAATTTTAGAGCCCTTCGTCCACTACAAAGCTACCTCATGGTTCTTCACCTTTAGACGGTGAAGAACCATGAATGAAGGGGATTTAAACAAATAGCTTTTAAGCAATCTGTATATGCTTTTTTTTTAAATCAATGGCGAGTATATTTAATTTCTCTCTTGGCCGGCGATAGTAAAAGAGCAAAAAAAAAAAAAAAAAAAAATCGAATATTCAAACAGATAATTAGTTTTGATCAGCACCGAAAACTGGGGTTAGTTAGTTATTTTTTTAAAAGTTATTTTTTTTCAAAACGCTCTACAAAAAAATTGTCCTCTTATGTCCTTTTAGAAATTAATATTAGTTAGTCATCAATTGTCTGTAGAAAGACCCTGAAAAGAAATTAGCTGCGTAAACCTGCGAACTTTGGACCCCGAGGCGATACAAATCGAGAAAAATCCATTGTAACATGCCTGAGTAAACAAACAAGCGAGAGAGGTTTAAAAACACTTTTAAGCACTTTTTGGCGTTTTCGCCCCACAGTGCACCGGTCCAATTTAAGCAGTGATCCAATTTAAGCGGTCTTCCCCTAGGTGCTGCTATGCAGCATGATTTAGAAAAAATTTCAATGAAAGCCTACCAAGCACTGCAAATTGAAACGCGTTTTGCTCAGAACTCGAAAAGTCCACTTTCATTCCTTTGCTTCTCACTGCCTCAATTATCACATTGATAATTAACCTTTTAATTGATGATGTTAATAAAAAAATTACAAAGTTTTATGAATTGCTATCACTGAAAAATTACTAAGCAAATATTAGTACATTAAAAAGGGCAACATAGCGCTTAAAAAAGCGCTACAGGACAAAGCAGAAAGGTCTAAGTCATGGATCAAAAAGGAAATACTGAAAGAAAAATATAGTACAATAAACGTGCTCAGACAATTGACCCCTGCCATAAAAAACTAAATATTACCGGTAATGCAACATACAACTTTGTTTAAATTTGTCTTTTTAAAAAGTTACTTTTCAAATACCTGGCCGTAAGATTCGGATCAGGGTTGCTAAAAACATTTTTTTTTTTGGGGGGGGGAACGATCTCTCTATAGTTAAAATAATATTAAATACAAAACGTACGTATTCATGTGTTTATGTAGGGATATACTCTGGAGCATTGAGGAAAATAGACACCACTGAGCTAAAACTTCTGTTTTGTAGTATAAATCTGCATCGGAACTTTTCTTTGCATTCAACAGGGTAGAATTCTTTCACTTGGGTGTTTTTTTATGTCAGGATATTGCTCCATCCAATGGCAATCGTTAAATTTCGATGACAGCAAGTGTAAATCTAAAAGAAAAACAACGTGGAAAACAATAAATAAATTTGCAAAGCACGCTTCGAGGATAAAATATATCTCCGTATTTCACATCTTACATTCAAAACACCTTGAAAATACAACATTTAACACAAATTTCAAACACCGTTACGTCTTTCTTATTCAAGGAATCATAAAAGAATATTTTTATTTCGATAAAAATTCAAATATCTTGTTTTCCCTCAAAATAATTCATACTCGTAACCGATGCATAGAAATGAAAGGGAAATTCCCAGATGATTTGCATCTAAGCAAGACTTGCTATGAGAGTATCTGTTTATAAATTCAGGTGTAGACGAAAACGTGACGGAAGGTAAGAGAGAACAAAAAAAAAACGAGATTGCAATCTTTGAATAAGTAAACTTTACTCAGTGATTTTATTCTTTAAAAAAATTTTGATTTTTTTTCCAATTCTTGAGTTTACGGTTATTCATAAGTAAAGTATATTATTCAAATAGTCTCATACATCGCAGAATGTTTCCTTCATTAAACTATGAGTTTAAAAAATCTATGTTATTTTCACTTTTCACTTTTTAATTTTTTTTTTTTAATCTCATGACACCACGCACACACACACACATGTATATTATATAATACAAGTAAGACATTTCTTTTTTTTGTTGGAACTTTTGATAGAATTTAACGATGTAAAAAACAACATAATAGATAGTGTAGTGTCAGTGCTGGAAACAAAAACAGTAAAAACATGTTCCGGAAAAAAACGAACTATCAAGAATTCAAATACAAAATTTTAAAATATGCAAAAGGAGAAAAACAAATACAAAATAAGACCAAATAAAGTACGCGAAGCAGGAACTGACACTTCACTTGCTTTTTAAGTTATGGTCGAGACGAAAATTATTCTTTCGAGTATTAGGTAGCGTCCAAGGCAGGAATGCACTGGTGCTGCAACGCATGGAAACTTTTGTGCTGCGACTATTCAAAAATCACAAATTTTTAGTCTAACTTTAAGCGTTCATTTTTTTTCCAGTTCCTTTATACATTACTTGTTTCGTAATTGGTGAACTTGTCGAGCGTAACCCCTCATCGAGTCAATCCCCCACCCCCTCCTCTAAAGCAGTTAGTCTTTTATCCAATGATGCACAAAGTCGACGGACGGAAGCTTCTATTTACAATCTGCTTTAGATGAAATGGATGTAGATATCTTTAAAAATGTCCGTCTGAACCATTGCGAAGAGATAAAATGGAAGGAGTTAAGATTTGCATTCATAAAACAAAGACTCCAAGTCACGTGACAGTTTTCAAGGCTAAGCATTGGGAAAAAACAGGTTTCTTCCCCTAGTTTCACGCAAACGTTTCGATCCTTCTTCGCTGTCAAGTCACGTGACTTGAGATCTTTGCCTAAGCGTTTACTAAGCCAATGATTGAACTTGCTCCCTCCCTTTACTATTTAATGTTCTAAGGTCTGAACTCTTAAACCTTGAAATATGACGGATCTAGTTGCTTTCGAATCCGTGCTCATTGCCATTGTCTCACATCATTGGCATTCCAGTATGGGAAAATTTGCTTGCACACTCGTGGTTGATTGTTTGGTTGGTTTGATTGATTTTAATGGCGCAAGAGCCCTTGAGGGCTATACTGCGCCAAACGATTCTTTTATACTATTTATTTTCATTCAAATTCAAAATTTGGAAATGATTTTTAAAATAACGTAATTTGAATTAAAAGGCATAAAACATCATGTAGTTTAAAATATAAAGTCGTTAAAAACATGTAAACATTAAAATCATTTGGAAAAAATAGATAAAACCATAGCTTGACAATAAACTTTGAAATAAAAGAAAAGGACAAATTCACGTAATGTGACATGGTTGCGGGCTTTAAATAATGAATTAGATTCACTAACATGTATAGCTCTTCAGTCAACATCTTTACAATCAGCTAGCTTTTGGCATGAAGACAAAACCAAAGAGACAACAACTGCATGAATGTGTGATTGGCTGAACGACCACTTGTACAGGGTTATTGTACCTCGAGTTACGGTGCAATATTTGTGAACAATGAACATGGCTTCTACATACGTAGTACACAAGGAAAAGTGACAAAATTTGAATGTCTAAAATATCATAGAGTCATTTGTAATAAACAAAATTTTCTCGAGCTACTATTGTTTTAAAATAATATTAAAATTGTTTATACATAAAATGTTAATTTATTAAATGGGAAGAATAAAAGAAAATGATGATGAAACCATTGGAGATTTTTTTTAGTGCATTAAACGTTTTATAATTACTTTTATTTCATTTTTTTGCAAACGGTATTTTTTAAAATTCAAATGCAGAAAAATTCATTTAGAAAGTAAACCAGCTGCACTTAAAAACTGAACGCATTTTTCTGAAGTGCATATAAAGAATGTTATGAATATAAATGAACTAAAATAACAATAACAATTACTCTTTACTAGTTTTCCAAGTTTTAAGTATCCTTTTCAGGAAGGCACACATCATTTAAAATAATTTTAAAGTAACAATGGGTTCATTTAGCTGAAAAACGTCATTAAGGTCTTAGTTTCTTCGACATAATGAGTTTCATTTAATTCTTACAATTTGTTTAATTAGTTGCAGTTTAGATAGCGAATATCTTAAACGTTCATTTATAATTCAAAAGTATTACAAAATGATTTTAAAAAAAAATATTTTCGAGTTTTTTTTTTTACATTAATGGCGTTGTGCTGTTTTAGGTAAGCAAATGTAGCTCGTGTTCATTATGCGCACGTGCGTTTTCTGAGCAATTTATATTTCGCTTGTTTTTAGAGAATAGATTTATTAACAGTAATATGTTGCAGTAAAAGTTAATGACTAATTAAACAACATTACTCAGTAAAAAACAATTTTAATTTCTAAATAACTTTTGGAAAAAGGTTTTTCTAAGTAGTTTCTTTAGTATTAATAGTACATAATAAAACACACATGTTAAATACTTTCCTGCAATTTTACGGTAAAAGTTATTGGCATTCATGTTGCCTCTAACTTTACTGTAAAATCTTATTAAACTGCAAAATTTTAATGTAGAAAAATCGAGAACGCTGTGGCTAATAGTACTGAATAAAAAGTAAAAATTGCACGCAGTTGGATCTGAACCTGCGTCGTCATGATCCGAGACCGCTTCGTTATCCACCATACCTAGTGGGTGGGCACGGGGAGTGAACGGGGATAGAGAAATATATGCCTCGCATCATTATTCACGTGGTGTATAAATTGGCGTTGCAATGGCTTACTTTTCTCCCGTACAATTTACTTTAAAAAAAAATCTGCACTGCGAAAACTCTATTTTTCCGTAATAGTTACCTGAAACATTTCCTGAACTTTCAACACGAACACACACAAACACACATAAAGGAGATAGAGTTCAGTTGATGCAGGGTTAAGTGGATACATGAGTTTAAATTATCGAGTGCGTTTGTGTCAAACAGCGAGTCTTATGGGGAAGATATGACCTACGTCGGCGAGAGAACGTGCCTCTTTTTGTTTGACAGTTAATTTAAAGAAATTATTTTTCGTGCTCCTCAAGTCAATTTTTACGGTTTGCTCTCAACTGTGGTATGTTTGTAATTATAGTACATAAGCAAGATATTACTGTGTTAATTGACTAGGACTCATGATTTTACTTAAGAGAAATTGATCGTATTAGCAGTTGTTTTTCGAAGTTTTTGAAATAATATATAGTTGCTTAGCTCAAGGTGATACATCGCGTATGGATGAAGTTTATACGTGAAATAATTTTACTCCAAAGATTTAAAGTGTTTTTCTTTTTCCAGAAATTCGTAGAAATGGTCACAAAAAATCAAAGAAAGGTGATTCCTCTTGAAATAATTGAACTAATCAGAATCTAAATACAATTTTAGCTTAAATTTTTGCATTTAATGATTTTTTTCTTATTTATATGTGTCGTTTAATTAATGAATAAACATTGAAGTCAATTGAATCATAAATGAGTGAAATATCAGGTTTGAACCTTCGGTTGGCTTAATTTAGCACAATTACCTTTCGAGAAAAGTTACGCAATAGCTATATACTTTAAAATTTCTTAAAAGATTAAATTACCATCACCTTTTAAAAATATCTTAATAAGAATGAGAAAGAAAAAACAAACGCAGTAAATGCCAGTCTTAATCAATCCACTGTATGGTAAATAAACCTTCCCTAGATAATTTCAATCAGGCCACTTCTTTGCTCATTTCCGTTTTTCTCCTAAAAACTTTAAAATATTTCTCTTTTCACGCTGTAGTCTCTACTTCAGACCTTTCTTATCTCTCGGTATCAAAAATAGAACTTCGTTCGTGTAACTTTCCTCTTGTCATCCGGCAACGTTTCCAGTCCTGTTCCGTTTTTAAACCTTTACACTACGATTGACAATTGTGGCTCTGGTTTTTTATCTCATAATTGCTTTTAGCTTTATGATCCTCTGGGTAAATTTTATAATGCATCTGTCCAAGTTTAACTAGGTTGTTTAAAGCTTTGTATAGGTTTTGCTATTTAAGAGTTTTTGCTTTATGAATCTGAGAAACCCACATCAGAAATACATAATATTAATGGCTTGGCGACATTTTGCAATTTCAATAATGTTATCATTAATGACACATTTTTTAAATCATCAAAATGTATTTTCCAAAATGTACGTGAATAATTTCTCTGAATTCATTCAAAGATACGAGTTAACTCTACAAATAAAAAGAAAAAAAAATGAAAAAAAAAAAAAAACACTAAAAGAACATTCCCACTTGGTCTTTTCAGAGTGCGTTCTCTTCATTCTATCTAATTACAGTTCGCAAGTACTCTCGAGCTCCGTTGAGTGTGATAATGTGCGTGCTCGGAAAGTCCAATTCAAGTAAAAATTCGACAAGTAGTATTTTCTCAAAGAACCACTAGACAGGCTAACATGTAGAAACTCTCGATAGAAAAGACATTTTTCCGGATTTATAAGGGACACAAATGGCATGTTTGATTTCGAAGCATTAATTAGGACACATCAAAAACTATTTATTTTTCTGTATGTTATACTCGAATATTGTTGAAGATATACATATTGAAATTAATAGTGAAAATTTTAATTGTTGATGTAACTTTAATTGTAGAACGCACTTTTTCTAAGTTGTAAATTATCCGCAGCAGCTCAGATTAGATCTTTGAAAAGATTGTAGTTGCACCCGTTTACAGCAATGCCGAAGGAACAAAGTTGAATCACATTTGGCGACTTAGTCACCTACGCGAGCGAAACAGAGAAGTTCCACTATTGCTATGCCAGTATGTTGCTGTACAATTGCCAAGTCACTATATTTATTATGTAAATGAAGGTGTTTTATATTAATATGGTCACTATAAACGTTGCAAAGTATCTGAATAGTAAACAATTTATGGGAAAGTTGTTAAATAATAGGTGCTTTCTAAGATACTAGCTGAAATGACTCCCTTTTTACATGACATCTCACACCTTCTTACGGTGGAAGTGAGACATGCATTTTGGTTTTTGGTGAGCTTTCAAAGTGACTTGAGTTGCTTTGAGAAAAGGATGGTACGGCTGTGATTTTGTTTCATTCGACTTGACTTGCTTTGGCTCGATGTGACGGGCGCACTGCCATGTTCTCAGATAAATAATTTCTTAGTAACAAAAATTTGGAAACAAAAAAACATTTAATAAGTAGGAGAATGTGGGGCAAAGTGAAATGGTTAAGATGACTGAGTTTTTCAAAGTGAAAATCGGAAACTTGTTTTGGAAATTACAGTATACTAAGAAAGAACATTGTATTTTATTCAAAACTTGCATTGATACATTGTTTTTTATTTTTGGCATTAAATTTGAGTCTTCAAAAATAAGTACAAATCTTTCACTGTTTCTTTTTTTTTTTTTTCATCTGGCAAAGTGAAAAAAAAAATATTTCTCTAATGAAATATTTTCAATTCGATTATAAAATATAGTTTTGATCAAAAGAATCAGTAAACGAAAGGTTGAATGAACAAATGAAAAGATAATATAACGATAAACGAATAATTAAATGAATAAATCAATTAATGTACGAAGAAAAATAAATGAACTAGTAAAAGAATGATTCAATAAGAAAATAAGTGAATGAATTAATAAATAAGTGAATTACTAAATGAAAGAATTCAAATGAATGAATTAATTAATGAAAACGTAAGTGATTTATAATAAATGATTAAGTGAATAAATGAAAAAAAAAATATTTAACTTTGCCCCATCCACTTTGCCCCGCATGTAATTGACTAATTGTACAATTTATTTAATATTCAAATAAGCTTAATATTAAATACATTAATACCGCATTGAATATTAGGAGGTTTCAATTAATACTTAAAATGTTAATAACAAGAACGTTATCATTTTATAGTAAAAAAAATAGTTTTGAATTACAACAAAATATTACAATATGAGTAGCATTTTTTTTTAATTGCCTATATTACCAAATGCTTTAATCTTTTGGCGATATATTTTTCCTGACTGGAATAGACTACATATGAAACTATATAGTTAAAATAATACCAGATAGATGGAGCTGAAAGCAGAGGAAATATTTCACCATTTCACTTTGACCCGCTATTTCACTTTGCCCTATGTTCCCCTACTATTTTACTGTTTACAAATCCTATCAGAAATATATTCCTGCCTGTATCAAGAAAAATTTTAAATATTGTAGTTAATGAATTCGATTTAAATCAGGAATGACCGAGGCAATCTAATGTTAGCATCCCATATATTCTAAGCAAACATAACAAAAAGTTAATAGAATTGAAGCGTATGAAAGAAAATCATTAAAAATGTAAAACATGTTAGGCACAAACTTATAAATTATCAAATAGAAAATAGTTTTGTGTTTCTCTAAACCTCAAATGAGGCAGTGAGAAGCAAAGGGGGGTAAGAGGACATGTTGAAGTTTTGAGTAAAACGCGTTTAAAGATAAGGTCCAAGGTAGGCTTTCATTGAAAAGTTTTTCTAAATCTTGCTGTATAACAACACTTACCGGGGCTACTAGTACTACCTCTTGCCCCAAGAAAGAGCAGAGGGATTCACCTACCATTTGCACTGGTTATCTCCAAATTTTTAATTTAGCCACTTGCATCCCTTTTCTTCTCACTACCTCAAATAATTATTTCTGCTTTACTTCTTTGCCATAGTCATTACGATGTTGACAAGAAATAGGTAGTTTTTTTTATTAATTTCGTTCGAAGTGAGTTTGAATTAATATCTTCTTTAATGATCTGTGGAATAGAGGAATTCCATTTTCCAGCATAGCTGAAATAACAGGAAAGAACGTTTAGTAGTATGAAAACAGGTTAATTGATGTTTTCTTTACTTTAACGAGCGTAATGACTTCGAACTGCTTGAAAAATGGGGAAATAATTTTAATTATGTTTTTTATGTATTCTTTTGAATTGATTTTTCGATAAATATCATCTACATTTTGGTACTGATATAAGAATAAACAAATTTGGTGCGTCACAAAAACTCTTTGACACTTTTTCTATAAAATTTTGCATTTTACTTTCAAAGATATGTACTTATTTCAAGGTACTTTTAGTTTCATTCTTGAATTGGGATTCTTGAATTTGATTTTAAGACGTAATCGCATATTAAATAAGTTTTCTTAGTAAGACATTAATCTTTCCAAGTATTGGTATTTAAATCGACCTATACTTTCATGATTTTTCTATCCTCTTCATAAATAAATGGATGGATTGCAGCTTGAAAACATGGGTGTTAATCTTCCATTTATCCAATCTCAATTAGTTTGTGAAGATAAAATGAATTTTGTTTGAATAGGCAAACACTCTTGTTAAGTTTTAGTTGTTCGTTTTTATGCCTTGTTGACGTAGGAATGTTTTCCAATTAAGGCTCAAGAAATGCTCCAGTTCTCCTTAAACTTCTTATTGTAAAATACTTTTGCTGTCGGAGAACTTGCCACAAAGGAGGAGAGATTCTGTAACTAGAAGCTATGGTTTAAAAATTTCCCATTTAAGGTTAGAAAAATTCCCCAGTTCTCCATAATTTTATTATTGTAAAATATTTTTGCTGTTAGATAACTTACCGTAAATGAGGTGAGTTTCTGCAACAAGAATCAATGGTTTTAAAATTTCATTTTCAGAAAACGAGTTCCTAATTTTGCTATATTCGGGTAAGTGTTTAAGAAAATGCGCTTGTGGCGCATATTATTAAGATTGTTGCATACATGCACCATGTATTTTTTTAACCATAAAACAGCAAAATTTTTAGAGGTTTGGTAAAGAGAAAAAGGGGATAAGTCCAATTTTCCGAAATTTTAATGAATGTTTTTGAAGACAGCATTTAATGCAGCTAGAACTTACTTGCATCTAATGCAAAAAACTCAATTGTCGAGCAACAAGAAGACTGATAAGTTATTGTTTAAGAAATACGAACGCGTGCAAGTGCCGAAGAAAATGTGCGCACATATGGGACGACTTCTAAAAAAAAAGTAGGTACGAAAGCTGCATTCAAGAAGCATTGTTCAAAAGTAAGTTTTTATTCACTTTTGATCCAAAATATACCTACACAATAGAGAACGTTATTTCAAAGAATATTGAATAATCAATGCATCTTACAATTGGAGGGAATCTCTTTCAGCATCAGAAGTGTCTAGACGTTCCCTAAAGGATAGGTAGATGAAATTAAAGGTTAATGCAACTTGATTCCAAAGTCAAAGCTCCAAGTATTAGGATAGAAACAGAAATAGTTAGTAGTTTTATGTTTCCCTTTGGATTGATTTTCTTAAAGACGACAGAAGAATTTATGTAAGAATATTGATTATGAAAAATTAACACTATATTTGAATGATATTTAAATTAGCTAAAACAATACGCATTTTCTTATGATGATTGATGACCATAGATTAGGGTTTATGAAATTTGAGTATAATAACGTACTGTCCTTAAATTGCGTTCACGGTCGTTTTGCTTTCTTCAAAATAAGGTTGATTGGGGTAAATGGGACACCTTTTGATAACAGTTCGTTTTTGAAACCTTATACGAAAGTTTTGAAACAAAAAATAAATAAATGAATAAATAAACTCATTGTCTTATTTTATCTTGGACATTATTAACGAACAAAGGTTCATCATTATTTTCTGAAATAATGCTCTAAATATTCTTAACGATTATATTTTTTAAAACCTCGGATGGGTGTCCCACTATCCCCATAGTAAGGGGCAAATAGGTCACCCCCCGTTTATTTAAATTTAATTGAAACTCATCTAAAAAAGATGTAAGAGGGCCTTACATGATAAAACATGAACATTTTTCGTAGACTTATTTTTTTGTAAATGCATCCATTTATAAGATATTTACGGTCTCTTAAATCTGTATCGCGGAAAATTTTGAAGCAGAAGACAAAACAATTTCATTTGTGAAATGTATAGAAATTCTTAAAGTATATATTTTATTTTTACATATAAAGGTGCGTTGAATAAACGTACTACAGTTAATTAAGATCATATTTGGTAAATTTGCCAAAACTGTTAGTTGAAAAAGAAATTGGGAATACTAAATGACTGCGTCTTTGTAAAGTTGGCTAAGGACGAATCATTATCACTTCATCCGCAGTAATTATTTCAACATCAGCTGCACCATGCCAATAAAAAGGTGTTACTATTTCTATTCGTTCTTGCAAATTCAACAGTATGTTTTAATGTTTATCATCATCTTCCAACGTTAGACCTATACAATTCTTTATTGTTTTCTTTTATGTAAATTTCACAAATACATAATCACCAGCTTTAGCAGTTTTTGTAACTGAGCTATGAATTCTAACTAAGTCATTATAGTTGTCTTATATGCCACTTATACAAATATTTCTTTGGAGTTGCTTTTGATTTTCAATCCTCACTATTATGGGGGGGACCCACTTACCCCTTATAGCAAAAATTTACGGAATAAGTAGGAACACAAACAATTCTTAATAATATTTTATTCAAAATTCTTGTTGCAGTATGCGCTTTACGTTAAAGTATACATAAATTGTTTAATAAATATAAAAATAAAAGAAAAACTAACAGGGTAACACTGCTTTGAAAAATTTTGCTTGGACACGAAAAAAAATATTTTTGGATTTTTTTTTTTTTTTTGAGCAATCACGATTGCTTATTGCTTTCATTTGACTGTTTTTGATGTCCTATCATTTTTCCCACCGCCACCCTCCACAGCATCACCGTCGACCGGGTCCTCACGATGCTGCACCTCTAGCGAAAACCGTCTCCAGGTTTCGTCAATATCCTACACTTACACGCATACATACATGCACCTGCACACATATACATATATACACCTACACACATACAAACACACATACACACACAAACACGCACACACACTCACATACACACAACTACCCACACACTCATGCCTGCACACAGACACAAACACACATGCCTACACACACATACCTGCACACAGACACAAACACACATGCCTACACACACACATACCCTCCACACACAAACACACACGCTTACATATACACACACTCGTGATTGCGAAAAACATAATTTGAATTCAAGATGACAAAATTCAAATTATTTTTTTTTTCTTTTTTGAGCAATCACGATTGCTTATTGTTCTCACTTGACTGTTTTGATGTCCTATCATTTTATTTTCCCACCGCCACCCTGTGCAGCATCACCGTCGACCGGGTCCTCACGATGCTGCTCCTATAGCGAAAGTATTCTCCAGGTTGGATCCATGTCCTACACACACGCGCATACATACACAACTACACACGCACACACACACAAACACACATACACACAAACACATACACACACAGACACCTACACACATACACAAACACATACACACAACTACCCACACATTCATGCCTGCACACAGACACAAACACATGCCTACACACACATACACATACCCCCCACACATACATTCATATACACAACTACCCACACATTTATGCCAGCACACAGACACAAACACACATGCCTACACACACATACACATACCCCTACACACAAACACACATCCCCCCACACACAAACACACACGCCTACATACACACACTCGTGATTGCGAAAAACATAATTTGAGTTCAAGATGTCAAAATTTAAATTAATTTTTTTTTTTTGACCAAGTTCTATGATCTAGAAAAAAATTCTACGAAACCCATATATGAATGCCTCACTTGCCAAATCGATTAACTCCGTGAAACAAAAAGTAGAGAAAAGTTATGAAGAAGATTGTGTTATAGATAGAAGTAAATAGGCCATCGTGTTACATTTTCTGCCATCATACAGTCAGAAATGTACTGAACCAGAACTTTAATATAAATTCACATGCTAAGCATTAGTTAAGCACCATTGAAGCATAAATGATGATTTTTTAAAGAAGTGGAGTTAATTAATTTGTCAACTGAGGCATCCATACATGCAAAACTATTTACTGTGATGAACTATGACATGATCAGTCTTAAACAGTATAAAAACCATATGCATATTTCTATTCTAGGGGGTTGACCGACTTACCCTAATGACCCACTTACCCCAACCAAACCTACTTGATAAATAAACTAGCATGTTACAGGCATTCATTATCCCTAGTTGAATATCGTACTTCATTTGTTTTTTAGATTGAATCAACTTTGATATTTAGACTGATTCTAACACTATGTTGCAAAATTATGTTTATCCGAAAAGAATATTCAAAGATAATTTTTATTTTAATATGAATTCTTCCCCTCATCTAAACTTTCTTTTAAAATTTGTAATTATGTTGATTTATTACTTGTAAATGCCTTATTATACTTGTCTTCGCAAAAAAATTGATGAATGCATAATCAAGAGTGCTTCGTTCAATGACCGTACTTCTAACACTTACGAGTTGATTACACATAATTTCTTAGGCTCTTATCCAGAAGTTATTCTGTGTCGAAAAGGTAATCTTCGCGCCGCAGATAATCTGGGATTTCACTTTGACTCGACTTTGAAGTTTTTTTTTCCCTCTAAGCTGATACTTACGGCTGGAACATTTGATTGTGAATAAGAGTATAAGATTTGTTAGAGTAACTTACAACAATTGTCGGAAATTCAAAAGTACTTTAATTTGCCTGTCATATACATGGAAATCACTCAAAATGTCTGATATATTAAAGAGGGATTGATAAGTTATGATTAATAATCAACAAATTATATTGCAAGTATCATATAAGTCATTCTCCAGAAAGTGTAACTTTTGAACAAAAATATTTTTTTGTGATCAAAACCTTTTGTTTTCTATTTTTTTTTCATTCTAACGTGAAACTGTTACATCCGAAAAGTAACCATAAACAATTACCGTACTGAATTATAATTATTTTATTCATAAATTTAAAAAAAATAATAAAAATTACCTTGTTCACGTAAGTGAGCTTTAACTCACAGAGGTGATATAATAATTAAATTAAAAATTACTGCGGTAAAATATATTATAAACTATTAAGCAAGTTAGATACAGAATAAAATGAAAATTTGAGTATACAAAAATAATTTAATTCAACATCAAATAATCAAATATGTCTAAATGAACTCTGAAATCATATTGATTTCGCTTGTTCATTAAGGGATGACTTTAAGTCATAAACTGACTAATATAGGTACTGACGTTGAGTAAGTACAAAAATTGAACGAACCTTGGAAAAAAAAACAAGTAAATAAAATAATATAAAAATATGGACTCCGGTACAAAAAAATGGTGAAGGTATCATTGAGATGTTGTTTTACCTGCCTTCATTCACGACTATCTATGAATTGTACTGACTCTACTGAAACTAGGAACAGCAGAAGTGGGACAGTATATTCCAATATCATTTTTTTTTCTTCAGACTTCTTGAAAAAATACTTTTTGCTTCATTCGGAGCATTTTTTTTTTTTTTTTTTTGTTTTTTCCAATGGTCTTATTCACTTTTTTTAATGTAGTCCTGGAATTTTACCAGCCCTTTTTCTGAGATAATATCATTCTTTCATTTTACGGTTCTGTTCTTCAGATTTTTGTGGATATTCGTAATCGATTCGCATAATTTTGTCTTGCAGTTTTTTTTTCTTCACATTTCTTTCCCTTTTTGGCTGCCATTAATTGGATTCCTCTTCCTTTTATTTTTAATGCATTAAATGCTAATTTCAGAACATTTGTTTTTCCTTTGCCATTCTAAAAAATAAAAAATAAAAATCTTCTAGTGTTTAAAAATCGAGTTCATTTAATATCAATGAATTAATTATGTTAATTGTGCACACGGTGAGCAATTTTTGGGATTACTTCGAATCAAATTTTAAGCTCTTGCTTAAAATACAGCTTAAATTTTAGTCATCATTTTAGATAAATTCAAATATATGTTTTAAAAATGCATATTATCAATATATTTCTAAATTACTAAATTTGAAATTTGCTGATGATTCATAATATTAATAAACTGTCAAAAATTGACGCATTTAACTTCCGTAACAATAATATTGACAAGAACTGTTACGGATATGAGGAATTTTCCATTATAAACAAATGAATACATTTTTAAGGGAAGTAATTTTTTCTTTGTTTCTACAGTCTGCACAACTTAAGAATATATAAACATGTAAACTTCTTTTTTTAAAAACATAATTTGCCTACCTGAACTTTAAGTTCACGGAAGTGAGAATTCAAATTAACCACACTGCAAATAATCAAACACTTTTTGAACACTATTTGCACACGTACACTTGTCCCCTTTTTAAGAACACTATTTTTGTAATAGTTATTAGAACCTTTTTGTAAACACATGTCATACAACTTTTTGAACACGTACATTTGTCCTCTTTTTTAGAACACTTTTTCCGGTCAGTTTTCAAAACACTTCTAGAAACACTGTTCGGAACATGTATATCCTTTTTAGCGCACTTTTTAGACATTTCATGGACAGTATAAGAGAATGGTTTTTGAACACTTGCGCTAAACATTTTGTGGTACACGATTTAGTACAGTTTTTAGGATATGTTTCGGAACAATTACCGATCACTAATATCCTCTCAGAATGTGTACTACCCAAGTATAAAAGAAGCTTATAAAAAGGAAAAATACTCACTAAATTCATTTTTGTTGATACTGCAGGCTTGATGATGGGTTTTGGCTTTGAGTGAATATGATTATTAATCTGTATTATTAGTATGAAAATTTAAAATCTAATGGCATCTCAAAACCAATGGAATAGTTTTCAGCAAAATAACAAACGAGCAAAAAAAGTAGCAGGAAATTGTACTTTTTTCATTTCCTTTTTTATTGTCATTTCTATAGTAAATCATATTTACTATAGAAATGACAACTAAATTTAAAATATAAATTTCCATAAGTAAGTTTTCAAAGCCAATCAATAATGTAAAAAATAAAGAAAAATGTGTCAAAAACAAATGATGACATAAATTAATTTAAAAAAAAAATCCTCAAGAATAAAAACTTTTTTATTACTGTCTATAAATCTAATTTGTTTACGTTCCTACTATTTAGCTACTCAGTAGTCTACATGCTCGGTTTATGATCAATGACCATTAAAAATTAGTATTCTTTTATACCATTAAAATGCAATGAAAATCTTTAATAACTAATCATTTCTGTGAAAGTTCACTGCAAAGATGGAATTACCAATTAGTTAGAATTTAGTTTTTTTTCCTTGTGCAAAGGACAAGAGTAAATACATTAAATAAAATTAAAAAAAAAAAAAAAAACAATTTCATATGAATTAGGCCAAAAAATTTCATTTAACTCATTCCCTGGAATGTTTAGTGTTTTCGACCCGTCTGCAAGTGCATATGAATGTACTGGCAATCAAAATGCCCATTTTTGATAACTACTGAATTCATTATCACGAGTTTTCTCGTGACGTCAGTAAGTACGTATGTATCAGAGGTGAATTCGTAAATGTTCTAGTACCAGAAACGCTAATGATAAATGATTGAATAATGATTTTTGGCCAGTTTTGTGTGGATGCAGAATTATTTTTCTTGAAAAGTAACGGCGTTCCAGTAAGATCAAGCTCGAATTCACCCCTGGTTTTAATGCATCAAGCATAACTGAAAAACTGCATTCCGTAATAAGTTGTATGTAGACTGAGGGGAGTCTGGTTGTGCATCTCCGTTTTTGGTGTGCACAGAGGTTCCAAAAGAAGCGTTTACACTTTTTCTTTTTTTGAACCAAATCGGTGTAGTTTTCAATGACGACTAAGAGGCATATTTTTTCTCGATTATGATCGATTCGATCAAATTCTATCTACCAGTCACGTAGCGAGACATTTTCTTATGAGTAGAGTAAAGAAAATTTCTGGCTTCACTTTTGGTTGATAGAATTCGTTCGATTCGAATCATCAAGTATGTTAGGTTGAATGTGCCCCTGAAATGATATTATGAATGGACGCCCACTTGGTGAAAAAATTGAGCGACAAATATTTCACTAGGTACTGTTTCTAAATTGCTATTTCAGAATGATTTTTTGGGACAATTACTTCTGCAATAAAATTTTGTGAAAATCTGATTATTAGGTTGATCAAAAGTTATTAAACGTAACTTGCTTTTTTTTTAATGGAATGCTGTTTACCAGTAGCGTAGTGAGAAATTTCAACTGGATGAGGCAATGCAAATTTTTGGCTGTGCTATTGGTAGATACAATCTTATTCGATTGGATCGAATTATGTTTGAGTTGAATGGGCAAATTCAACTTAAAAAGTTCTCAGTTGTACTTGATTTTTTTCAGTGGTGCGATTTTCTTTAAATAAAAACACGAGTTTTCAGAAATTTCTGATCAAACTCGCCTAATTATACTTTGAAATAGAGAGTGCTGTTTAAAAAGTTAAATTGTCACAAGGAAGAAATAAGTTCCGTAATGCAGCTAAAAATTAAAACACGTATTTAATTTACATTTTAAACTGATGGACTTAGAACCTCTGAACTCCCTATTTTGCAGTTTACTAAACACATCTTGCCGTAAAACAAAATATTTTTAAAGTTAACCTAATTGACATAAATACACATTTTAAAATTTACATCACATTGCTGAAAGTAGAGTATTGCGGAATCCTTATCGTCTTTGGGCAAAAGTTTAATTAATTGAGTGTTGGTCAACTCTGACTTATTTTGTTTCAGTCGAACGTTTAGTTAATTTTAGTGTGGTAGGTTCATTGTTTCAAAGCTTTTCAAATAAGAAAAAAATGAATTTCAGTTTCAAATGTCTGGAAATTTAAATGCAAATGACGTCAGAAAAAAGTCTTACTTAACTCGAGCTTGAACAGAAGTATTTTCATTTCTTTTCAATAAAAGGAAATCTTGAAACGAAAATGCGGAAATGGTTTAGTTTTACTACTTAACAGTCATTTAATTCAGTATTTTTTTAATTAATTTATTTGACACCTGTACAGATTTTAAAATTTACATCACATTGCTGGACAGTTGTATTGCAGAATCTTCGTTTTTACATGCAAGTCAATTCCATTGTAAAATTCCATAAAAATTTAATTTATAAAAGTTATTTTTTACATTTATAAACTTTATCAGTTGAGCACAAATAATATATGTCCCCTTTAACACTAATTCCTCTTGGATAATATTTTTCTAGAATTAGACTCCCACCCCTCTCCTCCCTTCCCTTTTATCATCAAATATAGCTGAAATGTTTTTAAGATATCATTTTTTTTTTAAAATTTACGGCGAGATTCTCCGAGTCTCCTTCCTCTAACGTCTTCAAGTTCAGCTTAAAACTATACTTTTAAAATTAAATTTTGAAACATTGAGGTTGGATATCCCTTTAAGTCCCCTAAAAATGTTCTTAATTCTTCACCTCTGAATCGTTTTCGGAGGGGATCATTCATGGAAACTCTTACCCTTATTGTTTACTAAAGACCAATCTAAAATTGCAATTTTAAAACTCCAGTTTAATTCATTTTTCTAGAACCCCCCCCCCCCCCCCTCGTTTTCTCACCTTTACATCACTCAAAGACAGCTTAATCGTTATTTTCAAAACATCAGCTTCAACAAATATCGCGAGAAGGTATCCCTACACCTTTACCCGAACATTAAAAATATGGCCTAGAATTGCGTTATTAACGCTAAAGTTAGAATTTTTTAATTAAAAGCCCTGAAAATTCCGAATATTCCAGTCTGTGGCCCCCTGAGCCTCTCTTTTATAGTGTTAAATAGTTTGCATGAAATATATGTATAAAATTGAAATATTTCTTTAATATCTGCAACAGAATGACCTTTTTTTTATCCAATAATTACACGTTTTTCGTCAAAATTTTCATCATATGTTTTTTAATTTCAGTTCATCAAGTTGTACATTTTTCTTAAATAGGACCTGGTCATTTTTCAAAATATAAAATTTTTTATAAACGTGTCGAACAGCAAATTGAAAAATTGATTTAAATATGGCAAAAAAAGGTAAATTTCTCAGAACTATCTTCTAAACCAGTGGCTTTAAAACTTTTGTTTCCCTGTCCTATTTTTGAACAATTCCAGGTCCGATATATGTACTGAGACACACATACATTTATACAAGCCTATATAAGCTTTAGTAGTTTCAGAAATCAGATCAACATAGCTAATATAACTTTTTGCATATATTTCGAGCTCAGAGTAGAAATTGAAAATAAGTTTTTTTGCTTTACTATGTATTTGTGTTAAATTTAAATTGTGAGACTCGAATTTCATAAATTTATAAAGTGTAACAAATAACAATAAAGGTTTGGGATCCTTGTTCCAAGCATAATCGATGGTCAAACATCTGGATTACAATTGCATAATTTTTAAATTTAGTTATTTAGATTCTTCTACAACTTAAACAGTATGATGAATGTTTATTTAAAACAAAATGTGAATGCTCAGAGATGTGCAAGTGCTTAATGTACAAATGCTAACGCATAATGTACACAAAATATGGAGCTCAACGATCTGCGAGTGCTAAATCAATTTTCAAATGTTTAAGCATAATGTAATGAATAGTAATGGAAATAAGTAACTTGCGTTAAATTATTACAAACCAGACCAAAACAGTTACAGATGAAAATTCTGAAATCGACATCAATGTTTACTAATACTTTCTGCGTAGCTTCGCAGAATTTGGCACACATGATGAAATACGTCACAATTTCGTAGCACAAAGTTCTTTCAATTAAGTTTTTGAGTGAGAGTAATGAAAAAATGTAACAAAATTTCCAGTAAAAATAACTTCATTTAATTTAATACTGTATGCATACAGTATATAGTACCAATCTTCATCTAGCCATTCTCATTGCAGCAAAGAAAGCAATGATTTTACAAGTGTGCCCAAATGTGACCAAACATGTTTTCAAATGTGTTGACGAACCATCTGCTGCCTGTACTCGTGTGTTGGCACTAGAGGTTCAGTATCCAGAACACATTCCGAACACTTTCCTTCTGGCGGAGCTTATTCAGAATACTTCATAGCGCACATTCACATATTAGGATCACTTTTTCTAAAACAAAGTGTTCCAAATTGTGCAGGTTTATTTGCAGTGCATACATTGTTTGAAAACAAAATCTGCCATCTTGATTCTCAAAGAAAATCTCATAACTTCATTATGGCTGAAAATAAACAAGTTGGCTCATTTGCATGTTGCGCAATAAAATGTGATGCTTTTGCCACCTGTCAGCGAGCAATGGCATTATGTGCGTTTCTGTAACGGAGGTGAGAATTTATTCTGTAACGAAATTCATTATCCTACTAAAACAAAATAATTCACAATATAAATACTTAAAACATAATAAAACATTCAGTATTTGAGATACTTGTGGAAAAAATATAAATAAATAAATGTATACTTCTTAAGTAAACAAGTTATTATGCAACATCAACTGTCACACTAGGTAAGGGTACATGCCATGGAGGTAATAATTTACATGCAATGAACCAAAAATATATTAAAATAAAATTGTAATAAAAAATGTTGAGAGAATTAAATAAATATATTTTGACGAAATTAATAAAAAAAAATTAAATGAATTATGCCTCAAAATTTTCACTCTAAAAGGCATGGGACAGCATTTACACATTTTGAAGAATAACCCATATATCCGATACCTTTTACTTGTTATTTGCGGTTATAGACCTAAGAAGACATAAAGTTTAAGCATGATTTGTTCATCCGGTATTTAGACCTTGACTCCATTTTGAGCAGCCAATCAAGGTAGTCAATGTCCCTTAAGAGTAGATTTCAGCTACCAATCTATCTGCTGATGATCAAATTGTTCCATTTTGATTGCAAAAAATTGATGCTCTTGATAAATGTGTCTTGCCAAAATTAATGTCGCTATATATGCTACATATATTTATTTATATGAAAATAAATATATATTATATGTATTTATATACATAAAAATAACTATATTATGTTATATATAAATTTGTATACATGCAACATTAATCGACAGTTTCTGTTAAAAGTAAATCTATATATTTAATCGAATGATTGTTTTAAAATTGTACGTACTTTTAAACGTTTTCAATACCATGCAATAAAAAAACTAGGATAGTACCAGAAGTAGTTACAATGTTTAATTAATATTATAAATTCATGCTTGAAATCTATTACAAGAGGTCATTATAAAAATAAGCTTCTGGTTTTGGTTTCTTTGAAAACGAAGGAGTTGTAAGAATGTAAGTTGTAAAGCTGTAAAAATTACTAAATTTCTACATTCACCATGTTACTAAGTACTGAGACAGTACTTCCTTAGCTGTTCAGTATGTGTGTGTGTATGAAACTGGAATAAAATTTTTAATATTATTCTTTATTTATTACCACTTCGAAAGGAATCCTATTTTGACTTTAACATTCCGATGAAGATGTGAAAGTTTTGATGACGTAAACGTGACATATATAGTTTCTTGGAAGAAGTTTTATTTACTAACTTCAAAATAAAAATATCATTCTGTGACTTTTCAAGAAAGGGGTAACAGACATTAAAATAACAGATTTATTCTGTCTGTAGAGAAAAACAAATCAAAATTTGAAATAACATATTTAATCTGTCGTCCCGTAAAAGCTTTTACTGTAAAATTCAAACTTTTTAAAGTAAAGGAAAAATTGTAGCAAAATCGCGCCAGGATTTGGCATATCGGTCCATTTTTCAGGCTAAACGTCTACGTGTTTCTAGGATTTCTTTAGACATCAATATCGTGGGTGTTATATACTTTAGAGTAGTAGTCTGGATTGAATTTCCTTTACTCGTTTCACTGTTTCTCTCTTAGATCGAATACTCTATATAATGCAATGATTTATTTCTCATTCTTTCTGTGTAAACATATACAACACGTTTCCGAGATCAGGTAGAAGTTACAAACATTTAATTATGCAATTAATTTCTATTTAAAAAGTGTATATTTTGTCAGTTTTTGTATTTTCTTCCAATTGAAACAAAGAGACGGTATTAATATTGATGGAGTTACAAAATCCAAATATAATTTCCTTCAATTTAAAACTCACCAAATTGAGATAAATAGTTTGTTAATTTTCAGACACCTAAAAACATAATATTTAACAATTATAAACACCATGTATCGTATAAAATTAATTGAATACCCTAAATTATTTTTAAATGTATTTAGTGTATCATGTTTATTGATTAAAAGTAGTTTTCTTTTTCTAAATGTCATAACACAAACGTATATTAGAGGCTATATTTAAAAGGAATAAGGTGAAAAAGTTATCTTTACAACAAAAAGCTCGATAAATAGATTAATTGTTATTTGGAGGGGCTTTTTACAATCAAAATCCTAAAGTAGTAATTTTTCCGTGGGAAAACTCGTAAAACGTAGGGCCCAACTTTTTTATGTGAGCATATGTGTGCATTTGAATATATTTGACTTTAAAAAATGTAGGTAAATTAATAGCAACATTTGTTTAAAGCTGCTTAAAATATATAATGATCTAATATACATTTATTTGCTGTTCACGTGCACCTTTTTTTTTTTTATCTCTTCGTTTCTTCATCTATATTTTCAACTGCACGAAACATAGCGATAACTGCAACCGCCACACAAAACCAATGTCTAAATTAGATGGAAATTCAGCACTTAAAATGCATGATAAAATTTCATTTTATTTTCTCATTGCATTTATTTTAAGAATGCCCAGCATCCTTTTTTCTCTTTAAATCATTGTTTTGAATTATGTAAGGTCTTTATGTCTTGTATTTTTCTTTACATGTCTTTTGTAATAAAAAATTTCAACTATATTTACAGCAATGTATCTAGTAAGTTTTATAGCGCAATTTAATTAATTAATATTTTCCACATAATCAGTAACAATTTTTCTATTATTAGTAAAATTGAATTTAACATTTTTTGAACTTTTCTACAGATGCTTGTTTGGTGTTTTTCTGGCCAATTTTATCCACTTTATAGTATTAGAGCTCAAAAATGTTTTATTATAAATAAAATAGAAATCGGGTTGAAAAGAATGTTTACACGTTCAAAAAGCATACGTTTAAACAACAAGATACTAAGATGAAAAGCGTTATGATAATCCGTAGCTCATCATAAGTTCATTTACATTTTATACTGGAAATAACCTCTGTTTGCAGTAATTTTTTTGATAACATGTGAGACTGCAAATCATTCATAAAATCGCCCCGTGTTTCATACAGTAATAACAGTACTATGGGATATACTGTTAATACTTGAACAACTCCTTAGGCCTCTACCGAGGCTTGAATTTCTCCAAAAATAGGAAACAATGGTCAATTTTCAAAAAAATTTATGAAAGACAAGACATCGTAAGCAATATTAAACTTTTATAGAATATGGGTTTTCCTTTTTAAAATATTGTCTGATGATGCAGAAATTTGTTTCAGGTGACGAAAATGTTCAAGAAAAGGCTTTGGAAAAAAAACCCCACAGAATAGGTGATTAAGTGTTACAACTTTTCTGAATTTAATATTTATTTAACTTTAAAAAAAATGTGTTAACTTGTCTAAACACATGTTTTAAATGCATTTCACATTTACTATTGTGAGCGAAAATGTTTTTCCTGAACTGAACATTAAACATTTATCTGAAAATTAAAGGAAGAAAAACAAATTGATTTGCAATACCCGCCAAAAGCTTCGCATTTGTAAGTACGAAACAAATATAAAATATTCTCCAATTTGAACAACTCCTTTACTCCTCTAGGGAGTCTTAAACTTCTCCCAAAATAGGAAAAAATGGTATATTTTAAAAAACATTCTTTTCACATATCTTTAAAAATATTTGTATTCTTTACAGTTTTTAATTCGTTAGTAAAACTTAAAATTTCGCGATATTAACCAAATATTGATTTTTTATAACTTTTTTTTTGCACATTGCCATATTTTTTCTTTTATGGACAAGTTATTATTATTGTTTTTTGTAATGAATGTGCACAATGCAGCTTTTAGTTGAAAATGCAATTACATTTTCTTACAGTAACAGCCCAGAACCCTCAATAAAGAGGTGACTGCGTTTCCTGTTTCGTTCTGTCCTTCCCATTAACCAATCCACGTTGTTTAAATTAAATTATTGGATCTTCATATAAATCCATATCTTACCTATACCCTCATAAATTGCTCCTCCTGGTTAGTTGACCATTGTATGCATGTTACACCTAAACAAAAGCAGATCAAAGTATGTAGTAAGATGGTGATTTTCTTCTACAAACCATAATTTAATGTATAATGTTTAACTCAATTGAAAGTTTAGTTTTTCTCTTGAATAGTGGCGTGCCACTCTAATTGTAACGTGTAATATGAAAACGGTGATTTTCATTCATTTAAGCAAATAAAAAAAAATGTTAAAGAATCAATGTGAATCAAAAAGAAACAATTATTCCACATATATTTAAACAAAAAAAAAGTTATTTGGCCGGTTACTACGCGTAAAGTTTGCCGAGAGAATTATTAGAAGTGGAATTTTAGAAAAATTAAAATCAATTTTACAAAAATTCCTAACGTGGTGGGGAAAAAATAAACGTCATTTTCGAAATCAAGAGACCAAATAACTTAAAGATCAGCCAAAACTTTTTTTTCTATTTTTTCAAAACTTTAATTTCGCAGGGTTGTGTAATTAGATGATTTAGAAAGAAAAAATAAAGTCGTACACAAAATGTTATTTAAAGTAAAAAACATTCTCCTGGAAAAAATAATTGAGCAGAAAATATGAAATTTTTAGTCTCTCCTGTTTTTTTTTTTTTTTTCTTTTTTTAAAAATTATCTGAAAATGTTTTACGCTCCAAAGAACAATGAAAATATGTAGTTAAAACTTCAGATTTTTCCCTGAATCTTAAATCCATATTTTTGCCGTTTCCATTTTTTTCCAAAAGTGCGCGATTTGTTTCATAGACGTTTCAGACGCGTCTTAATAAAAAATAAATCACGCATGCATTTAGGACACCAGCAACGAATTGATAAAACCAAAATCAGTTTTTTTATCACTCTTTATCGTAAATAGCCGGAACAAATCTGTAAGTTTATTAGTTATGCTAAGTTTAGTTAGTAATTTAATTAGTTTAGTTTCTATGTACAACTATTTTACAGACTTTCGTAAAGGTATCACTTATGTTCATGGAAATATAAGCATACCTTTCAAAGTACACTTTTTTGCATGTTTTTGCTCATAACATGCTGATTTTTCCGTCTTGGCTTGCCAGTATTTTAGAAAACTTGACAGCACGCAGAATAATAATTATTATACTAAAATTTTAAGTAAAAATTTCGAAAATTAGATGAAATATGAACATTTAAAGCAATTAATTTCCCACTGCGCATGCTCAAAAGTGAGCAATTTTTTTCTTCAAAAACTTATAGGCATGATAATTGATATTTTTTTATGAAATGCTTTCATTTTTGCGAATATAAGTGATACTTTCTCGAAAATATATAAATTTACTGTGTATAGGAAGTAAACTAATTGCTGAAATTTACAGCTTAGTCCCAGATATTTAAGATGAAGTATGATCAATAAGAGAATATTTGATTCTTCAATTTGTTGCTGGTCGCCTAAATGCATGGGAGATTTAATTTGTATGTAAACATGCCAGCTGAAACTTACCTTTTACGAGACAAAAGGTGAAAAATGTGAATATTTGTAAGTAATGCAGTTTTTTGCCCGCTACTAACAAATTTGCCCAAAGGCAAATTAGCTACATCTAACTGGGGACTTTGTTTAGATTTTTCCCGAGTGACACTATCTCAAGAATAATGGCTGTTTGCATTTTCATTAAGTAATTTAAAAAAACTAGTTTTTCGTCAGATTTTTAAGTACGTTTTACTACTTCTAAATCTTCATAACCGGGTGTGGTTTAAAATGTACTGAATTAAGCTTACAATTTAAATTTAAAAAGGTCAACTGCGGTTATGAAAAAAGAAATTAAAAAAAATCATTCAGGGAGAACTGATAGAGGAAGTAAACAAAGAGGGTTGCTGTTTGGTGCCAACATATGCCACTGTCATGAATTAATCTTGGGATTCACGATTCCTCTCAGAAATATTTAGCTTATATCTTTGGAGCTGCTTTCGCGATCCCATCGCCAATCAGATAATGATATCGATAGTGTCACGTTTCTTTGTTTATATCCACTATCAGTTCTCGCTGAATACACTATATTTATACAATAAAAGCAGAACAGTTGCAGTACGATAACGTTGTAACTACTTCCATTACCATTTTATTTTACCTATAAGTTTTATAACATTTTCTTTCCCTTGATTCATTCTTTCTAATCGATAAACTCGAAACACTTCTCAAACTGAAGTTGGAAGAAAATTAACTAATGTTCTTCCCCAAGATAAAGCAACCACGAAAGTACTTTCCATCGAATAATAAAATTTGCTGCAATCTTCACGCATAACGCTTCCAAACTAGAAGTTAGCTTGTTTTTTTGTTTTGTAATTTTTTTTCTTTCGTTTCTTTCATCTGTCTTTGTTTGTGGTTTTTATTTCCTTTCTTGCGTAACTAAGTTGATTGTTCCAATAGGAAAAGAAGAGCATTAAACTTTAATTCAAAAATAAATTTTTATTCGAGTGAAAATGGAAATTTCCTTAATGTAACATATGTGATTGCATCAAATCCGTCACTGAAAAATGAAATTTTTACGAACTTCTTGAAATTTTTACGAATGTCGAAAATTAAGCGGAATTTCGTCTTGTATTTTCTTTGTGCTTGAATGAAGTTTTATGATTTTATGAAACCAAAATAAGTTTGATTGAATGAAATAAATTGAAATTCATTGTTTTTTGAGTTATAAGGGCTAATAAATATGACGCTGTCATAGTTTACGAAATGTCTGGTGCATTTAAACTAATGTTGTTTACTCTTCACAGATGATAATTAATAATTAGTTAGAGATAAATATTTATTGCTAATCATTTGATTCTGAAGTGGTGCAATATTTGTACCAGGATATTTTGTTTCAATTCTTTCCCTTGGAGCTATAGGAGTTTTCAGAGAATTAAACTTCGGGCTATTAAAGTGTCATTTCTGAGGAATCTTAGTGAACAGGTGATCCTTTCTCAAACTGCACTCTGAAAAAATCACTGCTGAGTATGTTTGTGATATATTTTTTTAATTTTGATTCCCTTTTGATTTAGTCCATCAATAGAAAAAACAGATAAATACTTTTTGCGAATGAAGTGTAAATGTTAATAAGCAAATAGCGCTATTTTCGTATTTCTTTTCTTGTCGTACACATTTTTAGAAAGTGTTTGTGAAACTTCACCATCTATCTTTCTTTATTTTGTACTTTCGACACAAAAGCTATGCTTAGATATGTAAGCTTACCAAATGGCCGTTCTATCTGCTATTCGAAGCATGATAAGTACTATAGATGGAAAAGTAATATGGATTTACCGAAAAAATCCTATATAAAAAGGGAACAATTCCATTTTAATAAAAGCATCATTTGTTTCATAAATTATCCTGCAAAAACTCCAACTATGTTATATCATTGTTTCGTTGCATCATTTTTATGAAGTACAAGGAGTCTAATTCCATAAAATGTAATATTACATTTTAAAATTGCTCAGAAACCGTATTTATATGACATTTTTTGGTCAGTAACAAACGCATTTCTTGAGGTCGCATTCCTTTGCTAAGCGAATGATATTATTTAAATATAGTTTCTGAAAATCTTCAAAATGTAACTACATTATGCAGAAGTATAATCCATGTTTCTTATAATGTTAACGCGATAAAACAAAGATATAAATATTTGAGGTCTTTGTAGGCTATTTTGTGAAAACTTTAAACGTCTGTTAAGATGGCATTGCCCCCAGGCAAACTAACTGTTCGATTCTGGCTCCATCAGTAGAGGTACTTTTTGTGTACATGGTAATTAAATTGATTAGTATAATTATGGATATTTTTTTTTACTTTTTATTCTTATTTAAAAATTCTACTGGAAGCTTGTCGTGCATAGGTTCTGATAAAAAAAAATAGCATATTTTCCTCACTTTAATGACTGATTTTTATTTCCGCTTTGAAGTTGCCAAAGACGGCTTGTTTCACTTTTTTACAATGTACAGTGGCAAGAAAAAGATTAAAATAAGCATCAAATTAATTCTAAAAATAGGTGAGCCAACCGACTTCGTCACGCTTCTATTTAATGATAAAAACGTGTTAACTGCCAGTTTTACAATGGAAAAAGGCACATTAATAGGTATTTTAGAAGTTAAATTTTGAATTAAAAATGCACAAATTGTTGAACATTCTACGAACATTTGTAGTTTTTCATTTACATACTACATTTAGTAACATTTGAATTAAAGTGATAAAAAATACCATAAAAAATTAAAAGAACTACTTATACTCCTATGATATTATCTATAAACGCATCTATGAGTACAAGTGCATTTCTAAATTTTTTGTAACATTTACCGCCAAAAGAATCGAGACATTTATTAAAAACTAATTTTAGATTCATCCTCCGAAAAACATTGTATTTTATTGAAACCTTTCATTCCTCACATACTTTTTTAATCACGTAATTCAAAACAACCTGTTTTGTTCTCCAACTCCCAATTAGTTGGAAACACTTTTAAAGGGAAATTTCATCATTCGTGTAATGCTGTAGAAGAGAAAAACTAAAATGAAAAATGAATAATCAATGACTTTACTAATGAGTAATCGATGATGGAAGAGCACGTCGGAAGAAAATTTAACGGAATTATTTTTTTCCACTAGCATATTGTTTCTTAATTTCAGGAGTGGACGACTTTATCTACAGCTGCCATATGCTTTGTAATGGAAATTGATTGCATTTTGTTGCTAAATGTAACAAACGCTGTATGTTTTTGCTGATAAGTAACACTTATTATTAAATGCAATGACGTTCATTTTATTATTAGTTGCGGAGCTTTGTCGATGTAAGCAAAGGCTTGCCTAAATTAAGGAAGTTATGTATATTACAATCTATAAAAGATTTAAAGAATGGGTCATAGTCAATTGTTTGTCTAGCAGCTCAACTTTGACATTTTTCATACTCTACTTTTGGTTTTGTTATTTTAATCGTTAAGAAAACGGGGAAAATATCAACAGTGTTATAAATTATTTTTTTCCCTCTTCACTGTGATCAACAGTTATTTTTACTATCAAATTGAAATCTTTTCAAGTTATAATTAACTTTAATTTCAACGAACAAACCAAAGCTTGCCAAAATGTGTTCTACTTTGGTTCAAGAAAAGACTAGTACACACTAGGTCATAATTTTATTGTTAGGAGAGCGATTGTTACTGTAAAATTTTTAAATGAGAAATGCGAGTAAACAACTGAGTAAAGCATTAAGTAATGTATATAAATAGGTACTTGCCAAACTCTTAGCAGCTGTAGAACTGTTTTAACTTGTAAAACGAGGTTATAAAGATACGTGTTAGAGCACACACAAAAAAAGAAAGAATATCCACTAGTTAAAGTTCTTATGGAGAGCTATAGAGCGGCTTGGAACACTTCACTTTGCGCTTGGAGCTGATCTCTAAGGGTTACTGTCAAAATTAGTTTTAAAACTACTTCCTGAAGTTTAGCAGAAAACGTTATACCTTTTTCTTAGTCCAGGCCAAAGGACCCTACGGTCTTTGGCCCGCAGACCCTAGGGCCGGCGTTTACGGTACCCTTGCTTTTTTTACTTCCTTTTACAAAAAAGGAAGTATAGTATTCGCGAAAAAAATTTCACTCAAAAATCGACCTTAATTTCCATTTTACTCACCCCCGAATGAATATTGAGGTTTTTTTTCCGACTCGACCACACGTGGATAAGTGTCTAAGAACGTATGGACACGCGCAATATCCATAATGACGATTCCCGAGTTAATTACAATGAATTTTCTCGTGACGTTTGTATGTGCGTATGTATGTATGTGCGCACATGCTGATGTGCGTATATATGTCGCATAACTCAAGAACGGTAAGTTCTAGAAAGTTGAAATTTGATACGTAGACTCCTAGTGGGGTCTAGTTGTGCACCTCCCCTTTTGGTTGCATTCGGGTGTTTCTAAAGGGGTCTTTTGCCTCTTTTTGGGGGGAAATCATTATTAATTTCGATGTAAACTCAAGTGGTGTTATAATTTGGTGGACACTTGGCGATGTATCGCCAGTCTTTTGGTCGCCAAGTTTTGCCGCCAACTTGGAGACAAATGTGGCGATTTTTTTTAATCTGTTTCAATTTGGCCACTGTTTAGAGAATAAACTATTGAATCACATTAAAATTGCCAGTAATGGGGAAATGACATTAAATTGGAGTAAAAGGAAGTCATGTGATGCACACATCAGCTCGTTAACTTCACTTTTAGGCTCATTTGTACCTTTCATTTAATTTCAAGAAACTGCTTAGCCATTTTTCCTCTGTGTATACGAACATATGAAGAGTTCAGAGATATGGTAGACCAAATCCGAAATGCGATTAACATCCCACTTGCCGCGGAAAAGGGTGGCACAATAATCACAGATAATCCGCAAAATGGGTTAAATAAAATAAAAATAAAGAAAACAATATTAGTGTGAAATAGCTTTAAAAAAATCATACTATTGCACATAATTAAACTATACGTAAAGCAATAACAGTGTATGGAAAAAATGTTTATGGAAACAAAAAAAAGTTATCCCCCATTATTGCAAACGGATTACGCAGATATGTGAGCAAATTCCTTAAAGAGATGAAACAGATCAAGATAGGTTACACGGAAAACGTGTAGTGAAAGGGAGTGGAAATTTTTTCGAATAGACTGGTATAAGTACTGTCGATCAAAAATTCAGTAATTAGCATAGATCTTAAGCAGTAAGTAGTGTAAATCCAAAGTAGTAAGTAGTGTTGATCTAAAAATTAGATTTTAACTAGTCGGATTTTGGTGACGTTGGAAGGATTGATGTCAATGGAGGGGAGGGCACGGAAAAATAAAAATGTATAAAAATAGATTTTAGGAACTTTTTAAGTTAAAATAGTGTAACATTCAGTTAAGCTACCCCCATTTTTTTTAAGTGTGAAAGGCCGTGAATGATCTACACTGGGGATCAGACACCAACGGATAATAAAGAGTTGACTGTATTTCTGCATACAATAACATCATAAAACTTTGATGAACAATTATGAAGGTAAGTTTAAAAAGTAATGCTTCCATCTTTTTATAAATATGCTTTTCCTTGTACAAACTGAAAAAATTTTGATTTGTTGTTTGATATATTTACACATTTTTTTCTTTATTAAAATGCAGATAATAAAGAAAAAAAATGTGTAAAATTTTTGATTATAATGAAATTGATGATATATCAAAAAAAGTCCTAAGTTCAATGTAACTTATCAATTAAATTGAATGATAATTTAATTAAAAATGTGAAATCTGGACAATTTACTAATTTTTGAAAGTCCACCAAGTCATACAACGCTCTTCAACGCTACACTCTAGGTATAAAGAGTAAACTAGGTGATATATCATTTTTAATCTCCATATACTTTCTCTTTGTGCTTTAATTGGAAATGCATGAAATGAATCGAGAGTAGCCAATGCATGCATTTATGCTTTTAGCTCATATGAGAATGTTTGTTCTCAAAGGAGAATTTCTTTCAAATCGCTTAAAGATCCTAGTATAATGAAATGTGTACCATGCACGAGTACAATCAAAGATGCTATGGTGTGAAAGATAGCAAGGCAAATGTGAGTTCAAAAGCCCAAACAAATAAAAAAAATATATGTAAAATAGTTTAAACTTTAGTTTAATTGATGATGCTAGCCATTCGTATGGCTAGCATCAGTTTAGTAAATTAATGCTACATTTTACCTACTGTGATAAGTTTTGTAGTTTGATTTAAAATGGGTTACATAACGTCTTGAAGTGTCTGAATGTTTTGGTAAACAGGCCTCAAAGTTGAAATTTCGTTTTGTGAAAATAAATACTTTAACTTTTCGTTTTTGATACGGATAAAATGTTCACAGTATGTGCAACTGCATTAAGAAAGGTAGGGCAGTTACATATTAGTTTTTGTTAACACTATACATTTAAAAAATGCCTTTCACAAGTGGTTCATTTTGCCCTAATTTAGCTTCTATTACTTATACTAATGATTATTTTCCCCAAAACAGTTTCCCCACTTCCTAAAAAATGTACAGTTCTTCAATAAAAGTTACGAACATGTTGTTATGATCTACTTCATAATATTAAAATTCCTGATTATGATACATTTTCCAAAAGGTATATTTAAACTTAATAAACAAACTGCAGTAAAAAATGACAAGAAATTATATAAAATATCTGTACCGCAGAGCCAGAAGGACGTAAGTCACGTTATGGTAATTTTACAGGAGCGAGGAAAAACTTTTTTCTAATGCATGCAAATTATTTGACGTACGCTCTTTAAACTCTGGCAAAAAACTGAAAATGATTTTTTTTTTAACAATTGCATTTACATGACTCGATGCGCAATTGGCTTCTACTTACAATGTACTAATCAACAGGAAATCGCTATTTTTGGACTTACGTCTGCTTGATTTTGATGTATAGACAAAGGTTCTTCTTTATGCAAAATGCTGAAGAAATCCAGTATCACCATTTTAATCAGCTGTAGAGACAGTAATTTGTAACTAACTGTTTGATTTCGCTGACGGTTTCATGAAATATATGAATTACTCGTATCAGTTAGATGACTTAATTTTCGTAGATTTATCGTATCTTTCTGCTTGACCAGTGGCTGCGATTCGGGAAGGTGGGGGGCTGGCCCCTCTACTTTTTATGGTTCATTTATTTATTTTGTTTTCCAACCAAAACTAGATTTTTTTATATTTTTTTTAATGTAAAAACTTTCAGATCATGATTATTGGTTTCGCTTTGTATGTCTGTTTACGAAACATCATGTAGCACAAGCAGTAATTTTTAGTTTATCTGTTTATTATATAGATATTAGTAAATCAATTGTTTAACTAAAACAACCCATACTTGCTTAATGATATTATTACCAAGCGTTAGTTACATCTCGAAATACTTTTGGGGAATGTAAGTCTAATTCATTTCTAAGTAAAGTACGAAATAACAACGTCAAAAAGCACAAATTGCAGATTACTGCTGACACGTGTTTTGGAGTTACAAAGAACGCCTTTTTCAATGCAAAAAAAAAGAAGCTTTTGGATGAAATGACATCCAACAAAGGAGTTTCTTTGGAGAAAGTTTTTGTGTGCATAATTCCTCAAAATCTTAAGAAATACCTGTGTTAAGCTGTTAAATTTGCATCAATTGCCACTCGTGCTCTAAAAACCAGCCTTGGCAAAATTTTGTACTTATGTTTTCTCTTTTTTTCTTTCTCTTTTTTTTTTCTTTTCCCTCTCTCTCTCTCTCTTTTTTTGCAGCCGCTAAAAATCCTATGGCTTGTAGTTTTTCTTATTTTGACCACTCCACTTTTCAGTACCAATCGTCGCCTCTGTGTTTGACTAAAGATTTTTTACACATTTTCTGCATCTTTTGCAATCTATTTTGAATCTAAAAAAGCGAAGAAAATCACTTTCATGCAATCACCTATTTTACCTAATTAATTTTTGAAATGATGCGTGCTCATTAAAACTTCTCTTGGAAACCAAATCAGAAGGTAGAATTTCTCACCTTTAGTAGCATGTTGAAAATAACCACCGAAAATTAACTTCTTTAATGTCAGTGTTTTTGATAACCAATTAAACGCTGTGGAAAAAAAACATCGAAACTGTTAATTGAAAACTTTCGTACATGCCGTCTTTGTAATTTTTTTCTTTCCAGCCGGAAGAAGCAAAAATTTGTTTGTGTTTTTTCTTTTCTTTTTTTTACAACTTTCTGCTTCGAGTAAGACTTAATCCAAAGTCTCTATAACATAATATTAGAATAGGTGACAAATAGATTTTTGATCAATTAACTATTTCTATTACAGTATAAATTTAATTAATTTTAACAGTAATTAGAAATGTCGATGATCCAATGTTCCGTATAAAACGCCAGAATATGGATACATATTCTAATATATAAAAGACTTTTGTTGTATTCTTATGTATTTCATTTGCTGTTCTGAAAACTTCTTTTCCCACCCATTTTACAACAGATGATCTTAACAAAAACCATTGCTTCACTGTGATAAAATGTATTAAACTATTATCTTAATAAAAAACAATGAGACATAAATTATATGCAAGTAGTTGTTTTTTATATCTTTATATTCGAAAGAAACATTTCAGAATAGAATGAAATTATTTTTTCTTAATTGTTTGCTTTGAAATAAGTTAATTATGTATTAGTGTATCAATACATAAAGCTACGAGCTTCAGGTGTATTAAATCTGAATGAATCAACCTGCGTGTGTAATACAGATATATGATTCCAAAGTAAAAATATATAACAAATCAATCGTGGTTCCTTAGCGCATGTTTTAATAGATTGATGTTGATATTAATATTTATATTGTAACCAAAACTTGGAAAATAATATCAAAGTTAAGGTTTGAAGTAGCTTAATCTTTTAATTTCTGAAGTTTTCTTTCACATAAATCAACTGTCAATGTTTTTCACCGTAATAAAGAGCAGTCGCTAAAGAACGGATTTGCATAAACAAATGAGGCAGGATAAATGCAGATTTCATTTCTTACGAGAATCATAAATAATTTATGGATGAAAGCTAAATACTGAATGAGAGATGCAGAATAAAACATAGAGTCAAGCTGGCGGCTGAAAAGGAAATGAAGAACGTCAACTTGACTTTCCAGAACACCTCATGCATATTCAATTGTTCAAGTATCAGAATAGTTGGACACGGTGGGATTATTTGAATTGTGCACTTCGGAAAAATATTTTAATAAATTGGAACGAGTTACTTGATGTGCGATGCTTTTCTTGAGCTGAGAAGTTCGACTTGTACCTGTCTGTTAAACACATATTTAATTTTTTTTTTTTTTTTTTTTTTTTTTTTTTTTTGTCGCTTAAGGACGTGAATCAAGTTTTTGAAATTTGAATTCACGATATCTTTAAACTATTAAGTGTAATCAAACGAGCTGATGTGTGAATCACATGACTTCCTTTTACTCCAATTTAATGTCATTTTCCCATTATAGAAATGACATATAGAATGACATGGCAGTTTTAATGTGATTCAATAGTTAACTCTCTAAATATCACCAATAGTGGTGAGATTGAAACCAGATTTAAAAAAAAAAAAAAAAATATCGCCAAATTTGTCTCCAAGTTGGCGAAAAACTTGCCGACTAAAAGACTGGTGATATATTGCCAAGTGTCTGCCAAATTATAACACCACTTGAGTTTGCCTCGAAATTAACAATGATTTCCCCGCAAAAAGGGGCAAAAGATCCCCTTTGGAGCATCCGAATGCAACCAAAAAGTGAGGGGTGCACAACTAGACCTTACTAGGAGTCCAAGTACCAAATTTCAACTTTCTAGGACATTCCGTTCTTGAGTTATGCGACATACATACGCACATACGCACATTAATACGTACATACAGACGTAACGAGAAAACTCGATGTAATTAACTCGGGGATCGTCAAAATGGATATTTCGGGTGTCTGTACGTTCCTAGGCATCTATCCACGTGTGGTCGGGTTGAAAAATAAACTCAACATTCATTGGGGAGTGAGCAAAATATAAATTAAGCCCGATTTTTGAGTAAAAATTTTTTCGCAAATACAATACTTCCTTTTTTGTAAAAGGAAGTAAAAATGAAGCTTGTGTTCACCTTTTGAAGTATAAAAAATATGTCGTCAAAAACAAAAAGCGCATTTCATCATACTCCCCTAATCATGTAAGATAACGAGCAGAGGTGGGTGAGATGGCGAAGGGAGGTAGGTAAGAAAACAGTTGGATAGGGTACTGCTGGATGGTTCTGATGTATTTATTCTTAATGATTTATTTCCTGTGATATACTCCATGTGTCTGATTAAAGTAAGTAGCCCTCATATGAAACCTAAAATAATACAGAGGCTGCTCCCTCCTTTTTAAGCGATGTATATTGTGATCACAAAACTAAATTACATAAAATTCTTGCGTTTTAAATGTTCTATTTAATAGCCCTTATTCTAAACTATCTTTAGTCACCGTAATTACTAGTATAATAATGCTTTTTGTCAGAAATTTGTGTCAGAACAGGTATTCTATCTCATTCCTCCTGAACAGCTTTTCAGAGTCCTGTAAGGGCTGTGGAACGACGTTTGGATAATGCAGATTTTAAGAGTTCGAAAATGTAAAAATCCATAGGTGATACATCGGGAGAGTTAGTAGGAATATGCTGATAGCTTTCTCTTAATGGATCTTCACAGATTGATCTACGGTGATATTTTTTCCCATTTTCCTTTGGATAAGTGTTTCTCGTATAGAATTCTGCAGCTTGTCTGCGTTCAGTGATATGCTTCGGAGAAAAACGATGCACACTGCGGTTTTTTTTTTTTTTTTTTTTGAGCAATCACGATTGCTTATTGCTTTCATTTGACTGCCCCTTGACGTTACGGTTCCTTTTTCAGCTTGGACCAGGGCTGCAGCTCCACCGGCGGCGGCGCGGCTGGTCCTGAGCACTGTCCACCGGAATCCACTTTTGCTGGGCGGTGGCGTCCATGGCCTACACACGCATGGTCATATACACTCCCCTACGTGCGCACGCCTTTACACACATACACACGCCTACGTGCACACACGTAAGCCTACACACACAACTATACACACGTAACCACCCAGGAGGAGGAACCTGCTTGGGGGGGGGGAGCCGTTTCTAGAAACAATAACTCTAATCAGTAGGGTCTTGTCGCAACTCGTGATTGCGAAAAACATAATTTGAATTCAAAGTTTCGGAATTCAAATTAGAATTAATTGGGGGAAGTAGGTCACAGATTTTACTTTTTTTTTTTTTTTTTTTTTTTTTTTGAGCAATCACGATTGCTTATTGTTCTCATTTGACCGTTTTTGGTGTCCGTGCCTTTTTCAACTTGGACCAGAAGCCTTTGCAGCACCACCGCCCACCGTCTGCCGGCGGCGCGGCGCGGCTGCTCCGGTTTTGAGCTATCCGCTTCTCCTGGGCGGTCATTCCAAGCTCGTCAGCTTGCGAGATCGAGATTTTCGCTCACGTGATCGGTTGTGACGTAG
Organism: Uloborus diversus; assembly: GCF_026930045.1. Classification (NCBI taxonomy): domain Eukaryota; kingdom Metazoa; phylum Arthropoda; class Arachnida; order Araneae; family Uloboridae; genus Uloborus; species Uloborus diversus. The sequence goes on from NC_072740.1 coordinate 65,492,956, forward strand.
AAATGTCACAAAGTAGCATTTTAATCTACTCGAATGTAGCTTGCGGCTAGGTTCGAGTAGATTAGAATACTACTTTGCGACATTTCTACGTCACAACCGATCACGTGAGCGAAAATCTCGATCTCGCAAGCTGACGAGCTTGGAATGACCACCCAGGTCGGAGGCGTCCATGTCCTACACACACGCACGTTCACACACATACACACGCACGACTTCACACACATCCACTCACACACGCCTACGTGCATACACACAGGTCTACGCACACACACAACTATGCACGAGTAACCGCCCAGGAGGAGAGGCAGACTTGGGGGAGACAGGAGCCGTTTCTAGAAACAATAACTCCAATGAGTAGGGTCCTGTCTCAGTTCGTGATTGCGAAAAACATAATTTGAATTCAAAATTTCAGAATTCAAATTAATTTAAATTTTACTTATGCTTTACTATTTTCATTCATTTATTATTATTATTATTATTATTATTTATTTATTTATTTTTTTTTTTTTTTTGCTTTCTTAAGATTTAAATCGACGTTTATCATTTTAATTACAGTGGACACAAGGCGTTTTGATGATATTACCACTGTCCTTTGATTAGAGAGATTTTCTTTTAACATTAAACAACGTACCTTTGAAACAGTCGAATGGGGTTCGTTTTTTCCTTTTATACTTGTTTGGAATTTTGGTCTTACTTGTGGCTCCAATTTGACGTTTTTTTCCTTTATTGTTGACGATATTACCTATCGACGCTTTACATATCACAAAACCATAATTCTCACATTGTTTTTGGATAACAGAATATAAATATTTATCTATAGAAAGATCATAAATATAGCCTTCGAACCACTGCTTCGGCATTTTGAATAAAAACAAATCTTTCAAACAGCAGACGATAATTTTGACTTTTACAAACATAGTACAAGTGTAATTGCTTCTTTAGCAGCAACCGATTTTTATTCCCGCTAATCAAAATCGTATAGAAAGTGTCCGAACAGCAGCTGTAGTATATATTTGTTGAAAATTCGTTTAACATCATCTTCATTGTTTTTTCTTTATTATTTTTCATTTAATCAGTTTACTGCCAAAAATAATATTTCCCCTCTTCAGATTGTTAAAAAATTAATTTCATATGTTTTAGACACAATTTGCCGCTGTAGAAAGTAACCAATAAGCTGCGTAATCTCTCTTACCATGTAAACGAAAGAGACTGCAGTGCTATATTTTCTAGTATCAGATGGGCAAACCCTCTTATTTCCGGAAAGCATGCTTTCGAATCTGTTTGCAGAACAACCGTTTAGAATCTTCTTCCAAAAAATGTAATTGTGAAGAAAACTTTCGTTCTACAAAGTAGTAGGTGAAAAGTATAGCTATTTTGTGCTATTCCAGTTGTAAAAGATACTGAAGTCAGTTTTATAGATTGTTATTATGTGTCTGTGTATGAATGTACATTTGCTATGCTAGAAAACACATCCTTACAAGTCGAGATAAGATGGAACAGGAACGCTTTGGGCGTCCGAGTCTTTACATTGATTAAGTTCATTTGTCAAACCTTGGCTTTTGTTTTTGTATTAATAAGAAAGCGGCAAAGGAATGACCTTATCTCCTTATTTATTAGTTGGAAACGAGTAAAACGTAACTATAGAACTAATTATTTTTCATATTTGTCTGAGATCTTTGTTTCAATTTGACGTTACAAATTTGCATAATAATACCTTTTTATCATACACTCTTTTTTTTGTGTGTTGCAACACAGTATTCTTCAACCGTTGAAAAAATTGCAAGAATTTTAACCCACTGTCTAACAGTGTAAATGATGAAGATTTTAAGTTTTTGCTGCTTGTGCCTCTGATAAATGAACATGAGAGATGAATTTGATGATTCTGTACAGTTTGCCTTTCATGCAGAAAGATGTATGTGCCTAGGTTGTGGGGGGAATGCAACTTTGTGTACATTTATTTTAAGGTGAATTCTTCATTCCAAATTTTTCCAGAATATAATTGAAATGTAAGGTTGACTGACCCGCGAATGAACATTTAAGCACAATTTATTTTCAAGAAATTCATAATATCGTTAAAAACGAACATTTTGCACATAACTGTAAAAATATTTCAACTGATAATTGCAATCATTTAAAAAAAAAAATCGGGAGTTTTTTTTTGTGGTTCTTCGACAGATGCTTTGCGAGGTTGAAGTGAAAGTGTTGTAGTGCATTGAATGAACAAGCCCAATCAGTAAAAGAAATACAGCAATTTCTAGTCCTATTTTTTTTCCTTTTGAAAGCATTGAAGGAAGTTACTACTGCCGATTTACAAAATAAAAAGCTTTTGAAAAATTATTAAGCAAAAAAGTGTCTTTAGTTCACAATGGCGTGCTCATTTACTAGTACGTCTCCCGTCTTTGTAGAAATACTCCATTATATTTGACAATTTGCTTTTATTTTTTGGAAAGTATTTGCTAAAAATAGAATAAATCTCCATTTTCCCCAAAAGAATGTTTTTAAAATCATCATTTACCATCAGAAGCACCATGTTCAAAAACTGTATTTTCGACTTGCAATATCCATCTGTTCGAAATTACTTTTATGAAGCTGCATAAATACGACATCATCAAGATATATTTCGCCGCTGTTACCGAGAAATAAAGAGCCAATTCACAGCATGGTTATTTTGTTAAAGAAAAAAAAAACGAATTTATTCTGTTTCTTTATCAGGCATTGCTTCGATGCGTAACAGCCCTGAACGGAGACCCATTGACTCAGTTTGGTAGATGGTCATGCAAAGGTTGTGAGTTCGAATCCGCAACGGCCGAAAAGTATCGTTTCAATGGCTTATTTTCTTTCGCAGATTTCTGTTTCAAATTTCCATAAATATATAATTGAAACTTATTGCAGTAATTGGAGCTAAAGATATGTTATTAACTTTTTCAAAATATTCCACAAATTATGAGGCATTGATTTCAATTGATTTTGTATCTTTATTATGCATTGGTTAAGTGCATATCATTCCGAGATGGAGACCCATTAGCTCGATTGATAAGAGTGTTATGCTAATAACTCGAAGGGCTTGGGAGCGATCCTCCCCAACAGACAAGAAATTGTAGTTTATGAATGACAAATCTTCCTCACCTGAATTCTGGTCTAAATTTCAACGAATGTATAATCTCAACTCATTGGGGGTCGGATTCAAACCTTAGTTGTGTTGTTGCATTGCAAACAGAAAAAAGAAATTTATTTTAACATGGTCTCTGAATCGTATATAAATTACATTCTTTCTCAAAGATGTTTTTGTGGGTACTCTATAACTTTCTTATTATTTCATCAAATTTTCAAAGTAAGACATCCTTTTTACTCCGATATCAGCGGGAAAAAAAGGAAACGAGTCAATAATTCAAATCCCTGATTTTAAAATGTTTTTTTTTATGACAGCAAAAATGTGCTCTTATTAAAAAAATAATAATGATAAATAAAAACTGATTATTTTTGAATAATTTCTGTCGAAAGCGAATACTTCGCACGAGTCAGCTAGTACTATTTCATTTAATTTGAGCTCTTATTAATTTGAGTGCAGTAAGAGATACTTTTAAGTATTTTAATATCAACCAGGTTTATTCAGAATATTCCTAAAAAAGGATGTGCATTGGCTAGGTCTACAGTGTGGAACTTCATAAGGCTAGGTCCACAACGTGCTGCAACTGGGTTACTCTTGTAGACGTAGCCATTTCCCAGGTGCTACGAATAATTTTCAAAACTAGAGAAAAAGATCACCAGAAAAAAAAATCCACTCTGTAACTAGACAGGTTCGCATACTTAGTAGTACAAACTATCAGAATTTCAAGTTTGGATAACAACTAGGCAGTATTTTGCTCTGAAAAATTTCATGTTCCCCAAAAATATCGAAACAACATTATACTGAGTTTTCCTCTAAACTGTTAATTGTAGCTACTAAGCTGGAGAACTAACCCTACGATTTGGTTTTGAATTTGCATTTTTTAAAAAAAAATTACATTCTTAATACTCTTAAGAGAAAATTTTGTTCTTGCAGATTTTATTCACAAGCAACTTTCTACTGCCACCTGTAATTTCGCTTATTTACGCAATGTGCTTTTCTGAAACTTAACCATAAAAATGTTTTTCACCAAGCGGAAAAAGCGATATAGACTTTTCAAAGGAAATCGATAAGATTGTCGATACATCGTTTAGAGAGATAAATAGCACAATCCAGAAAATAGGACTCAAGAGATCCAGTGTCAACAGCCTATAACTGCTTCGGTAACAGTCTTCATGTTTGACTCCTTCATTTACAAACAACAAAATCATATCCTCACATATATAATAGTGAGTTCACTTTTCGAGTAATACTCTGACGTCATCAACAATGAAACTGGTGCCATAGCCTGATAATTTGATAATATTTTTTGGTAAATGTTTGACTTGCAGTTAAATGCTTTATTTTGACAAGGCTGAAATGGATCCGGTAACTTAACTGTTTTACTGGTAAGACTAGTTTTAGGAGAATGAAGAAACGAAAAAGTGTTTTCAATTTAACGATGTCTACTGGTAACGTTAATAAACTGTAAAGGGTTAAAATTTTAACTATCAAAATATTATCAAACAGGCATTTGCTTCATTCAAATGTAGAAGCAATTTTTACCCGTCATTTCTTGACGGGCAATTTTCAAGTTTTAAAAGAAAAAGAAAATAAGTTAAGTTTTGAAGTACAGCTTAATATAAAGCTAAATAAATTTCATTATTATTACCGATACTGCAAAAGAAAAAAAAAGCTTAAAATAGGGTTAATGAAGTAGGAAAAATGTGTTTGACTTTTCTGCATTTTTGTTTATGTGTTTGTCAGTATCAGTCTTGTGCTCCCATGTGATAACTGTGCAATGATTATTTGATGAAAGCCATTTTTAAAACCGGATTTGTAAAAGTTGATAAAGTCAATTTAAACAATTGAAATTCGATTTCCGTTTAGTAAGAAAAAAAAATCCAACAGAAATATCAGAACGTCTAACAGACGTCGCATAATTTGTGTGAATTGAATCAGGTATGTTTTGCTAAAAAAATTGTTTTAACACAACATGTGTGAGTATTTATTTTTTTTAAGTTTATTTTATTATGGAAAATTCGTATTTAGTACTAAGTCCGCTTAACATGACGTTGTAAAATGCAATTAGCAAGTGACAGCTTAAAATAGGTGTCTAATTTTCAAATGTTAGATATAACACTAGCTGTTTTATAAGTAGAACTTTATATATAAAATCCCAGAGGAATAAAGACTAGTGTTCAATGTAAAACAAATATTTTTCAATGCATTATGCAGTCTAATTATCGTGACTGGGTAGTTTTAAGAACACAACTTTCTACTGTAGCTTTAAAGTAAGTTCTTTTAAAATAAAATGTATAGTTTTCGCAGCGTGAATTGTAAGAAATCAACTGTCAATATTAGTGCTTTCATGTACCGTGATATGAATGTGAAAAAAATACATAAAAGATTCTAGCAGACTAACTTAAAACGCATCTTAGCCTTAAACGATCTTAATTCCGCCAAATATTTCAGGTATAAATTATAGACTAAATTTTCCGAAATACAAAACACGATAAAGAAAATAAGTAAAAAACACCCTCGCTCACTGCAGTGGATAAATCATCTTGCTGCGCTTTACGTTGGGCAATTTGTCTTCACAACTTCGGGAGAACTATCTTTTAAAGAGCATAACTATAAAGTATGATTTGTGCTCGCCCTCAGATAAACAAATTAATCTTACAAAAGAATCTGCAGTTTTCTTTCAGACTAGTTAGACCGTTCTATTATTATGCCTTTTCTCTCTCTCAAATTAAGTTACAGTGATTGGACAGAAGGTATTCTAGTTCAAGCATTAAAATCTCAATCTCTATCTGGAGTATATAGTATAGTTTTAGTAATATAACACACACAAACCTGTTTTTGTGCGTAGGGATCGCATAAAAATCGCATTAAAAAATCGTTCGAAACTTCACGACTTTTCGCAACACAGTATTTTTTTTTTTTTTTAATGCGGTGGATAGGGACTTCATAAAAAAGTGTGACGAAGAAAACAATCCAAAAACCTAACGGAATAACTAGGAATAGTTTCTTGAAAGAAAGTCAAAACAAACCAAGTGATGACAATTTCGCGGTCTCGTCACGTAAACAGAGGAATTTTTGAGAGGTCAAAGTGATTTACCAACGGGGTGCTTCTGTGGTCACTTGAACATACTACCTCGCACTCGTTTTATAAAAAATTTCATCAGTTGAGTCCCAATCTGATTGAAATTTTCATATTGTATACAAAAAATCTTGCAGAAAAAAATCGCACAAAAAATGATAGCACAAAAACAGGTTTGGGTGTATAAATGATTTATTCCTACAACACTAAATAAAATATATATAAAAAGGAAAATTTCAAGCTAAGGTTACCTCTTTTTTGAGTGGATCGAGCAACTTGGAGGGCCGCATGCAACCCATGTGTCACAGGTTGAGCCTTGCTGCTTTCTAGTACTTAAGTTATGTCCATTTATTTCAACATAGTGTTTTGAAATTTTAAAAATGTACAAATTTACACTTGGGCAGTTAATTCGTTGTTTGTCTGTCATGAATCAAATGTTAAGTCTGTTCCTCATGCAAATGCTTTTACACTATATTAATTAAATGGTATGAAACAAACTTCGTGAGAAAATTACTTCTACAACTTTTTTACATTAAATATATTGTTAATTATGTTGTACGTAATATGGTATGATACGTCGAAACCATGGTAATTCGAGTTAGTCTGATGTTATTTTTGCTGTTTATGATTATTAATATTAAATATTTTGCCCAAAATATTTACTTTTGTATCCTTCCTGTCATCATATTCAATGTATGACCTCATTTTGAATGAACATTTAAACATTTTTAAAGCAGCAAGGTAATTTTAACTTCTTTGGTTGTTAGTCTGTTAATGCGGATTCGCTCAAAAATAAATCTCAATCGTGATTATTTGTAGTATTGTTTCAGTTAATTAAAGATATTACTAATTGCCCAAACTGAATGCACATTTTTCAACCTTGTATAAATCTATTGATTAATAACTTTCTATTGGATACTGTATGTTGTTTTTCTGTAATCGATTATTACGTTACACGACATCTTCGTTATATATCGTGATCAGAAAATTATTTAATGCCACGTTCAGTATAAGTGTATTTAGGATAATTGAACCACATGAATACACCTGTAGTAATGAAACGCAAAATAAACGTTGATACCTGCAAAAAGGAAGTTTTTTTTTTTTTTTTCTGAAGATGAAGCACGTTGTGTTTACGAAACACTTGCAGGATTGTTTCGTTTATTTAAAAAATATATTAAAGTGCATATTATTTATTTTCTTTTGGAGAAAAAAAAAACACTTTAGCAATCGCAAAATTAGTAGTCTCCAAACTCTTTGGCCAGAAATACAAAATATTGTTCAGAATCACAAGTAAGTTTTTGCGTTACAATTAACTGAATTGCGTAATCTTTGTATTTTTTATTAATCGTTGCTGTAGTATTCTTTAAATAGTAAGAAAAAAAAATAAAAATAGCCATCAAATCTCCAGTTTGCTTCCACTCGATGTTGGATTAGTTAAAACAGGAAGTAAAACAGTTTCTTCTGTTGGCGTCAGAACTAATTAATCACTGTGTTAAAGCATTAAACAATAAAAATTACTTTAAAATGGATACAAGGTTGGTTTATTTCAGTGGCTATCGACTCCACGACTCGAGATTTTCTTAATTACCCATCATAAGCTATTTTTCTTGAAAAAATCCTTTCATTACCTGTTAGAAGCATTTAGATGACCTTATAAATTTCTAACTGAAGAATATTGTACAATACTTTTCTCCAGTACCTGTCCAGCTTGGTTTTTTTTAATAGAGCTCTTACTATATACTTAGTTTCTACTGAAACAAAGCGAAAAAATATAAAAGAAATTTTAAATGTTAAAACATAATATACGGGATAAATTACTATGATAGAATTTAATATTTTAACTATTGATACTGCATAATATGGGCAACTAGAATTTTCGTTCACACAGTGAAAAAAAAAAAAAAACCTAGTAATTATTACTACTTGTTTGTTTCCTGCATTTAAAATTAGACCCGCAGTCGCAGACCATACTTTGGACACTAGCGGGTCACTTTTGGCCCGCGAGCCATAGTTTGGAGACCCCTGATTAATATTATTTATTTCAATTGCGCGAACATTTCACATAATTGTGTATAGAAGTTCATTATAAAGAGATTTGAAATGTGATACAAGCCCCATTGTTTCAATCTTAAGTTTAAAACAGGAAAATTCAATGCTTTCCATGTTTTAAATAATCTGCTCAACATATTAAAATTGTAAGCAAAACGAAAATACCTCAATCATGTACCACTTCTTTTAACGATAAGACTTTTATAAGGTTTGCTCTATTTGAATATAAGAAAACTGTTTCAATTTTAACGTCAAAATTCAATTAAAGTAGTTCTTCTGTTCCCACAGTGACCACCAGAAAACGAGCTGTTGCAATTGGCTTAAAATGCTAATTATAACAATCCCATGTGTGTCAAAAATCGTTTTCAATGTAAATTGCTCGTTGAAATGTAAGATCATTTATTTATTGCTGCTACACGAGGGTTTTTCTTCTTTCAAAAACACGATTTATTTAATTTCATGATGGGTTTCACTAATACCCCTAATTTAAATTGCGTACCTCACATTAAATTTTAAAGCAACCTTATAAAATTTCATTATTCAAAGTTATTCTTCTTTCTTTCTTTTTTTTCTTTTCTTTTTTGGAAGCGACTAAGAACAAAAAAAAGTTTCAAAGCAAACGCAAAGTGAATTAAACACTGTTTATACGATCAAGCTTAAATATATTCCGTATCTAATTAGATAGTGAAAAAAAACGAATTAGCAAAACGAATAAAAACTATGAAAGAAAAGAATTGAGAAAAAATCAGAAACTCTTTTCAAAGTTTTGCTCTTTTTCTGCTTTTTCAGATTACGAGTACCACTTTCATACACTTCAGGCTGGGATTTTTTGAAGTAGTTTTCTGAACTGCTATTTTGAAGAAAGGTTATGTTATGAAAACTAAAACTATTGGAGAAAAGTTTTTAGATCCTTAAAAAAAAATGTATAAGAGAAGGTTCTTTTAAAGAGGTAAACTGAGCATTAGCATACCGCTAAAACATGTTTTCTCCTCACAAAATCCCTATAATTTTACGTAATTATAGTGCAAAAAATTGCATCCGAATACTGATAAATACGAGTATATCTTATTTTCATTTGTTATTTATAGGATGAAAATGTACCCTTGTATTTAGCGCAGTTTTTAGAATGTAAGTATATTTTTAATTTCGATGTGAAATAAGAGTTAATAGATAATGATATCGTGAGACAACAAAACCTCTCAAAATTATTTGTTTTTGCATTAGTTTACTTACTATTGGTTAATATATTATTATAACCAGGGCTTTGGAGTCGGAAGGAAAATGGCCGACTCCAACTTCTGGATTTTGAAACGTCCGACTCCGACAGCAGCTTTTTTTAAAATTTATTTATTCATTTTTTTATTCCTCCCTTCTCCTCATGGGAAGTAAAAAAAAATCTTGCATCCAGAGATTCCTTTTTATGAAACTTTTGCAAGGTATGTTATTGCAAACCTAAGATGCATACAAAGTTAGAAATTCAATTTGAAAAAAGAATTTTCCAATAGTTGTGATTTTAAAAGTGAGATTACTGAAAAACTTCATTATTTTTAAAAAATAAAAAGGATTAATTTGCTCCTCTAGCCAAAATAAATATTAAATTATATTTCATCTATAAAATTTCAACAATAATAAGGTACTTAATTGCGCAGAGAGGCCGGGCACATGTACTTCTGGAGCAAATTTTACAAAAAATGCGGCTGTATGCTTTGCCGTGCTTTGTACAAATGGTTTTACTATACCTACATTTCTTCTTCTCTTGTTAATGTTTATTCACTGCCCTAAAATTAACACTAAAATGAAGATTTTAAGATTAACTGCAAGTATTGAGTGTTTAACTAAGAAATCATATTTTTATTCTTTTTCATGCTTTTTAGTGAGGACGAAGCTTATATAGTCTTTAGATTTAAAAACCAGATTGATTTTATTGGAACTTTCGGATTTGCTTTTTAGCGCCAACACATAACTGTATTTACCGAACGCCCTCAGAAATTTCCTCCCGAGCTACTGGCCCCGACTTGCTCAAGGGATACATTCCTTTTACTATATTATAACTGAGATTGAAGTTTAAAAAAATATTATTTTTATTTAAAAGTGATTACTAAAATGTTAGTCAACAAAACCGTTTGCAGACAGTTGCTATTAGTTAAATAAAGTTTAAAAACATGAAAACAAGAGGGCGGCGTAGTAGCTATTACAGAAAGTTCGATAAACAATCAAGCTAGCTGGTTGCCAATGACAGTTATTTTCCAATTTGTAGGCCTTTATGACATGCAGTCGAACCAATTGGTACTCACTTTTTAAATAAAAGTCGAAGAGAGTTAGTGAATATTAAGGAAAAAAAAAACCCGGAATCGGCATGTTTTCTAACGACTCCGACTCGGACCAAGGGCGCCCATATGGGGGTAGGGGCAAGTGGGGGCGCAAGTCACCTCTTTGAAATTAGAACTTCCTTGCTTTTAGTTCTTTTTTCTCTGCAAAAATGTAAAAACATTTCTTCTCCAGCAATTAATGAATAAGTTATTAAAAATGTCAAATCTTAATAACTCTAATCTGTACTAAAATCGGTTTCTATGTGGAAAATATCCTGCTAAACCTCAGGGAAAATATCTGACCTCCCCCCCCCCCCTTAAAATTTTGCATATGCACCCTTGACTCCAAATCTTCGACTCTGACTCCACAGCCCTGTTTATAACTACATTAATTAGTAGTTGTCCTGGTAGCAAATAAGAAAAAAAAAGGAAGTTCAATAAATAATTAGAATAGTTCTTACTAACATAATTGTTATTGCTACTTGGAATTGCCGCAAATGTACAACGAGTAGCACATCATGCAAGTTTACGTAGTAATCGTTGTAGCATTATAGCTTTGCTAGTTCACGTTGTATTTGCAATAGTAGCAAACAAGTAGCCTATTCACTTTTTAGCGTAGTAGCGTAGTTATTCTTAACAATTTTACTATATCTACTTGGATTAGTAGCAACTGCACAAATAGTAATACATAATATTAGTTTCAGTAGTAGTTGTAGAAGCAGCAAAAAAGTAATATAGCATACTATTTAATATAGTAATTGAAGTAGCTGCAAATAAGTGATACAGAGTGGGTATTCCATTCTAAGTTAATCCCAACATCACTTTATTATAGCAACTTAATTTAGAAGCAGTTGTAAACACAAGTAGTGTGTAGAGCACTATAGTTAAAGTAGTAGGTGTAGTAGCAGCCTACGTACGTAGACAAAAAGAAAAAGCATTAATTTCAATAAAACTTCCAAAGCACGTTTTCAGACAGTAGTACATTCCCGAGTAATAATTAAGGTAAGTGCGCCAAATAAGGCCAACCTAAGGTTCAGGTTAGTAATATCGCTTATTTATGATTCAATTGGTACCAACTTCTGTACATTCATCAAATCACTCCAAAAAAGAGAAAAAAATCACTCATTGCGAAAATTTAAGTTAACATTATGTTTGTCAATAGTTTTATAAAGCTGGGTGAATTAGCCTTATAATAGTGTGCGCAATTAGAATCTTCATGTCAGAGCCAAATAATTTCAACCTTCTCTACGCTTTTCCCTTTCTGGTTGTCAGGGTTACGGCATTGTAATTTTTTTCCTCACATTTGATTCTGCAACAAATAAAATGGTTGCTTGTTCTTCCAGTAAAAATAATAATACAGAAACCCCTCGTAACATTGCGCCTGCCTCGTTGTATGGTGTATTTGGTATAACTCACTTTTACACTGCCTAACGAATAAGTTAATGTAAAAATCATGTTGCTTTAAATTAGGGACACTAATAAAAATGTTTGTTCTCTAAAGAAGTATTTCTGTTAATGAGCAAAAAAGAAAAACTGATATGTTTTGCATTAATCAGAACTTATTGCCGTTTGTTTTACAAATTCAGATTCTCTATTCATCATAAAACAATCGAAATATCTGAAAATACTTTTTTATCTTAAAGAACAATTAATAAGCTAAATTAGTTTTGTTTTTGCTTAGAAAGTAGGCATAATATGATAAGTTAAATATGTTGCAAGCCAACCTGTTGTTTATTTGTACATCAAATAAATAATTATTTTTAATGACTTCAGTTATGTTGCGTTTTCGGACAGATTGCGCTTTTGTTGTTGAACAAGGTATAATAGGAAAAAAAATCATTTTTTTAGATTCGTTGGCAAAATACATTTTGAAATTGTAAATAACTATGTTAAAAGACATAAAACAATATTAAATAATTCAATTTGAATGCCCCCCCCCCACGTAATTAAATCCTAGGGCAGTTTCGCATCAAAGGGAGCCCAAGTGCCACTTGCTGGTAGAAATTGGGTGCCAAAACTATCTGTGCCATTGACATCCGTGCCTTAATGGTAGCACATGAAAGACTGGAGGCCATATCAGAGTATTGAACTAAGTCTGAAAAATGCTTAATAGCCTAACGCAGCCTAATTGGAAAAAAATCAATGTTTAAAAAGATGTTTGAGAAAAAAGATGTCAAACTAGTTTTAAGACGTAGTAATACTTAAGAATAACAATAGTTATCTTTATTAATTTGATTATTTTTATGCACAAACTTTTGTAACTGAAACACTTGGGATTCTTCCTACCGATCAACTAAGGCATACAAATTTCCCAAAATATATTAAAAGCTCCTAGGCAACGTCTAAAATACGCAACAGTTTAAAATTCATAAAAACGTAGCAAGAGCCAAAACTTGTTGATAACTTTGATTCTCTAGGCACGTTTCTGTCATGTAATCGATTTTGGATTCATTTTTATTGTAAGTTCAAGCTTTAGAAAACTTAATAAATGTAAGTGAGGTATTAACAATAAAATGAAATGGAAAGGGAGGTTAGGTGATCTATGTTTTTCCCTACAGAGTTTTTCTGTGCTTCGGTTGAAAAAGAATGCGATAAAAATGTTGACTGATAATTTAAAACTACTGCTGAAGTATTAAACCTCCCAAAAATGTAGTAAAACTCGTAAACAGATTAAATTCGTTAGCTGTAGAAACAAAATAGAATGTAACCGGCTTTCATCAATTATTGTGTGCAACTCAAATTACGTTACACAGGAAGTAACTTCTTTTATTTAGATTTTATTCCTGATTTTAAGTTACTACTTTACTATGTTGCTAGATATATCAGTTTTACTAACTAAGAAATGGTACATTAACTTAATGTAAAGCTTTCGAAATGTCAATGCATATTTTTGAAAAATACACAAGTATGATTTTTCCAAAATATCCTTTTTTAGTTTTAAAACGAAACATAAATGATATAATATATACAGTAAGAGGATTCGCCAATGTTTCGCCACCAGCCAGTAGTTGACCACTCGAGCACTAATATGCACAAAACAAGAATACATAACTAGATATGGCATTTAATTTGATTGCTGGAACTAATTTCTAGCATCCCATGAAATACTCGATTATAATTTATACTTAAAACTGCTAAAATATGAGTAAGTATTTTAAGTTAGAAAAAGTGTGGCTTAAAGTTATCTTAAATGATTGCAGAGAAATGTTTAGTCAGTAAAGCATTTTAGTAATATCATAAAATATAGATTAGAAACACTTTGTACTGATACATTAGATTTACAGCTGTGTTAAACCAAACAGGAGTAAAATACTGTTCAAAGCTGCTTCCTTAAAATCGATAAATGTTTCTGTCAGCACAAAAATAATTTCTTGGCAATAAAAGTAAATAAAACTCAGTTGTAGAAAGTATTGTTGAAACAAATACAGTTTTATTTAATTTGTAATTGAATGAAAAGTGCTGACTTCAGAAATAAATTCATGCCAGCTTAAAGTAAATAGAGTTTATAAGTCTTGCACTAAAACAGAAATGTTAATTTAAAAAAGTGATATAAACGTGTGTATGTGGCGTCTATGAACTTCCAGGGGAGTCCAAGAGGGAGCTTTAAAGTTCCACCCCCAATGACCCTTTACCTTTAGTATCAACACAGTGCTTATCCATATAATGACTGTTCTGACTAAACTCCAAAAGGTAAACTCTGGCTATGCTGGAGAATAGTGCGAAGATGAAAATTGTCCAAACCATCTCAGAACTCCAAAAGGTTCACGCGTAGAAGTGCATTATCTTCGTGAAAAAATCTTTTTAAGACATCAAAATGACAGCGAATTCTGTTTAAATTTGTAGCAGTTTTTTTGTTTTTTTCAATAAATTTTAGTTATCAGTAGAAGACCTTGTAAACATCCTGTATGAAACAATTTGTTCGTAAACCAAAAGCTATTATTCTTTAAGATATCCTTTGACGAATCTTTTAGCATCGCTTCAGAACCATTGTCGGCAGAAATCTGAATCGAGTAACCTAAACTATTTTTTAACGAACTATTTAATAGCGCAAATCTGTTAATTTTTGTCTTTGGTTTAACATGGAGATAACGCTCATAAATATCGTTTTCATCATTGAACAAGTTGAAATCGATGAACCTAGTTAAGGTTTTTCTAAGAGGGTTTAGAATTATGAGGTCTAGACATTTGAATGCTGATATGCTTTTTTAAAAATATTGTACTCTGGCTTTTTTCTTTTTTTTTTTTTTTTTTGCTTTGCTTTCTTCTGTTTTTGAAAACCTGGCTTAAAATAATTTTATTTTATCTAATGTCTTCCTTCAATGACCAAGTATGAATTTCAATGACTTTTAATGTACAAGTTTTGCTATATAACGGTCTCGAGAAGGAATAATTTCCAAGTGAGTAATACAGCAATGGACCTTTGCAATAAGAAACTGTAGACGAATAGACAACGGTAGAGAAAAGGTATGCTTAACTTAACAGATTCCTTACTAATTATAGCATTTTTTACGACGCCAAAGCGAAAAACAAAAGCATTTTTAAAATTTATTTCAAAAATACTCCAAAATACTAAAAGATCAGAAGTTATCTGACTTCTTAATTAACATGATAAATTATTTAGTTATAAAACAACTTAATTGATGTTTTATTAACATTTGCAAATCGAGTAAACATCTATTCTTACATTATTGGTTACAAGCAATGACAAAAAGTAATCACTTCCCATTTATCAACTACCATATGGCCGTTGATAAAGTTGCAAGTTCAAGAAATTAAGGAATATAATGAAAGAAGAAGGGAAATTAAGGAACATAATTGAAAAAAAAAGGCAGTTTAGTTCCCTTCTGACGTTCTCTTTTACCATCGATTACTCATTCGTAAAATCATTTGATTGCTTATTTTTTGTTTTAGTTTTTATTCTTCTGTTTCTTGAATAACACAATTTGCTTCTGAAAGTGCATTCAGCTATTTGGAGCCTGAAAAAACAAGTTTATGTTATTTGAGCGAAATATAAAGAAGCAAATAACATGAAGCTAGCTAGCAGTAAATTATAATGTTTCGGAATTTATTTATAGCAATTCTGAATGGGTTTTCCTTTCGCTCAGTTTGTCTTTTTTTTTTTTTTTTTTTTTTAGCTTCGATGTTCATTTAAGATCACAGTTTTCCATTTTTCATCGCATAAATGGAGAAACTCCTTCCATCGACTACATGATTTATTTATGTTATTTTTTCTGGTAAACCAAAAGAAGTTTTTTTCTCTCTAATCGTTTGGGTACTATTGTATTATAACTCAATGAAAAGTTTCCATTTGGTTTCAATTTTATTTTTCACAAGGTATAAAAGCTTCGGCTCAAAAATATTTAGTGAATTTGCACAAAGTTCTCATTTATTTAGAATTGCTGGGTGTTTATAATGTATTTCACTAAAGAAGAAAATTCTTTTAAAAACTATTTTTCATTAAACAAAAATTTTTTTTTCATTGATAATTACCTCAAATTTTTTTTTCAAACACCTTTAGTAGTTCTGAAACGATTCAGACGATTTTCAACTACAGGCCATGCGAGACTGTAGTCAGAGTTTATTCAGAGCTAAGGTTACGTTATCTTCTTCTTCTTCTTGCTTATGTCTCTGTTATGAATCATATTAGATCCATGAGGTTGTTCGCCTTAATCAACTTCAAAACAGAAGCAGGTCTCTTCAGTAGATCTTCACGTACCAAACCAACACAAAAAATCAGATGTTGTGCAGTGACCTCTTCAGTATGACATTTGGTGCAAATTGGGAAAGTCCTATTAACATGAGAAAATCTGAGGGTTTTTAGATGACCTGTGCTCAGGCGAGCCGAAGTATAACTGTCGTTAATAACGTAACCTTAGTAATAACGTTATAACTGTCATGTAATGGATTTAAACTGTAATATTAGAATTGGCAATATGTGTTGAAATCAAAAATTATAGGGGTTTTATATCATTCATAGACGCTATTTTCAATTTTTGACATTAGCGCTACGTACATGCCTTAAGCAAATATGTTACAGATGGGAAAACACTTAATAAGGTAATTATAAAAAAAGAAGAATTATGTATGAACTTTAAGTAGTGTATTTTGGAAGTAAATTTTCTGCTAGACTTTTACAACCTGCATTTACTATACTCGGCTGGCATAGTTATTAATTAGTTAAAGTATAGTTTGAAAAACAAATGCTTATTACAACTGACAAGATGAAAGACTTCCAACACGACGATCCACAAACAAGACAATTTATTTTAACTAAGAATGTCAGTTGGTATTTTTTAATCGAGTGGGAAAGTGAGTAAATAGACTGATTACATTGATTTTACTGGTTCAACTCGCATCTAATTTCACAACGCACAGCAAATTCCCACTACACATAGGAAACACGTGACGAACACTTTCATTTGGAAAAAAAAAGGTTGCCTGAATTTGTTCCAAACATAGTTCTGAATGTGCTCCGTTAAAAAGAAAGAGTGCTGAAATGTTCACCGAATGTGTTTCGAATATGTCATTTCAGGATTGAAACGCACCAATCACGGGTCAGAGCAGGTGGAAGTTTATTTGGCAAACTTTTTAAATTATCGTTTTTTTTTTTTCGTACAAATACAATTTCGACAGCCGTCTTCAACTACCGGTCTGTAGAATCTTCCAATATGATAGTATTAGAAATTGTGTTGTAATGAATAGCTATGTGCTGGTGTCACGAATGCCACCAAAATGCATGACCTTCCTGATCGTACCCCCCTCCTCGTCGTTTATTGCCCGGCGGTGGTTGACAGCTGCCCTTCAAGATTGCTACAAAATGAACAGCAAAAAATACTGGCATAATCAAAGGAGTATTCCGTAAGTGCTATTCCGTAAGTTATTGTAAATCAGGGAATGATAATTGTCTGGTAATAAAAATCAGCCTCATAGCGTAATGTGATATCGAACTTACAAATATCAAGTAAATATAGATGTGTATGAAGGTCACACGCCATATTACACACATTTTTCACAAGCTGTAAGGCAAAATCAATCGACATTTTTTTTATAAAATATTTAATTTGACAAACAATATACCTCCTTCTATTATTGTCTTTTTTTTAGTGTGCTTTTATTATATAAATATATTTTCCTGATGCATTTCAATTCTATACACAAAATGTTTTTCCAGTAGTAAATAGAATAAAAAATACAGATCAAAATCTTTAAACCATTATAATATTTATGAAATAGCAATGAAAAAACAGTTCTTGAATTAGAAAAACAATTATTTTAAAGATTTTAATTGGAACAACATGACACACATTATAACTGAAGAGTTTAAAGCGCTTCTTTTATTTTTAACCAATTTCCAATCATGGATCGAAAAAAAGCGTAAACTCATTATTTTATCTATTGTTAAAATGTAGTACTGAATTCTCTCAAAATATGTTTTTTCCTGTGTTCTGGTATAAATTAAAACTCAATTTAGTGTACCAATGCAAAATTTTAAAAAATATTTTACGAAAAATTCATATTCATCAACATTGGAGAATAAATGCCGCAGAAATGAAGGGCAATATTTTCTTCCCTAGTTTTGTATTATTTAATTGATGTTAATGCTTAAAGTGTCCTTTTTTAATGATTCCGATTAATTATAGGTTCATGAAGCGTTTTTCTTTCGAGCTTTTCGTTTTATTTCCAATTTTCAATGCAATGCAAAATCAATTTATTTCTGTTGATCTTAAGAAACATAAGTTTTGTTCAGAAAAAAAAAATTATTTTGCTTTTTTTTTTTTTTTTTTTTGTACTGATACTTCGTTCTGCCTTGACGATGACACTATTGTAACTGCTTTTACTATGCGGGTTTTTTTTTTTTTTTTTTTTTGTAAGGTTTAAGAAAATTTATAATTGAAATAGTGTACCTTTTTTTTTGTATTTGTCCGTTCAAAAAGAAAACTTTTCTTTTACTCATACATTTTTATGAAATTTCATTGCCATACTTCACATTTGACTAACTCATATTTCCAAAAGTAATCCTAGCATCTAAATTTTAAAAAAAGAAAGAGTAAAAATGCAAAAATAATAAACAAGAAAAAAGTTTTTAAAAATGTAGTAATATTTTAAAATTACATTTTTAAGTTAGTATCTTTAAACTTATCTATTTAACTTATGTTTGGTAAGTAAACTTAACCAAAAATTTTAAAACCGAAAAAATTTAAAATTGTTATCCCAATTTACAATTGTTTTCGAATATTGTTGTATTATTCATGACTTCGACTGGTTGTCCTTCTTTCCCAAAATACTTGGGTTTTTTTTTAAATTAATATATTGTTTTCAACCAGTCTCACATTCTTATTATGCTTTTACTTTATGTTTGTCTAGGTCTAAACGTTGTCCCATTTTCTGTTATTTTTAAATTCAAAACAACTTGTCTTGACTTTTATGTCTGCCTCATTTCAATGCTATAATTAGTAACTGCTTTGAATTTTATTTATTTTTTATCATTTATTTAGGCATTTTTTTTTGTTAACTTTTTATTACTTTTACTTGTATTTTTGGATACATTCGTCACAATTAACGCTTCTTCTGTTCAACTATTTAACGTAACCAAATTTTTTATATCATAAATTTATTATTAACTCTACGGTTTTCCGGCAACGATTTATTTACTTATATATTCATTTTTCTGGAGAGTTAAAAATATATGCGTCACCTCTCTCTGCATGGATTGCAATAGGTAATCCTTAAAGTAAGTTACGTTTTCATCATAGTAATTCGATTCCTCAACGCAAGGAACACTAAAACCTACGAAATTAACAGACAAATTTTGACAGAGTGCAGACTCAGTGCGGTGAGTGATTCCATGGTCAGATTATTTCTGCAAGATCAGAGAGGGCGAGTTTTACTCTTTTTCTCTACTGCCCGGATTTCACCCCAATTGATTTTTATTTCACAAGCACCTGAAGTATTTTTTACCAGTAGTTACTGCAATAACGGTATACCGAATGCCGATATTTCGAGCTATTTTTCAACTTCCTACTACCGGTATTTGCTGTGATAAAATACCGGTATTTTCGGTATTAGCAAACAAGAACAAATTGAGTTCATCAAGCATTTTAAAATTTAGATTGTAAGATATCTATATTTATTTTAAATGTGCATTTATTTGCAGTATACAAAATCAATTTACTGATGCATATGTTTGTATTCAAGAAGAAAACTTAATAGAGTATGTATAAAAAAAAGTTCTGGAACGAATGTAAAATGATATTTTCATTAGTAAGTGGTGTGATTAATAGCATTTTCGAGCGCTAATGCGCCTACCATGTTCTTATTACTTGTCCTTTCGTAAAAGTGATTTCAAATACAATTACAAATGTATTACGAAATCGTACATTGGGATACGAAAATGTATTCCACCAATAACAAATGTGTGCTTGCAATAAAAGGTGTGGAAAATTTTCACTTTAAAAATACATGGACCAAGGAAAAAAATAAAATATTTTTCTAATCAAAAATTTTGTATTTAACTGATAAAATTATATTTTTTAAATGAATGTACAAATAAAATGAATAAATAATGAAACAAAGAATGAAAAAATTAATTTTTTAACCAATCAATGTACAAAAAAAGTTAATAAAATAGTGAATGAGTATTAAAATAAATGACAGAAATAATATGTAAGAATGTACTGGAATTAATTAGTTAATGAATACGTATGTTGTTTAATAAATGAATCAATAAGTGAACGAAATGAACTACATTACTTTGCATCCCACGCACTGAAAAATTGCATTAAATTTACAAATTAAATCATGCAATTAAATAATTAAATGAGTATGACACTGGACATCAGTAGATCTCAATTATTTTTAAAACATTAAATGCATAAAATTTATCATTTAAAAAATACTTCTATATCGATAGCAAATTTTTAAACAACTGACTTAATAGTATAGAAAGTGGAATTATAGGCCTTGATCTTTCGAATAATTGATATTTTGGAGTGGAATCAACTTTAAGTTTGAGATCATACTTAAGGTATTGCTAAATAGGTGTCACTGCAAACTGTGAACATATTTTCACTTTTTCCCGCAATTACGCTTTGCCATTCTAAACCCCTTTTCCCTACTTACATTATTTCATAACTCTTAGCGTACCATCTCAGGATCACTATGCCTTGATATAGCATTTTAACTACCATCTCCACCACACTCTTCCTCTTAGCATGACGCCTTAGGATTGATATGTAGCTTTAACTAAATAGAGCGGGAGGGACTACAGGTGTCCAAAGTTAAGTACATGTTTTAGTACTGCTTTTGGCTTTACAGGATAATAGGAGGGGCTTTTCTTCCCGGTAGACTTCTTGTCATTTGAGGTTCCAGAGATTCTGCTGCGACACCAAAACTTTCCCAATTTTCGGTCGTAGAAAAATATAAACAATCATTCATATTAAACGGCTTTTTTTATCCGAGGCACATGAAATATGTCAAAGAGAACTGCAAAATGAAGGGTAAATGAGTAGTTACAGGTACCAAATCAGTGATAGGCAGATTTATCTTGCTTTTTGAATATCAAAATGATAATCGATACTCCAGAAGCACAATCAGTGGATCCTAAAAAATCCGTCTTTGAAGTACACCCCACTATTTTTATTCTTACAGAAGTTGTACTAATGTTTGGACAAAATGTTTAAAAAGAAAAAAAAAATGCAATTTTCTTCTTATAACTAGTCAAGCAAAATAAGGTATTTCTGTTATGGAAATAACTAACCGTAGTTATTTTTTTTTGGCCATTCTTACTCTAAACTATTGGTTAGAAATGGTAATAAAGCATTAGCTAGATTGGTAAACGATAAATAAAAAATGCAGCAGCATAAAAGTTTCATTTATTCTATTTGTTTATCTGTTTTTCGTGGTACTGTTCAAACAAACCTTTCAAAAGCTATTTTTCAGTGATCCACTTTTGTAATTTTATGTGGCTCGAGCCACATAAAAGTAAAAAAAAATCTTCGTAATCGAATTGGTGAGTTAAAATTGTATTACATTGTAAAAAAAATAAGTGTTTTGATATGGTTAAATAATTCTTTTGTGTATTTCCCTAAAATAATTGAATTCTGCTAGCATTTTATTATGACCATAACTAAGCGATGCAACCATGACTGGTCCAATCAATGCATCCCAGTTTATGTCAAAAAATATATAAATCGTAATTGAAAGTTAATGAAAATTTAATAGCTATAAAAGTGCAATTTCTATGTTCTAACATCATGAGAATTGTTTTCTTTTTTCCTGAATTAGAGTTGCAACATCATAATTCGATAAGAATCCAAATTAGAAAACCTCTTAACCATGCCCAGAACAAGTCATTTACCGTATCTAAGCTATGGGCAGCTGCTTCTGTTTCTTAGAGAAACTTAAGAAGTGAAACGTCATAGTATGTAAATAGTCTGCCAGGTTCTTAACCACAAAAGCTGCAAAAGTTGCCAACTGCCTTACATCTTTTCAAACTTTAAGCAAAGTGCGAAAATGTAGCTTTTTTTAAATCAAAATTTCGATTTTTACGCAGTATATTAAAATAAACAACTTCAACAAAATCCGAGAATTTTGAGTAATTTCTTAAAACCAGTGAAAATGCGTAGTTTAGGTTATTTCCTTTGACAGTAACGCGATGTTTCTCTGCACTATTTTCCTTTGCTTGGTAAACTTTGACCTATAAAGCAATATTTTGTGTGTGGTGGCGGTCCCTAGTGCGTTTCCTTTCAGTATTTTTTTCTACTTGTCTAAACGCCAAAGAAAAGGGGGGGGGGAAGAACTCCGGATGATTTTTGCCTGAAGGAATTCTTTATGCAACAAGAAAAAAACAAAGAAAAAACCAGGTAGAATTAGGATTACAAGTTCAAACTTAGTGCTTATTTTATTATGTATTCGATCTCTTATCAAAATTTCATGTAAAGACTTCGAAAGGAAACTTTATTCAATTCTACTCGTACCACTTTTTTTTCTTTCGTAGTGTACCTGTTAGTAGGAAAATCGGTTAAGTGTTTTTCGTAGGTGTTTTTTTTTTTTTCTTTTATTTCTTTTTCTTTTTCCATTATTTGATGCATGAGTATACGAAGTTTATAAAAAACAGCAAAGCAACATCTCATCATCTCAATTGGGTTGACTTAAACAGACAGGATCTGCTGAAAAGGCCTAAATTGTTATTAGATGTCATGAATTTTAGCGAACTGAAAGATGATTCAGATAAGACACCATTACAAACATAAAACAGACCAATACTTTATCCGGCTCTTGCCCTAACTAATCCGACACAACGAGGCTTTATATTTTTCCTCAAATTTCAAAATCAATTTAAAACTTAATTGGTAGTAGACAAGATAATGCTTAAATACTAAAAATCATACTTCTAACAATTGTACTCCTATTCTCCAGATATTTTTAATGCATTTGCTATAAACACATGCTGCTTTAAATTTTCTCCGAGTGAATTGGGAGTAAAAACATAATGGAGGAATGATATTCCCGTAAGACTAGCGTGCACAGCTGTAGATTGAAAGAGTATAGGATTCAAGAAATCAAAAAGGCTTTTGTACGATGGCTCAAAAAGCATGAAATATTTTAGGTAAATGTATCCAAGATATTCAAACAATTTTTTTTCCAACAAAGCTCGCTCGCTTCTAAAAGGAAGTTTTTAAATGTTTACATATTTTTCTTTTGAAAACTCATTTCAATACATTCTACTTATTGAACCTTATTTATTGTACACTTGAGAGTTAGTATTTCTTAGATGAAAAAGCAATGCATTTTTGTACCTAACGTGAAATTCTTCTTGTTACACCCAGACGCACTGCCTATTTCTTTTTTTTCCTTTTCAATTGTTTTTCTTTCTTACATTGATAAAGATGTAAGAGAAATTACCGTTATTTGTGTGAAACGTTACAGTCGGTTAAAAAAAGCTGGTTTTAAGCACTACTTTTTGTAGTTATACGATGTGTCTTGTTTTACAGCATATCGTCGCCTCAGAGCAACAGTGGAATATCTGTTATTCCTGGAATTAGATGCCTTAGATATTTTTTTTCCCTCATCATAATTAAATTGAAACTTGAGTTGTACATTAAATTTGAAACGCACCAATCACGGGTTTTAACGAACTAAAATCTTTACAATTCATCATCAACGAAAGATTTTTGCTAAAATAGTTGGAAATCTAATTAAGAGTTACTTTCAGTATATAAGAAATAAAATTAAGTTCCACTTATTTGAAAATAGAATAAGTGTTGCAAAATACAGAAAAACATTATTTTTCTAGATTGTTCCCGACAAAATATATTTTGTGCTTGCTTTATAGCATGGAGTTGAGTGAGTCGGAAACAAATTTTTTGATTTTAAAACGGAAGTTCAAATCTTTAAATGAACTTAATTTTCGAGCTGATTTTTTGGGAAAACTCTTAATGAAGTAAATTTTTATTTTCGGTCACTGAAAATGTATATTTTCAACCTTCAGGAAGCAATGAATGTTTCCAAAGCAAAAAACATTTGCCTTAAATTAATATAAAACGGAAAACATTATTATTTCTAAAAATTCAACTGCTTCCTAAAATACTTTTTTGTGCATCTTCCGCACAAATATTTCTAATTAATAAAAGGTAATGATTCTTTAAAGATCAACTTCCAAACTTGTAATTCTTTTTTGTTTTATAAAAAAGTTTAACGGATTAAAATAGTTTGTTAATATTTCCTTTTTATTTGCTTCGCGAATAAACAAAATGACAATTACCAAGTGTTCCTACATTGATATTGTAATCAATCGCTTTATTAAGCTCCACATTGTAGAAGATGATGCCAGCCTTGTCTAGTGGTCAGAGTAGCCTGACTGCGATGGAAAGGTCTCGGGTTCGAATCCCGGCTCGGGTATGAATGTAATTTTTCCCTCTTGTCCTGTGTTTGTGTGAATGTGTTGTTGTGTTGTGAACGGTTGCCTACCCCATAAACGGTTTCTTATGGCATGTGTGTAAAAGTCGGACTTCACACCAAATTACAGTATAGTTGGAAAAGTGAAGCAGCGCACCCCAAAATTGCCGGCCTAGCTGGCACACAACAACGGCAATGCAAAATATTTTCCCGTAAAGCACGTTTTAAACAATGATTTGGATTGCATATGTCAATCAACGAAAATTGTTACATTTAAGTAACAAACCCATTAAAGTATGGTGCATTTTTAACCGGCTTGAAAAAAGAAAGTTATGATTTCGTCTTGCGGTTTTATATGTATGTTTTCTGATTATTCCAAGACAACTCGACCGATTTGAAAAAATTATTTCTTTGTTTGGAAGGGTATACATTCCAGATGCTCTCATGGTAATTTGGTCTGGATCTGATAAGGGGCCTCGGAGAAATCCAAGAAACCTTGAATTTCTCATGTTGTGGTCACGTAATAGAGCTTATGTCAACTGGCGGAGTATGTCACACGTCCCGTGGTTTTTCCGTGACCGGTGTCAACTTTTTCACAGCAAAGGTTTTGCCTTCGTCTTGAACGATAATTCTCGCGGCATATGGATGATTAATTTTCGTCGCCTGTTAATTTTTACTTATAGGTGTTACTAATGTTTTACTACGTAGCAAAGCAGTAAATTAAATATATTTTGCTACTTTAATGGGTGAATCAATTACCTTAATATTATTTTGAAGTAAAATAACTTTATTTAGTTCACTAAAGTGTTTCTTTTTTTTTTTCTTTTTTTTTTAATATTTCAGGTTTCAAACATATTTAGAATTCAATCCAACGGGAATTAAATACAGAACATCCCTTTCCCGATGGTTTAATTTATATTCTTTAATAATAGGTTGTAACTGGTGTCCGATTTCTAAAGTTTGACCAGTGTTCTAGATTCACTATTTCACAATACCGCCAGTTTAATTTGAAATTAGGGTTATACTAATTAGCAGGCTTCAAGAAAAGGAGGAGGTTCTGAACTCGTCGGATTCGTTTTTTTTTTTGTACAATGTTATATAAGTACTCGAAGACACCTGTACACAAGGGCGTGCATAGTGGATGCGAGAAAAAACACCTGTTGACCCGGGCCTGAAAATGAAGGGGGGGGGGGCAATATTTTTAAAACTAAGGGTGCACTAGAGGGGTAAACAATATGGAGAGGGACCCGGAAAAGTCATTTGTGACAGACCCCAAAATTTCTGTTCACGCCCCTGCCTGTACCAATTACGAAAATTCTTCTTCTTTTTTTTTTTTTTTTTTGTTTAAAACAGTATACTTCCGCGGAGGTCTAATAGTAATCAAGTTCGGATTTGATGAAATTGAGAGAACCCTTCAATTATCATATTTAGATTCAATATAAAACCCATTCAGTAAGTTACCGCCCTATAGCCAGGGCTAAGGCAGAAATATATGAAATACACCGCCAGCTCAGTCAACTCCAGCCGAGGACTGCAGTTTCGTGCTTATTAGCACTCATCAGCCCTGCTCCTATGCATAGGAGCCCCCCTAATTGCGCATTTGAAAAAGCCTTTCTTCACAGTCGTCGGAAGTCTCAGAGACTCTGTGGTCTATTTCTTTCTCTATCGTACTTATCTTAGTTGTTTTCAGACTCATGTGCTCGACACTTTCTTACTCGAGATGCGCGTAAGAAAGGCCTCAACGTCATGTACCACATACTCTAACCTACGAAGGTATTTTATATTTACACTACTAAAAAACAAAAAATAAATTACTTTTAAAACTGAGTAAATTTAGTTTTAAGGACTAATTTCGTGTTTAGAAAAATTAGTGTTTAATTCAGGATTCGGTGGTTTGTCAGTTACGTTCGATAGTAATTATAGGAGGCCCCGACTTCAAAAAGTTATTAAAAATTAAGAGATTGTATATAATTTGTTAGGCATTTAAAATAATGCATCGTATAGTAATTAAAGTGTTTATTTTATAATTGGGTGTTTAGTTGATTTTTGTTCTGGAATTGTAAAATAAATTTCATTTCTAGGTTTGGGTAGGAAATAGGATGTAAGTGTAATCGGTAATATTTTGCTTTTCAGTTCCTCGGTGTGTTTTGAAGGCGGCTTTTTTTTATTTAAAAGTAATTTTTACTTTCAGACGCTTACCGTATTTTTGCCTTTACATGTCTTATTTTGCTCCAAATGGTTTTTATAACTGCGAGTGTTTCAGGAAATTTCTACCGTTTATGTATTTTGAAATTATAATCACCTTTTAAATGTTAAAAGTACTTGAAAGTAATTAAGAGTAATACTTGAAAGTATCCACATCTTAAAAGAAAATGATGAGTAACTAGTTCTTTTTAAATAATTAAATATCAGTTATTTTTCCAGAAAATACTTACAGGGTGCTTCAAAATGAATAGCGGGGTTTTTAACATGTTATAATATTTATTACACCAAACTCACAGTCACAAGTGATACATCAAATGAAAGAGAAACTCAAACAGTTTTGTTTGTTGGCATCAGTGCCATGCGCGTGGAATGTTTCTGCTGCAATCCGCTAGAAAGCGCTTGTAGCAAAGTTGGCGACTAAAGAACAGAAATCGTTTTGTGTTTTACAGAAAACTTCATCTTTCAGCAAGATGGTGCGCCGCCTCACTGACATAATGAGGTACGCGATTGGCTTAACCTAACTGTAGCCGACCGCTGGATTGGCTGTAAGGGGCCTATTGACAGGGCTTGTTTCCCATGGCCTCCATGGTCACCCGACCTAACACCGTGTGATTTCTATCTTTGGGGGTTTATTAAGGACCGTGTGTATGTGTCTCCACTGCCAGCCGACCTTCCCGAATTGAGGAACAGGATTGAAACAGATGTTGCAGCAATTACTAATGAGAAAGTTTCAAAGTATGGGAAGAACTCGCATATCGTCTTTACGTGTGCCGAGGGACGAATGGTGCTCACATTGAACACTTGTAGGCTATTATGTAAAACTGTTTGAGTTTCTCTTTCATTTGATATATCACTTGTGGCTGTAAGTTTGGTGTAATAAATATTATAACATGTTAAAACCCCGCTATTCATTTTGAAACACCCTGTATTTTCATTGTATAGTATCATATTGCAGAAGCCTGGTTTGACTTAATTACACTGAAAATCACATAAATGCAATGAAAAACAAAAGCAAAATGCGATCTTTTTCTTTAACTGACAGAAATCTCAACCGGTTCCTACGGGTCGGCAGGGGGGGGGGAAGGTTAGCGACACTGTAATTTCCCCCATTAAGCTATCATCAGTTGTTTCATTTAAACTAGGTTTAATTGTTATCTTTACACACCACTTGGAACTTCCCGTTAGTTTCAAACACAGTTCACTTATTCTGCCCAGCAGTCTCATGATAATAAGAGCCATCGCATTCCCCAGAGTACTTTTCAATTTTTTTTGGAAAACCCACGAGCTACTGATATTAGTTGTCCCTAGACGTTTATTCTCGCAATGCGTATAGTTGCCTAATGTAGATTGTAGGAGGACCTATCGAAATCTACCCAGTTTACACATTTCGATTTCAGATGGTAGTGCTTCTCAATAGTTGACTATGAATACGCTTTGAGCTCGAATCCATGTTGCCGAGTGTCTTTTTAGTCAGTCATTTGGAAACCACCAAAAACCAAATTCTCCGTCATCATTTATTATTGTTATCAATGTCAATCTTGCACTTCAACCTTTGTAAACAAGAAGAACTTTGCTGAAGGAATTTTAGTATAGATTTTCTGGCTCAGTCTCTGAGTTTTACAGATTTTCGAGGGTCATTCTAATACAATTCAGTTTACCGTATTAAGAAATGTTACTGTAATACAGTGGGTTACTCTGTTATAGTGGTTCCATTCGTGACAATTCAGACTTTGAGTTCAGACCTTGTTTCTGAGGTATTTTCGGCAGAACATCGCGATGTTCCTTAATTGTAATATTTAATGCATATTGTCATTGAATCTTTTGGCAATTGTATAATCAGCTTTTAAACGTAATAAATAATATAAGATCTAAATCAAATCAATACTAAGTGAGAACAAACCTAGTAATAACATTTCGAAAACGTGTTTCGTAGTTACCAAGTAGCGTTCTTAAAAATTTTAAGAAATACAAGCTATAGATTTTAAAAAATCTAAAAAGGAAATTTTTTTCCGGTCAGAACGTTACAACATTATGTAGGTAATTTGACCCCGAAACACGTGTCAGGAAATGTACTGCTGCCTTTGTGCAAGCCTCTTTAACTACATTTTTTTCAAACCAAAACTTTTTTTTCTATTATTTAATTTTTAGTTGTATTAACACAGTTACTTTTGGCAATATTTTTAAAGGAAATATTTAGCACCAAAACAGCAAAAAAAAAAATGATTTGCTTTTTCAATGAAATATTTTTTTAACAAAGCAGAGTCAATTATTTAAAATCTAAAACTGAAAAATTTGTCTAGTTATAATTAAGACTCTTAAAGCATTCGACTTAGTAACAAATTGATATGCCAAGCCGCTTTTATTTATGCATTTCATTGCTCAATAAGTGATTTAATGGATTTTTTTTATTTACAGGACTACCTCTAGGTTCAAATAATATTTATAGTTTCCTCATTATCTATCCACATAATGTGGTAAAATTTAAAAAGTAGAATTACTAATTTTCTAAAACAACGAAAAAAAAATTATGGTAGTGGAACAAAATTAAAATATTTCAAGGATGTGTGCCTGATTTAATTGTAAAGGTTTTTCAGAATAATGAAATCATAATTAAATATTTTATTTTTGAAAAACGGCGTTGTTTGTCACGATTAATACTGTCAGAAGCCTACTTGAATTGAACTTTTTTTGCATTCTAATAAGTCTATAACAAAAATCACAAGCTTTCCAATTCCATATCGTTTCAGCTTTCCGTGAGGAATTTAATATGTATATAAACCCCCTTTCATTTTTTTTCTAGTACACCAGATTTTCCTTTCTATATTAAAAAAAAGTATAATATGTAACGACGATATATTTTGCACACAAAACGTTTCCGAAATACATCAATTCATATGTTTCACACATTTGTATGTTAGCAATGTCACAGTTCTTATAGCGCTGTTGTCGAAACAAGCATTTATGATATATACATATACACGTTTTGCAAACTGTCTATTTCATGAATGGGAAAAAACGAGTTCAAACAATGTCTTTTAAAAGCATATTAGACACAATTTATAGCTTTTCTGTCTCTTTACTTTTTCCAAAGACCGAGATGTTGAAAGAAATTTTCCCTTCCATTCCATTTGAAATAAAGCATGTTGGAGAGAAATAAGATAAAATTGTCGGGGAAGAAACAAGCTTTCAACTTTCGACTATTTAATCCCTTAAGCCATTTAAATGCAGGAATAGCGTTTGAACAAAAGGGCAATAAAAGTCAACATTTTAATGTATTGACTTTTACTGCTTCAGTAGGCTATATATTTCGATTTCTTTCCCTTCTATAGGGTATGTAAAAAGGAGTAAATATCAGCACTGGAAGATTTTTTTTTTCACATTTTTTTAAGGTCTTATACATGATTTAATATTTCGAAAAGTCGTTCAACGTTGAATTTATCCAGGTAAAATCAGATTTATAAAGCTTTTATGTGGGTTTTTCCCTTGGTTTGGCATGTGTTTGTAAATATCTATCTGAATGTTTTTATTGCATAAGCACCGGAAAACAGAACACAAAACTTAAACTTATACCGAGTAAGATTTTCTTTAATTTGTCTTTCCTTTTCTTTTCTACTTTCAAAGAATTAACTGTTATCTAAAAAGATGCATTTTAAAAAATATACAAATGGTCTCTAAAAATAATTCTATTTAAATATCTTTAGAATATGCATGAGAATGAAAAAAACATACCGAAAGTAAAACACAAAATTCTGATAAACTGAAAACTCAAGCTTCATGAACACCAATGTATTTTAAATAAATGTTGCCCTCAAAATGAAGCAAAACCTGATAAACCATAAATATAAGCTACAAAGCTATTCAGTCTGAAATGTTGCTAATAACCGCCTAAAATTAAGCTTTTGTTTGGTGCCGAATAATATGCACAAAGCTACATTATGCAGCAAAAATGGAAACTTCATCAAAGCAAAACATTGGTAATGAATCATGATTAATGCTAAAACTGCTGATATGTTCCTAATATAACTAAGTATTTTTGACCTTTGCTTCTGATAACAACAACCTAATTAATATTAAATTTATTTGCAGTAATTTATTTCTATCACTCATCCTAAACTCAATACTACTATTTTGCTCATCGATCTTTCAGACTCAATAAATAGTAAATTAAACCGTTCTGTGTTACCACGGATCTGAACAAATAAAATACAACAGGACAGTAAGTTATAAAAGCTCAACTAAATAGGTACTCCGAAATCAATCACGAAACATTCATTTAAATTCACATTTTCATTATATAGAGAGCACCGATATTTATTCCTTTTTTCTCTTCAGTCGTTTTGACGCATTTTATTTTGCTATACAGATTGTCGTGATTCACCATTTACGTTTCTTTTAAAGAAAGGAAATTCAAAAAGCAATTTACTCTCCCATTCATCTTCAAACAATGTTTGTTCTGAAGAAACGAAAGTTACGGCAGAGAGAAAAACTAGCTCTTTTTTCTCCTTCTGTTCGTTGCCTTAAGTCGTTTAAGTAGAGTAATTGCAGTTGAAAACACGGGAATTAGAAAGATTGTTTTCAATTTCTTGATTTTTGATGCATAAATAATGTTTCTAAGTGCAAAAAGAAACTACTATTAGCACCTGAAAAACTACTACAGTATAAGATTCAGTTTTTATTTTCAGAATTGCGTAAAAAATAATAAAGTTAAATTTATTAAAATACTGTGTTTTATTTTTAGTGCTAAGGTAACGAGGGAATAAAGTTTGAATTATTTACCTAAGAAAGCAGATAAACACAATCATATTTCTTTAGACATTAAATAAAGTCAACTTTATATTATTTATTAATTGCCTTTCTATCAAACAGTGATTTGCTGTCTTATGGGCAAGAAACTACACTCTTACAAAAATTAATTCCCTTATTTCACTCGTATAAACGATATCCTCAACACATTTAGACTGCATTCGTCTTACGTGTCACTTGCTTCAAACTTCAGCAGTATGTACTTAATATATTTATAATAAATATATTAAGTTATTATTTTTTATTAAGTTATATATGTTATTAAGTTATTATTAAGTTATAATTTATAATAAATATAATAATATAATAATAAATAAATAATTGTATATATATATATATATATATATATATATATATATATATATATATATATATATATAAGTGAAAAATATTGAAAAGACCACACCAAGAGCCCATAGATGCGCAACGCAGCAAAACTAAAAAGCCAAGTAAATATAAAATTAAGCAAACAGAATTTCAAATATTAAACAAATTATAAATAATAAATGATGATAAAAAGAAAAAAATGCAAACAGCTATTAAGTAGGAAAAGATAAAGTATGAATCCAGAGCTCATCAGCCGTGGAGGATTCATTAATTATGGTTGAAAGACCCCAAATGACCCCAAATGTTGGCCATATTTGATCATCATAAATTTGTACTTTATTTCAATAATGTCAATTTCTGTGAAATAACTAGGTGCGTGAAGTATTCTAAAAGATTAGCGTTATGTATAATGGTTTTGCATCTGTTTTCTTTTCTTTTTTTTTAAATCTATGTAACAATAATGTAACAAAAAAAACCTTGAAGTTTTCAAAGACGTTGCAATCTTCATTGTCCACCTAAGTTGAATACATGAAGTTTATATCCCCGTTACTCTACCAGATCTGATCATTTATTAGTCTAACAAAAATAAAAATTATTATTTCTAGTTACAGTATCCATCAATATTTTCATTTTCTAGTTAACAAAGTATTGTACTTAACCTATGTGTTAAAAGACAATTTAATGATATTTACTTTTCATGTTACGAAAGACATTTTCCAAAACAACCACGTTTTTTTCTTATTTTACTTACACATTTATCAATTTTGCTTTGAGTTTTGTTAAATTATGATACATTTATCTTTACCATTGTAGCAACACATAAGTATACTATATTTGAAATGGTCGTTGCTGTAGTTTCGTTATATTTTCGTTGTTGTCCTTTTCTAAATAAATACAAGTAAAAATACATCTGGATCTCCAATTATTCTTCAAGCAACATAACAAATTCACGGAGTTCACTTAACAAGTTTTTTTCTTTTAATACAACTTTTGCATTTTTTAGAACTTATATGTTTTTACTTTATGTTCAATAAAAATAAACCTTACTCTTTTTACCGTTAATCTTGCTCAGGTGTGAGGAATTTTCACAACATATTTACGTTTATGCATTTTTTGTCTTCTTAGTTTTTCGGAAAATTGCATATCAAAGTGAAAAAGTGAAATCATAGAGATGTTTTCATTCAGGATAAGGAAGAAATACTTTTTTTAATCTTCTAATCACCAAAACTATGCTTTGAAAACTTTAATTTTACCCATATTTACACTGCTGAAACAACAATGAAATTTTAATGAGTTTTGCAATCCACACGGTGTTTTTTCTCTATATCTGATTTAAACTATGTCCTGTAAATAAGTTTCTTAACCATGCCACCATTCGGTATGAGGAAAAAAACCGCATTTCTGAAAACTTAAGTCTAATTATAATCTTTAAAAAATGCATAATTTACTCATATTTACACTGCTGATATGAAAAAAAAATCAGTGGTTTTCGCATTTAACGAATATCCTTTCTTCTCTTTTATCACCAAAATTGTTCTGTAAATAAAAGTAAAAAAATAATATTCAGAGATATACTTTTCTCAAGGTTAAGAACTAAAATGCATTTTTTTCATAATCGTCATATCACTAGCTCTGAAAGCTAAACTAGTTATAACCATAAAACACATCATTTACTCATATTTACACTGCAAAAATTTAAAAAACAAAATCAATGGTTTTTCACAGATTTATGATTATTTTCTTCTTTTCTTTTATCACTAAAATTGTCCTGTAAATTAAAGTTAAAAAAAAAAGAAAAAGAAAAACATCGAGAGATACTCTTCTCAAGGAGAAAACAAAAACACAATTTTTTCCACATCCTGATATCACAAAAACTAGCTCAAAAAACAAAATTAAATCATTGAACTGATCTCGAGAAGAAGGGAATAGATTACGGTGGAAGAAGAGCATATGTTTTACTTCATTAATATTTAGTCCTTCCTTTCTCCAAAATTTTTAATTTGTAACATACGCCCTTCTTCTGGGCACCCCATTCAATTATGACCATAAAACACACAATTTACTCATATTTGCAGTTGAAATAGTAATAAACTTTTAACGATCTTCACATTTCACGCGACATCACAAGAGGTCCAATGACAACCGGATCAATATCCCCTCTAAATAGGAACACTAGACGGAGGGCGCATCGGTATCTCATTACTTGGTACATGACAGTTATTCCTAGTGGAATCATTCAAGCAGTCCGGTGAGCTGTTATATGCCTAAACGGTCAACCGTATAATAACAGGCATCTTTATTTCCCTGGAGACGACCGTTACGACTATCATGCTCTCTGTAATGAGGGCCAAACAATATTGCCCTGTGTACATGTGACGTGTCATTAATAAGGAAGGGATACATTTGTCATTGTTTTTAACATTTGTATTCTAATGGATAACGGTAAATTTGCTGTAAATTTTACTACACAAATCGTTCATAATCGGTGGTGTAGTACTTACTAGTTTGAGTTTAAATTTAAAGCAATATGTTTTCATTTATGGGTTTTGAATAATGGGGGGAGGGGAGAAATGGGACGGAGAGAGTATTGGGGCAGCCGAAAATTAAAGGTGAAACAAATTATTTTTAGATTGTCCGGAAGAAGAAGTATCTTTTGACTCTTGCTCTAATCTGCTACATATTCTAGACAAGTTGAAAATAAGTTTACTTAGGCTATCCTAAGCAGCTATCCTATTCCTAACATCCCCTATTACAATTTGATTGGGAATTATTATTTACTTCAGTGTTGCAAAATCTTTTTCTGCCGGAAGGTCGCACTTCATATTTAAATCATTCTCGCGGGCCAAAATATTTATAAATTTCAAAATTGTGCATTTTTCTAAATGCCATAGGAAAATATGGAAAAGGAAAGAAAGTTACAAACCAATAATTGTTGTTTTCAAGCTTCTTGATGCTTATTTTATGAAACGCGTGTTTTCAAAAGCCAATTTCTGAATATTTGGCTCCAAGTTTATGACATTTTCCCTAGTCATGCTTTTCGATTAATAACATTGCACAAATCAACGAGCCATATGGATAAACTTCGCGAGGTTTCGACTCGCGGACCTTAGGGTTGAGCAGTGAGCACCACTGGTTTACTTGTGACTTTCTCTGTTTATGCACATTATTATGCATTGCATGCACTTTTTTTACTGTGGTTGATACATTCGTTGTTAAAAATGTATAAAGCCATATTTTTTGATTTGTTAAAACTACATAATTAGGTTTTTTAACAATAAAGTAAAAATCTTCAAAACTATGTGGTTTTTCTCTACGTCGTCGAGAATAACACATGAAAGTGAGAGAGAAATCCGAGCCATGTTCAGAAATAAAATGTATTGAGAATTTTTCGTCATTTAGAAATATGCGAAACGATAAAATCTTAGTCACGGAAATCTAAGAAATAACATACATTGTAAATTATATAATCGCGAACTTTTTTGCAGGCTTTAAACAAATGCATACTATAATTTTTGAAAATACCGAATAGTTATTGTTTATTATTTGTATAAGACTAAAAACTTTAAAAGGTTTTTACAGAAATAAATAAATCAACATTTAAAATCCCCTATATTTTAATGTTAGTATCTTTCTTTTCTTATTGTTAATGAACTCTAAAAATGTTATTGTCTAACTATTACATCGTTTTATTATTTCTCCTCTCCAATGCTGTTCTGTAAATGCTGTAAAATGCTGCTCCAATGCTGTAAACTGTAAATCCTGCGACGCAACTTAATGGCTAAATTAACGATATGTTTCAGACACACATCATTGTTAATCATTCCGACAGCTTCGCTAGTTTTGAAACTTTTTCATCTTAATTCTCTTATACAATATGCATTGATGAACATAATGCTGCTACAGAAATCATTATTTCCTATTTGACCACCAAAGCTTTGAATTTAATTAGAAGATTATCATTTGACTGAAATTTTGGGAGAGTCATTAGTATTGTGGCGTGGTCCCATACATCAATTGCTGAGACAGTAATTATTCTAATTAATTCGAAAATTAAACACTGTTGACGAGAAAAACATGTAAGACGAACCAGCATGTTAAATGTCTTTTCTCAAATCTTACACAAATAATTATCAACTGGCATATTTAAAAAAATATTAATTAATTAACTAAAAAAATAGTTCGTCGAATGTTTGTTGATATTTTTCAAACATTGTAGAACATGCGTTAATTATTAGCCTGATGATAAATTGTTATAAGGGTATGTCCATGGTGACTGACGTTACAACTTGACTCTCTTTTCAACTTATAAATTCAGCACTGTCTTGAAATTAAATTTTTTTCTTCTGAAACTGATCTAAAATGTCATGATATGGTACATCACTGCCCCCACACTTTTTTTTCAGACTTGAGGAAAAAAAACATTTATATGAAATTAAGGGGAATAAAAAAACTTGACTGATGTTACGCAGAAGAGACATTGAGAAAAGTGACTTATATATAATTTGAAATTCTCTTCAAACTAATAACGTGAAACATAAACAGATTTCTTCCCCTCAAAATAGAGATTTTAGACTTGATGAAAACTTTTTGTTTTATTGAAATAACTTAAAAACTAAAAGTATAAAAATTATTTAACACCCATGACTGATGATACAAAATTTTTGTGACTGATGTTACATTTACAATAAATTGCTGTAATTATAAATTATTTCTCCTTGAAAAACAAATTAGCATTTAAAATTGTAAAATTTTATTAGAAATATTAGAAAAGTTCATTTATAAAATTTTAAAAGTTATATTTTTTACGTATTTCATAAAATAAAAAGTCCTTTTTCCTTTACTGAATCTAGTGCGCTAAATATTTTATTCCTTTCCCACGTGAATAATAAATTTCAGCCACATTCACAGGTTATTTCCAATATTTTACTTCTTGAATCTTGACAGTTACTAAATACTCCTAGTTTTGAATTTCAATGCATCTAACTTCTCGTGATACAACTGTTTATCATATTCTTCAAAAACCCGCTCTCCAGTTGCAGTCAACAGTTTTGGAACATGTTCTGCTGGAAGTGATTCCGTCCTTTACTGTAAAAAAAAGGGTTGTTGCTAAACACATAATACAGCTTTTGAATTTAAAAAAAAAGTAAACTCAAATATAACTCTATATAATGTGACTATATACAAGTCGGATAGTGATAGCTCTGAAATTTGCATGAAGCTATGACATTTAGAAATATTTCTGTATCGATGATGTAGCACTTTTATTCAAATGTAATACATGAAGAACTAGGAGTATCTGTTTATCAAATTTCATGTTGGAAAATTTTTACAACAGCAGTTTTCTTTTGTGAAGATATAACAAAGAGCGCTTTGAATGACCAACAAATTTTACCAAGGTTTCATTATTTTAAAGAGGGGCAATGCAGCTGCTAATTTAAACCTGGGATTTCAATACTTTAAGTTTGATCTCTACTTGTTCTTTTTCTTCACCTAATTTATGTTTTTAATTTTATTCTAAACTAACTTTAGTAATTATGCTAGATTTTTTTAAATTATTTTATTTATTTTTTATCACCCGCTCCTTCCAGCTTCTACTTTGTTTTACGTTTTCTAATTTTCATGTTAATTTACATGTTACGGTTATACCAGTTTAAAGTTTCTTTGTTGGTCTGATCTATTCCTAGACAAACCACATTTCAATAAAAAATAAAATTGTAGACAGCAGTTAATTTCCTAAGTTAAAAAAAAAAGTTTAACTTTTAGAATCGCTAATGCAACGACACATGGGCACGGAGTAGTGTTTTCAAAATTTGCCTCTAAAACTTACAAAAAAAAAAGTGTTTATAATTTTTTCGTCTTTTTTTACCTCATCTGAAAGATAAAAGTTACTGATACAATGAAGTTTTTTTTTTTTTTCTGTGATGTCCCTAGTTCATGAAATTGCCGATGAGATGAAATAAAATACTCAATTATTGTGATATATACATGATCAAAATGTACTGTTTTAAATTCCTCCTCCCATTATAATTCGGGAAACTTTTATTTTGGATAATATAAAAGTGTAATTTTTGTTTATGTTAAAGTTACTAATTAAGTGTCCAAAATTATTATAAAAGCAAGAATTATATGAGGCCATCAGAAACAAAGAGATGAAAGAAGACTAATTAAAGTTTTGTGTTAAACGTGTTTAATGTGTAGTCCTTATTTGGGTATTTTATTAAAAGTTTTTTCCTAAATAATGCTGTAAACCAGCACCTACCAGGGCAACTAGAACTATGTATTGCCTCATAACAAAGGGGAGGATTTTCGGTTATTTGTACTGGTTGTCTTTTAAATTTTAACTTTGACACTTACATGCCGTTGCTTCTCGCTGCCTCATATGTAACAAAATTTAAATATTAACAGAGCTTCTTTTTATCAGTAGAGTTAACTTTTTCCCTGTACAGGAGCGGTAAGTACTGCATGTGTATTATACGTTCTGACTTCAAGAATGAGCTGCTTTCTGTTGAAATGTACCAAAAGAGTGTATGAGCTAAGTATGAGTAATGAAGAAATTTTGTAGGGATGTTAAATTTAATTATAACAAATTTCCCAAATCATATCCTGAAAATGTATTTTGAAAAAAAAAGTAACACAAAAATAATTTTGCTGAAACCTAGGGATACGTACAGTCATTAAAGGATCTTTTATTTTTATTGGTATTTGGTAATTATGGCTATCATTAATAATTATAATTATTACTTTCAAATGTATCTGAAAGGATCTTATTTTTTTATATGAATTTCTTGTTAGTAAGTATAATGTATTTGTTTAATGAATTCAAATTTCTTCTTTGCAGTTAAACTCCCACATTCAAAACAATCTCATGCATGTGAACAAACTCAGTTTATATGCCTTTTATATGAACTGAAGAGGTTTGCCGAAAAGTACGCCAGGCTCTTATTATATTTAGAACTTGTGACATTTCGGAAGGACTTAATGTACCGCACAAGGAACACAGTAACTTAAGGCTTCATTGTAAGAGCTGTGAAAGTGCTCAAGCTTAATTTCGAAGAGAATTACCGCTTAATGACGAAATATACATGCATAGAAACATATTAATTACCTTAATACCCGGTGAAACACGCATTACTCTAGTAATTAGTAACTAACATTGTAAATGCCGAAGTACACTGAAAACGTGCTACTCGATACGGGTAATGGGATACAATTGCACTATGTATGAAAAAAAATAATAATTTTCGTAGGATATCATATCACTGAAATCCTTCCTATATGAAAGATTCTCTATCGCAAAAAAAAAAAAAAAAAAAAAAAAAAAAAAAGATTGAAGAAAGTATAAAATGCTAAAATTTCCAAACTGTTGCAGGTACGTGTTTTTGTGTTAAAGAGAACCCATTTTCAGGGCAAATAATTAAGCTTATGGATTAAATGGCATCTAACTAAAGCTTTTTAATGATATAAATTACTGTGCATTAATATTTTAAGAAATTATTGCCTAGACTTGTGTGTGTATTTTGGTGACAAATGGTGCGTATGCATTCATTATGTTTACTGTGCATTTATACATATCCCTTAAACTGGTTAATTACATTACAATTCATTCAAATAAGAGACGGTAAGATTGGAAAAGTATTTTTTTTTTCTTAAACTTGCTTGTAAGCTCATTAAAAATCATACATAAAAGCTTGAAAATCGCTTTATTGTAAACGCATTCAAATGCTCTAAGTAAAGATAATTTTGTGATTTAAGAAACGCCTGGTTTTACTATACGGCAAAAGAAAAAGCATAAATATATCTCACGTATGCCAACGAAAGCAGTCGAGGAATAAAATACAAAGAATTAAAAAAGTATATCAGGCCTGAAATAACAAACAAAACAAATAAATAAATATTAACGAATCTCATCTAAAACATTCCTCAGGTATTCTGTTCACACATGGAATAGCAGGTTCAGAAAACGAATAGTTTCGATTTTTTTTTTTTTTTTTTTTTTTTTTTTTTTTTTTGATAACGAATTAAAGTACATCACTTAACACAATCAAAACATTAAAACTCAAATTGATTTAAACTCATTACTAAAAAGATGCCTGAAATATTTGGAATGCCTACGTTAATGACCAAATAACGACGTTGCAGTGTTGAGGTGGTATGATTAATGCAATGCACTAAAACAGAGAACTCTCGTAATAAATCATAAGTTCTGAGCATAAAAGTACAAATTTTGTAAAGCAGAATCATCATTCTGTTAGCATTGCTGAGAGAGACAAAGCAATACTTTTAAGGGAGAGACATTATACCTTTCTAAATGCACTCTAATTCTTGTGATCATAAATATTAGTTGTAGCTTTCGGCAAAATGGGTCTTTAAATGAGATTTCGTGACTTCAGAATCTTTGCAATTAAACATACCTGTTATGATTCACCTAAGTAATAATTGTTTTACAAAGTAGTGTCATATGTGCTGTATTTTCTGTTGTTATTTATTACTTGAATTTGGTAATCTTGATGCGTCGTTACTTAAGTTAGGAATATCACTTCCCATAACAAAACCTTGAATAGTATTTAAGAAATATATTAGTATTTTTCAGTTTCAAGAGTATCGTTAAAAATAATTTTTGTTGTGTATTTTTATTAACTAGAGGAGATTTTCGTTTCCCCATAAAAAATTCGGTTGTATGTTAAGATAGATGTATGGATATAGATCAATAAACAGTTTGATAAATAGATATATTGCTGTTCCGGTGGAACATTGACGTAGCTGCAAAATTAATTGAAAATGAGTTATTGTGGTCACTAGGTCCAAACGTTGTTACTCCGTTCGGAAGAACACTGACAGATTTGTTTTTTAACTTTTAGTCACCAGGGCAGTAACTCAACTATGTGTCATTGTGTGAGGTAATGAATAAAATAATTTTGTATACGTGATTTTTCTGTAAAATAACGATTTTTGTAGTTGCATCAATGTTCCACCGGAACAGCGATATAAACATGTATATTGATAGAAAGATAGACAGATAGATACAAAAAACTGAAACACAACGTCAAAAAAAGTACTGAATGAACCAAGAAAATGAAGTGTTCTTTGAGAGTACCGCCGTGGGAAGGTAAAGTGCTGTATCTGCAGAAAAAAGTTTTAGAGATATTTGAAGAAACGTGTTTTGGATTCCATACTAACAATAGATAAATGTTTTAATTTGACATTTTTTTCCTTCTTTAATTTCAGCGTGTACTAGATAAGCAACTTTGTACAGTAAAGCTAAAGTACAACAAATGACTAAAATGCGAGAAAAAAATTTAAAATGAGAAATTTGCAGTAAATGAAGCACAGTAACTGAAAAACAACTGAAAAATTTCAAAGTAACTGAAAAATCACGATAGTAACTCATTTGCTTTTCGCAAAGGTTTTCGTCGGAATTTTCTTTTCTTAAATTCAAAGTTTTGCATTCCACAATGCAATATGTCAAACATTAGACTAGTATTTCTGAAGCGTCAGCAAATACTTCATACGAGTATAAATAGGCCATTGCAGAAAGTTTTTACAAGATAAATGTACGTTGAATTCATTTATTATTTCAAAATAATCACCAAAAATGAGAATTAACATTCAGTAAAGTAATTTTTAAGTTGTCGAGTTGGTTATTGGCGGTAAAATTTGCTACGTTTAAGGAATTATTTTAATGTTGTTGTTGACTAGTTGTAGATATTAGATGAAAAGTTCCAGAGCTTAATTTTCCTACTTGAATTTAATGTAGTTGGGGATTAGTCCTCCCGTAAGTAGTTGATAAGTTGTGAACATTAGTTGATGACTTGAGAGGCTAATAAACTCTAATGAAATTTGTAATTGTTCAGGATTAGATTTTACTAAATTCCCAAATTATTTGTCAATTCATAAGTCTCAGAGTTTAATATTTCGAGTAAAATTACTTTGGTTGAAGAATAATTTAAAACAAAGTTTACGTTAAATAAAAGAGATTAGTGGATGATCTCTGATGGAATTTGTTGAAGTTGAAAAATTTGTGGTTCTTACTAGTTGTAGAGATGAATCGATAATTTATACAATTATTTATCTGCAATGATACTTACCTTGGTTGAGAATTGTTTTTAAATAACGTGTTTGACCAGTTGTTTCTGCATGAAATCCTAAAAGATGCTTAGAAAAATGAAAAATACAAATATTTTGCTTTATGCAATGTATGTGTTTTTTAGTTTCAAGCATAGTGTTACTGGAAGAGCATTTTTGTTTGCATAAATCAAATGATTTTTTTAGAAACAAAAATCAACTGAGTACTTTTTTTGAGCTATTAGAGTCGTATTTCAACTCTACTATTTTTCTAAAAAAGAGCGCTGTTGTAGTTTTGTCTTGCATGAAAAAACCTCAGAAATTGAATATTTTTATTTTGAACTTGTTTTTGTAAGGATAATGCATTATTTTTATAACTGAAAATAACTAAAATTTATTGTTCATTGGAGCGTTCTAAAACCCTCGGTTTCCGGTAAGACTTTCACTCAAAATTCCACAATTTTTTTGTGCTCAAATACAAAAAATGTAAAAAAAAAAAAAGGCATCTTTTATTTTATGTTTTAATCTTCTAATCATTTAGTTTTTCAAATGCAAGTCATTTAAATATTCAGTCGATAAATAAATGACTGATACGCAGGTTTTTCTCCAAGCGTTTGTAAATCCACACAAATAGCATTCTTCATTCTGAATTTTCGGGGCAAGAAAATATTTGAGACTTTATCTGTCCTTTTTTTAGTTTCAAAACTATGACGGCAGGGGAAGCATGTTTTTTTTTTTTTTTTTTTTTTTTAAGGTAATTGCTACAAAAAAAAAAAAAAAACGTAAAAATATATGAGCCCAGTAGTTTAGAAGTTTATTAAGTACTACCGAATAACTAATTCATTGAAATAGTTTTATAAATGATACAAATATAAGACAAATCATGAATTCGAAAGCAGAATAGAAGGATCAACAGTCGGGGTCCATTCCTTTTTGACCAATCAAGGAATCCCGTCAAACTTGAATGTGCCCCGACTGTGAATCCTTCTATTCTGCTTTTAAATTTATGATTTGTTATATGTGTGTATCGATCATAAAACTATTTCAATGCTGTAGCTACTCAGTAGTACTTAATAACATTCTGAACTTCTGGGCTTATATATATTTTTTCTTTTTAGATGTTTTGGTTTTTACGCAGTCGGGATTTTTTGTTTTTATTTAATTATTATTTTTTATTCTACAATTTTTAATTAATTTTAAATAATTTAGTTACTGTGCTTATAAGACGGTAAATTTCGCAATCTTGTCATTTTATTAAGAAAGTTTATATCGTCAGGATTATTAAGAAACTTGCATTGATCTAAATTACTGATTATCAGTCCCTCTAAGGACATAAATCGGCTTTATGCTACATATGCTTGACCTTCAGCGAAAATGCTCGAAATTAATTCAACCACAGCTATATTAACAGTATGTATAACTCATGATGACGCGAGCCCGGAAACGTCGTCACTCAAATCTTTCTCGCAAAACTAAAAAAGCTCCTCAAGAAAGTACACGTCGCGAAACTCAGTTCCCTGAATAACGACAAAAACAAGTGCAACAGTTAGAGATGAAAATCGAATTAGTAGACTTAGTAAACAAAAAATTCAGGCAGTGAAAACTCTACCTGCATTCGTCGCACGCTGTGTCGCACGCAGGTAGCGGGTAACACAATCTCGAACTGACAATATTGCGACTGTTTGTTTATATGGGGAATTTTTATTATGGTCATGTGTTAAGTGACACTCCCAAAGTTAATGCAAATCGATTGACGTAAGAATCAACAAAATTGTCCAAGGCGTTTAGCCGCTACAACGCTACATAGGAATAAACATACAAAGACTCACAAACACATTACTTTCTTTTGCTACTCGCACGTGTAGTCGGGGAAAAAAAGACATATGAAAAGGTCTTCAATGAGTTTGTGTACCTTCATGTTTCGTTTTTTCTTTTTTTCGAAAGAAAACGTTACAAATTATATGCTTGTAAGATAAATGTAATCTTGAT
The DNA here is from genome assembly GCF_026930045.1 of Uloborus diversus. Taxonomy (NCBI): domain Eukaryota; kingdom Metazoa; phylum Arthropoda; class Arachnida; order Araneae; family Uloboridae; genus Uloborus; species Uloborus diversus. Next base: position 65,536,787 of record NC_072740.1, read on the forward strand.
GTTGTGTAAATGCATATCATTTGCTGTATCCTCAAACCTATCTACACTATTAGTAAACGCGCTGAAATATTTTATTTCTTCAAATCAAAAATATTTGAATACGACACAAGGGCCGGTTAACTAAAAGCGAGGCCCTAGGCCCACAATAATTTAGAGGCCCACTGAAGACTCTAAAGCTAAGTACAATGGTTGATTTACAGGTTTGGGGGCCCCTTTGTGTATCACAGAACTATGCAAGTTTGTGGCACAAAAGTGAGACCCTAGGCCCATAATAATTTAGGGGCCCCTTGAAGGCTTTATAGGAGAGTACAGTGGTTGATTAACAGGTTTGGGGGCCTCTTTGTGTACCACAGAACTGTGTAAATCATGTATAATGTGCATTTATGAATCTCCTTCGGGACCTCTCTTAATTGCAGCATGGTAAATTCGCTACTGAAAGAATGAATAAAAATTTTACTTTCGTAAAGTTTTATTTTCAAGTTGACAAGTTATTAGTTTTAACTAATTTTTAAAATGCGTGTATTTTTCGTATGGTTGTAATGGTGTGTATAATTCTTTAAATAATGTGGGACCCCTTAGGAAGAGGGGCCGCAGGCCCAGGCCTAGTCGGCCTGTGCAGTAATCAGGCCCTGATACCACATCAATACCATAATTGCCTTTATTTCACTTAATTGTTTAAATTACCATTTTATTAACGAGGTAAGCTGTAATGTGCTTCAAAACTCTTTGTTGCGGCCTCTGGTTAAAATCCCTGCTGCATACCAACTATTAGTTGCAGCAGCATAATGTGTTAATGCTTTAGAAAACTAATAATATAATTTTAAAGACAATTTAACAATGCTGGACTGTACAAATTTCTTTTTAATTTATTACTATTTCTTTTTACTTTCATTTTTTTCAAAATTTATGCTTTTTAACGATGTTTAATTGAAGACTACAAACAGAAAACGACATAAATGCATCGAAAAACCTTTGTTTGGGGAAAATTTATCTTAAATTTGAGCAAAAAGAAAGCAAGCCGAATTCTAAGTTATATAGTAGTTTTTTTTTTTTTTTTTTTTTTTTTTTTTCGGCTCTCCTGAAAAATGTGCTTTCATGGACTTATGCCGTTTTTCATTTCTAGTCCTCAATTAAATTTTATATTTCTGCACGAAGATATTTAGTTATTTCACATCATCTAACTTTTACGAAATAGATGTATTCTTAAAATGATGCATGAATCTTATTCAATAAATGAAAAAATAAATAATAAGTATGTTGTATTAGTGGAATTTTATTTTATTTATTTATTTAAATGACCAATGATGCATGCATTATGAAATTGTTGGCTATACCTAAGTTTGTTTTACCTAAGGTCATGTCTCTTAACCTGGGTAAGAAAAAGGCTCTTTATTTCGTATCGTTCTGTGTTACTTAGTTGTAAATATATTTTTTAATTATCATTTGTCAACTTCAAAGTAGTCTTTAACAAAGGACTTTAAAGAAAATACTTAGATGCAATAAGTTGAATTTTTACCCGAAGTAACCAAAAAATTAATTATGCTTTGGTTACTTAGGTATAAATTCAATTTATTGCACTTAAAATTATTTCAAATATATATTTGGTACTTAATTGTAAATATATTTTTTAATTATCATTTGTCAACTTCAAAGTAGGGACGGTACATTAAAAATGCCGCTTTTATTATTTACAGTTTACTAAAAAGTAAGTCTGGGCTAAACTACTGTCTCAGTCTAATCTTAAAATAGACTGAAGAAGAAAATTCCCTCTTTTAAAAATAACCTTGTAGCAACTCTTTTAATTAAGCTAGACAAGAATGAAGAGAAGCTGAACATTCAAATCTTTTTACATTTTGAAACGGTCACAACCATTTTCACCTGCAGACATAATAGGATTTACAGCCACTTAAGTAATCACAGAAACATTTCTTTGAATATTCCACTGGGTCCTTCAATTTTTAAAGTCCTTATTAGCACAGTAATTTTTTTCATGAGACAAACATCTTGTTTTGTTAGGAAAACACTGTTACTTTACAGCATAACACTTTGGGCAATTAAATTTAATTTAATTACCCAAGTATAGTGGTATGAACATTAAAAATGCCACTATAATTATGTAGTGTGTTAAGAAGTAAGTCTGGTTTAAACTGAAAAACGAAACATTTCTTGAAATATACCACTGGTTCCTTCAGTTTTCAAAGTTCTTATTGAAACATTTTTTTCCGTGAGACAAACATCTTGTTTTGTTAGTAAAACATTGTTATTTTATAGCATAACACTTTGGGATGTTAAATTTAATTTTTTTTAACAAATTTTTTTGTCAGCCGCAGTATGTCATTAAAACCTACAATGTTCTAGCAAGTAAGAAAAATTAGATACGCTAACGAAGAAGGCAGCATTTGTGCTATTTAAAACCATCTTCTAATGAGAGAATTTTCTTCTTTTTTTAACTAATCTAAAATAACTTGTATTTCTGATGTAAAAAGTAGTTTTCTCTGTGAGCGGGAAAATTAAGTAATAGTGTTAATATAGAATAATAGAGAGATTTCTATAGTTTAGTTTCAATGACAACTAAGCACGCATGAAAAATATTTATGCATTTCTAGTCACGTGCAAAGCTTTTATACAAAATGATGTGAGGCAGTGAGAAGCAAAAGGAAGCAAGTGGACATTTTAAAGTTTCAGTAAAACGCGTTTAAAGTTCAGATTCTACGTAGGCATTCATTGAATTTTTTTTCTAGGCTATCTTGTGTTACAACACCTATCAGGGTTACTAGTCCTAACTTTTGCCCAAAAGAAAGGAGAGTCTCTCTTACTATTTGTACTGGTTGCGTCCAAATTTTTAATCTTGGCATTTACATCCCTTTGCTTATCACTGTTTCATAGGAAATGGGAAGTAATTTTTTTAAGAGTCCGTCAAATAAATATAAAGCTTTCAGCGCATAAAATTGTAACTAATTGCATGCACGTGTTTCAGAATTTCATGGATCCCTTTTTTCAACACTGAAAAAAATGAGCTTACAAATTTAACATTCGTATACTGTAAAAAAAAAAAAAAAAATTGTAAGGTTACTAGAATTAATAGGAGTAACGTTACACTAATTTTGAAGTGTGTAGCATCATTGTTTTAAAAACTCAAATTGTTGGAGGAACCATACACCATGGTTTTAGTAGAATTCAAAGCGCATGCGTAAAGATCTGAATCGGCGCAGAGTAGGTAAACTCTTATTAGCGGAACGTAAATATACCTTGGTAGTCGAGCGGTAACAGCTTTTGCTTTGCAAGTCTGTGAGATTCACGTTCTGGGTTCGCAAACCACTCTGGTCGTTTCCTTTCTTAGTGCAATAAAAAAAAATCTTATTTGTATATTAAAATACGTAAATATTGTATATTAAAGTAAATAAATATTGTAAATAAAAATAATTACTGTATATTGGTTATTAAAAAGCATGAACTTGATAAATCGTTCACGAAAGTCAGATGAAAGTTTAATTTTTGGTAATGTGTAACCTTTCAAGCAATTTCTCTGTAAGCATGCTGAAAACTCTGGTGTAACCTTACGCAGAAATGAATGAAACGTTACACTATAGTTACATTACCATGGTTTAACCTTCTACTAACGATGTGTAACTTTACACCAGTTGTATCAGTTATGTTACTCCAGAGTAGTGGACGCAGCTAAGCTGCTACCGATTTTGTGGGGAGTAAGGTTAAACATTTCTTTTTTACAGTGTAAGCTAGCTTTTTTCTGAAAGTTAGCCTTCATTTTTATGCGTATATAAAGTTTTTTTTCTCTTACTCTTGTTTGATATGAAGTTCTTTAAAATCTTACGATCTCAATTCAAAACAATTTAAGAAAATACGTTTTTTAACTATCCAAAACATTATTTTATAACCACAAAAAATACACAAAACATTTTAGAAATCAGGAAATTCATTGTATTATTATCAGGAATGTATCCAGTCATGTAGTGTTTAGAAAATATCTGTCTCGTTTTCTTTAGTCTAACATTTAATTTGCTGCGGATAAGATTTAATTAACATCATTGTACTTCAATGACAAAAGTAATGCAATTAGCAGCAGGAAGTTGATTCGTCAGTCAGCAAGTGCTTGAGGTTGAACAATCTTGTTCCTGCACAACAAAAGCAGTGAACATAACAATATTCTCTTACGCCTGGAAAGGAAGAAAATTAATCATTTAAAATGAGAATAAGGGAGTAGATTAAGCCACCCGAATGAGTCTGTCTTACATTCAACTTCATTGCAATTGAAATCAGTGGCATGTAACCTAAATATTAAATTTGAAGTTTTCTAGTGCAGTTTTGTGTGTGGCTATCACTTGAATGTAAAACGCATTTTAAGGCAAAAATAGCGGCAATACTGCTGAAATATCAAGTACTTTATTAATCTTGTGATCTTGTGTGTGTCCAATTGTATGATGTGGGTAAAAGAAAATTATTTATTTTGAATAAGAACAATAAGTGAGTCAGTTTGGTTGTTTCAATAATTAACTTAATTTTTTCTGCTGTTGAAGTCAAACGCTCCAAACACAAGTATTTGACTAGTGACATGCATTGTGATCATGTAGGTCTGTCACAGCAAAAACGTGTATTCATCTTTTAATTTTTTTATCTTTTAAATAACATTTATTTACAGTCGAACTCGCTTATAATAAGCCCTGTTTTAACGAAAACTCGGACTTAGCAAGGAAATCAAAAAAGAAATGGTAGTTACAATGTTATGGGAACACAACTTATTTTTAACGAGCAAATCCCGCTTAAAGCGAAAAATATTTTTGTAATTCATTAAATCTCTGTTTATTTCCTCCTCCAAAAATATTATTCTATTTTTTGAAAAAATTCTATTAACATTTTAAATTCAACCGAATGTTAGAGATAAGACAAAATTCCCGAAGAACAAGTGATAACGCGGCCTTTTTTTTTTTTGAAATTTGTGGAGTAGAGGATAATTTTAAAATTATATAAATGTTCAAGTGAATGTTATTGAACGTAAAACTAATGCAGATCAGAAAAAAAATAAAAAGCGATCATGATAACGACAAATATGAAAAAAATTAAATAGCAATCGACATACTTAGCTTCTACAGTGCAATAAAACTCCAAAATATTTTGAAGCCACGGATGCAAATGACGAAGTTTTTCAGATCACACGTTCCTCGAAAACAATAACAAGAAAGATAGGGTAGACCTGGGCACGTTTACACGGATTTTTTTGTTTCAATAAATTTTCTAAAGTTTTAACTTAGGAAATTTGCAGAACAGTGCGGTTTTATGAAACAGTTAACGGAGTCAAAATTGGTAAGTTCAGATGTTGCTCAGTTTGTATTTTTAACCGTTAGAAAAGTTATTTTTGAGTCCAAGTCGGTTGCACGCATATTTATTTTGACACCTATGGTTCTGTTAGTGTTTCAAATATAATGTCTTACCATTGTTAAACTAAAGCAAATTTATTGCAGAGTGAATAGTGTATAAAGTAAAAGCTGAACGGGCATGAAGACAGCACTACACGATTGTAAGCAATAAGATACGTATTTGTAAATAAAAAAATAAATGGTGATTTTCAATACTAAATACTCTAAAAATACTAAACAGTTTTCATACAGTTCGGAGCGAAAAAAGCGCCAGGGCACGTTTAAAAGTAAGACACAGTAAGAACGTGCGTATAAAGATGCTCAGACGTCAAAGCGTAAACGTGCTCCGTCGCCAAGTTTGGATTTATTTTCACGTGCAAAAAAAATAATTAATAATAACATTTCAGTTCATACAAATACAATTCTCAATAAATGATAAAATTCTGCTATTTTTTATATATTTGTTCTTTTTTAACTAAGTATTATTTATTCACAGTAAACTTCAAAACGTTCAACTGAAAATTTACTCGACTTGATAGAAAACAGATTATTCTTTCTGCGTGCTAGAATGCATCAATCTGTTATAACGTTTGGCTCTCCAGTAATAACTCGTTGTGGAAAAAAAAAAATTCTTAAACGTGCCCGGTCTACCCTACAATAAGACGGTTCAAAGCAAATAAGCAACTTCTTTGATAGTGTATAAATATACAAAAATAACCAAGCAAGCATGTATAAATATTTATGGTTTTTATCACGAACCCGTGGGCACTCATTTATAACCAGCAAATATTGCGGTGCCTTTTGCGCTCGTTATAAGCAAGTTCGACTCTATTTATTTATTTATTTTGTAAATTATGTGAAATTAGTGCCATATATATATATATATATATATATATATATATATATATATATATATATATATATATATATATATATATATATATAATAGCAATGTAAAATTGAACAAGAAAGCTCAATAATTTGAAAAAAATCCCAAAATACCCTGGGGCCTCATCAGGGGGTTACTTCCCAAGGGTGCGTTAAAAAAAACCATGAGATGTTTCGTGAGTGCTGCTGGCGAAATTGCCTAAAAAAGCAGTACTAGTCCCCGACATCTCACAAAACAAGCAATAGGGGTTACCGAAAGTCCAGAATATAAGCATTACAAGAAGTAATTAAATTGAACATTTTCAAACCAAAAATACAAGCTTTACAGAAAGTTAATTAGAACAATTTCATAACTAATTTAAATTACAAGAGAAAAATTCACAATTGAACTCAATAGCAAAAGAAAGAACATGTAACAAACAAATGAAATTAACAAACAAAATGACCTACCGCTTCTCTTCCATTAGCTTGCGAATGAAATTTTTCGTAAGATGCTCCGGATATTGGTTCTCAGTTAGGGTTGCAGTTAAATTTTGAATCGCTGTCTTCAGATTTGTTTTATTATTGCAGATTTTTTATATCTAGTAATTTGTGAGATAATTATATTTTTCAACACGTTTTTACTAACATAACTGTGAAAATGAATTAAAGAATATACTTTAAAATCAAAATCTTTACGTTTATCATGCAAAGCTATACTGGGATCTTTTTTATTTAGTTGAAATTTGAGGGAAATTAACTGAATCATCCTTATTTTTCTGTTTCAGCAGTAGTTCATTTGGGTAAATTTCTTTATATAAATTCGGAAAATCATTGTTGTAAAAATGATGACGTCATCAATAATTTTATCGTCTACCAGTATCATAGAGCTGCTTTTGGCGCCTATTGAACTGAGTTGTGAAGTTCAATTTCATTGAACTGTCCAGGTTACTAATACAGTATATGATAGCGTTTCTTTATATACATGCATATATATATATATATATATATATATATATATATATATATATATATATATATATATATATTTGGTTTTCTTTGCCAATTATATTGACATTTGAGTGTAAAAATTGAAAAAAAAAGCTATGTAATTACTCAAGTTTGAACTATGTGACTTTATAGTAAAATCTATGGTCACGTTTGGGTGCCAAAACTTATGAATTTTTCTTTTAAAAATTGTTTGTAGTATTAGACAATAAGTAAACTTAGAACAAATTGCTCAACTAGGAAGTAAGAAATACATAAAGAAATTATCTCTAGATTTACAACTTTTTTTACATTAGTAAAATATATGAATTGTCTGCAGAACTTAGTTTGAAAAAAATGGTATATGCTTGTATTTTTAATGCCTTATTTATTGATTTTCATTAAATGAAACTTATTTTTGTTCATTCACTACGTTATACTAAATGAATACGTATACTAACAATACTTTGACTTTTGGAAGAAAAACAGTAACGAATTTTGAAGAGAACTTTATGGTCATAAATTTAGCTTTGAGATTATATTTGCAATCATATAATTAAGTCAACCATTCTTTGAGGGATGATATCAACAATACTTCCCCAGTATAAAATGTAAAATTATTTTACCGTTCAGAAATTTATTTTGTGATAAAACCCAGGCTACAAAACCCAACAAAAGACAAAAATGTAATAGTTATGTAGTCTTGCTTTCCCACACTAAGCATCCATACAGACGAAACCTTTGCAATGTTATTTATTCCATATTTCTCTTTTGAACTAAGGCATTGATAACGTTATTTTTCATCCCGAGGGCGAGTTGAGATGTTCCTCAGCTGCGTATTAATAAAAGCGGAATTTCTCAAACTGTCCCAAGTTGAATCGTATTAGCTTCTGCTGAAAGGAGCGAAATACGTATAACTTCGCTTCTAAATATACTACCAATAAGTAAGAATTTTACTTCGAAGATAGTAGATGTTATGTAACTTCGCGTTTGGTTCTTGATTTAATATTTTGCGGTATCACATAGGATATCGATATGTGACGTCGTTAAAAACATTTATATTGATGTTCTACTGTGTTTGAACGTTTGCTAGAAATTGTGTTTTGAAATATGGTTTTGTGGATATCACATATGTTGTTTAAGTTACATGAGAATGGTGAATATTTGCTTGAAGCAGTTGATATTTCGACAACATTTGGGTACTTCAGACCAGACTAACTTAAGCCCAAAAATTGCTTTTCTTTTCCTCCCGGGGAAAAAATATTTCAGAAATCACAAATACGCTTGTGATTTCTTAATCATCAAATTTTTTGTTGCTTTTTTGCACAAGGGTGTTTTGTTTTTTAACCCAGTAAATCATCGTTTTTAATTCAAATATGAGCTGTCACGAATGGAACAAAATGTCCGTATTCGGTGAAATGTCCCTAATCGCGAGTACCACACCTATATAGACCATTTGTACGCGTTTTTACTAGTAACTTTCTTCCACAGCTCTTGTACCTTTTCCTTTCTTTCTTTCTTTTTTTTTTTTTTTTTGTTATTTTTAAACACTGACAACTTGTTTGGATTTAGATTAATCCCCTAATTTCTGTGCACGAACGCATTTTATTAGTACTTTGATTCAAAACAATGACTAGTAACTTTAATTCATAGCAAGTTACTGTAATCCAGTTTTTTCCCTTCCTCTGTATTTCATTATTGTAAGGCACTTCCGACTTGTGCTAACTAAGCAACATTGGTTACTTCATTTCTATAAAATAATATGTGTAAGCATTTTCTTAGTAATGTTTAAATCACTTTATATGCAATTATCTATTTATATAGTCAAAATTAAAGATGTTAAACGCTAATTTTATTGAACACTAGAATTTATCATAAGCATGCGTAGTTTGTTTTTTTTTTGGGGGGGGGGATTAATAGATATAAGCGTTTGGTTTTTTTTCTTTTTTTTTGTAAGATGAAATTTGTTTGCAAAATTAAAAAACACAAAAAATAATTATTAATATGTTCAAATTGAACCAAAATTTTCGAAAATCAATGTAGAAAACTCAAGAGTAGAAAAAAACTTTGTTTTATTCAAGCTCTGCATAAGGTAAATTTATTAAAAATATGGTTTGGTAAAATAATTTTCCTTTAAAACATTATAACTCAAACAAACTAGTCGTTATACTGGTTGTTATTAAATTGAACGAGTAGTTATTTAATCAATCTTAAAAGGTAAATTTCAGTTACGAAATATTCAAGTTTTTCTTTATCTCTAATTGAGGCAATATGAATGCTTAACTGCTACTTTAAGCTGTCAATGTTTTCAAAAATACGTCCACTTAAATGTGAACAAGAAATATTTTTTTTTTGAAAAATGGACAGCAATTTTGGAGATTTTATCCTTAAATTTTAATTACGTTTTAGTTTTCTTAAAATTTATGTAGTGACACTCTACTTTCAAAAATATTCCTAACATGTGCTTGTGTTAAAAATTCCACTGAATTAAGTTTAAAACATAAATGACCAAAAACATTTTCCATGATAATCACTTCTCGTATATCAAAAGGGGTGTTTTGTCATTTGTAACAAAATTATGAAAACACTCACGTATTTTTATAATTCCACTATAAGTTGTGCTTGTCGTGGAATACAGAAAATATTGTCTAAGTTTGTAACTTAAACGCAGCTCCGCTTCGCCGGTAATATATTTCGGTTGGCTTTAACTGAAATACAAGAAAATAATGTTTAAGTTAAAATTATTTTTTTAGCCAAAATGAGAGCAATTTTTGCAATGCTGAAAGCAAATGTATAAGATAAGTTACTGCAGAGAAAATAAATGACCTCTTAAGTTACTTTATTTATGCTTCATTTTAAATGTTTCATAATGTGATTTTAAATGTTTCGTTCTAAAGGGTAAATCGGGGGAGTGGTAGTTCCGTTTGACATCTAATTTCTTTCACTGTTATTCTTAATTCAATGATTACGTTTAGCCGTTAATTCCTTATCTTGTGTTTAGAGCGTCATTTCGCTACTGATAGTTCCGTAAGGTAAACCCATTGAGAAGAGATGAAATCGAGAGAGTGAAGACTTTCATTCATGAAGCAAAGACCCCAGGTCACGTGATGGATTTTAAAGCAAAGCATTGGAAGAAATCAGGTTTCTTTCGCTAGTATCACGAAAAACGTGTCAACTATTCGTCGTTGTTGAGTCACGTCACTTGAGGTCTTTGTCTCAGCTGCTTTTGCTAAGCCAATGGTTGGACTTGTTCCAACTCTATTTACTAATTCCTGCTCTAAGGGTAAACTTAGGAAGGTTTGCACACAATTCAAAAGAATCGTTAAAAAATAAATAAATAAATAAAAACCTTGTTATTCCTTTTTTGCTAAACTATTCATGTATAATTGTAGCATCATTTGTTGGTTATGCATTTTTGTTGCTAATTTGCTCTTTATCTTAATGCAACAGTTGTAACAAAACCAAGAAGGAATTTTTACTTAATCTGTCCTCATTGAATCGGAGAGATTGCTTTTAATAACTATTATACAATTAAAAACTATTCAATTACTCATACGTTGTACACAACTATAATTACATTAAAATTACGTTATTGTAGGATTTTCGTATACCATGCATAATTACAACATGGAGTAAATTATTTAACCTAAAACCAAACAAATCAGAAAATGCCTAATTTTTGAAAAAAAAAAAAAAGACCAAAAAACAGTAATTTAAGAAAAGATGTAAAGAAATAAAACAAGGAACGTCGAAAAAATTTTTAAAATTACGTTAAGTTACCCTGTAACTCGTTTGATATAAAATTTGTCCATTTTTGTTTTACAACACAAAGTGACTAATAAGCCGCGTAATGTCTCCTACTACGTAAAAGAAAAGAACAGTGCACCATCTCCTTTGATTAGCAGATTCGCGAACACTCCTATTTCTGTAGGAGAGATAGTGCGGTCTTTTATTTCAAGAAGGCCACTGCTATGAACAACTACTGGTGCTAGCAATGTCTGTCTAGGGCAGTAGCTTCACGAGAAACCGTTTGGATCGTAATTATTATACGGTAATTGTCATTCTATAAAATTTAGAGAAAAATGTATGAAAATTGAAGCACAGTTATAGTTTGGTTAAACAACGCAAAATAGCGTTTTTTTTTTTTTTTTTTTTATCGTTAACACTCTGAACAACCAGCCTGCCTTTTCATCTGCACATTTAAATACTGCTCTTACTACAACTAGAGGAAGTCACTGCGCGTACTTCATTACTAACGCCTCCCCCCCCCCCCGAGCCCCTTTGTGTGCGATCTCTACTTGTTTACCTTTTGCTTAAAAATATTTTATTTTTTAGTTATCATTACTGTGCATGATTTAGAAGTCAAAATTAAGTGCAAGGTTTGTATGTACTTCTGCGTGTATGAATATGCATGATGTGTGACTTTTCAGTCGTACAATATGCGATACCTGCCGCATTTTCTTCTTACTGGATACCACTCTTGCTAAAACTGAATTTTCTCGAACCATGTCTTTTTTTACTATGATACTGACTTTTTCAACTGGTACAGATTTTGTGAGTTTCTTTAATGTTATAAACTTTTTCTTCTTTTTCCTAATAACTTTCTTCGAGATCAGTTGCTGTAGATATTGTCGAATAGTTAAGTTATGGTACCAAAATCACAATATATGAGTAGGCAAATTCAAAGTACTAATCAGGATGTCACATTTTAAGTAACATTTTTTAAATAAAATTATAATAAATAATAAATATTTTGTTTTGCTTATTTCTATTTATTACTTAGATTTCTATTTAGCATAATTTGTGAGAAGTTGTTATGCAAAAATATAATATTAATGTTAACTAAATTAAGTGCTTATGCGTATTTCATTGGTTTAGAATCTGGGGTCAAAATGATCCGCTCAGCTTTTAGATACATCGAAAGTCCCACAGTTCTAGTGTTAATTAATATGCCAAAAATTCCTAACGTGACCCAGTTGAAAGCAATTGGGATGTTAAATGGGAAGCACACGATATTCGCATCAATGGACACACATGAAAAAGACACACACACACACACACATTGTATATGTGGTAAACTAATACAGTCGATCCCGCTTAATGGATTAGCCATTTTGCCACGAAAAAATATTCTAATAAGCAGGATATTCCACTAACCGGGATAAAAATAACACATTACATTGGTTTTGTACATTGAAAATGTATTATATTAAGCGGGATGTTCTTTTAACCGATATTCTAATAAGCGGGCTCGACTGTACGTATGTGTAAGTATATAAAACAATATAAAATATGTACCTGCATCGATACATTTTGACTCTGAATTTAATGGGAACATGAAACAGCCTTTTGAAACACACTTATTTTCTATTTGAAAGTTTTGTTTTTTGCGTTGTTAACCACTTTGGCGGCTCTAATTCAAGGAAAAATTGTAGCCATATTGCAGCAGGTTTTCGCGCGTTAGTTTCACTGCAGCACATATTGGAACTCTGCTTCTCCCCCTGAAAAGTGTCAAGATTATCTTCGACCACGCCTGCCTTTTAGTTCGCACGAGTGACTTCCAATGCTCCCCATTCCTGGGCGTGTTCGACGGTCAGTTGTAGAAAGGTGTAAACAGAAGTAATTTGAAACGCATTGAAAACAGATACGTAAACGCTTGGCTTCGTTCTTCTGAAACAACATCGTGTTACTATGCTTTTCAACACAATGTGTGTATAATATTACACATCAACACTTCGACACGCGCATACACTATATGACCAAAATTAGTAATTCGGTATTAGGAAACTTTGAAAAATTCAGTTTTACGGATTTCTCCAGAAATAAGAAGCTAATTCTGTGTAATTTTTTTCAAATAAAAAGTATACTCCAGTTATCATTTCCAATAAAAAGTAAGTCTATTCAGTTAGGGGACTAGCAACAATATGAGGAAACAAAAAAAGGTTTTTGATCTTCTTTTACTGTAAATAGCTTAGAATACGCTACAACTTTCAGAAATAAGTTAAAGAACTATGTAGAATTCATTTTTATATTTTGGTGAAAATATCACTTGAAACTACGGAGACATAAGCATTTCTTTGAAAAATACAAATTGTTTTTGACGGTTTTCGGCTCATAACACGCAGTTTTCCGTCAAACGTTACTAAACTTTCAGAATATTTCACAGCATACTTGAGAAATATAGTAATAAAATTTGAAGTAAAAGTATTGAAAATTTGATGAAATATGAACGTTTAAAGCAATTATTTTTTCACTGTGCATGCACGAACTATAAGAAAATTATAACTTTCATAATCCAAATTCCAGATAGATTCTTCAACTATTGAAAAAATTCCACTTGATATCTTTACAATTTGAAAAGTTGTCAGCTATCTAATAAGCCGAATTCTTGGATAGGCGACGAAGCATGAGGGATTGTTCACAAATAATCCGTTTTTATCATGAATCATTTTGCACGATAAGAGGAAAGTTTTGCCAGTTTGAGAACTACCCCTTATCATTCGTTGCCTAGCCAAGAATTATTGAAATTCGGCTCATTTGAACACTGATAACTTTTTAAATTTTAATGATATCGAAGTGTAATTTTTTTATGAGTTGTAAGATCTATCTGGAATTTGAATTATAAAGGTTATAAATTGTTATCTTTCGCGCATGCACAGTGAAAAAATAATTGCTTTAAACGTTCCTATTTCATCGAATTTTCAATATTTTTGCTTCACATTTTATATTATGTTTCTCTTGTACGCTGTCAGACATTCTGAAAGTTTAGTATCGTTTGAAGGAAAACTCTGCATGTTATGAGCCAAATATCGTCAAAAAAAATTGTATTTTTGAAAGAAATACTTTTATCTTCCGTACGTATAAGAGATACTTTCACGAAAATATAAAAATAAACTCTGCATAGTTCTTTTACTTATTTCTGAAATTTATAGCTTATTCCCAGCTATTTAGAATGAAAGATGATCAAAACCCCCTTTTTTGTTAACTCAATTTGTTGCTGGTCCCCTAAATGAGTATTAAGCAGACTTAATTTTAATTGGAAAATGATAACCGGAGTATATACTTTTTATGTGTAAAAAACTACAGAGCAATTGGTCTTTTATTTTTCGAGAAATTTGTAAAATTGTGAATTTTCAAAGTTTCCCAATACTTTTGGTGATATGTTTATGTTTGGTGTTTTGCTCCACAATATTAGCTAATCCTTTCCTCTTCGTAAGCGCAGCATCTGTGTCGATAAAGTAATTTATAATTTCATTTTCTTTTTAAAATTCCTCAGAAGAACCACTGAAATCTTCCTTCCCAAAGGTAGATTGAAGTTGATTTCAATTCAAAAAATGAAATTTGAAGGAAACGCCTTCCTTTTTTCAGTTCTTTCTAAATAGCTTATAGTTGGTTATGTTGCAACAAATAATTCCCTTAGCTCATTCAGTTATGGAATTGCTATAGGCTTTTTTTAATTACTCCCTGAAATTTTGATATGTACATATGAGCGGCATAGCGACAGATGTGAAGTAAAATTACATTTTTTGACTTTTTTCTTTATATCTATCGATTAATATTATTGGGTAGTTTGTATCCGTAGCAGCGGCGTAGCGTAGGTTTCTGCCGCCCGGGGCAGGCACAAAATTTGCCGCCCCTCTTACACTCCTCCTGCTAAATGCCCCCCCCCCCACCTAAAAAACGACATTTTTAGTATTTTACAGAATGAAAACCGGATTTTATTATCCAAAACGAGTTTTACATTTTAATATAATCTTACGTCAAAACAATTTGCTTTCGATTGCACTTCTCGATGAAAAATCAAAATATCGGCTTCATTTCAATGAGTTCCATGTCCGAAAAAATGTGCACGTTGAAACAAAACATGCAAATAAATAAATAAATTAAAATAAATGTAAATTTAAAAAAAATATATACATCTCGAAGCACCGTATGTTGCACATGAGCCGACTCCACAGACCTTTAGTAGCAAACCTACCCAAATTATTTATACTTATTGAAGTTACGACCACACATACAGAGTCCGTTTTTCACGAGAAGGCACATCGTCACGCCTCCTCGAACGCAGAGTACCATTTTACGCGTCTCGTGAATCTTGATTGCGAAATACATAATTTGAATTCAAGACGTAAAATATTCAAAATTTTAAAAAAATTTATATTGCGCCCTCGAACGTGTGCGTCTTCATTTTTCTTCTTTTTTTTACGCCTTCTAACCATCTGTGCACCTTCGTGTTTTTTTCTTTTTTTTTTTTTTTTTTGCACCCTGTGGTAGTCAAGGTTGGCGCCCTCTGGGGGGACCCAGTCCGCCCCGGACTGCCTGTCGATTTTTGTGATATTTATAATCCTCTTGAACGAGGTTGAACTCTCCCTTCTAGTCTTATTATATCTGCTCCAGTGATCAATAATCCACATGCATGTTAGTATCCATTATTTCGTGCTCGTGGTTGAACGAGAAAAATTTCTTGAGACAATATAGAACTGAAGAATAAAAAAAAAACGTTTTTGATGTTCATTTAGTGAGACACAATTCGCCATTCATAGCAAAGTGCCGTTAGAAAAAACTTTTTTAATTTTAATGTAGTGTTACAGAATTTGCCGCCCCTAGCATAGTGCCACCCGGGGCGAGTGCCCCTTTGCCTCCCCCTACGCTACCCCACTAATTCGTAGCTCTCCCCCCCCCCTCAGAGACATGAGTAACCTTTTATATTAGGTACACCACCATATTCCTGTGTTTCAAGGAGCCACACATTGTGTTTGCTCGCTGTAACGGAAATTTCGTAGCAGTTTATTTCAAGCAGTTTAACAGCAATTACCTTGGGATTAAAAAATCATTTCGCTGAAACAGAAATTTCGTTTTATTAGTATTCGTTGTAACGTGATCTCACTATATACAGTGCTGTAGTCGAGAAAAAATATTTTGAGGGATGCGCCAAACAGAAAATGTTAACATTACAATTTACATTACACTGGAATCGATTATTTCAGAAAGGGCATGTCCCTTTTTTTTTTCAAAATTGATTTCGCTGCGGTTTTAGTTTTACCATACTTGTATGTAGAGAAATCGACTTGTATAGCAGGGAAGTCTATCCTTGTACAACAAAGCACTTTATTGAGGGGTCACATTTTTCGTTAGTGTAAGTTAGTGTTTCGTTAGTAAGGGCATAAGTCCCGGACTTATGCCCTTTCGTCACTAAACACGAATGACGGAATAGTAAGATGCACTGTGAATGTATGGCAAGATTACAGAAGAACTAGATGTTTTTGGAGTAATGAAATAAAAACAAATAACTACTTAGATCTAGCATTATTACGGTAATGGTAGGTTCGTCAGTTAGGGGGGAGGGGATTCGAAATCACTACCTGAATAGAGATAAGGCAGAAAACTATCAGAACGAAATTTGCAATTTATCGGGGATTTTATTATTATCACTCTACTATCTATATTACCCAAAAAATCACATGATTTACATATCTGTTCTGGGGAATTGTGAATGCCTCATACAATTTTATTTTTGTAAGGAATTCGTTACAAAGTTGTGTGATACATTCTGATTGATGTAAAAGTTGGGATGTAAGTTCTAAAATGTGATACTTTTAAACACTATTTTTTAAATTAATGATTTGCCTTGAAAACATCAAAAATCATTCACAATTATCGGTCAATCACAATAGTTTTCTATCTCTTTGTTCATTAAATTTAGGTCTCTGTGTCATATATATTTGTAAGTATAAACCAGTTAGAGGTGATCTTAGACCATTGAGACAAGCTCTCCTGCTAAACACACGTGAGGTAGAAGATCCCCCAGGAGCGACCCCCCATTGATTAGAGCTATTGTGTATTGTGAATGTGCTCGCTCTTTCAAACTAGAATAAGTAGAAACTGAATTCCTTATCGATTTCAACATCGGGTGCAATAAGGTGCTTTTCATGTTTTCTCGAAAGATCCTACATCTCACCCTTCCCCAAGAAAGCTATAGAAAAAATGCTAAAGAAAAAAAGCTGTCTCTTTTAGAACAGAATTATTTCTATACTAATTTCACAAGAGTAAAAAAAAATATTTTCTCTTAAAATTTGTTGGTTCTTAACCAACTAATTAATTTATAAATGAATTTCATATTTTTTATATTCCTCATTTAAGATCATTGTAAAAGCCCAGGTATATATTAATAATATATATTTGCACTCTCATAAATAATGAATAGTCTGCTTATGATCATGCTTTTATGTTACGACAACCTTCCAAATCAAAAACATAATTCTTGTATCGTTACACCTATTAATACTGGTAACCCTACTCATTTCTTTTTACAGAGCACATATGCTTCACGGGCCGTAGATCAAGGGAGGATGCAGACAAACATTTTAGGGGGAGGGGTGATCATGCTGAAAAACATTCAGTTTTGGTAACGAAAAATTTCTGACACTGTTTGGGTGTCAATAAAATGTATCAAATCGACAAAGAACATGGCACCTAGAACTGCAATTTTTTTTTATAATTAATATCAGAAGCAATGAAAGGAAAAATTATTTCAAATATTTACTTAAACAAATAATTAATAGACTAAAAATTATTAAAGATGACAATTTTATTCATGAAGCATCTGAACACAATGCGTACTGATATATTTTCATGATATGCTACATTCATCCATCTAACTCGTATGCAATTATTAAATTATGATCACTTAAAATAATGATGAATGGATAATAGTGTCAAAGGTTTAGGGGGGTGGTCATACCCCCATGACCATCCCCCTGAAATCTGCCCTTGCCGTAGGCTGGGCACCACCACTGCGCTAACTTCTGAAGAAGATGAAGAAAAAAAAGATTTTGAATTAACTATTGAAATAAATGTTTCCCCGCACAGGTTCTAATATTTCTATGATACCTTTCAGTCTTGTAAAGTAATAGCAAATGAACTGATTTTAAAAAGCTCACAGACATGTTATCATCAGACACAAAACTTCAGTTAAAGATACAATTCCCTTCAGGAAATCAGACAAATGATAATATGTGTACAATCTAAAGGATAATAAATCCTCTTCTTTGGATGATGTGTTACAGGTTTTCAAACACACATATAGAAATAAATATGCGACATATATGTGTGTGTAAGTGTACAAGTTATCATCTCTTAGTCAGAGCTTAGGAAGAGTTATAAGTATATTATCAAACTTTGCCGCATTCAGTAGTTGTAAATTCACACTATTTGGGATCGTCAGTCTAGAATATTCATAACAAAACTGGATGCAGTAAATATCTCATATAAGTCGGCACTTCCTTCACATTGGTATCTAAAATTGGTTAGCACACCAGTGAAATGTACTTGTGCCCCGGATAAATGGCGGTTGAGCTGTGATTCAACCGCCTCGGCCAGAAACAAATTATGTTGAAAATTTTCTTTTGCAATTTGATATATTTTTTTTAATTCAAAATTGTACCTTTTGATATATCATCCTAGGTTTAACGATATCCTTGAATTAAAGATAACTTTTTTCAGTCCCTTGAAAATCGCGTACGTTTGGGGTTATGCTGTATTTCAAACGAGCTTCCAATATATGCATGCTCTCACTGCCGGATAAGCGCAAGGCGTCATGCCCATAGTTACAGTACTGTTAATATTGGCCTGTTGGTGATTCGAAGTCAAAAGATTATCTACTGCAGAGATAATTTATTGTTCCAACCAGTGTTGAATTTCAACCAAATCAGATTTCTTTTCTGCTAATCTAAAATTTAGTCGCGAAAAAGTAGGTATAAATCCAGAGATCACTAGATACGATCAATAAAGCTAAGAGACGATGAATTTTCTGCTTGTTTCGGGCAAGACTTGATTCAAAATACTTGTTATAGATGGTAATTTGTATTTTTTATTTTTAACACGGTCAAGCTTCAAACTTGGATGCTAATTTTATTAGGTAACAAGAAAAGTTTTTTTTTTTTCCGCTTCTAAACATGAGTGTGTCGCTGACGCGAAACCAAAGCCGTCCCCCACACCCCACCCAAAAAAAAAAAAAAAAAAAAAAAAAAATGCTCAACTTTATACTTTTTCCTACCCTCAATACGGGTGTTAAGTCAGTTTACGCAATTGGGGCGAGGTGGCGAATAAAAGGTACATAATATTAGCATGTCTTTAAAATGTTATTATTTAGGAAAAAAGTTTGCAAGCTTCAACTATACAATATTAGTTTCGGCCAAAAAACGAACTAATAATCATAATATAAAATATAGTTTTGTTTTATTTTTTGAACACATTGCATAATTTAAGTCTAATTAATTTGAAATTAGTATAACTTGAAACCTGAATTTCCCCAATATTTTTGCTAAAATTGTTTATATTATTATTATTATTATTATCACATATATTGTTTCTCAAACGCTTCTTTTTTTTCGGTGGGAACGCCATAACTTCCACAATACTTTATCAAACCAATTGAGGCATCATTTAAAAGATTTTACACCCCCTTCCCCCTTCGAAAACTTAAGAAACAACTCAAACTTTGGTTCTTTTGTCCAAAAACACCAATTTTTTCTGTTTTTTTTTTTTTTTTTAAATTTTATTACGCAGTAGTTTACTTTTTAACGCGCCAGAGCAAATGCTATAATTTCAAGCACCTATGAAGAGAGGAGAAAAGTGGGAATAGCTTCTTCATTGTAAGAAAATTCCTGAACGTCACAGTTTATTTCCGAGCAACATTTTAGAATTTAACGGGTTTCCACCAGTTTTCTGCGAAAATCCAAGTTGTTCGGCGAAAAGGTTTCCAGAATTGCTTCAAGTTGCAGGAATGCAAACTTCTTGCTGTTTTGAAAAAAATATCTTTAGCTACCAGTATCAAAATATACTCAGCGTTTTTATTAAGTTCTTATTGAGCTTGCTTATTAAGCCTTAAGCTCAACTATACGGTTTATCCAGATTGAGGGGATAAATCAGGGAGCTAACAAGCTAACATAAATAAGTTATCTTAGAGAGTACCTGATTTCTTCCAAAAACGTCATTATCTTCTATTGAGAAGGTTTCTGAATACTTCAGAAAGATTCTATGTTAATTTCGGAAAGGGTTACTGACTTTTAGCGGGAAACTGTTGTGCTTTTTTTTTCCTTGATATGTTACTGCCAGAATTTAAGCACATTAGCAACGTATTATTTTGTAGGAACGTTTCGGAATATTCTTCACGATTTTAAAGTGCATAAATATTTAGAAGAAATCATAGGTTCTGATTTTTTTAATCTAAATTTGAGCTTCAAAACATTAAAATAATAAAATCATTTCTAACCATATATATATAACTGTAAATCTGATATCGTCAAACTTTCAAACTTTTTATTAGCGAAAACCAATGCAACAAAATAAGGGTTTAGTTTCGTTAAAAATGCTATTATATTGCTTGAACTCCATTGCAGCTAAATTTCCGTTACTGCGAATAAAACTTTCGGTCCATTGAACTCTTTATACGAGTTAAAGATTTACAATGAAAATTACTATAAAAGCATTTCTGCGAGATTTTTCCAAGCACACTCAAATGACAGAAATAATATCTTAGTTCTGCAATAACTGAAGAATTAAGGATGACAAATTTTTCATTCCAGTTTAATCAATTTTGATTGCATAATTTATAAGACCTTTCAGAGATTTTTTTACATAATCAAACTTATTCAAATATTAAAACTGCCATTATAAGTAATTGTAAAATGTTTATATACTTTCATTCACAAACTTGCAAGCATAAAAAACTATAAATTCCACATCGTACAAGTATTTCAAAAGAAACATGACAGTTGAAAATCATGCTCAAGTGATTCCTGACTGGGGAGAAATTGACACGGAGGGTGGACAAAGGAGCGGTAGATGCCTTTAACGCCCCTACCGTTCGTCAATTCCTTCACACTTCACTTCCCGCGAGGGGAAAAACTGCTGGTGTTCTGCAGGAAAGCCGAACGCTTCGAACGTAATATTACGTCGCTGCCGCTAATGACATATAAATTCGTTGACGTAATATTACGTCGCAGCCGCTTGAGTGGTTAAAAGAACAAAATGTTTTACCCAAGAGAAAGAAAACCTAAAATGTATCATTTTCTTAGTTTCCATCTTCTTATACATATGAGACTAGCCTAATTTAGATCTGCGCAAGAAAATTTTTCTTTAGATAAGTTTCCAAACAGGACATTTTCCATCGAAATGTAAAGAACGGAATTAGCATAATTCGAGGCCGTTTCCAACTTCAGTGATAAAGAATTACCTTAAGTGAGTAAAATTTGCAACTTAATTCTTCCTAATTCCTTTGTGATTTAGGAGAAATGGGACTATATGCAAAATTTTCCTCCGAGTTTGATGAAAGCAAACTTCTTAAGAGTTCGGCTTTCTACCTCTTTCAAACACGTTCCTTATTATAAATTACCTTTCTACTTCAAGATCTTTACAAAGATTACGTTGCATTTCTCCGCACTTTTAACTAAATTAAGTACTTAGTACATTAAAGCAACAAAACATTAGTTTCAATCTCTTTTATTTTTGCAGAAAAAATAACTTTTTGCGTATATATCCCTATTTTTGTTCCATAACTTAAAAAATATTTTTGATTTATTTAAATCAAATTAAATAGTTTTTTGGGGCAGAAAACACTTTTGGACATGTCTGTTTGTACGTTTTGTTGAGAAATTCCTTACTTTTTGCTCGCAGAGAACTACATTAGTGCATATTTTGCATTGTGTAAATTGTTAAAAGATAATTTTACATGGCATCAAAAATATCCATTTAATAATTTTTTGAGTATGTAAACGAATCGTTTTTAGCTTATCTTTAGATTAAATAAATATGCATAAAATATGTTTCAATAAACGTAAAAATGTGATTAAATACAAAAAGGAAGCCCAAAATAAGTAAAATATTTTTTTTTAGATGTTATTAATAAAAATAGATTAGGAGCTTATTTGGTCAATATTAAGAAGGTCAAATTAAAGAAGAATGTGTTCTGCACATAACAGGTAAACTTTATTAGAAAGAAAAAAAACATCCAAGAAAGATGTTGTGTTGCAGATCTTGAAGCAAATTGGATTTTTTTCTTATTTATGTATTATTTTTTTTTAGTTTTTTTTTTATTTTATTTATTTATTTTTATTTTATTTTACTTTATTTATTTCTTTATTTTATTTCATTTATTTATTTCTTTATTTTATTTCATTTATTTATTTATTTAATTTCATTTATTCATTTAATTTTATCTATTTATCTATATATCTATTTATTTATTCATTTATTTATTTTTTATTAACAATTAAGACACTTAAAGTACTTTTATTATATCATCAAAGTTTTCAGTTTTAGATCTAAACAACGTGCATTTACCAAGAGTTTTGAAGCACACTGTGTTGTGCGTCTCTCTCTCTCTCTCTCTGTCTCTCTTATGTATAGTTTGAGTGCTAAATCAACTTTCTTTCCAAGTCGAATATATTTACTTCACTCTGATACCTTTGGCCATATTCCAATTTTTGTTTGATCTGTTTCGAAATAATGATAACCGTGTTTCATCGTTTTCTGGTGTCATTGGCTAACAGCCAAGATATCTCTGAAAGATGGCATTTTCTCTTCCTTATCATTGTCAGTGAAGCAAAATGATAGAGAAACTGATTCGGTATTTCTTCGCCACCCTGTGAATTTACACTTCGTTGACTAATACTTTCTTGTCAGTTGTAATAGAGCTTTAGGCGGAAATAATGATTTAATTCACATCGAGAAAAGGAATAAAATCACTTTTGCTGTATCATCTGTTAGGAATTTTTCAATAAAAATTCTTGACACTTGCTTCAAATGCAACTGAGCCACATCATGTTCAGCTGATATTTATTTCTTTTAGAAACTATTACGTTTTAGAAACAAAAATGTGTATACAAAGATAAATTGGTTTTACTTTGTTATAGCCCGATATTTTAATTTGTTTTATTGTATGTGTTGCTTATTTCACGATCGTATATTTTGTCTAAATTGTATCAAAGCAAGGTTTATTGTGAAACATTTCAATGAAGAAATATTTTAATTTATTTTGTTTTGAAACTTTCAATTCATCCTTGAAATTATTTTTGAAACAGCGTTTTTTTTAAAATTTATTTTCAAAATTTTAGTTATTCAATCTGGTATACTATTTTAACACTTTGGCAACTACCAATTTTTTAAATACTACTAAGCTGCAAACAGGATCATATATTTTAATCATATAAGCTTTTTATACATCAATAGAGTGCGATGCAAAGTGAAATGGTTAACTGTTTTCAGTTTTCTACGCCTCCTATCTTGCAATATTTTAATATTCAATGATTTACTTGATAAAAGGCAAAAAAAAAAAACTGCGCTAACGATTAAGGTATATAATTATGCAAATCATTTTCAGAATTTGAAACCCGTATAATAATATTTGGTGTTTTATCAAAAATAATTTTTGTTACTATATAGAGGTAAAAATTTTGTAATAACCGATTTAAATATTTGTTGATATCGAATGATTAGGCATATTTTAATTTTTAAACGTTTATTAAAATTTGTAAATATCATGGTAGGGGTTGGGGGAGTGAATGTAGCACAGTGAAATAGTTCGTTTCGTTTAATATTAATTCATTTATAAAATCACTTTCGAATTTATTTATTAATTTAATTATTTAGTTCCATTTATTTTTTATTAATCTTATTTACTCATTACTTCAATTATTGTCTTATTTGTTCAATTTTTTATTCACTCATTTATTTTTCCCATTTACTAATTGATTAAATAACTTATTTAATAGTTTCTTGCTTTGATAATAATTCATTTATTTATTTCTACATTCGTTTGGAGAAAAATATTTTTAATAATCAAGTAGAAATTGTTTATTTATTTTTTTTAAACTTTTTCACACAGCACAACGAGTCACGGCTAAGTCACAGTCACTCCACTGCGAGTCTCAAACGTCACAGTCCACGTTTCCAACATTTTTTCATATGACTTCTTTACAATGTCACTGTAACAACTTAATAGTTACCGGTCACTATGTAACGTTATGGTGAAGTTGCATTATGACCTTAATGTACCTTGACGATTTTTTTTTTATTTTTTTATTTTTTTTACTGACTGAAGACGGTGAATTAATCATTATCTCATTATCACAATCAATCAAAACAAAAAATTTAAGCGTTCCAATATATTTCCGGCTGAACAGCAACAAAATGTAACCCATCTGTGACTGTTGCACGAAGTTATCTTCACGTCACTATCCTTTCTTGGTGACGTCACAATTTAACCCCTAATAACACAGTGACCAAAATGTGATTCGTATGTGACCACCCCGATGTACAATCTAAAATTGCCCTAATAGCACCGTGACCGAAATAAGACGCTTTTGTGACTCTCATGTGCGCCACAAGTGAAGTTGCCGACAGGTGGTTGCAACTTACGAATGTCAGTTTGCGGGCGCGTTTACAGTGCGACGTTAGAGTCACGACACCTGATGACAAAATTGCAACCCAGGTTACCTAGCGCCCGTTCCCTGACCGCGCACCGTAGTCACAGCGACCGTTGCGACATGTCTGTGATCTACGCGTGAAGTCACAGCAATGTCGCAGAGACGATAAGAGACTGCAAGGCGGACAACGGAGTAATAGCGACGTTTCCACTCCGTTCATGACCTTCATAAAGGAACCGCTGTGACTTAAGCGAAGTCGCCAACAGGTGGCAGCAACTTACGAATGTCAGTTTGCGGTGACGTACACAATGCGACGTTGTGGTGACCACGTCTAACGACACAGCCCAGATCACCTAGTGTCGGTTTCCTAACCGCACACCGTAGTCACAGCAACTGTTGCGACCAGTATATGACCTGCGTGTGAAATTGCAACGTATGTCCCAGAGTGATTAGTGACTGCAAGGCAACGGTTACTTCGCACGGTTGTTGCTGTGACGACAACTAATGACTGTTTTGCGTTGACACGACACAGTTACAGCAGCCACCAGTACGTATTTTTGAACTAATTGTGGCGTTGTTGCAAGATCCAACAGTTATAGAGTTACTTGCATGGTGATGGATTCGCGACTTTCAACGCAGTCACAGTGACTTTCTTGCGACCTTTCAATGGCGTCGCGGTATTGTGGCTTACAACCACAGTATGAGTCACAGCATATAGCCACATCATTGTGGATGCGGATTCTTGGCTTATACCCGGGCGGATCGAGTTTGATTCCCGGTGTGGGAAAATATGTTCCTTCTTGTAATGGTTTGCTGTATGGACCGTAAATCTGTTGAGCTCAACTATTTGTGGTTTCAAATGTATGTAAAGCCTTCTTCTTAATTTTAATTTGTTTAATAGAAATGAATAAATGTTGCTGCAAAGTGACTTTGGATCTGAAGAACTAATCAAAGTGATTTGGATTAGCTCTTCAGATTTCTAGCAGATGCAGAAAGAGAAAAGAAATGGATAATTAATAGCCGACGAACTACTGGCAACCTGGAAATGGAGCTTGTTTGTGTGAAGTTAATATCGATTTATTTCTCATGATTTTACTATCATTACGTTAGAAATGCTCTGTAATCTTTGCTAACATGTTGCAGTGTTCTACGGAATGTATTTTATTCTGCATTTCCCTGTTGTACGATAAGTACGCTTGCTCCCGCTTGCTCCAACATGGCGGATTCGTCGGCCTCACCAGTTATAGGGGTCTAACATTCGTAAGTTGAAGTTACCTGTTTGTGACAGCGCTTGTGACGCATACGTGGGTCACAAAAGCTTCTTATTTTAGTCACTAACAATGGCAGGTATGCTATATAATGTGGTTATATCTTGTGGGATAGTCACACTATTTTTAGTTTTAAAAATCTTGCAATAAAAATTATAAAATTTCAATTATTTTTAAGAGTTGAATTCAACTGCTAAAGAAAAATATCTGTCAATTTCTTAAACTCACAAACAGTAAGATTAAAAAACGAAGTTGAATGCAAGCAGTTATTTTACAATTAAAAGCTATTAAGCAGATCTAAAAAAAGTTGAAAATTTTCGTTTTTTCTTAAGAGTACAAATTTACTGACAAGAAGGAATGATAATATTTTTAAGCAAGTACAATTACAACATAACTCATCTTTTTTTCTTTTTGTACTGTAATTTTCAAAAAAAAATTTCAGTTTATACATTTTTAAAAGAGGTAAGTTATTTTAGCTATTTCACTTTGTAGCACATTCCCCTACTTTGCATATAGTATTTGTGCTTTTTTGTCCTATCATCATTTAACTATAGTACGTATAGGAATAGTCAAAATAGAACTAACAATTGTTATTTCTTAATGCAGTGAATATTTGCATTGTCTGTGTGTTGCAATTTGATTTTTTTTTTTTTTTTTTTTTGCATATATAGGAAGAATCGCCATGGTATAAATAAAACAATAGTATTAAAGAAAGTAAAATAGTTTTTTAAACATTAAAAACGGGTCAAGATGTTTTACGATAGAACATTTTCCGCAGTGAGTTGTGACAGTTTACAGAATTTTTTTCGAAATAATTTTGGTGTGTAATCATTATTTTGAATGGTAATTACATTAGGCGTCTTAAGTCGTAATTTAATATAATTTTTTCTTTTCCCCTAATTTTCAATCGGTCAAATACCAAAAAAAGCCTGGTGTCAGCGCTCGAGGTCATAAACTTGAATTATT
Organism: Uloborus diversus; assembly: GCF_026930045.1. Classification (NCBI taxonomy): domain Eukaryota; kingdom Metazoa; phylum Arthropoda; class Arachnida; order Araneae; family Uloboridae; genus Uloborus; species Uloborus diversus. Next base: position 65,563,673 of record NC_072740.1, read on the forward strand.
TAATGGACCAACATCATAAACAACTGAGCAAAAAATCAGAACTACCGGATTTGACGCACGGTACACCTCCTTTCAGGCGACAAGGTTAATGGACTAAAATCTATTTATATGGAAGTTTCCTTGAAACCTATAGAGCGTTGCTATAAATACTTCATCAAAAACTTTGTTTTAACAGTTTAAATATAACAAATAAATAATATTTTAGTCATTGGTTTATTCATTTTGCTCAAGCACCGTTCGGGTGGTGGGTTCGATTCCCTCCCTCGTCCTGGTTATAAGTTCTTTCTCTGAGCTGTAAATTCTGCCCTACACTTTGTATCTGTATTGTACTACCGGTCAAAATTTATGAGTCCATAAACGGGTCCTGTGAGACCAAGTAAACTAGTTCGAAATGGTAATAAATAGTGTATAATAATGGTGGTTTTTAAATAAATGAAATGGATTATGGAAACCGTACGGCTGTCGCAAAACGGTCATTTTGTACTGCACGTGAAGCCTCATATATTTCAATAAAAATAATACTTTAAAATATTAATGATTATTTTTTTTCCACTTAACAAATTACAAACTTATGTGTGACTTCTTAAGCAAAAAATTTTGTCACTGCCCTTTAAAGTTACTACTTTTTAATAAAATATATGAACTGTCACGTGTGGGACAAAGGCTTTACTTTTTCGTGGAATGACCCAAAGCATTTTTTTATAGATTCAACGAAATGCCGTTTGGGCAACATATCTCTACGCTATTCTGATCATTTGCCAGTGTTTTTTTTTTTTTAATTACCGAGGCTTTTAGTCACAGTTTTAGTTCTAATCCAGTAAGTAGTTTAGTTAGTTTAGTCCAGTAAAGTATTTATTTGAAAACTATTGTAAAATAATTTGAGGTTAGTTGAAAGAGGTTGAAATAAAATGAAACGATGTAGTTAAAAACTCGCAAAAATCATTAAAGACGGTAATTGGCACAGTTTCAACTGACTATTTTAGTTTATGTTATTATTTTGAACTCAAAACAACTTGTAAAATAAATGTGCTTATTTTGATATGAATAAAATAAGAGTTTAGAAGTAAATGTTCAGTCATGAAAAGGAAAAATTAGAAAATTTCCTTTTATTTAAAACAATATATATATTTAATATCAGAATTTTTTTTTCTTTTTTTCAATAACAAAACATACTCTGATTTTTTTTATATTGAATTTCAAGGTTTTCAGAACTGAATTTAAATGTTGAATATTTTTTCTCATTCCACTTGCAAAGCAAATTAGAATTCATTAACTGCTCTTAATATTCACATAACATGAATTCGACAGAATAGAGTATTTAGTTTTAACACTGTGATCTGATATTCATTTGTTTGTACAGCCTTCGCCTATTGATTTAATAATAAATTGAGTAAAAAGACAATATTTCACCAAAACTCGTCTATTTTTATGCCTGTTTCTTGAAGTACTGTAATTCAGAGCAAGTAAAAAAAGGGTAGTTCTGTGAATCAATGCTTATATTGAAGTGACAGTTATCATGTATTGTGCAGTCTTGAACTCATTTAAAACTTTAATGGAGCAGAAACGTGACTAGAATGAAGGGAAGTGAAAAAATAATTATTATTTAATTTTTGGGAAGAACTGTAGGGATAAAATAACCGCGACACATTTTTCGGAATGATATCTATTTTTTAATCTGACTTCTGATAAATCATGTACATTATACACCTTTAAAAAATGTCTGGTATATTCAGTAATAAAACTAACACTCCTTAATATTGATATGTTTCCCAGGAAACAAAAGTTAAGGAAAAGTTTTAATTTAAAAAAAGTACCTGGGAGGTACAAGACACTGTCCATTTTTAAAATCGGGATCTAAGGACTATATTACTCAATCATTTTGTACTCTATTTAGAGCAATTAAGCCCTAAGCCCTTTTTTCAATAGTAAACAGCATATTCTGGGACTTTTGTTCTTATGACATAGTGCCCTTTACGTAACATGCATAGCAATTAATGTTAATCAAAAATAATAAAAGCTTAGCTAAGTGAAACTGAAATTACTCTTTGATAAAGATGTATTGCATATCATGTAGTACCGGAAACCAGATTTTTAAAGAAATGAAATGAAATTTGTTCCCTTGTCTTTTAACATTAAGTTAATGTCCATGTTTTTTTTAATGTCGTTTGAATAATTTAGTAAAACTTTAAATGAAAACAAATATTACATTTTAACTTAACATTTGTTTAAAATAATTGTTTTTGTGAAAAAGGATTTTTTTTTTCGCTTTAACTATAAAAATATAATGCACATAACACACAACAAAATAAATGATAAGAAAATATTGGTGGCTACAGAAATAGTGACATTGACTCCAATCGTCGTGAACCTGCGTACTGGAAAGCATGTGACATTATGATGCCATTGTCGGTAAGATCCAGTGTAACGCCCCTTAAAATCTGAGTCTAAACAAAATTTAAAATTAATTCAAAATATCGTCCAAGAGCATGGTCTTAAACAAGTGCCTTTTTTTAAAAGATGAATTCTTTTAAAAAAATTACTATCATATTACTCTAATTAAATTTGCTATAAATTCATTCTACTGTGCATACCTTTAATTATTTTTGCTATTAATTATCTTATGTATCACAATATTCTTTCAAGTCGACTCTTTATCATACTTGAAACGCACAATGCTTTATTAAAATTTTAAATAACTGTGGTAATTAAAAGTTTCTCGAAAGTAGACATAGCAATTATCCAAAAAGTAACATTTTTGTTCTTTATGCTCCTCATTTGACTTAGATCATAAGGAATTGTTATGAGCTCTCAGACACTAATTAGTCAGAAAGACGATTAATGTGGAATTTCTCCGATAAATGCGAGATACAGAAGAACTAAAAATGAAGAATGAATAATAAGGTATTTTTCTAACGAGAAATATAGGAGAAAATGGATAAATTAAAAAAGGTGATTTGTAAGCTTTTTTTTCGTAATATTTTCTGTCAAATAAATTATTTGCTCCCAATTTGTTTGAATTTCTTAACGAAACTTTGTTGAAGTTTTTAATAGAATGTACAACATTTTTTTTTCTAAATTAGCTTTTAAGCATATTTCTGCTAATTGCTCTCAAAATCAGGTCCAAACAACATCTTTGTCTTGTCTTTTCGTTTGATCTTTAGACAAAAGATATTGGCTTTAAAGTAAGGTAGTTTAGAGAAACTAATTGAATTAGGTAATATTAGTGTATCTCATTTTAAAACAGACATTTTTTAGCGTATGTGATATTTTAATAAAATTAATTAACCGAATGTCTCATACGCTATAAAGCTTTAAAATATGTAGAGGTTGTAGTATTTTTTGATAACATCGTATTACTTCAGCAAGTCATAGAATATAATTTCACGCAAACTGTATTTCTTGAACTTCGAGATATATTTCTTGAAAACATAAAATTTAATTTTTATCATGTATTATTTAAACAGGTCCTTTTTTATTTTAGGATGATAGAAATATAACTTTCAGAAGCAAGCCAAAAAAAACCACGATGCTGTTTAACTGAGCTGCAAGCATACATAGGTTCATGTCTCTAGAAAATATTCAAACTCTCAATCGTGATTCTAACATGAAAATGTAGTTGAAAAACTTCGAAAAGTTCTTCATTTTTATTGTACGTTTTTTATTCTTACAAACGAATTACTCTGTCATCGTTACTTGTCAAGTATTCAATGTCGTCAGACATGCATTACAGCCTTAAATTTCAGTGGTATGTTTTATTAGAATCTATACCTAACAAATAAAAAAAAAGCGCGATTTAGGGTAAACATACCTGCTTTTGTGTGCTTCCAAGCGAATTTTCAAGATCGTAGTCCTTGTTTCGGCAGAAAACGGGACTCTAGTTACTCAAGGAAATGATTATGAAGGAGGAAAAAATAAACAACGACTTTCTCCTTCTAAGTTTTTAGGACAGATGAATCGTGAAATACGAACTATGTATGGTATAAATTTCAATGTTTTCACAATATAACGACTTATTCATGACGATATATTATTTGGACGTCAATGCATAAAAAACCTCTTAATTTTGCTCAAGAATGTACTTGCTTGCGTTTGCTTGAAAAGATAAGCGTTGGGCATATCGTCTACTTAGAACAAGAGTAGGATATCTTAGTGCTGTTTCTGGGATTAGATATCTTCAGGTTGCTCTGTGTGGCGACGATATGAAAAGTTGTCAAAACTGCAGTACCATTAGACGATGACATTTAGTGTTTTCTGTTTGCAGAGTACCACAAGCAGTGTGGGAGACAGCTTATGAACCACTAGAACCATATTTCCTCCCAGACTTAAGCAGTTAAACATGGTAATGAATATTTTATGATGTCAGGTTCTTTTCTATGTTCTTAGTAAATCTATTTTTGAAAATAAATAGTATCACAGATCGTAAACGGTATTTGTTTGTGATGGAGTTTTTCAGAAGAATTCTGCCTCTTGTCTCTTTATTCCGTAAAGAAAAACATCGCAGGTGTAAAATTGTAGTTCAAGACACGGTTTTGGTTTGGTAATAGGGTAAAAGCAGCTAGTATGACGGTACCTCCTAATATGAAGTACCGTTAACGCGGGCTGCTTTGGACCAGATTTTAGAATGTTTCTCATTCTTTTCTCAATAATTTTGTAACTATTCATATTTCCAAGCTGTGGAAACTTATTTTACACATCTAGAGATTTCTTAAAATTTAGTTTTAGAATAGGGATCAGTTTATTTCCAGTTATTTTTACTCTTTATTATTGCTTTTTATTGGAGCCAATGTTAACCTTGCGTTTGGGTTACTTTGGTCCAAAATGTTTTCTCTTTTTAAAATCGCTGTAGAACTGACTAGAGTTAAAGAATACGCGTGTTTATACGATAAATTATTTATTTGAATGCAAAATACATTTTACTAGAAGTTGGAGTCACATATATTTGTTTTAAGCAAAATTGTCATTATTTTTTTTTTAATGTGTGTGCATATCTAGTTATTCTCTCAAAAATTAGAGACGGAGAACAGTCATATTTTCATCAGTTCTGTAGGTTGAATAATTTTACTAAGATGAAACCATTCGTAATACAAAGGATCCTAAATTTTCGGTCACTTCCAAAACTTTTTGTTGCGTTCCATTTGCTCTCAACATTTGCTCCTTCTTCTCTTGCATGAACAGAATTCCATATCTTTGGAAACCTGGGCTCAATCCAGTTTACAAAAATAAAATTCCGTAAACTTTCCAGCAAATTAAAAAATATTTGCAAGAAGTAGATGCAGCTGGGTAAACCTTTTCTAAACATTCTGCAAAGTTTAATTCCTCTTTATCTTCCATAATGAACACCATTCAACTGAGCCCTGATGATTTGAGTCTACAATCTCTCTCTTTATCCTTTGCCGAGAATTCCTGGTTTTTTCTTGAGTCTTAATTTTAGCTATTCTTTACTTTTCAAATCTCTCTGGTGGATTTTTTTCTTCAAGTTTTCATGCTAGGCCAGAGTAGGCCGTAAATTTTAGGTTAAGAGATATGTTGTTATTATCAAATTAAAAAAAAAAAAAACTTAACAGAATTTAGAAGTACAACTATACTACGGCATAGAGTATTAAATAATGCTCATAAATAGGTACTTAAAAATTCTTAGCTGGTGTAGAACTGCTTCCACGTGGAGAGTTTTGAGAGATTATGAAGGCATATGTGAGCACAAGAAACGCAGAACCACTAGTGTTGTTTCTTGAGCAGAGCCATAGAGCTGCTTGGTATACATAATTAAGTGCTTTTGGATGCTCTCTGGTGGAATATGTCAAAATATGTATGTTGAAAAAATTGCGATCTGAAGGTTGACAGAGAACGTTGTATCCATCTCTCCCTTTGGGCCAAAGAAGGACCCTAGAGAGAAAGTAATCCGCATTTACGGTACCTACATTATTGATACATGCTATAAATAGCTACGGAGAAGGTTGAAACTAGTTTTACAAGATTTAATGTTTTGCAATTCGACCGGAAATAGTTGTTTGAGTACATTTGTGGAGAAAATATAATTGTTTCCTACTCCGAAAATGTTATACGGGACCAAAGTAACCCGCTTGCATTGTTTTTCAACATTGAAAATTATTACTTTAGAAGTTCTTATTTCTTCTGTATTAATGTCAAGTATAGTCGAGCCCGCTTAGTGGAAAAGATAATTTCCCACGAATGAGTGGAATATTTCGTTATCCGGAATCAAAATAACAAATTACAATGGCTAAGTACATTGCTTACTTGTTTCAATAAGCGACATAATTTTTTAACCGTTATTCCAACAAGCGGGCTAGACTGTTCATTTTCAGTATTTTTTTCGATTTCAAGCTTAGCTAATGCATGTGATTATGGATGAAAGTCACGTTTCAGAAGCACCGAATATTGGGGGAGGCGCAATATCGAGAAAATACGCAATACAGTCGAACTCGCTTACAACGAGTCCGTATTTAACGATAATTTGGATTTAGCGAGTAAATCAGACAGCTTTTGTTGGTACACTGTTAAATCTGTTGGAACATAACTCGATTTTAACGAGAAAATCCCGCTTAAAGAAAGCAAAATTTTTGTATTTCAAAATTTCTGCTGATTTCCACCTCAGAAAAGATTATCTTATTTTTGGAAAAACTCCATAAATATTTTGAATTCAGTCTAAAGTTATAAAACAGATATAAATTCTGAAGACAACAGCCCTTGACGTATTCAGTAACTTCTAAAGTGCAGAAAAACTTCAAACTATTTTCAAGCGACGGACGCAAAGGACGATGTTTTTCGGACAACATGTTCCTCGAAAACAACAAAAAAGTGATAACCATGCAGTTCAAAGCAAAAACCAACTTCTTTGGTACGGTATAGAAGTATAAAAATGAATTCCGTTTTTTACGAGCACTCTTTTATAATGAACAAGTATTGTTGTCTCTTTGCGCTTCGTTATAAGCGAGTTCTACTTTATAATACGAAATATGTTTATTTTCGAAGAGAAAAGAAAGACTGCAGAAATGAAAGTGAAGCCGTAAATTGATGCAGTGTGTGTATATTGTTTAGAAGTACTTTCAAATGAGCAGGGGTGAATAATGAGTTTGTGATAAAAATACATCAAATAGGCTCATTTCAACTATACCACGTAATCCAAAAATAAATGCATTCGTTTCATCTATCTTCATTTTTCCGTTTAAGTTTATTTCTATTTTTCCATGTATTAGGATCGTAACAATTCCCAATAAGGGACTTCATAAACAAAAAATGCAAGTAATTATTGTGATCTGTAATTTCTTGTTGTGTACTGCAGGGTAGATTATGGAAAACTGGAATTTTCTCAAGCAAAATAAAGTTCTTCGGTGAAATTATTTTCTTAAGTGCTTTGAAACATTAGGAGAAAGACAAAAAGCAGATGCATAACATTTAAATAATAATCGTTACATTTTTAAGGATGTTTTTCTTTGCAACATATTTAAAACAGTTTTCTTAGTAGTTTATAATTGATGAAGAAAGTCAAGTTTTACAACATTTATTGGGTAACAATTGTTAGGTAAAGATGCGTTTTATCAAAAATCATATAAATCAAATTAAAATAAATAATTAAAAAAAATGACAAAATCATATCATCAGATCGAATAAAATCATATATAATTTACGGACTGTTTTTAAAAATAGAGGAATATAGGGCAAAGTAAAATGGAAAAGTATTTTCTCTGCTTTTAGCAACACCTTTCTGGTAACATTTTAACTATGTCGTAACACACAGTCTATTCTTGTTATGAAAATGTTGCGTGTTAAAACCAAAGAACATGTAATACAAGCCGATTTTCAAAAATGGATAGGGTTGATGGGGGAGGTGTACGCATGGGGCACGTTTACGCAGTGCCTTTTTTTCAAAACGTATTATAACTGGAGAGCCAGCAGTCATAACATATCGATGCTACTCCCTAGCAAATATTCTTATAAGTTTTTGAGTATCAGTCGAGCTTCGGCCTAACCTGAAGAAAGAATAATGTGTTTTCCACTAAGTTGAATAACTTTGTGTTGAACGTTTTTGAAGCTGAATTTGCTTTATTTTAACGATGGTAAGGTATTTTGTTAAAAAACTAACGGGAACCACGTTAGGTTTAAAAATAAATATGCGTAAACGTACCTCGTGTCCGGGGCAAGTTTACGCAACCGACTTGGACTTAAAAATAATTTTTTTAACGGTTAAAAACGCAAACTGAGCAACAATTGAATATAACAATTTTGAATCCATTAACTGCTTCATAAAACCGCAATCTCTAAAATTTCCTAAATTAAAACATAAAAATTAGAAAATTCATTGAAAAAAAATCCGCGTAAACGTGCGCCGGTCTACCTTACTCATATTGTAATATTTTTCAATAAGTCTTTTTTTTTTTTTTTTCGATGTTACAAAATAATAATGTTCTTGTTTTTAACATTTTAGCTATTAATTGAGACCTACTACTATTCAGCGAAGAATTAATTTAATTAATATTAAGCTTATTTGTAGTTTAAATCGTTTGTACAATTAGTCAAGTAGGGGCAAAGTGAAATAGTTCCTTTGAATATTTTATCAAATCACTTATGTATTAATTAATTAATTCATTCATTCATTTATTTACATCCCTTTGTTTAATAATTTCCTTATTTATTCATTTATTTGCTTATTTTCTTATTTATTCACTATTTTATTCACTCATTAGTTTCTTCTCGTATATTAATTTATTGACTTATTTATTTTTTTGTTTATTGTTTCATTTTATTTTCATTTATTAATCCATTCCATTATTCACTCATTCATTTCCTCAAAAATATTCTTATTAATCGACTGGGAAAAAATTTGTTAAACGGAAATATTGCATTTTTCATTACGCCTCATGAAAAAAAAAGTAAATTTTCCACTTTTTTTTACAAACAAATTTTCTACCAAAAATGCAAAATATGTTTCAATGCACGTTTTATTATAAAATATATTGTTCTTTCTTTATTTACTGTAATATTTGAAACAAATTTCCATTTTGTTGATTTTGAAAATTTTAAATTTGTATTAACAATTTCCCTTTGCCCCACATACCCCTACTTTACAGTTTCGTTTCCGTGTTTCCTTTGAAATTGGTTTGAAATTTTAGGTTTTCTTTCATTTCTAGAGTATATTTATTTTTTAAGGCTAAATTCGTAATTTTCGCAAAAAACAAATCTATCAATATGTTTTTCCTATTTTCTTGCATTACAGTAAATGAGAATTATTTATACCAAAGGAATATTTTACACTGTCTAACTTTATTTCCATTTAAATACAGAGCTGAAGGAGGTTTAATATTTTTAACCAATGTCAGGTTTATGAATAAAATATATGTTCTGTCACCAGGAAAGAAAATATTCGAGAAACATTCCGTAGTGAAATATTAAAAACTGAAATCCGCATTTGATAAATGTTGGTCTGTTGTCGCGCGGAATGTGAGGTTTGGGAGTATGTCAAGTGGAGCCCGACGGGACGAAGACAATGAATATTAAAAGGAAATGCCTTACAGCGGGGTAAGAAGAGATTGTAGAGATATTAAGATGTATATCAAGACTTTCTGCTCTATAATCGATCACTTCGAGATTCGAAGCAAATAATAAATGAATCTTTTAGATTGTTTAGAAAATATTTTCTTGAGTGTTTATATTGAAAAAATGTTTTCGGAATGATGTGTAAGAACAGAGCTTGAGGATTCTTTTGTGCATCTAGTATTGGTTGAATAGGTTGCTTTAAAGAAAGAAATAATTTATATTACTTTGTTTTTTTTCTATAGAAAGAATGGAGTGCTTCAGTAAATTTTTTTCTCAAAGTACGTGACAAGAGAAAAATATCCCGTGGTTTATTACTCTGAATTCAAATTAAACTTTCAAAAACTTTTAAGCAAACTGAGGAAACATTAATATCATAGATTTCATGAAGAATAATTATAGAGAATCATATCTCAAATGAAAACTAAAATTTTGTGTGGGGATTACAAGAGTTTATTTCATTAATAGGTCAAATGTCAGTTGATGGAAAAAACTGCATACATTTCGCAACATTTAATGTTTTAAAATTTTTGTGAATATAACATAAAAAGAAAGGGAAATTTTTGACAATGCTCCACAACTAGGTATTAGAAATACGATTCCAATTATTTTCTGTTGTGCTTAAAATGTATCATAAACCAAAATGAATCATAGATTTTGGAAAACTTTTGCATATTTCTCAAGGAGAAATAAAGGATACATACGAATGAGTCTGTAGCTGTTATTCCATGTAAAACCAAACCCTGTGACACGAGAGCCCGTGCGGGCAAGGCCTACAGTGTCCAACTCAGTATTTCTGACCAGGGGATCTAGGGTGCAAGGGAGATGTTCCGGTTAAGTGGTTAGCCTAACGTGGAACCCCCAGTGCTTGGTTCCGAAGTACGCTTGGTACTTATTTTATCGATCCACTGAAGGGATGGTCGACTGTGTCAACCATGCCCAACCCGGGAATAGAACCTGGGCCTGTAGCGTGGGAGCAGGAAGCGGTACCACTAAGCCACTGGGGTTGGTTATGGCATATACGTCTCATTTATACCATGATTAAATTTCACGATGTGAAGAAACAACTGAAAATATTACTCATAATTGCCGTGCACAAATAAAGTCACGTTTTGAAGGGGAGGAAGGTTAATGAATTTATGAGAGTTTATGACAAGGTAGAGGAAGGAGGTGGCAAGAAGTGTTGCAGCATACATTTTTTGATAAGAATATGTTTATGAAACCAACGTGACATGAGGCAGTTGGAAGTTTAAAACGTGACTTTTTGTGGCAAAGGAATGACGGACCCAAAAATGCTGAAAAATTGTCACATCATTTATGTACAGCCCCATAATACAAAAGTAAAAATAATTATTTCAACACGAATGTTTCTGCGAAGCGTTAAAAACTAAATTTCAGCAACGTTAATTAAAGTCAGAAGAATTTCCTCTCTCAGTCCGAAATTGAGGCAGACAAAGATAACAATTGAAATGATAAATGATAATTCTTGATTAAATTTCCACTGGAGAATGATGATTTACTATTTTAGGAGTTTATTATATCATGCAATATGGAGATGAGTTGTGTGTCAGAAAAAAAATTAATGCTCAGTGACATCCGAAAGACAAAAGAATGCATAGCTTTAGAAATATCTGGCATTAAATCAATACTCATTGAATATTCATTTTTTGATAAATGAATTATTGCACAAATGCACTTGAAAATTCAATAACTGCTTAAAATTTGCGTATTGAAAAAGCCTCTGACCACCACGGCCAATTTGTCATTACCAAACTTTAGAAGCGTAATGTGTATTTCTACTATTTGACATTAGTTCTAATGAAAGTTTTGAAACTCTCAATAGTATCAAAAAACTAAATCCTAATATTTTTAGTTGTTTCTTGATTTATTGTATTGCCTCGTAATGGTTCTTACAGTTTCACGACCTAATGTATTCCCAAAGATATGACCTCCATTTTTACAATGTTACACCCTTCATTCTCTAACCAAATCAGATGATGAGCTTATTCATCAAAAAAATGATTTAGTTTAAAAAATGAGTGAATTTGCTTTAACGATATTTCAATTTCACATTTTTTTTCATAACCTTAAAAAAGATTCAAACTATTATTTTTTGACTAAAAGATTCGAAGATATTCTGTACAACAGGACATTAAAGGAAAATTTAGCTTCCTATAAGGAAAAAAAAACAAAAAGCAAGACATTGAACAATATTTTCAGCTCTTTTTGTTTTGCAAATGTAGAATTTTTTTGGAAATGATCTTCTTTTAAACCATATTTTTTTAACAAAGTGTTTCTTTCATCTCAAAGTTTTAGCAATTCTTTTAATTAATAAACAAGAATGCTTAAATTATTTTTAAAAAAAGATGTAATTATTTGAGCAGAAAATGTCAACGTTGAAGCATTCAAAGCATGATCATGCTTTAAAAAAGCAATGCTAAAGATATTTTTGTTTATACATCCATAAATTTGTACATTACCATTTTCAAAAACAAACTTGATAAACATTGTTTTAGATATAAATTTTCCTTTTACAAAAAATGCGCTTTGATGCATCTGTTTTATTGTAAAAAAGCATTAAAAAACTGAACTTTTTCCTGGTCATTTTTTAACTTCCTGTATATTTGTGTTTTTCGAAACATTGAAGGCATTTCTTTTTTATTTTCAAAGCAGTGATTTTTTTCAAAGTAAATTTTGAAGTTTTTATACATAGTAAATCTGTCAGGATTATATGATTTTTTTTTTGGTACTGGCATTAGTCAAAAACTTTAACGTAAAAGTTTAGAATAACATTGTAAATGTTATGTTTGTTCGTCAATTAAAAAAAAAAATCGTAAAATTAATTTTGCAAGAAATCGTTTGGCTCGATGTTATACCATTATAAAATTACAGTTTAGATAATTAAGGAATTTGAATATAAGATTTGCCACATGAGTGTCACTCAAAATACATTGCTATTGATCCCTAGTTCCTCATTAACTTGATATGACTTCTAAAATATTGGGGTAAGGGGATAATTATATAAAGAGACGTAACAGCGACTCTGCCAGTGTACGGCTGCTGAAGGGAACTAATTTGAAAGAGACAATATCGTTGTTGGAAAAAAAAAGCTTTAGTAAAAAAAAAAAGTATGTCTCTTTATTTTTCTGATGCACCTCGTACCTCTTTCTGATCTACTTTTAAAATTAAGCTAACATATGTCTAATTTTATCCTACATTTTTATCCGTCGCATACACTTGTTTCCAACTAGAACATCTGCTTGAACCAATGCACGTTAGGGCGTATTGTAAAAACCTTTTGTTTGAAAGTCAAAATTTTAAGTTGAAAAATATTTCCCGTATTGTCATATGGATGCATGAATAATTCTAGGTGGAGTTTTAATTGTGAATCATTCAGGTATATTAGCTTTTAGCACTCAGTTAAATGAATTAATATATTAAAAATTTTGTTAATTCATTTAACTGAGAATTTGGATCACCAAATGCAACGTATAAATGCATTACTTTGCTTGTTATCCTGACGTATATTGCATTTTAGGTATTTCCTTTAGAAAGCTTGAAATTTTGAAATATATTTGTCTTAACAGCTTCAGAAATAGTCAGTAAGTATCTCTGATCGTCAATCGATTCTGTGACGAATCCAAAAACCATAGGTTTGTTAAAGTTCAAGTCAAGTTTGTTGACCCTGGCAAGTGAGGAATCATTTTCCCGACTGACCCAGTGAAAGTATTTACTACAACATCCAAGCATCCCTTAACAGCTATTGGAAAAATATACTGCTTAAAAAACTCAATGAACCTAGAAGGATTTGCAAAATTGAAACAAATATAAGTAAGGTAGCGAAAGTAATGCAAGAAACGGATTACAAAATGAAAACAAAATTATCCTTTATTGTTTAAAAAAGCGCAACTTGATGTATATTCTAGTGCTCTACTTAGCTGCTTCTAGAATAAATGCTCGGGGCGCTGCAGGGAAGCATTGACGCATAACAGTCTTGTAAGATTCCTACGTCATCTCATTGCACAGTTTTTATAAATGCGCCTCTATTTCGATCAAACTTATAAGCTGTCCAACTTATCGCTACACGTGATTCCAGACAGTCTTTATCTTTCACTAATCAGAAGGTGGTAAAAGAAGGGAAAATGAAATAGTATTTATGTTACAGTACTTTGTTTTTAATTTAACAGCTGATCTTTCAATTTAATGAGAAGAAAAATGCAAATAATTTTATTTTTAATTTGCTTTCAATGAAAAATTCACATGTTACATGAAAAAAACTCCTTATTTTTGAGTATTTTGCGGGAGGCCAAAATATTCCAGGAGGAGCAGAAAAATAACAAAAACCTCTCATTTTAACCTATATGTCAATGAACTTGTAAAACGTTTTAAATTGATGCTTAGTTTGAATAAACATGTATTTATAACCTGGTTTGTAAATAATATATAAAAGGAAGATAACAAGGGAACTTTTCTGAAAATGTCTCAGAATTAGGTATTAGTATTACGATTACAAACTTTTTTTGTTTCGCTTAAAATGTATATGGTGAAATAAAAAAATCTTAGATTTTGAAAGCGTTTACATATTTTTAAAGGAGATTGGAATGATGATAATAAAATATAACAATTTGGGAAAGTATAAGTTATAACTTTTAGACCGAGAAGGAGGTACCTATTTATTTTTCTGAATTGAGTAACAATTGAATGAAATGAAATGAATTGATTCGTAAGAAAATGTTATTTTTTAAAATTTTCTGTCCAAAACCATGAAAAAATAAATACAGCTGACAGTAATATACTTTCCTTTTAATTCAATTAATCAGTATACACTGTAAAAAAAATCTGTAAAATTTACAGAAAAAAACTGTCAGCCAGGACGCCAGTTTTCTTCCGTTTATTTTACAGAAATCTTCCGTATTTTTATTATTTGTTCAAGCTGATTTATTATTTTATGAAGATTAAAAAATGAAACTATACTTTCATAAATCCATTTCAATATTTATTATACTACTACGAAATACATGTATACAAAGGTAAATTTCCGAATATGCCTCTGTAACAGATGACTAAAAAACATAATAATGAAATATTGATTAGGATGCAATGAAATGGAAGTTGCAAACGATTTAAGACTTACTCGCTTTAAATAAATATAAGATCAAAAACTCGAGCACGAGAACCAAAATCCAAACACGCGGGCGAAATTTCGAAGATTCGAAGAAAAACAAAGTATAACCGGTTACAGATTCAAAAAAACAGAGAAATCCTGTATTTTATTACGAACAGTTTTTTTCTGTAAAAAATACGGATAACTTCTTCAAAATTTACAGTTTTTTTTTACAGTGTAGATTTCAACCAAAATAACACGTTTGGTAAATTAATTATAGTTTGTCATAGTTAATATATCGTTTCTCATAATGCATAACCACGCGTGTAAGTAAAGTAATAAAAATGTTAAACTTATCAACATAACTAGTGATGATGCTTATCAGGATATTTTTAATAATAAGTGAATTGATGTTCATTCGCTGTCACAAGTCAGTTTTTAATGGAAATGCAACGCAATAGTTTATTGAAAAATTCGTCTAACGCAAATTTTCCAAACAACTGTAATAGCTATGCAACGATCTAAGGAAATAAGTCCAAATAACGTTTCTAAGTCTTTGGTGACTTGAAAGTTTTAATGTTCTATTCTTGTGCAAAAGCACGTTTCTACCGTAGTTTTTATACGCCTTGCAGTTATTTATGTTTCAAATTTTAAGCAAAATTACTTTCATTTTTGAAAAGAAATGGTATTTAACATGTCATTAGGGAAAAAACACTAAGATATTAAGATTAAATTCAAGCATAATTGAGGTAATGAGAAGCAAATGGATGTAAGTGGCAAAACTAAAAGTTTGGAGATAACCAGCACAAATGGTAGGTGAACCCCTCCTCTGTCTTGGAGCAAGAGATAGTACTAGTAGCCCTGGTAGATGCTGCTGTACAGCATGGTTTAGAAAAAAAAATCAATTAAAGCCTACCTTGGACGTAATCATTATACGCGTTTTACTCAAAACTTGTAAATGTCCACTTACATCTTTTTGCTTCTCACTGCCTCAATTAAGGTATTCGATATTTGAAAAAAAATAACAATTTTGTTAAAATAAAATTCAATGCATCTTACTTAAAGTTGAATTTAAATAATTTTAGAAAAGACATTACAAGAAAAAACATTCGAAGCTATTAGACTAAGAATTGAATGGTGTGACATTCCTTAAAAATTTGTTCTTTTTCAAAGTCGTTATTTATATTTTTAATTATTAAATACATAGCCGAGCCTTTTTATAACGCGCCCTGATTTAACAATATCCCGAGTTTAGTGAGAGGAAGCTTGGTTAGTACAAAGTTTAAGCTAAGAAAGCATATTTAGGTTTTAACGAAACAATGCCGCTTAAAGCGAGCAATATCTTTTCTATTCATAAATTTTTCTATCGACTTTCATCTCAATGTATTCTTTATGGAAAACCTTCCTTCAGAATTCCGAAATCAGTTGAAAGTTTTGAAAGTTATACACCCTGAGAATAAGAGATGATCGCACTTTTTTTTTTATTTCTGGGGTAGAAGTACATTTGAAAATTATATATTTGTCAAACGCCAGTGATATTACAGCAAAATACTTATTTCCGAAGACATATCAGCTCAAATTCTAGTTAAATGCAAATGTAAAAAATAATGAGGGTAATGAAAATAAAGACAAGTATAATGAATATGAAGCTGACAAATCCTCAACGTACTCAATGCTAAAAAACATTTCTCGAAACCAGGGGTGCAAATGACAATTATTTTCGGGTTATAAATATTCCTCGTAAAATTCCACCGGGGGCGTGCAAAGAAATTTTGGGGCACGTCATAAATGACTTTTACAGGCTCCCTCCATATTGTTTACCCCTACGTCCCTACATATATTTGACCCTCTTTTTAAAAATCTCGCGCGCCCTACAGACTCGGGCCTGGGCCATCAGGTGTCTCTTCTCCGCTCTCTGTGCATGCCCCTGCCTTCCACCATCTACATCGTTAAAGAACAGAAACTGAAATTAGAGCAAGTATATTCCGTAAATTTCCGCCCAATAACCAGGGCTAAAGCAGAAATACATGAAATACACCGCCAGTTCAGTCATTTCCAGCCGAGGACTGCAGTTTCGTCCTTATTAGCACTCATCATCCCGGCATAGGAAAGTAACTGAGCTGGATATGGAAAACCTCTTAAGGAAGCCAAGAGTGTCAAACAAACTGGTAGCTAAAATAGAATTAGCGCAGACCAGACGAGTGACTGAAGCAGTGGTTCGGTTCAACTCGAGGATTGAAGGCAAGGCATGGTATATTCAGTAAATTACCGCCGAATAGCCAGGGCTAAAGTAGAAATACATGAAATACACCGCTAGCTCAATTATTTCCAGCCGAGGACTGCAGTTTCGTGCTTATTAGCACTCATCAGCCCGGCATAGGAAATTGACTGAGCTGGAGATGGAAAACCTCTTGAGGAAGCCAAGAGTGCCAAATAAACTCTAATTCTATATTAGCTACCAGTTTGTTTGGCACACTTGGCTTCTTTAAGAGGTTTTCCATCTCCAGCTCAGTCACTTTCCAATGCCATGCTGATGAATGCTAATAAACACGAAACTGCAGTCCTCGGCTGGAAATGACTGAGCTGGCGGTGTATTTCATGTGTTTCTGCTTTAGCCCTAGCTATTAGGTCGGTAATTTACTGAATATATCATGCCTTGCCTTCAATCCTCGAGTTGAACCGAACCATTGCTTCGGTCACTCGTCTGGTCTGCTCTAATTCTACATTAGCTACCAGTTTGTTTGGCACTCTTGGCTTCCTTAAGAGGTTTTCCATCTCCAGCTCAGTCATTTTCCTATGCCGAGCTGATGAGAGCTAATAAGCACGAAACTGCAGTCCTCAGCAGGAAATAACTGAGCTGGTGGTGTATTTCATGTAGAGCAAGTATGTATATATTTTTGAAATATTTTATCGGGAATTAATTTTGACGAGCAATCGGTTATAACGAAACCAACAAAACCGTCCTTCGCATACCTGTCATAAGCAAAATCGACTGCATTTGACTTTCTTTCAGTCACTTCTCGAATACTTTTTTCATTCCACGTATGTATTGGAGGCTTTAAAAACCGTTTTTTTTTTTTTTCTTTTTTTTTTGTACAGCAACTTACTAATGAAAAAAAAATGAAACAAAAACTTTTATCAGATATTTTCAAATATCCTTTGGTACGTTTTTTCCCTTTTAAGCAAAGATATATTTGTTTGTTTTTATTTATTTATGTTTTAATTACCTCGTAAAAATAAATGCATTAATACGACCATAGGTTTAAAAATTGGTAATATAAGTTTATTTTTGCATCATGTTTGTGTTTAAATGTGAAGCATCGAGGAAAATGTTTTAGTAAATTTTTAACACTGTCTAAGCTTTATAAGCTATATAATATTAAAGTGGGAAAGAAATTCTTTGCCCTTTATTACATGCTGTTGGTTTATTACATGTTGCTTTTGATCTATTACATGCTGTAAAATAACGAGCAAAAGTACCCAAACAGTTTGCATTTAAAATTGCGTATTTTTTGTTTTATATCAAAAAGTCTTACGCGAAAACGATAACTTCAACAGCTTGAAATAATTTGGATAAAGAAACGAAAGCAAAAAACATGAAATAAATCTATTATTTTTGGAAATTTTTCATTTACTTCTGCGCATATCAATAATTAAAGAATACATGTGACTTCACATTTTGTATTTTCTAACCCTGTTAAGAAGTTGAGCTTAAATCATATTTTGTTAAGTTTTTTATGTGATTTTTGACGTATTAATAAACTAAACCTTAAGATCTAAATTACAAAATGAGAGCGAAAGAGCAAGAATGAACCATAGGTTTATCTTGTAAAAATATCTCTTCCAATTTAGGTATTTCCTGGGGGGAAACTTGAAAGCGTGAGAAAACGATTTGAATGCATTGTTTTTATTTAAAACTCAAATAGACTTTTGTAAGAGTCTTGTGAACGCAGAATGACAAAACTCTTTTACACGAATATCACTATTAAACTGAGTATATTCTTTACTGGCAGCGTCACAAATATTACTGAAAAGATTTTCTTTCCTTCACCATGCCTCTTTTCTGTTGCTAACTTAACGAGATAAATAGGCTGCTGGAACGAGACGGTAATCCATACTTCCCGCGTCGCAATTTGTGAGAATTAATTACTATTTAGCTAATGAACTCGGTGAGGGTGCGGTGCAAGAGACGTTTCCCGATCACCAAAGCATTTCGCTATATGTTAAAGTATTTAAACTCCCACAGCAACTCATTACGAAGGCCAAAATTGCTTTTCAGCGTGGCTTTTAAATGGATGAGGTCTAAAAAGGTTTTAATAGGGATTTTTTCCGCTCTAATCTGTTAGGAGCTGAATCAGAATATTTTAAAGGTGTGAAAGTTTTCGATTCTTTATTTTGTATTTTGAATTTTTGTAACTTTGAATTAATAAGTTTAAGCAGCAAATATATGTTGACATAAGAGTCCTACTTTCTTGTCACCACTTAAGTTTATTAATCATTTGTCTTTTTCTCACTGCTAAGTCCACTTAGTGCGTTTTGTTCTTTAAAAACTTAAATGTTTAAATTTCAAAGGGTTCAATATAAATTATTCTTAGTTTATATATATATATATATATATATATATATATATATATATATATATATATATATATATATATATATATATATATATATATATATATGTGTGTGTGTGTGTGTGTGAAAGCGTTTTTCACTACACCCATATTTCAGTTGATTGTAGGCAATTTCGCTGTTTTCATTTTATGTTACTTAAGATGCAGCAAAAGTAAAGCTAGGATGAAAGAAAAAAAAACATAACTTCTGAAACAAAAGTGCAAGTGTTCCCAGAACAGTTTTGAACTTAAACAATTAGGAAAAGGGAAATGTATTCTCTACTTAAAAAGGAACGTGCTTTAAATGTGTTTTTAAGATTTACAATGACACTTTACTTCTCGAATGGTCATTTTTCACTTAAAAAAAAAAAACTCGCTGCTGTGCCTCTACTTTAAAACGGATTAGATATTTTAATTAGAAAAAATATATGACCCACGCTATTATCGTTTTTTAAATAATGAATTTTGGACTATTTAATTAGTTGTCGAATTCTTCATTATTTTTTTAGTGATAAACCAAAGTAAAAATTTACAAACATGTTTTTACTATGTAATGAAAAAGAAAATTGATGAAAGCACAAGTATTAGTTTTTTCAAAAGCTTTTTTGGATATCTAAGATTGGGAAGTCGGTTTTTGTGATTTTTCTTTCTAAACTTAACAATAGTTAATTATAAGCTAGACAATGTTCTGACTTAAATGATGGTGCGATATTTATGAATTATTCGATGTTCAAAGTTGCATGATACACGTAGAATTTTTTTATAACTTTAAGAAATTATTAATGTAGTTTAATATTTATTTTTTAATGTTGTTTCAATAATTAAAATCAAATACATTTCAGATAGCTCAGAATTAATTTCTTTATTTCCATTGTTTAAACATATTAATAGGATAGTGGTACAAGCACCAATTTTTAGCTCGTTTTGTTTGTTGGTTCAAGATATGGTTCAACGCGTTCAATGTAAGGACAAATGCTTAGTGTTGTTATTTTTCTGACATATGACAGTCTACTTTTTCCATTTAATTCATTAAGTTCCTCAAAAGAGATTTGTATGAAACAATTGCATTGAGAAATACGAATTTAGATTTATCGATCGTGGAAAATTTCTCTAAACTATTTAATTTTTAATGAGTTTTGATAAAACAATGAAACTTATATTACCTTTAATAAATGTTTCCTCTTCTTGAATTTTTCACGTATATTATTTTTACATCTGTTATCATCACTTTTTTATTTAAAGTTATTTTCTCAACTATAAAGGGCATCATATCTATCTGTGTAAATAAAAAAATATACAGTATACATCACAAATGGCTACAGCCCTAAAAGGTAACTGAACAAGCAAATGAAGATTTTTTGTTGGGGGAGGGACTTATGAAAAGGCTTCCAAGTAGAAAAAACTCTTCTGAAGTCTTTATTCAAAGAAAAATGCTTTTCTTTTTTCTGGCTGAAAGCCAAGACAATGTTTCTTTACCTTCTTTTTCTCTGAGCATTCTCCTTAACCTTTGATCCAAACTCTTCCATTGTTTCCTTTCCTTCAGCATAAAAAAAATTTCTTAATAATGGAGCAGAAAATGTTTATATGTTTTGCACCACTTTTATTTAGGGTTTTTTACAAAGATTATTTGGTAGCTATTCGTATATTAGACTATAATTTCACGTGATTTTTTTATATAGTTAGAGAAATATTTATCACGTTTATTTTAAATTTTGAATTTAATGGATTAGTTTATATGTGAAGAATTTGTTAAAATACAGAGAGAAAGGGGAAACATTAGTTTAAAAGGTTTATTTTATAATTATTAACATACGAAATTACCCTTTTGTTCTCAATTGATACATATAAACTAGTTACATTCAAACAATTTCTTAGTGTTAAAAATGAAATGATTTTTGCATTCAATTTCGAGCTTCATCGTGTAATTGTTTAATAAAATATTAAACGATTACCGATGTATTTGAATGAAAAACGTTTTACGCAACGTTAGTCTTTATCACATATCGTCGCCGCAGAGCTACACTAAGACATCTAGTCCCAGAAATAACACTAAGATCCTACTGTTGCTCTCAGGCGACGATATGTTTGTCGTATTGACTTCTATGTATATATATTGACCGAAATCACTATATATATATATATATATATATATATATATATATATATATATATATATATATATATATATATATATATATATATATATATATTATTTTAATATTTTGTACATTATATGATATTAAATCTATTGTCACAATAACATATAATAAATCTTCTTTCTCAGAACAAGTTGGTACATTTTTGGGTAAAATGTAAGAAGCGTTATTATTTTTTGCAAAGATTAATTTGCTATGTTATTTCTATTTTAAATATACTTGGTGTGTCCGGAAAGTAATGCTAGTGGGTCAAAAACAAGACTTCGATCAGTCCGCTATAACTCATTGAAAGGTATCAAAATCTTCAATGTATCCAGAAAGATTCCAGAAAGAGCAAGGTCATGCATTTTTGTGGACCATATTTGAATCTCCCTTGTAGGCAACGCTCGGTGAAGCAAAATATCTCCATCTTTTGTCCGAAACATGGCATGTTCATAGTTGAAAATCTTCCCATGATAAAAGGAGCACATGGTAATGATTGTTTAACGAAATGGTAAGTCTTCCGTTTTGTTGTTAAAGATTTTGAAGGACATAAGCTATTTTTGAACGCCGTGAAGAAATCAGCGATGAATCGCGGGCACAGATATTTCGAACTCTACGAAGAACTATACAAGAGATTGCGATGAATTATGTGCAAATATGATAAGTATGGAAAGCTAGTTACCATGCTCTCAGCCGATTGGTGTCAGAGGTATCAACAATTCCCGTACCTACATACAGTCCTGAGATGTCCCACACTAACTCATTCAACTTATTCTTATTATCTTGCTTGAAAGCTAATTTGAAAATATAACATTTTAAGACATTTGGCAAAGTGAATGGCGCGTGACCTAAAACTCGAAAGGACATTCGGGCAAGTACTAACTGAGATTCCTTCAACCCCTGGAAATCTTTCTGGAAACGATATATCAACCCAGGAGAAGTGTGAGTACCTTTTAGTGTATTTTAATGGCCATTTCAATAAATGTCTTCCAATCAACTCATTGACATCGGTTTTTGGACACACCAAGAAGACGATTGATATTTTATTTTTTCCTGTGTTTTCGTTCTAGAGCATTTTAATTTCTAACCGATTAAAGTGCAATATTACAGAGAGCTTTTTGCGTTTATCTTCTACAGTAGGCATAACAGATAAATAGTTTAAAAATTATTTCCTTTAAAGAAGTTTGAAAGTAAAAAATGGGAGCAAACTGAAGGGACAAAGGGTGTAATAACTTATGATCTAACTACTCTCTTAAAAAATTCCAGCGATTTTAACTCAGACTGAGTAAATTTTCACTCCTTTACAGTTTTGAAAACGCACTTTCCTTATAGGAGTGAATTTCATTCCTTTTGCGGAGCGGTTATTTTCACTCCATTTGGATAAGCTAATTTCACTCCCTTTTGATAAGTGTTTTCCACTCTTTTTTAAGACTAAATTAATATCCTAAATGAGTGACTGCTTTCCGTTTTGGAAAGCCGCTATTTCACTCTTTTTTAGAATAAAATAGATAAAATCATTTCACTCTCATTTGGTGAAATTGTTTTTTAAATGTGTTTTCATGTGCTTATGCTGTGTATTTGAATTTAAAACTGTTTTTAAAATTGTTATTTCATTTGAAAAAAAAATTAGGTTAAAAAAGTGTGAAAAAAAAACTGTTTTTAGTGTTTCCGAAGAGGTTGCACAAAAACTGTACGGTAAGTACGAAGACTTTTCTAATTTATTAAAACTTTAACTGGTAATATTTCTTGAACTACTCGTATATCGTTACAAATCACCCACGTGCAATATTACGTACATTTCCGAATTTAAAGATTAAAATAAAATTAAACAAACCCACACAGTTCCAAATAAATAGATTTAAAATTTTGAAACTCTATATTGATATTCTCTGTGTGCCTTTTAACATTAATAATGTTTTAAAAGTTACCTCAGTTCAAATTAATTTAAAAAGTCACTCATAAATTATGACAAGATACGTTTGAATTCAATTTTGTTTCTTCGGGGCCATCCATTAATTACGTAAGGACAATTTTGGCAATATTTTTGACCTTCCCTTCCCCCTATGTAAGGGTATGTAAGATTCCTCCCCCCCCCCCATCTTACGTAAGATTCTTTTTTTTCTTCACAATAATAAAATAACAAATATTACATCACTGGGATCGTTCTTAAATTAACTATCATTATTATTTTTTAAAACCTTTTAGAGTAAAGAAATGTTTACTGTAAGGAATCTAGACCGAATGTTTTTTCGACAAATAATTTTTGTATATGATGCGATACTAATTAAAAATAAGACATGCAAAACACAGAGCGATTCTTTTATTATATTTTACACGTTTCATTCTTTGAAACACAAAACAGCTCATCCTATAATACATACTTTTACCTTCCTGAAGCAAATGAAATATAATATTTGCTAAACCACTTGACCGCGGATTTCTAATATAAAATATCGGCTTGGAAAATATTAGTAAGAATGGATCTACCCCCCCCCCCCTCCAAGCAAGGGTATGTAGAGAATTTTCCACCCCCTCCCCGTCAGGACACTTAATTAATGAATTGGATGTTACACATATGAATGAGTGTATTGTACAAAGTTTATGATACTCTTTAAAGTTTATTATACACACAAACAATATTTGATAAATTTAAAATATACGCAGTGGTTGGAGCTCCGAGCATCGGGAGCGGATTCGGTATCCGACCTATAGATTTCCGCATGGTCGGGTCTGTAACACCTGCCTAAAATATATATACAGTACACACACACACACACCAAAGATGGTAACGACTGTTTCAAATGTCCTATTTTTGATTCGATGACCGAAACAAAATTAATGATGAAAGTTTCATTTATTTGGAAGAAAAAGTTACAAAAAGTTCGCCGTAGCAGTTCAAGAAATATTAACAGTTTCAAGTTTTAATAAAAAAGAAAATTCTTCGCACTTACCATGCAGTTTTTGTGCACTTCCTTCAGAAACCTCATTCGGCAACAAATATTGTTTAAATTCATTAAATGAAGACATTTAGATAGCGACATCCACTTGGTACTCGCGACCAACGTTGGGTAAGCCTAACGTGAAGGTATAGAAGATTCTCCCTAAACAAAATCACGTGACAGAATCGAACCAATAAAAATGTTTTTGAGTCCTTCTTTTAAAGAATGTTTTTATATTTCGCTCATCAAACGGAGTGTTTCCGAATTTCACGCGAATAAAGAAAAGTTTTAGTCTTGGTTTTTTCGTAAAGCGTCTTTTTCGATAAAGCTAGCACTCAGAAAGAATGAATGCACCCGCAATAGATTTCACTCTTTTTAAGAGTTATTTTTTCGCTCTTTTGAATTAAGAGTGTACATTTTTGGCTCTTTAACTAAAATCCTGCACTGTAGTTTTTCATTTTCTAAAACTTACTAGTTTTGAATGCATTATTTTTTTAACTCAACTAAGTTTTCATTTTTCATTTGAGTAGAAACTAAGGAACTTTTTTTAATACGGTTATTCATTCACTGCTTAGATTAAATACATTTATGCATTTCTATTTTCAAGAAATTTAACTTAACGACAAAATTGTATGTAAGCCATTTCTACACTTAATAAAATCGTTCTATTGAACACTGCATTGGTATTTCGTTTACCCTTTTGAAGATTTTTATATAACCTACTAATAAGGTATTGTTGATTTAAAAAGTAAAGGAGTATTGGTCTTAAAACTTTCATGCTAACTGTACGTACTTTCATACTAAACCAAGCATCAGTTGATTTGCTTTTAAAAATAAACCACTCGCTGTATGACATTTTTAGTTTACCGTAATATTACCGGATTTGTATATGCTTTATTAAAAATATTCTACATAATGTGATAAAACGCATGATTCCAAATTATGTATGATCATATGATAACTTTAAATTGAAAAATTTTAAACTTCGTAATATTATGCCATATATAAGTCTTTCGTCAATTGTAATTTTTTAGGCATGAAAATTAACATTTGAAATGAACATTGAATTTAAATGTTTTAATTTTAAAGCTCTTAGCGTTTTAGACGTAATTTAATACTAATAAATCGATAGTTTTCTTCATGTTTTAGTAGTTAGTTTGTCATACTCTTGCAATGCTGTGATTAGAAAGTAATATGAAGATTAATGTAGATGTAGGGGAAGTATTTGTAATTTAGCTCAGTCTTGTATCTTCTATGTTGGATGGAGATAAGAAGTTCAAGTAAAAGGTTGAAGCGATTGGCTTTATATACAGCAAACCAATCTGACACTGCTTGAAGAAATATGTGGAGTTCCATCGTAATTAAAAGACAAGGACCAAGGCAAATTATTCATTACTTTGAGTTACACGACAACGGTGGTAGTATTAGGTATAGAAAAAATGTCGAAGTGTTAATCAAGTAAAGCACTTTACTAAATGGATCCTCCGCAGAATTTCACGTAATTACTGCAAAATCTGAAAAAATCCGTCATTCAGGTGGTCACCGAAACCAAACGCATACTTTGTATTGTAAGAACTTATGCTAGGAATCGTCATTTCAAAGAACAGAGTCATCATGGTTTTCAGCTTCTCGGGACGACTGCAATAAACTGGAAAAAACAGTACCTAGAATTAAAAGGTGCAATTTATGCATTGCATGCAGCTGTATAGTTTCGCAGTCCCAATAGCCGCTTTTACATGGACACTTTTGACCCCGCAAAAAACCTGCTTTAAACTGCTTGCTGGTAATTTACCGGGTTAATGTGGATTTTTTTCCCTCCTGCTTCCTTGTGGAGTAAATGCGGAGTTTTTACCCAGAATGCATTACGCGAAACTAGTCCGTCTACTTGCTGGGTAGAGCGCTAAGGATGCTGGGTAAAAACCTCATTCTCTGGCTGATTTTTTGTAATATCAAAAGAATAATAAATTCCACGTAGTTAATCCGTTTTGCTTCTACTCGTTTGTTGAACTGCCAGCTGAACGTTTAATGTAGATTTTATAAGTACTTACAATTAAGCATAGAAGAAAAAATTAAGAGTATTTTGCAATAATATCACGATGTTGAATTTCTCGAGCAGTTCGAGATTTTTATAAATTTCAACAGTTTTATGGTAATGTTTTCCAGTTCTCTATGAAGAAAAGACATTTTTAACATAAAAATGAAATTGAACGAAAATTTGTAAATGATACAAATAAATTAGGAATATGTAAAACATTTCAAATCAAGAAATGGGTGTTTAAACGCAGTAGATCTTATTCCACTACATACTTAAAAACTGGACTTAAAGCAACTGGGAACTTTAAACATTATCTTATACAATTTAGGCATTGAAAAAGAAGAATTTCAAATTTAGTTTATTTTAATGATTTTTAGGCAGTCATCACTCAAAATTAAAACTAATTTTTTTTTATAAATAAAATGAAATATTTTCTTTTATTAAGAGAAAAAAAAAGTTCACCTGTGAAATTTTAATAAACGTTCATTAAGTAAGAAATCGAAAACTGCGTTAAGAAAGATAAGAAATTTTGAAACTCGAAGACCATCCTCGAGAGTTTAATTTAGAAGCGTAGAGTACTTGATGAAAATTTTCATCAAAAAATTAACAATAGAATTTCAGCAGCCCAGAAATAGCTTTTTTAATTACATGCTGTAACTTTACCTTTATATTTTCGAAATCGAAGACAAAATTAAATATGCAACAAAAAATATGCATTTTTATTACATGCAATGCATTTTATTGGAATTCAATGCTCAGTTATTGCGTTTTTAATCAAAATGCTTATAGCATTTTATTGCAATCACAGACAGCCATGCTGTAAAATATTATAAGGAAGAATTTACTTTAATGCAATAGGATTTAAGTAAAGTATAGGATTTAAGTAAAGTAGTAGTATAATAACTTTTACTTTCAATTCTTTACTAAATAATTCTACAGTAAGAATTGCAATATCGAAATATAAATAACATAATAATTTAAATTTAACAGTAGACAACAAGAAATACAATTTTCCAGCCTTTCATACGTAGAAGTTGTGAGTATTTTATAGTTGCTGTCTTGTCGAGTTTTGTGACTCTAAATATATCTTCACGTTAAACATTCATAATAAAAACATAGTTTCTTCTGAGAAGTATACTTCTACCTTTTCAGCATCTGAAGTCAATAAAATTATTTTATTAAATTGTATTATAGTGTTATGAATATGCAGCACGTTTGTATATTGCATTTTGTTAACGCAAATATTATTTATACGTCTATTATGATTTTACCTGAAAAGACTGAATCCTCACAAACACCGAAGTAACCTTCTGTATCAAAGAATTGAACACAAATCAGAAATGAAAACAACAAATAAATGGTAGTTTTTAGCAATAGATGAGGGAGTATTTACAAGTCAAAAATGTGTTGCGTTGAAGCAACATTACAAAATGCTTCATAAAATATAAAACACGTCATTAAGTAGTTATTTAAAATTGTCGTTTAAGCTTTATTTGCCCCGAGGCTTTTGACTTGTAGCGATTGGTGTCATGGCGTTGGGAACTATTTCTCATAATGAATGCTAAGTTGAATCAACATCTGTTCAAATTGTAGATAAATACAGATATATCGATGTTATAGCGCCGTTATTTTTCTGAAACTTATCTTGAGGCATGATGAGTTGTTTTTGACGAAGATAATGTGAGTATCCTTACACTTTTTAATGTTTTCATGCTGCACTTTTTAATGTTTTCATGATGTTCTTGCTCATTGATAAAAGTTCTGCTGACCTGTCACTAAAAAGTCATATTCTGTGCAGTGGAACATATGTGGAATTTTTGTTACTCTCATAGGTGTGCATAGCAAAAACGAAACAGATTTAAACCCTAACTAAATGCTGATTCAGATAATGTATGCTGTTCACCCTTTTTTCCCTTCGGTTTTTTTTTTTTCTTTTGAAATCATTGATTTCCAAAATAAAAAAAAGCTTTGATTTTTTTTTGCAAAAGAAAATGGTAAAATGTATTAGAGGCAGATATATTTTACACCTTAAATTTATGAATACTTTAACATTTACCGTTTGTATTTATACAAGCATGGATATTTGATAATTAAAAGCTGAATTACTCTGAAATGTTTAATCATACATCAATAGTTCGTTCAAAAACATTTGAAACAAAAACGTAATTATTCCGATACCGGTGATTAAGCTTTATTTATTTTGCTCCAACTGTATTATCAAGGGAACGTAGATCATGAAATTAAACAGAAAAAGTTACTTTTTTAAAAATATAATCAGCTCTCTGACAAAAAGGAATCATCAAAAAACTACGTTCAGTGAACATTGCAATTAAAATATGCTAATAAATTCAAGTTCTTTCTTTCTCAATTTAACTTGGTTTTCAAATTACGTTTGCGGCTCGTGTACGAATGTATTTTTTATCATTACCAAAACCATTCCACAATAAATTTGCTTCCCAGCTGCTAAATAGGAAAGAAAATTAGTTACTGTATTTCTTTTCTCTGCTTTTCCCTGCTACACTGTTTGCAACAGGGCAATACATTTCACTACCATCTCAACACACTTGATGGCTCCAAAAATAAAACATACGGCGTTCAATATATCACAGTCAAGCTTGCTTTACGAAGTGTCTTATTTCTTTCTTTTAGAGTGTTTGTGTTTACTCTGAAACATTCAAGAGTGGAGCACATATATTGATAAATGAGGTACTTTTTTGCTATCAATAGTATTGTCGGATTTGAAAGCGTCATTAATGAAATATTTACAATAAGCAACTTCTCACGTTTAGAATATAATTTTATTTATAACCTGAATTTTTTGTTCTATATAGTGTTGGTTGGGGGAAGTGGGTCACCCCTCTAAAACTGAAATTGGATGTGGTTTTTATACTTTTTTACACTGATCATGTCATATTTCATCACAGTGATTGGTTTTGAAAAAAATGTGGTCTTCATGGATTTTTTTTCTAGGTCATGCACAGCTTAGTCGAAGAAAAAAATCTGATAAATATTTTTTTGCAAGTTCAAATATCATTTTTCAAAGAAGTGTTTCCAGGTTAGTTTTTATTGTTTTTTTATGATCATTAAAATTTCGTTTATAGTTAAAATTAAAAAAAAGGGCATATTGCAACAAGAATTTTTGTATAAAATATTATTGATAAGTGTTTAAGAGGAGGGGTCTCACTTACCCTATAAAATTTTGTTATAAGGGGTAAGTGGCTCCTTTCACCATGGGGTAAGTGGGTCCAACAATAATAATTAAGGGGAGTGAGTACCCCCTATATCGTAAAACTTAATTTGCAGTTTCGTGTACCTTTTTCTGAAAATCTATTAAAAGAGACCATTATGAAACTTTTTCTCTACATTAAGTAGACTCTTTTCCCTATACCGAAGTAAAATTTTACAGAAAGAAAGCTTAGTTTTTTTTTTTTTTAATCTAATGTGTAAGTCACTGTATTTTTTTCAAAAAATGCGGTTTTGCAAGTCAAAATTAGCGCTATAAAAATATATTTTTCGAACATGAGAAAAAATTTACTTCAGTATATGCAATTAAATGTGTGTAATAGGTGGTAACAATTTCAAAGCCTAACACAATTTACTTTCTTAGAAAAAGGAACATTTAGTTTCAAAAATACCATTTCGAGATTTTGCAATTTAGAAGAGAAAACCATACCTCATCAGAATAAGTTTACATTTCTTCAAAGCTTATTTTAACTTACTTCTAATATGAGCACAATCAAGAAGTTTGTATCATTCAAAAAGTATTGAAATAGAGTTTCAAAATATATAAAAATCAAAAAATCGAATTTTTGAAAGTATAAAAGTAGTTTTTAAAAGACTCCCCTTAAGATTTTATAATCAAAAGTAACTCTATTGAAATATTCGTATTAGTGAAATACAATACAACTATGATGATCTCGTAGGAATCGATAGTTCAGCTACAAAGCTGCTAAAGCTGGTGATTATGTACTTCTGAAACTTATAGCAAAGAAAACCATTAAATATTATATAGGTCTAATGTTGGAAGTTGATGATACGAATTTAAAAAATACTGCTGAATTTGCAAGAACGAAAGGAAATTCTGTCACTTTTTATTGGCCTGTTGCAGATGAGTTTGGAATTATTACTGAGGATGAATTGATAATAGTTCTCACTTGGCAAACTTTAAATTGACGCAGCCATTTTGTGTTTCAAATTTCTTTTCCAACTTAAAGTTTTGGATAACTTAGCAAAATTGGTCATAATCAACTGTATTACGTTTAACATACCTTTATATGTAAAAGTAAAGTATGCACTTTCTGCAAATTTCACAGATATAATTGTTTTGTTTTTCGTTTTAACATTTTCCGTCATACAGATTAAAAAGACAGGAAATATCTCATAAATGGATGCATTTACAAAAATATAATTCATACTAAAAATTTACTTGCTTCATCAAATAAAACCCCTTTATCTCTTTTTTGGATATGCTTGATTTTTTTTTTTTTTTCAAATAATAATTTTGGCACTTAACGTTTTCGTTTGTATGAGCTTGTACTTGGTGTTACCCCACAACTATCGTGAAAAAATGAATGTCCGAAAAATATTTTTACCGTTCTCAACATTAATAACTAAATTGATAATTGTATATTTTCCTATCAAAGGGAAATACCAGAGACAGGTGCGTCGTAAACCATGCTTTGAACATACTCCTTGGGCAAGTCCTAGGGTATGTATAGGGTCCAAAACTGAAAACGCCCACCCCATGATCTTGTTCCAATTGCCAAAAAAAAAAAAAAAAAAGACTGTAAAAAATGTTATTTCATCTGCACATTTTCTAGGGGTGCTTCAAATGCTTTAAAATTGAAACAATCCTTGAAATGACATGATTTTTTTTTTTTTTTTGAAAACCTAAATAACGCAACCAACGAATGTTATAAATTAAAAGTATATTTTCTCTATGATAAATCTGTTTTTAGAAACAGTGTGCTTCCAGCTTATTTTGAGTCTTAATTATCTTGACCATTATTTAAACATCGTCATAAAATAAAGGTAGATCTACAGTTTTGAGATCCTAATGCTTGAAATGGTGTGAAAATGTTTTAAGAACATCTTCATGAAGTTATGATACACTATTAATGAATTTATGCACGAATGGGAAATAAACATGTAGTGCTTTATTTGCTTCCTGCGATAGATATCAAGCTCAATCGTCCACTGTAGAAAGCAAATTACACACTTTATAAAGAGATTCTCTTTTTCAGGGAAACAAAATTGATTATGGAATAAATTAATCTTGCACACATAAATAACCTTTGATTACCACCTAGTACGAGTTGATACTCCTGGCATGCAAAACGACACTCCTGCTCTAAAAATATTTTGCCGAGTTGTGTCTAGGTTTCTGTGAATTGCATGAAATGCACGAAAAGTGGACTAAAAGTTGCACGTATCAGCAAGTTGAAAAATCCCCTAAAAAATGCAAAAATATGGCCGTACACTGCAAAAATGAAGTTTCTGCCAGTAACATAACCTTGCAAGAAAGAGGAACGTTTTCTGCAAAAAGTCAGTCACCTTTTTGAAAGACAGAATTGCAAGTACCAAGCATCTCACTTGCTTGCAATTCTTGCAAAGCTACGAAATCTAGATACTTATTCGCTCTCATTGGGAATTTAGTCAATCTGGATGGCCCGTTCTCGTTCTTAAGCCGATAACACTTAATAAATACGTTCAGTTAATCTTTAAACTGGTAGCTAAAATATATTTTCCAACAGTGAAAAGTCTGCATTCGTGCAACTTGTAGCAATTCAGAAACCGCTTTTGTGAAAGTGCCTGATTTTACGTAGACATTGGTAAAAATCTGTAAAATCCCGAAACGTCCTAAGAAAATAACCTGTAACGGTTAGGAATTTTTTTACAGTGTATAACTGCTTGAATTTTATCAGTTATGCGCCATTTTTCTACTTCTAAATAAACAACTGTGGATTGTTCTTCTGCAGAAAATTTTAGGATTTCAGGAAGTGTTAACAATTTCTCTATGCTTCGGAAAGCTTCTTTAACTTTTATTACCAGCATATTTGGGCATGTCCATGAAACTAAGGATATCACAGTAAAAAAAAAAAAATCATTGTATAAGTTTTTTTTTTTTTTTCATTTCATATGAGGTAAAAAAGACTATGACTTTTTTCGCACAGTTTTATAAAAATAAACACATTTTTGTAAGTTTTATAGGCAAATTTTGACAACACTACTCAGTGTCCATGTGTCGTTGTATAAGCGGTCTTAAAAGTCTTTTTTTTTCACTTAGGAAATTAACCGTTATGTCTACAATCTTATTTTTTATTGAAATTTAGAGAGATTAAACCAACAAAGAAACTTTAAACTGTTATAACTGTCATGTAACAATTGTTTTTAAACTCGGCCTCATACTCTAATGTAACATCAGTCACAAAATTGTATTAAAGTTTGCATTGTTTAAACAAAAACAAACCCAAGTTTTTAAAAAGTCATATTCTCTTTATTTATGATGATATCTTCAATATTAATCCCTTAAATATTTGGAAATAGTTGAATTTAATTATTTCAAACTTACTTAAAATATGTAACATCAGTCACATTTCTCTTTTCGTTAATAAACCTCAAATAAATTGCTCAGATGGCATTGACTGCTGCAGAAAGGATAAAAAAGAGGCGAGATTAATTAAGAAATAAAAAAAATAAAAATTACATAAAGCAAAACAAAGTAAAAGCTAAAAAGGGCGGATGATAAAACAAATAAATAAAATAATTTTAAAAATCCTAGCATGACTACCAAAGTAAGTTCAGAATAAAATTAAAAAGAGAAATTAGGTGAAGAAGTAGAACAAGAGTAGAACAAATTTAAAGTATTGAAGTCCCAGGTTTAAATTATTAGTTGCAATACCCTTCTTTAAAATAATGAAACCTTGGTAAAATCTATTAGCCATTCAAAGCACTCTTTGATTTTCACAAAAGAAAACTTCAGCTCTAAAAATTTTCCCAGCATGAAATTCGACAAACAGATACTCCTAGTTCTTCATGTATTACATTTGAATAAAAGTGCTATATCATCGATACAGAAATATTTCTAAATGTCACAGCTTCATGCAAATTTCAGAGCTATCACCATTCGACTTGCAGTCGTATAAAGACTTACATTTGAGTAATACTTTTTATTTAATTCAGAAGCAGTAGCAGGTGTTTAGCAACACCCTTTTATTAACACTAAAGGAGGGAATCTCTTCAAGCAGAACATTTTCCAAAATTGTTGACTGGGGTTCCTGACGAATATGACAAACAATTGTATCACGAGAAGTTAGATGCATTGAAACTAAGAGTATTTAGTAATTATCAAGATTCAAGCAGAAAAACATTGGAAATAGAGCCTGTCAATGTGGATGAAGTTTGTTATTCACACGAGAAAGGAATAATATATATCGCACACTAGAAAAAGTAAATGCAAGAGGACTTTTTATTTTATGAAATACATTAAATATATAACTTTTAAAACTTTATAAATGTACTTTTCTTGTAATATAAATACAATTTTACAATTTTAAACAAAACATATGATAATTTTACTTTCAAGGAGAAATAATTCACAATCGCAGCAATTTATTGTAAATGTAACATCAGTCACAAAATCTTTGTATCATCAGTCACGGGTATTAAATAATTTTTATATTTTCAGTTTTTACGTTTTTTTAATAAAACAAAATATTTTCATCAAGTCTAAAATCTCTACTTCAAGGGGGAAAATCTGTTTAGATTTTTCGTTAATAGTTTGAAGAGAATTTCAAATTATATATAAGTCATTTTTCTTAATGTCTCTTCTGCGTAACATCAGTCACGGTTTTTATTCCCCTTAATTTCATACAAAAAAAATTCCTCAAGTTTGAAAACAAGTGTAGGGGTAATGATGTACCATATCGTGATGTTTTAGATCAATTTTAGAAGAAACAAAATTTAATTTCAAGACAGTGCTGAATTTATAAGTTAAAAGTAGAATCAAATTGTAGCATCAGTCACCGTGGAAAGACTCATTTCTCTTTTCATCACCTACGACTGTCGAGAGCAATTTTCCTTGGCAGTGTAACACTACTTCTTCGTAGTTGTTTAGGTTTATTTTTATACTGAATTTGAATGTGTATCGCTTTTCTATTTTGTTTTCCAAAGGCTTTGGAGACCTTCAATTTAATAATAGGTCCTCAGCCCAAAAGTTACTGGGCTATTAACTTACCAAGCATAATTCTGTGAGGGATTTTACGCCTACCAAAAACTTGTGCAAAATCAAAGTAACATCAAAAAATATTTTTAAAATAAAATTAAATAAAAATAATTAAATAAAATTAAAAGAGACAGAGAAATGTATAAAATGAATATCATCGTTGAAAAGAACGGTTGTTCATTTTTAGGCAATCATACTGCACTGTTCATTTTTAAGATTCGATCTTTTTGACCCGTTCGTTCATGAACGACTTATCCCTAATTTAAATGATAAATAATTCCGTTCTAAGAGGCAAAACAAAGCTTAACAATTCCATGCCATTCCCTGGACATTTAAAGAAAACTGATTAAAGAATGCATTCAAAGTATGTCGTCGAAATGTGTATAAGGTGTCGATAAACGCAGGAAGTAATTCAAAAATCAAATTAAATACAACGAAAATAAGGAAGTGCTTTAATAATCTTGAAATAAAAATGACCAATATGCTTGTTCTCAGTCAAAGCTAGTTACTTTGATTAAAAAGGTTGGAAATGTTTTGGAAACACTCTCACAGAGATACTATCTGCTGAAATACTTTATTAATTTGCTTTCGTTACAAGTGTGAGAGCGATTTATTGTGACAGTCTATGGCTAGAAGCCAAGAACCGGGAAATTACGTTTCGTGAATTTCATTCTTTCGAAACGTGATTTAGTTACTTATGGTATTTATGTTCTAGAGGTATATTGCGCTTAGTCTTTTAGATAGGTTTATGCGATATGAATGTGCCAATTTTGGAACACAAAGCGTATATGTAAGCAGGTATAGTTTTTTATCTGTAAAGTTTAGCTTTTGAAAACAACTTTAATAAGTTCTCAAGTTAAATTAGTGATTTATAGTTTGAAAATACTTAACTTTATTGGACTAGATAGAGGTTTGGTTGGATATCACATTCTTAGGAATTTAATTTTAATACAATTACAAATAAAAAAAAACATAGGAAAACATTATGTTTTTTTTCTCTCAATTGATGATTCCAGCAACTGAAGGCTGGATCTTCTGCAAAGCATCAATCTTTATTTTGCCCCAGGTTCAAAATGGATCACACCTGCAAATGCTTCTGTAAACTTGATTCGAAATCTTGAGTTGTATGTCAAAAGGTAATGTACATTTGTTGGTAATCACTCGATCAAAACATTTTGTTTTCACAAAGCCAAAACTTCGAAACTTGTTAGGCACTGTTTTCTTGCATGAAAGAAAATTGTATTACTTATATGATCGCGGAAAACCAATAGTAAATTAAAACAACTTGTACAAAAGTTATTCTTTATAAGAAAGTACTTTGATATTTTTTCAATACCTCCCCCCCCCCCCCAATTTTTAAATATATTTCTATTTTATATTCTTTGACGTTGCTGAAAGTTGTTAGATGCTGTACGTTAGCTTTGAAATAAGGAAAGGTCAGAAACACTTATAGAAGCAAAATAGCGATTAAATAAAAATAATTTAGGGGGAATAGTCGTCTGTTACTGATTTTACAGTGAACCCTATCTCAATAACTATTTTCTTGACAATACTGGAACTTGATAGATAATCTGCTATCTTATAAAAATCAAGTAATATATTGCGTGGGGTACCGCTATGAATATAAAATAAAGATTAAATAAACAATTTTCCAGTTAAAATCTTTAAGTAAACCTTAGAAAACCTCCCCTCCCCCCTTCCCAGAAACACAAACATAAGCAAAAAGGCTTTCAAATACTATTCATTTGATACAACCGAGAATTTATCAAATATAATTTAACGTCTTATAGGAAGGAGGAATATGCTACGTATGGATCATTCTCAAAAAATGAGACATACTTTGTCTTTCGTATTCAATCTGCACTGCATAACTTTATTTACTTCTAATTACTTAGTATTTAATAATACTATTAGTTAGCAGTTTTTATCCCTATTGTATGTGATACTAGTAACCGAAGTTGAGAAACCGAATGAACTAAATTAGTACCAACAAAGTAAGGAGTATTTGTCTAGTGGGCTTAGTTTAGTAACAGAGTAGGTACATTTCATTGAACAGTTTGGATGATTTTATTCAGTTAAAGGTAATTAAACATTAGTAAAAGACAAAAAGTCGTTATGACAATAGAATAGCCACTACGTAAAAAAATTTAGAGCGAAAAAAATATCAGCTTTTATTTTACACCGACCTCTCTTTATAATCAAGAAAGCCTTGACAATTTTGAAACTTGTTAGGTAGTCTAGTTTTTATACAACAGAAAAATCATGCTACATAACTTGAGGGGATAATAGTTAGGAAAATAAGTAACAAGAATACCTCTCTTTATAATCATGAAAGCCTTAACAATTTTGAAACTTGTTAGGTAGTCTGGTTCTTATATAAAAGAAAAATCCTGCTACATAACTGAGTGGATAACAGTTAGGAAAATAAATAACAAGAGTACACTTTACTTTAAAGGTAAATCATTTTATTGTTCATTTAACAACGGCTTTTTTTTTTTTCAAAACTTATTTATTGACTTCACTAAAGCTTATTAAAGTCTCAGTGCTCTAGCTTTAGAGAAAAGCGTGCTAATTATTTAATTAAACAGATGACAATGAAACAAAGTGACGAATATATGTAAGCGTTTTGGGAGAAAATATTTTTATTTATTCTGTAAAAACGTATTTTCATAATTTTGAATTTGCTTAAACTTATCAGTAGTTTCTTTTATCTTGTGCAAGAGCATACTTCATTGATTTTGTGTTTGAAGAAATAATAAAAAAAAATTAATGGTTTTTTTTTTTTTTTTTTTTTTTTTTTTTTTTTTTTTTTTTTAAATTACGAAACTTTATTCTATATATTTCTAATTCTTCCGAATCACGTTTCTTTATCATTCCTATAGTTTTATTAAACGTTCTGTTATCCTGCATGAGAGGAAAGGCATTTATTTCTCTAAGGAATTAGAAACATACGGAAACTGACATGACGAGTGAGTAAAATATTTTTGAAAGAATATCTTATTAATCATTTCTTCAAAGCTTATTTCTTCAGACTTAAAAATTGAAAAATGCTGTGGTATATTTTTTGAATAAAAAACACATATCACAATAGGAAAACGATTGAAATCAAAAATGAAAGAAAATAAAGTATTTTTTAAAGAAAATATATGAAATATCAGTACGTCCTCTTTTGAAATATTAACACTGCTTGTTAGTTCTTTACTCTCTATTTCATGAATAAATATTGTTTAACTTATGTGAAGACCGCTGAAAAAACGTAAATGACCTTCTTTTGATTGAAGTTTTAATTCATCAGCTACTTTTTCCTCCATCTCCATAAAGATGGTTCTAACAAGCCTCTCTTTGCTACGAACTCACTATAATCACCATCCATATGAACAGCAATACATAATTCAAGGTGAATCTTAAATCTACTTGGTAATAGGTATCCTGCAGAATACGGTAATCGTTTTGGCCACTGTTGGTGATATGTAGAGAGTAAACTATTGAATAGCATTAAAATTACCAGTAATGGGGAAATGACATTAAATTGGAGTAAAAGGAAGTCATGTGATGCACACATCAGCTCGTTTTTTTTTTTTTTTTTTTTTTTGTGTAAGTGTAAGCTTTTTTGTTCTGGATTAGAAGTATTGAAATTTGATTCATTGAAATTTAAATACATGAGCTACCTTTTCCTCCATCTGCATGAAGCCTCTCTTTGTTACGAACTCACTCTAAACACCATCCATATGAACAGCAATACATAATTCATGGTGAATCTTAAATCTACTTGATTAGAGGTATCTTGCAGTATACGGTAATCGTTGTATCGAGCTGACAATGACTTTTGCAACGTAAAAAAAAAAAAATCTGCTATCTCGCATGCATTACTAAAACAATTATTGCATTTTTTTTGTAACCTCATTTGTTCCGGATTAGAACGTATTCCTGATCTTTTCCAGCAACAAAGGAGAATGATATTGATTTCGTTTGATAAAGTGATAGATTGTTCATTCTTCCCCAATGGTATCTGACACGAAATGCATTTTCCACTACAAGATAACTGATTGTGGCAATCATATATTTTTATTATCTCCAGGATGATATGAGAAGATTTGGATTATATTGATTGTCTGTCACCCTTAGCTATCAAATATATCTGTAGAAACGTTACAACATAATGAAATGTTTCACCTAAAATGGCAACATAAAACAGGTTTAATTAACGCTTTCCAAGTGTGTCATTCTAATTAAAAATTCAACAATTTAAGAGCTATCACGTCATTAAGAGCTCGAAATATTGTTTTTAGGGGCAGTAATTACCACAGTTCATGTCTTTATTGATGGCAATCTTTCGCCTCATTACTTTTATTGATTACGTAAATTTCCCATTCTGTTAGAGAAGGAAGCCCGTGATTTTTATTTTGTTTATCATTATCTATCAAATGATTATGTTAAAATTATGTGAGTATTAATTAATATTCTAGTATTATACGTCACGTGTAAGGTGTCCAATTTTTTAGCGTTATTTACAGTGTATTCTGCCTTTTTTTTCTTTATTTACTTTTTGACATACAGCTTTGAAGGGAAAGAGCAAAAATTAAATTCATTCAATTTCTAATTTTGATTTATAAACACCCATGTTAAATCCATGAAAATGCCTTCGCTGTTTCTTAAAAAAATTATTTGTTGAGCACAATAAATTTTTTATTCATCCTTCATGGATAAAAGTTTAATTCCAATGTTTACAGATATGAATTTATTGACAGATTATTTTATAACATCAGAAGTCAAATCTTTTAAAAACATAGAATGTACTAAAATCATATTTAAAATGTATTAAAATCATATAATATATTAAAACCATATACCAAATGTATTAAAATCACCTTACGTTTTATAAAATACACATAAATTCTTATTATTTTTTTCAGAAAAAATAATTTATTAAACCATAATGTATATATGTTTTACTGATCATTTATAAATAATCCACTTCTGCAATTATTGTTACACAGGTTTTTCAAAAATATTTTTGTAAATTACAATTTTAAAAAATGCAAGTGTAATATTTACTATGTATTCTTTAAATATGAATGAAAAATGCCTTGAAACTAAATCTTGAGTAAATAATGCACGTATAGTAGATGTGAAAAAGTCTGACAAATAAAATCAAAAGAACAAGGAAAAATGGTTTAAGTGCAAAATTCTGTTTTTTAAATGTTACTTGGTACAAGAAAAACAACCAATAACAAGTTTAAAAAGCGTGATTAAAAAAAAGTCAGTGTTTTTTTTTTTTTTTTAAGTGACGCATTATATTCTACTACAACCGAAATTCAAAATAATAGAATACTTACCACTTTTCGGAAACAAGTTTATTCTAACCAAATATAAGTGCAAATTAGGTATTTAAATGAACTTGCCACATTTCTTAGACCTTAAAGTGTGCATTTCATCTCAAATATACTCAACTAAAAATAATCTTAAACAGAATAATCCATAAGTTTATAGTGATGAAAATTTACATTAAGTCAAAAAATTAGAATATTCAAATTAAAGGGGCAACAAACACTTTAAAAAGAAACAATATCAATGCTAGAATGCATCATTTGTTGCTGGATTCAATGCTTTAATCCTTTCTCACACGGATTCTACCACTAGTACAGTAAAATTAGGCCAAAAAATGGCCAAACCCTAACATCCAAAAAAAAAAGGTGAAACCTGTTGCAAATTGCTTCTTACCCTTCCAGCAAGAAGGGGTAAAAAGTCCCAGCACTTTGCGCGTCGGGTTTTGGAGGGGAGGGGGGGACGAAATAATCCTCTATTTAAATAAAAATAATTTCTATTGCTTGAAAACAATTCTCAAACCTCGCAGAAACCACTCTATAATAGTAAAATAATAAACTCTCACAGAAAAAAAATTCTAACTAACAGGGGTGCACAGGCAGGGGGGGGGAACGGGGGGGGGGTCATGGAGCAGCTTTGCGTCATTGGAATTTTTAAGGCAGTTTTTTCAAGGGGTATTTCTTTTTTTTTGAGGACTTTTATTCTGGATGGATACTCCGTCACACTTAAGGGGTGCGCCATCGCTTTTTTTTGGGGGGGGGGGGAACCCTCAATTTACATTCTAAAATCAACTATTACAGTGAAGTTCACGAAAAAATTTCCCTGATTTAAACATTTCCGAAGTACAAAATGCCACACAATGATATGGTAATGTCAGAATGATAATTCTAAAAGATCTAAGCGAGCTCAGTAACCAAATTATTTGTGAATGGAGTTATTAAACTGTTTAGAGCGCTGAAAACAAAATTCCTGTGCAGCATAAAAAAAGTCCAAATTGACCAAAGTTTCCCTACTTCTTCTTGATTAATAAACTTCAACTATTCTACAATCTTTTGCCATCACCGTAAGGGGGGACAAACCGATATTGCCAATAGTGAGAGGGGCAATGCTGCAATTATCTAAGTCGGTGGGGGTTCTCAGTTGCAAACAACGAGCTACCTCTCTTTGACGCAGCTGGTTATGTGAATTATGCTAAATATGCAGACATATACTTGCAACACTATCTCAAACTTTTGAGTACATTATGCGATAAAAAAAATTTAATCACATCAAACATCAGCTAAAACATCAGCTATCCACCAATCTAACGCAGTGACAAATTCAGGTGGTCTAGAACCTGTAGTGATTCAACGATAGAACAAGTCTTGATGAGAGCAATGAGCAATACAACAATAGAATGCTAAATATTTACACCTTTTTGTCTCTCAGTTTGGAAAGCACAATCCGTTTTTAAAGCCCCCAGAAGTTTCTTCCCTCTTAAGTTTGTAGTGGTATTGCTCGCTGATGATAAGGTGAGTAGCGATGAGACCTTTAACGTTCGGGCAGTAACATCAAAGGATATTGAAGGCAAAGAGTTTTGTGGCATTTCTTTGTAAAGGAGGTAAACAGTTATGTCTTTAGCTTCTGTTACGAAAGTAGTTACTATCTGTAAAGATGTGTAAGCCCAAACCATCTTTTACACCGAATGGTATGAACAGTAAAGATGGAATAACAAATTGTTAAAAACTTCTGGTACGAGTTATGCGCTGATCCTCCATCAGTATTCAATGAATCTGGTTTCAGAAGGAAAGAAATCTTGTATCGTTGAAGTGCTATTATCTGAAGCAAAAGGTTCATCCACCATCACAGAACGAACAGCTGGTGTCATATATGAGGCAGTGAGAAGCAAAGGGATGTAAGTGGACATTTTCAAGTTTTGAATAAAACGCGTTTAAAGAAAAAAGTCCTAGGTAGGCTTTCATTGATTTTCTTTTCTAAATTATGCTGTATACAAGCAACTACCAGGTCTACTAGTACCATCTCTTGCCTCAAGATAGAGGAGAGGTTCACCAACCATTTGTACTACTTATCTCCAAATTTTTAATTTTGCCACTTGCATCCCTTTGCTTCTCACTGCCTCATATGTAATAGATAGAAGATACTTGCTTGATCATATTTTTGGTAATGATCTGTAAGCTTCAAGGAAATATGCCAGCAATGCAGTGTATAGGTAATTTGTAAATATGGGAAAGCTAGTATCATTTTTGATGGGTGCTAAGAAAGCACCACAGAAATATAATCTGCGTCCTATTACAACAGCCAAGCCTTCCGCTCTGGAAGACTTTCTTCGCCTCATATCTTGTGCTTGTTCTGAGGGGTTTATGAATCTTTGAAAAGTCTGAAAGTGGACTGAAGTGCTCAATTATATGCACAAACTCTGTTAGACATAGCTGCAACAATAACGATTTTGCTGAGGATCTAGATTCCAAAAAACATCTTGATAACGAAGAATTTTTGTTACAAGCTTAGGAGAAATCATTTGAAAGCAAAAAACAGTTCAGCGTAATTTTTCTGGCCATTTAATCAAATGTGCACCATTAGAGGGGGTAGGGGGGGAAGGATAATATTTAAGTATATAATTTTTTTTTTGAGAGGTGAGCTACTGCTCTTATGGGGTGGACAGTCCTGATTTAATGCATTTTTGATTTGCATGAAATAATACTTCTACTTCAAATAAAAGGGGGGGTGAGGATTTATTTTATTTGGCGGAGGGGGGTGCTGTAGCTTTGAGAGGAGGTGCACCATCGATCTTGGAAGATGGACACACTCGATTTCTAACTTTAACTTAGCATAAAATAATGTTTCCATATGAAATGTATGGAGGGGGATTTAGGGGTACTGCTTCGTTTTACGGGGACAGGGGGGCTCTGTAGCGTTGGTGGGTTATTTCATCCCTTTTGGGGGTCACACACCTTTAATGTCATGCTTTTAAATTTAGTAAAACATAATATTCTCACTTTAAATTTACTCTAAAAATTCTGGAAAAATACCCAAAACAGCAATTTTTAGATGCCCCCCATTCCAAAACCCGACGCACAATGGGGTGGGACTTTTTACCTGTTCTTATTGGGAAGGTAATAAACAATTTGCACCAGGTTTAGCTTTTTTTTTTTTTTTGGATGTTTGGGTCCGACCCCTATTTTTACTCTACTACACCTGTTTACATTAATCGTTTCTGACACTGTTTCCATACCCTCTTTCAATGCAGCAACGAGCTCAATTTTGTTGGCGGGCACCAGGTCTTGAACCGCTTTCTTTAGATTTGACTGTACTACAAATTCTTTATAGTATCGAGATTGGTTGAGTTTCTTGATCAGTTTAATAAAAAATTCCTCTTTCTGTTTAAAGTATATGAGTCTATTTAGATATGTAACACGGAGTAGAATCTTACTGAAAGATAAAATGTGTCACTAAATGTGTAGCTGCTGTGCCTCAGATAAAGTATCACGCAGTATTATTGATAAAACAGCGGGAGTCACGCATTGTTTCATTTTAAGATATATATATATAACTTCCCAATTCCAGCAGCCCTCATGCACCCACAAACCAAGAAGGGTGTGTCAAAGTTGGGAGAAAGTCTTACACAAGATTTCACATACGCTTTTCTTTTTAAACGGCAAACCCTAACACTTTTTTTTGTTTACAGATATTTCAAAAAAAGATTCATCACTAAATATAATGCTTTTCCAAACTTTTTGCCTCTGTCTGAGCTTCTCTTTGCTTCAGGAGATTCGAGCACGTTTCTGCTTCATGTTTGTCT
The DNA here is from genome assembly GCF_026930045.1 of Uloborus diversus. Taxonomy (NCBI): domain Eukaryota; kingdom Metazoa; phylum Arthropoda; class Arachnida; order Araneae; family Uloboridae; genus Uloborus; species Uloborus diversus. The sequence continues at coordinate 65,607,399 of NC_072740.1, forward strand.
TTTGTCTTACTTCGTAGATCCGCAATTAAAACTGCAGTTTATGCAACCGTCCAAGTGTAGTTGGCGTGGATAAGATAACTATACATTCTGTCCAACACTTTTGGACGTAAGAAGCATTTTTCAACGATTATTTTAGAAATTTTACTTTAATTTGGGTTCATCTCTGCCAGGTCTTACAATTTTTCTACCTTGTTTACTTCGGTTACTTTTTAGTTAGTCAGTTTTTCTATATTCCTTTAAAATCTTACATACCGTACATTGTAAAACGTTCATTTGAATTGGGTTGGATAGTTTTTTTCTAACTTTAATAGATCACCTTGGTGACCCATTTTGAGCAACAAAAGGCCTTTAAAAGAGCGTAAAATTATCCGGTCGCAAAGCTCCATACTTGTGACAAACTATAGGGTAACAGGTGTGCAAATATTTTCGCTACTTCGAAAAATTCACATTGAATGAATAGATTATTCTAATTTTTTGACTCATATAAAAAATCTATCTATTTTTCCGATGTGTTAATGATCTATAAATTGTTAAAATAAAAGTTGAAAAAAGTTTACGTTGATTTACCCATTCATAAATAACGAGTTTTAGTCTTTTTAATTTGCATGCGCTCATTTTTCCCGACTCAGGGACAAGTTTTGTTCAAACAGTTCTGATATTCTATCATTTTGAATTTGGGTAGTAGTTATTAACAATGCAAATTTAAAAATAAATACGCTTTCACACGGTAATTGTTGTTTGAGTTCTTCCTAATAAACGATTCCCTCTGGCAAACAAAAAATGTTTGAAGTCATTCCAATCGGTATTGAACATAACATGAGAAACTCTTATTCAGAATACTACAGCTATTATTCATCAAAAGGATATCTTTTGAGGGAATGATATTTAATACGATGTAAACATTTAATTGAATACCATTTTAATTGAAATAATAAATGGTTTCCTTAAATAAGGGGAAATTGGATGCAACGTTTATTTCTAAATGCTTCCTTAGAATAATGATCAAATTCGGAAAATACGATCATTGGATTAAAATAAATATGTAAAGAATGATAAATGCTTATAGAATTGATTTATATAACTAAGAAATTTTATAAGATTTAAATTATTAATTTCCTTAGTGCTATAGACAGAAATAAGTATACGCTGATTTTCAGGGCAGTTTTTGTTTTTGTAAACTTCTACCTTTTCGAGCCTACTGACAAAGCGTGCTTTTTCATCTTTTTTATTCATCTTTCATCGGGGATTCAAACAGCAGAAACATACTTGTCTAGTGGTCAGAGAAGTCGGACTGCGATGGGGAGGTCCTAAACCCAACTCGAGCATAGATGTACTTTCTTTCTCCTAATCCTTTTTTTTTTTGTGTGTGTGTGAATGTGTTGTTATGCTGTTAATAGGTTGCCTACCCTATAAACGGGTCCAAATGGCATGTGTACTGAGGAAGTCGGACTTCACGCCAAATTACGATACAGTTGAAAAAGTGAAGCAGAGCACCTCAAATTGCCAGCCAAGCTGGTACGCGGCAACAATAACAGTAATTTCAATTAGAAACGCATTCATGTAATATTATTAGTAAATAAATCAACAAAATTTATCCAATCATTTTAAGGGACATAGTTTAATCAGGCCCATCATTTAGGGGGATCAACTTCTCTTCTCCCTGCCCTTGAGAAATTAATATACTTACATTTACATGTAAATATAAATTGTTATTGCTGATTTTGTCGGTATAGTTAACATTGGGTATTATACTGTCCCTCCTCCTTCTCTAAAAAATATAATATGAAGGGCCTGAGTTTAATATTTAAACAAAGATAGATACATGCACAAGCCAAAAATGAGCTTTCACTTACAAAAAGGATCCAAATGAAGTAATGATTTACATTATCTAATTCAATACTGTCTACTTAATACTTCCTACTGAATAACGTTCGACTTAAATTTAAATCTTTGCATCGTAAACTCTAACCTCTAATAGTTAAACTTACTCAAATGCTTTTTTATTTTAACAAAAATTATACAGGGTGTAGAAAAAGTCCTTGACACATTGAAAAAATTCATAGAAAACCAACAAATTGTCGTATGAATTTGCGGTTTGCACAATAATATTCACAGGTTCAAGAGTTTTATGACATCGAAAAAAAAATGAAAAGGAGAAAAAAAGAAGAAAAAAAACTAATTTCCGCTATTGAAGAATTGTTGATTTTAAGGGAGGGGGAATCAGAAGTTCGATTTTTTGTGGGGTGGAGGGCAGTGTTTATGTTTAAAATGGTAAAGACAGTTAAATTTACTGACAACTCATCAATATGTGTCCTTTTATACTTATTCTTTTATGTTATGACAATAGTTAACATATGTCACGAAATAAAACTTAAATGTTGTGGAATTTTTAATTTTCCATAGCAATAACATGTCTACTCGATTTAACCCCACTAGTGGGGCAAAACCGGGTAAAATGAAATTTTTTACGTAAAAATTAATAAAAATTAAAAAAAAAACACTTATGTCTTTAAAACTGGTTGCATTAATAGATAAGTAGTGCATACTTTTGCAAAATTTTGTTTCTTTATGCTAAAAACTGTCATTTCTGGAAGCCTGCAAACCTTAGGGTCCCACTTGCCCCTATGTGCGAAATATGCTGTACACATTTTAAAAATACCTTTCTCTCTCTCTCTCTATTTAGCAATCCATCTGTTTCTCCATGTTTATTTACTTGTCTATGTCTCAATAATTTATTTGTAATTTAGAGAAAATACTTAGTAGAATATAATCCTCACCTTCCTATCGTGATTATTAAAATCTGTACCACAATTATCAATTTTTATCCATATAAATAACATTTTAAAAGAAAAAAAATCATACAGTGGTACAACACTTCCTTAATTTTCAAAGCGAAATGGTGTTACATCACCTCGAGTGACGCCACTAAAATCACGTCAAGCTCAGGGGGATGATACAATAACAGATACGTAACTTCTTAGAATTTCATAGGTAATGCATGCAAATCTGGATCTAAAAAAATGAAACATTTTAAAATACGAAAATGTTGCATCTTAAAATGCATTTTGCAATATTTTGAAACAATTTTAAAATGTTTCTATTTGTAAAATCACTTCCATCACATTTGAAATTATACTTTCCTCACTCAAATGAAAAATATATTTCTTTGACGCAAATATTTTGTGACGTGCTACATCCAAGCACTAACAACAAATGTCGCCACACTGTTCGCCATTTAAAAAATAAATAGCTATTACTGGTTCTGTGGCACAAAATGGGATAAGAATTACATAAAATATTGAACATCATTTTTTAAAATATGACTTAAGTCTGCAAAACTACGCCGTTGTACCAATTTCACGTTTCTATGCCTTACGGTTTTCCGGGACGTGCGTACGTGTTTTCAATGGTAAGCCCTCTCTTACTTTCACTGAACTAATATGTTCTCAAAAATATGTAACGATGAATATAAAATTCAAATCATAAATATGGCTAAATTTCATTATACAAATGTAAACTATTTAAAATGACAAAGTGAATGATTTTTTTTCACAAATGCAAGCCAAATAAACTTTTTTTTTGTTTTTTTGCATTGCAGCGAACTCTGCAAATAGAAACGAGCTGATGTTTGCATCACATGACTTCCTTTTACACCAATTTAATGTTATTTCCCCATTATTGCAATTTTAATGTGATTCAATAGTTAACTCTCTAACTATCACCAACAATGACAAACTAAAAACCAGATTTTTAAAAAAATTGCCAAATTTGTCGGCAAGTTGGCGACAAAACTTAGCGACCAAAATACTGGCGATATATCGCCAAGTGTCCGCCAAATTATAACACCACTTGAGTTTGTATCGAAATTAAGAATGATTTCCCTCCAAAAAGGTGCAAAAGACCCTTTTAGAAACACCCGAATGCAACCAAAAGAGGAGGTGCACAACTAGACCCCACTAGGAGTCTACGTACCAAATTTCAACTTTCTAGGACATACCGTTCTTGAGTTATGTGACATACATACGCACATACATACATACATACATACGTACATATAGACGTCACGAGAAAACTCGTTGTAATTAACTTGGGAAACGTCAAAATGGATATTTTGGGCGTCTATACGTTCTTAGGTATATATGCACGAGTTGTCGGGTCGAAAAAAACTCAACATTTTTCTGGTGTCAGCAAATTGGAATTTAAGGTCGATTTTTGAGTAAAAACATTTTCGCGAATACAATACTTCCTTTTTTGTGACAGGAAGTAAAAATGAATGACGCAAAAAAATAGCCAATGAGTTTAGTTTAATGTATAGGATAAAAAAAATCTAGTTAAGTTTGATGGTGGTTATATCGTGCAATAAAAGGGGTTGAACCAAATGGTTATTACTGATTTGTTTGGTGAATTAAATGCAATAATAAAATATGTATCATATGATTTCCTTTGCTGTAATAATAGATTGGTTGGTTATCAAAGAATTACTACATGCACTAAAATAACACATGAAGCATAAATTACAGACAAATATTTAATTTGAATATAGACTTATTTTTACAATATTAATGGCCAAGTTGATATTTTATATTCTGAATTTAAAGTGGAAGTACAATGCATTAATAGCCGCTCGAAAGTATAAACAATTGAAAAGAGTTGAAATGTATCAAAATTTGACTTAAAACATTCTTATATTTTATCTTTCATTAATCATAAAATAATATAATTGAAGATATAAATTTATCTATTTTAATTATAGGGTACCCATAATTATTTAAACAAAATTACTCACGCTACTGGATAAACGGGCCCGCTGCAGCACTGGAGAACATGAACTGAGATTAAAACATTATTGTTGTGGTCGTATTTGTAGGAGTACAGATATAGATGATTCAGAACTTTAAAACGGTGCTCATGATGAAGTTAAATATGGATTTTCTGGATATTTCTTGTTGGTAGTTTTCCTGGAACTTTCACGGACATGAGATTAAATTCTTGTATTTATAAATGAGATTGAAGACATGACGTCTACTTCAGGCATTAATTGATGCTTCATCGATGTATAGACTTAAAATTTTATATTGAAGACAAGATGTTTTCAAAAAAACCACAGACATAACGAAAAACTAACTATACAGATACAGATGATATGATTACATTTTACTTTCCTTTTATACCCGGGCGTGGACAGCAAGTCCAGCCCCGGGTTGTTAACTCTTCATCACTACTTGCTAACGGACGAAACTTTTTAAACTCTCCTAAAAACGTTGGGGGTTTCTCTATATAACCTTCCTTTTAAGGCAAACCCCGCGAACACCGCTAGACAAGGGCAAACATAGCTTTGAACTCATAAAGCAAATTTCCAACGTGTTCCCTCTTTCGATTCAACCGTGCTGGAGATTAGTACGCGTTAAGAAAGAGTTCCAGATCTCCTTGGTTCAATTTCTTTTATACATCTGCCATCCATGATAAAAATCAAAGCCAAAGTTGAAATTGGGCTAAATTATATATTTTGTATGTAAAGGGAAATGGTGTAACGTCCTCCGACCGCGGCGCATTATTATAACGGCAGATCAGGCGGGGACGCTCTCTGAATGTAATAGGGTATATTCATGCGCGGTCAATGAACCTAGTTGGCGCGAAAGGAAGAAAGGAATTTTCCCCGTTCTCACTCTCTCGTTGTATGAAAACTTGAAAAATAGATTCAGGAATGGCAGGAATATAAGGATATTAAAACTGTGGCAGTGTGATTCTTATCGCACTGTCACATTATCCCCCCTGAACAAGAAAATTGTAGGGGAACACATCAGGAGTTAAAATGTCTATTATACAAAATATAAAAAAAATTCATGAGTTAAAGAGTATCATGTATAAAAATATGACAAACAATTCAGCAATATCATCACTGAGAGAACGAAAATCAAACATTTACATCAATTGACATCATAATTTCCTGAGTCGGTAATCAATATATGAAATGACTCGTGTGTTCTAAATCTTGTGTAAGCAAACATTATTTCAAGCTTCAAAGTACAGTGTAATTATATGATGTTTATCTGAAATTTGTATTTATTGACATGTAGATGACCTAGTCAACCGTATATAAGACATTTCTCCTTTTCACATATAATTCATTTTTTAAATCATGTTCAACTGTGACAAAAATTTTCTGGGATACAAAAAGTAAGATATACCTAACAGATTACTAGAGAGTGTCAAGAATGAAGAAGAAATCTGACATAGGTGTCGGACACCCGGTTTTTCAATTATTCCTCCCCATTTTGTTTGAATGGATGAATTAAGGGCACTTCCCCCCCCCCCAGCTAAATACGGAACCAGCCTGCTATGAAACCGGGAATGATATCACAGGCCTCAAATAACACGTGATAGAAGAAACCCAAAATCAGGCTCAAAGTCCTGTCCCAAAATTTTCTCCTAGATGGAAATTTTGTCAAAAATCTCTCAAGAAATTCAAGTATTAATCTTGACTTGAAACACCCATTAAATTTACTGTCATGTGAACCCTTTATAACACCTCTCACTTCTTCCTTTCCTTATTTTTTTTCTCTCTTTTTTTTTTTTTTTGAATTAGTTATAGTCAACATCTTTTTGTTGGAATAATTTACTAACATGTAGTTTCATAATTTTTCCTTCATTGTGCACATCTTTAATCAAATAATTATCATTTCTAAATTTTTTTGAGAATTTCATACGGTCCATTATACTTCGGTTGCAAGGCATTGGGTCTTTGAAAAGCAGAGATAAAAACTTTGTCTCCTATCTGAAAATTTGGTGGTTTTCTACCCTTGACATATTTTTTCCTGGAAGCGAGGTATGCATCCTCATGTTTATCGAAATTGTCTTTGGTCTCCGATATTTCCTTGGAAATTCTGTCTAGGTATTCTTTGTAGTCCTCAATATAATTTGGATAATTGTTTAGGTTCAATGGGATGTTAAGTTCTCTACCAAAAATAATTTAGCCGGTGAAAAACCAGTGGCGGTGTGAACTGAGTTGTTGTAATAAAGTTTGAAAATCAGTAGCTTTTGTGTCCATTCGAATGTCTTATTGCATAAAGCAGCAATAGAACTTTTTAACAATTTGTGACATCTTTCGACGCAGCCATTGCTTCTCGGTAGGTACACTGAAGTTTTTCTGTGTTGAATATTTAATTGTTTTAAGAAATTGTTAAATTGATCTAACGAAAACTGGGACCGTCATCCGAAAGTACAATCCTAGGTATACCAAAATTTGAAAAATGAGCATTTAAAGCTTTAATAATGGTAGGACTCGTAATATCGGAAAGAGGAATTGCCTCTAAAAATCTGGAATAGTGGTCAATAATTGTCAACACAAAACATTTGTTATCTAAGCTACGTGGTAATTTTCCAACTATATCAATTCCAATACATTCATTTACTCCCATAAATTTTTTTTTTTTTTTTTGGAATCATCTCATAAGTGGTTGAACACTGCTTAGGTTTGTGGCTCAAACATTTACTACAATTTGTACAAAATTGTTTAGTCATTTTAAACATACCTTTCCAAAAATAATGTTTCCTCAAGAAATTATATGTTTTGTATACACCAAAATGAGGAGTGTGAGCTTCAGTTAAACAAATTTAAAAAAAAACATTGGGAATGAGAATTTTGTTTTCAATGGGTTTTTTTCTGGACTTTTTGTTGTGGTTGACAAATTTAAACATAACTAGATCTGTCTGAGAGTCGATGAAATATTTTGAACAAATTTTTGGTTCATTATTTTCAATAGCCTCAATGATTTTCTGAATTTTGTTATCCTGTCTTTGGTGCAATTTTATAGATTCATTACTAAGTTGTTCACAAGCTTGGAATAATTGTAAATTATTTACATTCTCATTGTTTTCGGAAACTACCCTCGATAAATAATCACTTGGGTTTGAAAATCCAGGGATATAATTTGGAACAAAATCAAAAGATTGTAAGTATAATATCCATCTAGCTACAATTTCTGGTTGTTTATCTAGTTTCATGGGATACGTAAGACTTTTAGCATCAGTTAGTATTTCAAATCTTCTGCCATATAATTTGTCATGAAAAAATTTTACAGTAGAAAAAATAGCAAACAGCTCTCTTTTAATTGAAGGGTATCTCGACTCAGAAGGAGTTAACTGTTTGGAAACAAATTCGGCAGGGAGGTAATTACTACCAATTTTTTTCAACAAAATACCACACACTGCAATTTTGGATGCATCTGTAGCCAAATAAACGTCGTCGTCAGGTTTTAATTTTTTTAAAGTTGGATTATTAAGCATGATATCCTGAATTTTATCAAACGCTTGTTGGCATTCCTGTGACCAAACAAATGGAATGTTTTTTCTGGTTAAATTAACTATAGGGTACGTAAGTTCAGAAAAATTGTATACCATATGTCGGAAATAATTCACCATACCTAAATAAGCTTGAACCTATTTGACGTTTCTGGGAATAGGAAACTTAGTGACTTTCTGAATGTTTTCCTCAGAAGGAGAAAAACCATTGTTATCCGATTTGTATCCTAAGTAGGTTATGCTGCGTCTACATATTTGAAGTTTTGCCGGATCTAATGTTAGGTTGAATTTCTTCAACCTATCGAAAACTAATTGCAAATTTTGTTTCATTTCCTGAATACTGTTGCCTGCGATGATTATATCATCCAGAAAAAATTGAATGTTACTCCGCTTTAGGTCATTCAAAGCTTTGGAAATCAAAATATGGAAAAATTCACACGAGGGCTTAGAACCGAATGGTAATCTAAGAGGTTCAAAATTCCCTAGTTCCGTACAAAAAGTTAGTTTCTCCCTATCAGACTCCTTTAATTGAATTTGAAAAAATGCGGACTTTAAATCTAACACACTGTAAAATTGGCGACCAGAAATACAATGCATAATTTCAATGATACTGGGAAGACAAATTTTAAAAGATTCGGTGATACAGTTTAACAATCGATAATCAATAACCATCCAAAATTTCAATTTTTCAGGATCATCATTCTTGTTTGTTTTTTTTTTTCTAATGAAAATAGCAGGGAATGCATATGATGATGATGATTCTTGTATAATTTCTACCTCAAGTAATTTAGCAATTTCTCGTTGTGCGAATTCTTTAGCGATTTTGGGAATAGGGTATGGTTTTGTTTGTAACGGAAAGTTATGGGGGGGGGGGGGAAGTAATTTAATTTCAGGGACAACTTCGTTAGTCGAACCTAAAGTCAAATAAGATTTTGAAAAGACTTCAGTATTTCTCATTAACATATCCAAAATGTCCTTTCTTTGTGTATGGTCTAAATGTTCGAGATCGAAATCAGATTCCTTAATTTCCTCTTTCCTTAATTTTCTGACCTCAGATAAACACAAAGTGTTAATCTGGAATGGTTTGCTATTGCTAGGTAATATACAATCAGATTGATCAAAGTTTTTGACTGAACCAAAAATTGACTTTTTCCTTAAAATGATAGGTTGATCAGTGTTGTTTTCAACAATTGTTTGAATTGTGTTATTAAATGAAACTTGGTGAATATAATCAGAAGTCAAAGTTTTAGATTTTCCTTTCTTTGGGATAAAAAGAACTTGTTCGGAATTAAATAAGTTCTTTGGCAATTTTAAAGAAATAATTTCTACAGTATCAGCTTGGAAAGTGTAGTTTTTGAAAATTCTCACATTGTTTACAGATTCAGAAATTGGTTCATTAGTTACCTCAATATATTCTGAATCATTTACATGATTAGTTAGCTTAAAACTGAAATGAGAATATCCCACAATTAATTGTTTATTAACTGAATCAAGGATAACTCTGTTTCTTTGTAAAAAATCATATCCCAAAATAATTTGATGTTCTGAGTTCCAAGTATTCTTAGTCACGTAAAATAGATTTTCGAACCATTTTGTCTCAATTTTAAATTTTATCTTAACAGCTGACTTAATGAGCAAACTAACTTGCTCATATTAACACTAATTGTACTTTCTCAATAATTAATTTGAAAACTAAAGCACTACCCGATGCACCATACGATGCTTTTATGTAAACAAATGCAGCAGATACATGTGCAATGAAAGCAGGAAATATGAGAAAACAATTTTCAATCAGAAAACAAAGTTACCGACGCGCGAAAATTACCAATATTTATTTGAAAATGAGACTAAATTCAAATTTTTACTTCCTTGTCACAGGTCGTTTTATTTTCTCAAATCGAGCAAGCTAACTTGCTCCTATCAACAGTAATTGTACTTTCTCAATAATTAATTTGAAAACTAAAGCACTACCCGAATGCACCCTACAATGTTTTAATGTAAACAAAGGCAGCAGACACATCTGCAATGAAAGCCGAAAATATCTATCTTATTAGTAACGAGAAAATGGTTTGTTGACAGAAATAAAAGAAAGCTCGAGTAATAAACCATAACAGAGAGTGGAGATGGAGAACGCAATAGCTGAGAATACGTAGATAGTCCTTTAGATGGAAAATGAACGCATCAATATGCCTTTCAATGCAGCTCATGCATATTCAATCATTTGATGCTAGGAGAAATACAGGCATTTAGTTCCTTTGAAGATATATTTTCCAAGATGGGACATATTATAAATGATGCATCGTATTTTACAGGGATTAAATGGTTTCATATTAGTATTGCTAGAACTATTTTTATTTTGAGAGGTCTGGAATAGTTTTCTCTAGTTTGTTATACTTTTAATGTTTTCTAAATATTACAAAATATTGAAATTTGGAGGGTCTTGAATCATTGTTTCGTAATGGTTTAATCTCAGAATTTTAACGGAAGAATACATGATTTAATTAAAATAAACTCGTGATTATAAGTTACAAATGATGAGTTTGTAACTTATTGTTACACCTTCAAAAGTATAACAAACTTTGGGAAAGGTGGTGTACATTGATATTAATTTTGAAAAATAATTTCTACAATTCTAAATGATCCTTATACCTTGTATTTTATGACAATGGTGCCTTTTAATCAGATATATTTTAACACTCCTACAAATGTATTTTAATTACTAAAAATTTAAAATTAAAGTAATTAAGTTTGTTTAAAGTAAATTAAGTTAAGTCCATTTTCACGCATTGTATCTTAAACAAAATTTAGCGTTGTGGTAATTTGAAAAAAAAAAATTAAAAAAACTAAATTTAATTAAATTAATCAAATTATTGCTTTTTTTTTAGATTTTGTTTCTTGAAAAATTTTAAACATTCTAAAGATAATAGAGACTAAACAACACATATGCCCCTCCTCCCTCCCTTACATCTCCCATCTCATCCTTAGAAAGTTAGTTATTCTATGGAATTTGTCACTATTAAGGTCTTTACACATTAAGGTCGTTACTATATATTTCACTCCTCTACAATGAATTTCATCCTCTAAAAGAGACCAAGGAGTATAATACTGGGTGGCGACAAATCACAGAACTTTATCACTCAGGGAAAAATCAGGGAAATATCAGGGAATTTTGAAAAAATAACAAAAATTCAGGGAAAATTGATCAAAGAAGAAGAAAAAAATTTTCTTGCAAAATGAAGTACTTTGTTTCCCTACGAGTTTTCCGCCAATTATTTGTTTTAAAAAAGTAAAATTACTGAAGTGAAGATTACACAGTGCCGCATATTTATGCATCGTTTTTCCTCAAGGTCAAAATATTCAATCTTAGGATGAGCTTCCTAAGATTACTTCTGTGTCTGTAAAGTTGTTTATTTTACCTTGCTTGAATTTTTTTCCACGCATTCCAAGCTACGTAAAATAAACAACCCTACAGGCAAAGAGGAAACCGTTATTAATGACTTTGCTCCCTTGCTTTTGCTTATTGTCTTGAAGTAATTAGCATACTGTTATCATGATTTCGAAAAAAAAAATTTTTTAATTAATGTTGGAAAAAATATTAAAAGTTATCACCTGGCATTTTAAATTTAATTGCTAAAATTGAAATTTGACTGAAAATCAAATTTGTTTTTTTGTCATGGTATTATTTGCAGTCACTTCAGATTACACGAAGGTTTAATTTTCAGACTTTAAAACTTTTACTTTAAAACCATATACAGATACATTTTGAAATTAATAATTGTTTTTGAATTTCAATGCTGTTTATTACTAATGTAATCTAAGATTTGAAATTGAGTTGTGTACATAAGTTAATATTTTTATTATTTTTTTAATAGTTAAAATGCTGTATTCATTCATTAAAACCTAAGTTCTTGGTTAGAGAATAGCTCAATGTGGCTGGTTGTTGAAAGATTTCAATTTATTTTACATAAATACGTCTATTCTGCCGTGTGCAAGTAAAGGGCAGTAACTGCACATTTTTCCTTTTTTTCCTCTTTTTTTTTTTTTTTTTTGTTTCATTTTGTCATTTGTTGTACATTACTGTACATACTCGCTTATTTGGTTTCCGCTGAAAAAGAGGAGCGAGAAAAAAAACGTCTAATTCCAACATTTTTCCTATTGTTAGTACTGAATCCGCCACACATTTCTTCAAATATCTCGAAAACGAATTTCTGCAAATACTGCCGTTTACCTGCACACGGCAGTATCTTTTACGTAGGTAAAACTGCATTACTTCTATACTTTAACTATCACTTGTTACTCTTGCAGCAACAGTTATACTGCTTGAAGATTCAGTTCAAGATTATTTACATTTAAGGGGATGCAGTACCGAAAAAATGTGAAATTTTCATTAAATTGTCGATTTTTAAATTTTAGTCTTAAAAGGATCCTTCAACTGTTTTCTTTGTATGTTCTAAATCTTATTCTGAAATATTAAAAGGGGGAAAAGTTATAACCGATTTCGTAACATCATGTCTGCTGTGATGCCTTTAAATTTCCTCCGGTAGTTCACATCCATTGAAAACTTTAAATGCGTTTTTCTCAGTTTCTAATTTTTACATGTTTTGGTGTATTTAAAGTGCAAAGGCTTTTTTTGTATTTAGGATAGCAATTTGAAATTTTTGCACATGTTTATAAGTATTTGCCTCACATAATTGGGTATTTTTGAAACTCTAAGTAAAACAGTTTTTTTTTTTTTAAATCAAACCTTAAAATAAGAGATTTTTACCAATTTTTTAGACATACTGTACAAAAAAATCATAAATATTTTTCTATAGCTCTGATATTTTAAAAAATACCTAGCTTTATGTAAAAGTGTTTGAATAGTGTTTTAAAAAAAGAATGGATTCGATACGACAAAAATTGTATAAAAAAATAGCTTTTTTAAACAAATTTCAAAAATTTAAAAATTTTAAATTTTATATTAAATAATGAATTAACACGGCTTTTTTTGCTAAATTGTTTTATTGTATTAAATGATAAACATAAAATCATAAAAAGTTTTGAGATAAAATGAATATAAAAAAATTTTTGATGTTTGGTACCGCGTCCCCTTAAATTTTTCAGTTTTATCATGATTAGATATGTCTTTAAGAGTGGTTTTAATAATTTCGTAGAATTCTTATGCTAACTTGTTCCAGGAAGTAAATTATTTGTTTTAGATTTCCTACAGTATTTCTTTGTCGATAATTGAATATACTATTTTTACCAAAAAAAAAAGGAGCATCTCTTCAAAATATATTTTTAATTAACAGCTTAAACTTTTCTAAACACTGCTGCATTTTATTTAATATGCAATGCTTTTCAGGTAGGCAAAGAAAAGAAACCATTATAATTGGTAACGTAAATCAGGGAAATTTTGTGAACTTAATCAGGGAAATGTCAGGGAACTTTCTTTCTCAGTTTCTGTCACCACCCTGTAATACCTCTGCGTTTACTAAATAGTTATGTTTATTATGTAATTCGGATTAAAATATTTTATGAGAGTCTTCTTTAGAAACAACTGTTTGAAACTTAATTTCATTGCTCATTACAATAGAGTGCAGCTTAGTTGTGTGGATTAACTTGATCTACGTTGGTTATATTTGAAACCTTACAGCAGGAATTAGTATATAAATGGGGGGAGCCAGTCGAATCATTGGCTTAACAAAAGCTGAGGCACAAGATCCCAAGTCACTTGACTCAACAACGACGAATGGTTGACAAGTTTCGCGTAGGATTAGCAAAAGAAACCTGATTTCTTCCAATGCTTCGCATTTAAATCCATCACGTAACTTGGGGTCTATCCTTCACAAATGAAAGTCTTCATTTCCACCATTTAATCTCTTCTCAATGGATGAAACTGTTCGAAAAAATTATAAATATTTTCAAACGAAAAAACATGCGTCTATAAACGTGTTGAAATCATTACTTTTTAGGCAAATAGTCATTATATATATATATATATATATATATATATATATTAATACGTAACACTAGTTACAAAAATTAGAAAAATTAAAATGTAAAAGGAATCAGCTATATCCTGTCCCCCCCCCCCCAGGTTTCCCTACTTTTTTGTAATGCAAGTAAATCTAAGTACTTACATTGTACCTTTCGAACTACATTTCATAATTACTTAAAGAACTACTAAAACTTCTTCAACCTTGTACATTTTCGGTTTGAAACAGTATTTTTCTTTCAAAAACTGAAGCAAAATTTTGTCTCATTCGTCCGAGATCTGGTTTTTCATTGGTAAAAGCTGCAAGTTCCGAACACCAATGTCAAACTTTATTTGTGAACCTTTTATCTTTTGAAACAGATGCCCTATTTCCAGTACATCTGTATATCGATTTTTATCGTAAGACGAAACTTGCCGTGGTCCTGCTGTATTTCATCTAGTCTAAATAAGTGAAGAACGGAAAAATATTGGAGGAAAATCTTTTTCTCAACCCCTTAATTAGCGTTTAAAAAAAGCACCAGCTTTTGAGCTGATTTTTATGAATATTTATCGATTGTAGCTATCGGTAAATTTAAAACATAAACGCGTGTCCTTTATTTGTGATTTTTATTCCTGTAAGTGACTGTATGCTAAAAGTGTAATACATATGCTCATCAAAATTTCGACATTTTTAAAAAATTTTTTGTATGTTTACGATTTTGGATATAGTTGATGCTTTCTTCTTAATTTCTTGCGTATAATATGCATTTTAAAGACGCAAATGCGTTTTTTATCTGCATTATGAATAGAAATACGTGTTCTCCAAGTACGTAATATCTTCGACATTATAGATAGGGATATAGGTAGGTTCGTCCATCAATACTTTCACACTGAGATTATGATTAGTGGAAAATAATTGCTCGATTTTTTTTCGTTAAATATATTTTTTTTTCACTGCAACGCATTTATTTTTGTTTAAAAAAAAATTTTATTTTCCTCTTAAAATCAATGCAGGTGTTTCTCATGAATATTAATGAAAATTAAGGTTATGCTTTCTGAAGAGTTTATAAATTTTCAAAAGTATTACAAAAAACCCTGAATATGATATGTAAAAAATGTTAAATAGAAAAGGTTACGTACGTTTTCATTTAATTTTCCTTGAGTCCATTTTGCGCAACTACGCATTTATAACAATTACTTTTAACAAATTTAAGTATTACAAACTCAATATTTCATATAGAAACGTCGGGTGATTACAGAATATCATTTTTATTAGAGAAATTTGCTCAAAATATAATCGACTCCAAAAGTCCACAACGCGGGTAAAAAGCCCGTCACTTTCAAAACCTCACCCGTTTTGTGCGACGCAAAGGAGGGTAATGTGTTTATGGGTCTATGTATAAATGTATGTTTGTTCCTACATATGTGGCGTTGTAGAAACTAAACGCCTTCACCAATTTTGATGATTCTTACGTCAATCGATTTGTCTTAACCTTACAAGTGTGACTAAACACAGTAATCAAAATTCACCATAGCAACAACCAGTCGCTTTGTTGTTAATTCGGCACCGTATCGCACGCGTTTACGCTGCTTGCATTTTTTGTTATCGGAATCAGTGGCCTAAAGGCTTCATTTTAATTTTAATGGAACCAATCATGAAAATTTCTTGAATCTTCTGCCTTAAACGAATATTTTAAACCTTGGACTATAATTTCGCATTAAAAAGATAAAATGCCAGCTCCAGAGTTACGTGACATATTAGTAAGCTCATACTAATAATTGCGTTAAAAATCTTTTATCTGTACCCTTGTCTAAATATTTTATTTCATTTCTAGTCTGGTACTATGAGGGATCATGCTGACATTGAAATTTGCTTTCAAGAAACTTTCTACATTGAACTGTCAAGTTGACAGAGTCTCCCACCTTTAAAGAAAAAATGGTAAAAAAGTTGCATTTTATATGTCGGTTACTACATTACTGTACAAGAAGCTGACCAGCCTTACGTATAAGACAGGATCGTGAGCATAGCTTTTTAACCCCGGACAAAATACGCAGTGAAGGTGTGACAAGGAGAACAAATTCAAGCAAGATGCCCCCGATCGCATTTACAGTGCTAAAACAGCTTTCGGAGCAAGAGCTTTCCTCAGTTCGGCCACGAAGGTTCTTTAAACGTCATTTGATTCCATTATTAAAAATTGAATGATTTAATGTCGCTTAAAAAAAACACACTAACATGTTCAAAACTAATTATTATTCTAGGGTATTTTCATCGTGGACCCCACAGTAATGTCAATTTTTGAGAAATGTTTTTCATTGTTATAAAGTTTTCTAGCTTCTTTTTACATTTTTATAGGGTATTTTCATCGATGGACCCCACAGGACTATACAGTAATTTCAATTTTTCAGGATTTCTTTTTTTTACCGGACTGCGCGTGCGCGACGCAAAGGAGGGTAATGTGTTCATCATAACAAATCATAAATTCAAAAGCGGAATAGAAGGATCAACAGTCGGGGCTCATTCCTTTCTGATTCAAGGAACCTCGTAAAATTTGAATGGGCCCCGACTGTTGATCTTTCTATTCCGCTTTTGAATTTATGATTTGTCTTATCTGGGTACGGTTATAAAACTATTTCAACCTTGTAGTTGTTCAGTAGTACTTAAAAACATTCTAAACTACTGCGCTCATACATTTTTCTTTTTAGTTTTTTGGTTTAAACGCAGTCGGGTTTTTTGTTTTTATTTAATAATTTTTTATTAGAAACATATATGGGTCACTCTTCAAAAGATGTAACTTTTCCATCACAGGCATTTTACAGTAAAAACTTTAAGGAACAATTCATTTAAAAAATATAAATATATATATATCTATTTAAAACTACCAACAAATTTTGAACAATAAATTTTATTTTAATATATTTTTGGTTCACAGCATGAGAATTTTCTCCTCCGTGGCATGTCACACATCTGGTGTGACTGTTTATGTTGCTTAATAACTTGTTTAATTTAAATTATATATTTATTTATTTATTATTTCTCTTACAAGTGTCTCAAATACTGATTGTTTAATTATATTTAATTTTTTAATGGTGGTTTTTAGTTCGTTTTAGTAGGATAAGGAATTATGTCACAAAATAAATTCTCACCTCCATTAACCAAACACAAAATATTTCTCATTAACACATGGCTGTAATGATATCACACTTTATTTCCCATGATACAAGGGAGCGCCCTTGTCTATTTTCAGCCATAAGAAGTTGTGGGATGTTGGTTAAAAAACAAGAAGATAGATTTTGTTTTAAAAACCAAGTGTGGTTATTGGGAATTCTCCCCTCCGTGAACTTGAATTTCAGGGATATAAATTAATGTAAAAAAAAGTGCACATGTTTTCATATGCTTAACATGTGCAGATTGTAGCAACGAAGAAAAACATTTTTTCCCTGAAAAATGTATCCATTTGGACTCTATTATTGGAAAATTCCTCACCTCGTGACAGACCTTATCAATGTTGTTATTTCTGAGGTGAGAATCAAGGATAGAGGGACTTCAATTTTAGACGGTCTACCAAAATTATAAATTACCAGTGTATTCTGAAATTCGCCAATTTGGAAATGTATTAGCACTATACTATTTTTAACACATGTTTGATTTAAAAGGATAATTGAAATTTAAGCAGTGCTTTATTTAAGACAGCTATAACATTAAATTCACGCTAATCATAAAAATAGCTCTTTGTTAGTATAAGTAACAAAAATACTACTTTGAGAGAGAGAGATATTAAACTATCCACTATTTTCAATTACTAAAAGTGTTTTTTTCTTTTTTTTTTATTTCCTGGAATAAAGTATGTCTTTTCGTGACCCATATGCAAATTTGCATTGCAACTTGCACCTTATTACTTTTCATTTGTTCAGTAGTAGAACCAATGATGTTTTTTTTTCCTACGTCGTCATCAGCATTTTCGTTCTAGCTCTAAATCAAAACTTTCATATAAATGCTATTTTTTTTTCTTTACCCTTCAATGGAGGAAATAAAACGTATTGTACGAATATATTTGATCCTTTTAAGCGTTTAGCAGCGAAGGCAATACAAGAAGAACATAAGAGGGCGAAATATTATTTATCATATAGTATTTTTTGGAATAACGTAAACATTGTGTACAAATGACACCTTTTAACAACTATGAAGTATGTAACTTGAACTTGCTTCAAATAATAAAGGGCTTTTTTTTTTTTTTTTTGGTTGCAATTTATCTTCAAAACATGCCAGCGTCTTTTGCTTAAAAACAAATTCCTTGCTTAAGGAAACTTTTTTTAAATTTGGAAATTGCATGACATTTAACAAAATGAGATCAACAAAGAAAAATATTGGCAGATTTTTTTTCTTCAGTTTTCTAAAATTTGCATTTTTGATTGGGACCGAAGCAATGTTACATTACTCAAATAATTATTTACTAGTTGACCCGTGCGGAACTCCGCACTGTGCTTCAAATCGTTTCATAAGACATTTCGTTCTTTAAAAATTTCAAAGGAAGAACATTGTGAAGAAGAACCGAAAAAAAGTACACGGAAAAAGTAAGCGCACAAGAAAAGGCATGTAATTTGAAGACACCAGTAACAAAACCTCGTTAACTACAACGTTGAGATAATTTGATCATCGCTCACCTTTTGGTTGTACGTAATGTCAATGCAAACATAAATATCATTAAAAGTGTGGCTGAGTAGTGACTTGTGAAAAAGCAGTAATTGTGCATGTGAAAAAACAGGTTGTGGCAAATACAGTCCTGCCCATGTGAGCATCTGACGTTAAAAAAAGAAACATTAAAGAGATATTTATTGGCACGGATTCGAATTGGCGCCATTCTGATTAACAGCACGACACTCCAACAAACCTAGCAATTGCGCCTTCCTTTTCGAATGCTATTCATTGAAGGAATGCGTAGTAAAAAACAGCAAAAAAGCTTTTTGCCGAAAAAAAGTAATCAGATTATGCGTCTATGTTTTGTCATTAGCCAGCATGATACGATTTAAAATTATTCGTATAACATGGGATTTGATTAAAGAATGACAAATATCTGACGTAGCAATTGAAACAAATATTCTAGAGAAGTAATAAATTAGATTGAAAATAAGTTTTTTTTATTTTTGAATATTGAAGTATTTCCCATAGCAGGCTGCTTTAACCGTTACGACTTAAATTCCCGCACATGTTTCTCTTTTAATCGAACACTTAAAATTCAAAACCAAAACCAGTTAACCTGAATCCGTTTTTAGGTGTAATTTTTCGAACGTAGACAAAATGTTTTTTTTTTCAGCAGAAAGCAGAGGAGTAGAAAATGATTTCTTACGAATGACGTTGATAATAATTTTAATGATTTATATCGCAGTCGCACGAATAAAAAATTAAAGGTTTACTGGATGAAACTCGTAGTTTCAATTTGGCCGGCGTATTTTTTTTTTTTTTTTTTTTTTTTTTCATTTTTACAAAAGGTTGAACACTATTATTAGAAAAATCTACATTTCAGCATACAATGAAAATGTTTTTCTGCACAAAAAGGATTCCCTTGAGGTAAATCTAATGCTTTTTTGTAATTACATTATGCTTGTGGTCTGGATGGAGTCAAAGCTTTAAAAAAAGGAAGAAAACCCTTCGATTAACAGTCAACTTATCCGAATGATAACTGTAGCCTGCATAAAGGAGTCGAAACACCAAGTAGCATTCCCACTGCATTTATTTTATTACGTTTGTATGTTATGAGTACATGTAATGCGTAATACTAATGTAAATTTGATATTATGTCGGACAGCCCAAACTTGCCCGAAGTTCAGATAGTTTATAGCCGAACGCTATACCGAAAAAAACTTATCAATTTAACCGAACAACTAAGTCCAGTGCTTTTAAGCTTTATTAAAATATGAACACACACACAGGCTATTTTTTTTTTCTTTTTTTTTTGCCGAAAGCGACGTAAAAAAATGGAAAATTGCATTAGAACTTTGCTTTAAAAAATGCATAAGAACTACAGGCTGCATCAAGGTTTTGAAACAGCAAGGGGCGTTTTTCGACCGTAAGTCTATTTTTCGTCATTAGCCAGCCTGATAAGTTTTAAAATGCGAGGGGAATAATATATAAGATAAGATATTGAAGAAAAATGTTTTTATTTTTGAAAATTTTTACAATTTGTAACCGCAGGCTGCTTGAACCGTTATGACTAAGATGGCAGCACGGGTTCATCATTTAACAGAAAAGAAGAAAAAATATATATTTTACTCTTCAAATAAAGATAGTATTTTTTTATTTGTACAAAGAGTCAAAAACTCATTAGAAGAATTTATATTTTAATAGAAGATTTATTATTTTTTTCTGAACAAAAAACAATTCTATTGTAGTCTAAAATCTTAAACCTGTTACTCATATTTTCGCTTACATTATGCTTTAATTTTCTAACCAGAGCCAAAGCTTTAAAAACAAAAAAAAAAGAGTACATTTCAGAAGTAATTTGGCACGTAGTCATATCACGTTTTCATAAGAGCAAGGAGCGTTTCATTCTCATTTATTCTATTTCCTCATATTTGTTATTCACTTAATTACGTGTTCATGTAATGCACGATATTTCTCTAACTTTTTGATGCAGATTGTCCGGAAGTGGGCCCGAACACGCATTCTCCTGGTTACGAGGAGAACGCTCTGGCGATCAAACTATTCAGCTCTGTCGGTCATACTGTAAGTAAAAGTTATAAGTTTAACCGAAAACCTCATTCTGGTTCTTTAAAACACGTTTTTCGGCTAAAAAAAATTTTTTAGACCTTGGGTCTATTTTTCGTCAGTAGCCAGCACCATAAGCTTTAAAATAAGGTGTAAATCAAAGAAATCGATCAAGAATTGAGGAAAATCTGGCGTAGAAACCAAAAACAGGCTACAGAAATAATATATAAGGATGATCAAAGAAACAATCATTGAATCACGTTCAACAATACGATTATCACGTTTAAAGTATTTTAGTAAAATGCAAGATTTTTTACTTTTTCTGTTTATTCTCAATATTTTTTCAGTGTATTTTTTCGATGTATATCAATTTTTAGGCCTACTAATTGTATCAAAATTAGACAGCGAAAGTTGGCTTTACATTATATTCGTTCTTCAAAACTTTTAATAATGATTGAGAGAATATTATTTATTGAATGTCAGTACATTGATTAAGTACCCAAGGGAACAATTTGTATATGAGGCATTAGTTGAGGATATCTCTTTGATTTTCGAATCACATGATGTGGTGGTAAAAGGCTCACCAAGTGTCAATCCATCTAAGGAATTGCTTCGGTTGGCTTTAGCTGTACTGGGAAAGCCGATTCGCGTGGCTCGTTTGTAGGGTTATAAAAAGAATTATGTTGTAATCTACAATGAGATAATGTTATGTAGTTTCTAAAATGTGTGCCTGGAGATGTACTTGTGCTGCAGTGTTCATATCACGTGCATAAGATACTAAAAGTCAATTGATTTGATAAGAAACTGTGATATGAAGGTTTGAATCATGTCTTTCGGTCTATCGTAGCAAAGATTGCTCACTCACTGTTTGTCGTACGTTCATCCAGAAGTCTCAGTCCAGTCTTGGAGGTGCACTGTTAAAAATTCAGGAAACTTTTATGGTAAATATTTCTGTAAAATGAAGTGCTGACAGTGCAGAAAAAATTTACAGAAAATTGTACCGAAAAAAAATAAACGATTGCACCGCTAATTGATACACCACGTGACTTACAGTGCGAAGCAGAAAACACAGTATTTCCCCTTACTCGAATTATCCCGACTGGCATGGCGGTCAGTAAAGCAGCCTGCCAATACGAATGTTCTGAGATCAAACCTGCTGTTCGCATTTTGCTTTTTTTAACTCTCGTTTATTCTACTGAAAACGAGAATAAACGACAGAATAAATTACAGTAAAATCGGATTTTACGTTAAAAGCTACTGGCAACATGGATGCCAGTTACTGTTACCGTAAAGTTTCAGATTTTTTTTAAAACAGTGAGTTAAGAGATCTGTTTCGTAACAGAGGAATCAGAGCGCTTCAGAAGAATTACCAGAACAAGATGTACAATACCGGATGCGTTTGTAGAAAAGCAAGAAGAGAAGGAGTCAAAGAAAAGAAAAATGAATGAAAGTTCCAGTGAGACACTTCTCAACATGAATATAACAAAAATGAATGAACGAACTGTGGTGAGTCATGTGAAGACAGTTGCCATGGGGAGAGTTGGATTTAGTGTTCTTAATGCAAACTGTGGGACCACCAAAAATGTCAACATCTTTTAAACGTTAGAACCAAAATTGCTCCATCTTTTGAAATGCAAATAAACGGTAAAATATTGATTTACATTCACTCTTCATCGTATCCTGATGAAAAGAAAAAATTGCAGATACTGCACTTTACCTATTCCACGGCAGTATAAACATTTATAGCGTTTATACTATCAAGAAGAAAAAGCTTGTAGAGATTTAAATCGCGAGGATATATAGAAGTTCAATTATTGACAGTCTCAATTTATATACAATTATCAAAGTTTTTGAAAGAAAAAACAACCCAATAGTAAGTGTTGTTAGATTGTTTAAACTTTACTCATATTCGAAAAACATTCAATTTTTACAACAACAAAAAAAATCTTTAAAGATTGATTATTATATTGCGTAAAAGTTTTAGATAATTTTAAAATGACTTTCTCAATTAATACAAAAATTAAACGGTGTATACCTAGTAAATCTTTCAAACAAAGCACTTTACGTCACGATCCGATAAGGATATCTATGTCTTCCTGCTAAAGAAATTAAACAGACACCGTGTTTAGCCTCCCTACTTAATAATTGGAATAGTCTTCGTATTTTTGTCATTAGCACGTAAAGAGAAATATTATTTCAAGGAAATGAATCTTTTGTAGTCAGAAACTAATTTCAAGCATTCCGCTGTCTTCTTTGTGATAACAAGGCTCACATTTCAGAAAATATGAATTTGTTTTGAGGAAAAAAGAAAAAAAAACTCAGCAAGCTTGATAGAATTTCTGTATTCAGTAACTTAGATTCTGAAATTAGTAATTTCACTAAAGAGGAATGTTAATAAAGAGTACTTCTTCTATTAAAAAGAAAGTCATCATCATTTATTCAGACTGTTTAAGAAGCTCATTCTAAATAAATGAAAATTTTAATATCATAGAACATCTAATTACGTATTCGTGCAGAAATAAAATTAGTTTTCTTTCTTCTTTCAGGAAAAATAACGGCACGCACTGCACCTTTTTTTCTTTCCAATGTGTCAGAAATTTGACTGTTGAAATTAACCTATTGTTACAAATTGTGTAAATAGTAATTATTTTTATGATTAATTTGTTGTAGGGTAGACCGGGGCACGTTTATGCAGTGCCCTTTTTTCAAAACGAATTATAACTGGAGATCCAACAGTCATATTAGATTGATGCTACTCCCTAGCAAATATATTCACAAGTTTTTGAGCATCACTCTAGCTTTGGTAAAGCATGCAAAAAGAATAATTTGATTTCTACCGAGTCGAGTAAATTTTGAGTTAAACGTTTTTGAAGCTTATTGTGAATAAACAATACTTAGTTAAGAAACAAACATATAAAAATCAGCAGAACTATATCTTTTTTTTTTTTTTTTTTTTTTTTTTGAGAGAGAGAGAGAGAGTTGTATTTGGTATGAACTGAAATGTGATTAATTTTTGTTTTGCATGTTAAACATGAATCCAAACTTGGCGACGGGGCAAGTTTACGCGTTGACGTCTGAGCACCTTTACGCACGTTCTTACTGTGTCTTACTTCTGAACGCCCCTTGATACATTTTTTTTTTTTTGCTCTGAACTGTCTCAAAACTTTTTTTTTTATTTTCAGGTTATTTAGTTTTGAAAATCACCATTTAATTTTTAGTTGAGTGACAAATTTGTACCTTATAGCTTACAACATTGTAGTGCTGTCTTCATGCCCGTTCAGCTTTAACTTTATACACTATTCAGTCTGTAATAAATTTGCTTTATTTTAACTATGGTAACACATTATTTTTAAAACACTAACAGAGCCACGTTAGGTGTCAAAATAAGTATGCGTAAACGTGCCCCGTATCCGGGGCAAGTTTGCGCATTTAACGGTTAAACATACAAACTGAGCCACAACTGAATATACCAATTTTGACTCCAGTAACTGCTTTATCAAACAGCAATGTCAAAAATTTCCAAAGTTAAAACAAAAAAATTTAGAAAATTCACTGAAAAAAAACCTTGTAAACGTGCCCGGTCTACCCTAATCTGGCTAAATTTGGTGTTTATTCCATTATCTTTCATCTAAAATTGTCTTAGTAACGTAACCTGTAAATAGTTTCTTGTAATGAATATACAACCCCCTTACATTCGAATGAAGTATATAGTCCCTCCATATCTGAATGATAAGATTTGTGAAGGAAATAAAAACAAAACATCCAGAAGGAAATCGAAGATCATCGAATTTTGTCGAATCTTCTCCAGAGTTAGAAATAGCCGGGCGTCTTGTGAATGGAGAGAGAAGTTTGCTTTCTAACTGTGCAGTCTCGTTTTCAGCCCTTGTGCTTGAAAATGTGTGCCTTTGCGCTGTGTTTTTGCGTATTTTGATGTAAATACGTGTGTTACCGTTGAGTTTACGGTGTTAATTGATATTTGCGTACTTGCTATGGTTAATTTAGCAGTTGCGAACGCCATTTCTTGTACATAGCTGTAAATAAATCCCCTGTGTTTTCTCAAGAACTGTGTCGTCATTTAAAGAAAGTTTGAAGTTGCATCGAACTCGTAACACTATGTAAAGTAAAGCCTAGTGAGCAAATATTTTTAGGAGCGTTATTCCTATTCTGATTGTATACAAGGAAATTACTTTTTTAAGAACAAAGCGTAATATTTTAATATTTTAATTCATAATTCACACTACACTGTTAAAAAATTTTCGGAAAATTTACGATAATTGTTACTGGCATCCATGTTGCCAGTAATTATTACCGTAAAAATCAAATGTTACTGTAAAATTTTACGGTATCCTTGGTAGGCCGCAGCAACCAATTGGCGCTGGGATCGCTTATTTCTCCGGTATAAATTACCGTAAAAATCAGCTATGCGTTAGTCCGCCATTTTACAGTAACAATTACCAGAAAATCTTCCTGAATTTTTAACAGTGTAAGCTTCGATATGTATTCTGAAATTAGGATCAAAATATGCTTCTGAATTTTGTTACCCTTTTATCTTCAATTTTCACGTAAATACAGTGATTTCAATCACTGGAAACAAACTTTTTTATCAGTCCGTAAGTAAGGAATCAGCAACTAGCCGGAAGGAAGTGAAGTTGTGCAGAGAAGCATGGAATTTCTTCACATGGTTTCAGTTCAACGGCATCACACTTTTCTCCCCTCAGTTCATGAATCAGCAATCAGCATCCGCCAAAAATGATCTAATGTTGCGTGAAGAAGCATAAAATTTCTTCACATAGTTTCAATTCAGCGGCCGCCAACTTTTTTTTTTATCATCGGTCTGTGAATCAGCAATCAACATCTTTTTTTTTTTCTCATCAGCCTGTGTTACAGCAATCAAAATCATTTTAAAAAGAGCAGTAGCTGTGTGAAGAAGCATTAAACATTTAATTACACCGTTAGATAACTAATTACTTATTTATACCATGACAAAATTTTATATTTCAAATTTACGACATAGTTTTAGTTACTTATTAATTTAAACGTTTTTTATTAAATAGTAAAGTGCGTACTGCCACCTGCGATATTTATTTAGTTACCTATTAACTTGAAATGATTTTTGAGACCAAACTTTTATACTATAGGGTATAAATTGGGGTTTGTAATAAGAATCAATACAAAGGACATATCAAACCTGTTTTTCTGACACAAAATAAGTCATGGGCGAAAAATTGACGGTACTAAAACTTTTTCTTTAAAATTTCACTAAAAAAAATTAAAAGCTACTGTGAAACACTGAGTCAGTACAAAAACGCAGTGACAATTTGCAATTTACTCACATTGATTCTTCAATTTACCGACACATTTAAGAATGCATATTTGCTTAGGTGTTTTGAGAAAATTCATTATTAGTCATTAAGTTATTACAATTTAGTAAATTTATGCTGAATAAATTTCTCATTCAGTTGCCGGTTTTTAAGTTCATTAACTGAAGACCTCGGGGCAGCAATGTGACAAGCCACAAGGAGTGAATTTTCGATCAAAGTTTATGTTTCTCACAACTAAAATTGAAATGAACATCACACTAGATTATGTCATTTGGAAAAAAACACAGCTAGTCTTAGAATTGCAGAATATAGAGTGTATAATACATTTGAAAAACTCCACAAATATGTTTTATATGTTGGAAATTGACTTACTGAAAAATTCACATCTCGTGGCATATTACATTCTCGCCCCGAGCCCTTCAATTATATTGTAAAACGTTCAATGACTTTTCGCAGTATAAACAGTTCTCAACTATTTTGTGGAATTTTTACTCAAAAACCGATTTATTTAGAAAAGATTACAGTTACAATGTACAATTTTATGCAACTCACATGATGGTTAAAGACACTCAACTGGACAAAATTCTTTAATAATACAACAAAAATCAAATGCAGTTATTCCTTCAAGTCGAGAAATCTCGACAGTTCTTCTGAAGAAAAAAACTATCGAAGATCTTATCTTCATAAAAATATTGTAACTGAAAAACATTTAGATGTAACTGCAACTCAAAATAGGGAAAACTTTCTATACAATATATATTTTTCATATAATGAAATTAAATCTTAACAGTTTTGCGCAGTTACTTAGAATGCTAGTTTAAAATGTGTATCAAAAAGAAGATAATAGGGCAAAACCACAAAAAAGGAAGTTTCTTCCTAATGTGTGGTACATATGTATTACTTCATACATCAAGGCGAATACTTTTTTTTTTTTTTGTAAAATAAATGGGTCCGAGACAGTTAAGTCTTTATTTTTTTATTATTTTATAGCTGTGTAATAACAGTAAATGATATTTAACTCGCGCGTATATAACACTTTGGTCCACTTCTCTCGTCCTGAAGTTTTTTCAAAAGTTGAGTCTAGCAAAAAATGTAGAAAATGATTATTTTCAAACGATTTCTTATTTTTTTCCACCAAATTCTGCTTGTAACTATTAGTTAAGAAGAACTCGCAAAATAACTATGTGGAATTGACGTGATAAAATTTTGTGGATCTATGTAGGAAACATATATAGAGAGGCGTCCCTCGTATACCACTGTACTTGTTCAACACGGTTTCGATATTACACGGTACGAAACGTGAATTTAATACTTCATGGTTTTTGAAACATAACACGAATGTTATGTTTAAAAAAGATGGATTTTTTTTTTTTTTTTTTAACATTCTGTTAATGTTTGATAATAACTCTAATAAGTTTTTACTTTGTTTTTATGAAACTTGGTTTCGATAAAATACGGTAAACATCGAAAGATTTACATTAATTCGCATAACACGGTTTCATTACTACACGGAACGAATTAACCGTTTTATACGAAGGACGCCCCTCTGTAATTATATCGCATACTCGTTTCAAGCATCGGAACTAATTTCAACCAAATGGCATCCTCCATCATGTTTTTTATTCTTACTCCTTCAATGATAGAAAATCTTTCTTATTTCTGTCCAAAAAAAAAAGATAATTTGAGGGGGAAAAAAGAAAAAAATCTTCTCTCTGATCAAATGTTTCATCTTGGCAAATACATGACTCCGAAATTTAGATTAGTTTCGTTCGTTGTAATTGCGTATCTTTTCAGAAGAATAAAATCTAATTTCTACTTTTACGCATATCAAACGTTGAAATTACCTCTCTTGACATAAGAATTACAAATATAAGCGTAAAAAAAGACATTTCTTTTCTTTTCCTTCACTTTTTTTTACGATTTTTATTCTTTGTGTGGTTTTGTGAGCAGGCGTTACTCTGATGCAACATTCACTTCGTTAAGATTATATCCGTTAGGGTGAGTCTAAAAAAGTGAAAGTTGGCATCTTGATTTGGAATACTCGCCAGAACTTGCGTATTTGTAAGTACACAATGCACGTATGAAATACTATCAAGTTTAAACAACTTCTTGGGGCCTCTACCGAGGCTTGAATTTCTCTAAAAATAAGAAAAAATGGTCAATTTTCAAAATTTTTCATGCAAATACAAAAGTTGAAAATTTTTGTTCCAATACCATTCAAATTCTTCTTTTTAACTCCTTCAGACCCGGAGTCGGAGTGCAATGGACATAAGCTTTAAACTTCTGCTAACCATTAAATTATTATTAAAATTACTTGATGTTTTTTGTACTTACATTCTGCCGATTGTTATTTGTGCAAGAATTTTTGCTTTAGGATTCACAACATTAACAAATAAGGGCTGGGAGGTTGAGAGTATTTTTTTTTCAACCATGGGTTCTCGTCGTCAAGTTTTGGCGCTAACTTGGCGACAAATTTTTCGATTTTTTTTTCTTTTTAAATCTGTTTTAATTTGGCCACTGTTAGTGGTATTTAGAGAGGAAACTATTGAATCACATTAAAATAGCCAGTATTGAGGAGATGATTAAATTGGAGCAAAAGGAAGTCATGTGATGCACACATCAGCTCATTTATTGATCATTTCAAAAGCTTACATTATTTTTTAATATTTTTTGGAGAACATTTTACAATAGTGTTTGTTTGACATTTCGTCATTTTTTACTGCCTTTTACGAAGTAAAGGAAGTATTGTATTCGCGAAAAAATTTTCACTCAAAAATCGGCCTTAATTTCCATTTTGCTCACTCCCGAATGAATGTTGAGTTTTTTTTTGACCCGGCCACACGTGGATATATGCCTAGGAACGTACAGACACCCGAAATATCCATTTTGACGGTCCCCGAGTTAATTGCAACGATTTTTCTCGTGACGTCCGTTTGTACGTATGTATGTGTGTATGGACGTATGTGCGTATGTATCTAGCATAACTCAAAACCAGTATGTCCTAGAAAGTTGAAATTTGGTGCGTAGACTTCTAGGGGGGATCTGGTTTGTGCACCTACTTTTTGGTTGCATTTGGATGCTCCTAAGAGGGTCTTTTACATCTTTTTTGGGGGAAATCATTGTTAATTTTAATGAAAACTCAAGTGGTGTTATAATTTGGCAAACACTTGGCGATATATCGCCAAGCTTTTGGTCGCCAAATTTGGCGTGTTTTTTTTTTTTTTTTTTTTTAATTTTGGTTTTATTTTGTCCACTATTGGTGATATTTAGAGAGTTTTCCATTGAATCACAGTAAAATGTCCAATATTGGGAAAATTAATTTGTATAACACGTTTTTTTTTTTTTTTCAACTCGAAACAAACTACGGGTAAAAATATTTAAAGTGTTTGTTTGCTTACTCCAAAAGGTACTATTATCATGAAATTGGCGTAAAACGAAGTCATGTGATGCACACATCAGCTCGTTTTGTTCTGGTAAAGAGTTCATTTTTGTAAAACTTTTTTTTCAACGGAAACAATTTACGTTTTTTGTATTTAAGCTTAAACACCATTTGCAGGCTTATTTGATGGTGTTATATGACTTTTTCTTTTGGATTAATTGATCGTAATGTATGCTAATCAGAGTCCAAAAAGCTTAGGGGGACAAATATGGCAACTTTACCCCATACAGTAATAAAAATCCGGAAACGTTACTGAATATATAGGGCAACTACGGTTCAGAAAAATTTTCCAAAACGTTTCCGATTACTTCGGAATCATCTTTCTGTAATTAAAAAAAAACATTTCCGAGTATTTCGAAATCCTCTTTCTATAATTTTCAAAATTGTTTCTGAGTGTTTCGGAACTTTCTTTCTGTAATTTTCCAAAACGTTTCCGAATATTTCGGAATCCTCTTTCAGTAGTTTTCAAAAACGTAAACGTGAAATCAATTTTATGGTAAAATTTGAACGAATCAATTGAATTGGCATTGTGTCAACATTATCAGTTGATCTTTCTTCAATAAGCATTCATATAGCTAAGCAACGGGTAGCTTCTAAAATAGTAATGACAATCAGCGTGATTAACAGCATTACACATACACAACTATAAATTATTGAAAATTTATAATATATTAGTAGTAGGGGAGACCGGGGCAGGTTTTCCAACTTTTTTTGTTTTTTTTTTTTTTTTTCATTTTTTATTTAAATATTTTGTTAAGTTTTGATTACGCCTTGAATTCTTGTACTTTAGGCTACGTATTAACATTACTTAAACATAAAAAATTTTAAAAACTTCAAAGAAATAAGTACATATTTGTAACCAAGTCACGTTGGAAAACCAACCTCGTAGCCGGGGCACGTTTTCTAAAGTATAAAATTGGGTCGGGGCAAGCTTTCCAATTAGTTTAAATGGTCTATAATAAAGGCAAAATAAACATGGAGTGTAACGTAAAATTTATATTCTAATTCATTAGTAAGTACAATGGGTACATTCTTAATAATTTATTGCATTAAAATGTACTATAACAATAATCAAAGTTAGTGAGAGTCATCTTCCACATCACTGTGACAGTTAATGCAAACAAAAAACAGAGTCTTCTTTTTTGACGCACGCTACGTGCGTCCATTTCTCGCAACGAATATACTGGATTCACTTTCTTTTGGCTTTGACTTAAAAAAGGTGTCAAAGCAATATAGGCAAACACAGTCTTCATCTTCTTCCTCACTTAATACATTGGCATATTTAGTTTTATTTTTCTTTAGATGACGAAATGTCTTCTTCTCCCTTTTTTCATCAACAAATAGCTGAGGCTTCACAGTTTGCTTTCCTTTTTCATTTCTTAAAATGACCCTGTTGGACTTTTTCTTTTTTTGCTTCTTGCTCTGTTTGAAGAGCGTTTTTGATAGGAGTATATATCCGTTAGAATGGCGGATTTTCGTTTTTTCCTCCCCTTGCCTGTGCCTTTCCTCGGGGCAGCCTTTTCAAATGGTCTGATTTCTTCGGGGGATGGAAAATACTGTTGAGGCAAAGAACCAGCTATCGGCGAGCGAGATGGTTATGGGTTAGGCTCACCTTGAATGTCCTTCGATGTAGAAGGAACACCTTCTGGTAGCCCTAATTGTGGTTGACATGGTTCATTGAGAATAATTGAAAAGGAACTGGCTGGACGATTGTCAGAAGTGTTAGTAGTTGGGTTTACATTGTTTACTTCGTCTGGAGCCTATCTGTCTGTGAACAGATGGGGACAAGCCTTCAGTTGAGACCATTTCAAATGCAGGAACTCGTGCTGACGGTACATCAACTTGTGGCATTTGGGTTGTAGAAACTTCGGCTTGAGGTACTTTGGCCTGTGGCATTCCGACTTGAGGGCCATCAGCTTGAGGCACTTAGACTTGGGGTAATTCGGTTTGAGGCATTTCGTCTTGGGGAACTTCGGCATGAAGCACTTCGACTTGAGGTACTTCAGTTGGAGCCAACTGAACATAAATGAACTTGTGGCGGTAGTTATTTAATGTTCTCGTATTTATATTAAAGTCTATAGAAGCTTTCCTAACACTACATCCATTTTTTATTGCTGCAAACACTGCATTTATTTGCGCTTGTGTGTA
This sequence comes from Uloborus diversus, assembly GCF_026930045.1. NCBI lineage: Eukaryota > Metazoa > Arthropoda > Arachnida > Araneae > Uloboridae > Uloborus > Uloborus diversus. The sequence goes on from NC_072740.1 coordinate 65,639,267, forward strand.
GTTAGTTCCCTCGGTTTGACTTCTTACGGTAATTGCGCATAATTTTCAGTCCATCTGTCATATCACATCGAATAATGAAATTCAATTTCAGATATGACTTGACACTATTAAAAAAATCAGATCATTTAAGCAGTTATTCAAAATTTAATTTTAAATATTTATAATTGTGGTTTTATGCAGTAATTATAAACTGTATTTCTAAAAATATAAAGTTTAACGGTAAAAAAAAAGACAAAAAAAAAAACATTCATGGAGAGCCCGGGGCATATTTTCCAATTAGAAAATGTGCCCCGTATTGAATTGGAATACGTGCCCCAACGCCATATTTGATTTTTTTTGTAATATTTAACTATGAAAATGAAAACTATTTTCCATAGCAATCACGCCATCAGAACCATGATGAAATATAGTTTAAAGTTAGGTCCTGACAATGAAACAAAAACAGTATCATACATGTTTTTTTAATGAAAAGTAAATGCTTGCAAAGTTACTCACCAGTAGAAAAACCGCAAAAGTTGATTTCTCATCAAGACAAAGCCATCTGATGAACTGAGAATTACGTGGAAGGCGTGCGCAATGCTAGAGTTTCACACTGTCCTGTAAGCTACGCTACCTAGCGAGAAACACTTAAACTATGGCGCGTTGGAATACGTGCCCCTATAGAATATGTGCCCCGGTCTCCCCTACTATTCCTTATTACAAAAGATGTAAATGTTTTCCATTTCTTTGGAGTCGGTTTTTAATCATAACATCACTTTTCAGAATGCTTAGTGCTCTCTGAGGTCCCTAGACTCTTAGAAAATATCGGAAATCGTCGTCTTTCATGCGTAGGTACCATTCGTGGCCATACATTTTGCTAAACTGCCAAATCAACTTTGTATTTAAATTTACTTTATTAAATAAAGGGTTAAATATTTGTCAGTCGCTTGCCTTGCAAACTTTTCTTTGGCTAATAAAGGAGAATAATATCCCTCTTTTGCATTGTTTTATCTTGCTATAATTGTTTTTTCCCTCGTATTCCACGTTTCCTGCCATTCTGACATAGGTCTTCCTATAGACAAAAGTTATTTTTCTGTATAGGAAAGCTTTCTTAAAGAAAAGCTTTTTTCACTTTCTGCTGGATGAGTTTAGGAACAAAATAAACCCTGGCCCCTTTTAAAAAATTCGTAAGAAATAAGGAAATCACTCTGTTATCAATTTTTTTCATCATGGTTCAAGTTAAATTTTCAGCACTGGTATACAAAAAAAATGTTTCTGTGACACAATTAACCTGTGGTCTGTGGTATCAAAAATGCTTAACTTTTCAAAAATCGCATAAAATATTAATTATTTTTTTAAAAAATTAACTTAGCAAAAATCGAGCTCTGAAGTGTACAACTCCAACAAAAGTTACACCTGTATACCAAATTTGGTCTTTCTAGGCCTTTCCGATTTCCCGGAAAGCGTGCCACAAATACACACACGCACAGACAAGCATTTTATACCATGAAGAGAAAGAAGGTTATTTCTTTCTGAAAAAAAAAACAGCTTAAATCATACAAAAAAATATATTTACAAAACTAGTTTTTCCTGTAAAACAAAATTCAGCACCTTTTTTAAAATATGAGGGGAATCAAACAAACATAAATATAAACTGAACGGAACAATTCTACTATTTGCAGCGCAAAATCGTTCTAATATAATAACACCTCACAACAAAAGATTTTTATTTTCTCACAGGAAGCCTAAAATGGTGTCCCGCAAAAACACCGAAAGGTGATACACAACATTATTTAATGTAATATAAAAATGCATTACATGAACGTGTAAAAAAAAATTTGTTTGCTCCTATACTTTCCGAAACTCGTATAGATAGAAAAGCGAACGGTAAAGAAATCCTTTCCATTTTGAGCTCAACGACTTTTACTAGTCTTTCCAGAATGTATAAAAGAAGACTCTAGCAGTATAAAGCTTCAAAAAAGTTGTGTTAGAGGATTCGTTTAAGAAACATTGTTCTCCTTTTCAGCCAAGGGGAAAATAAAACTTTTTTGACATTTTCTGTGTTAAATTTTCATTAAATGAGTTTTTATGTGTTCAATGCAGTTTTCAAAGAAAGCTGTTTTTGGCCTGCAGGTACTTTTGAATGTAAATTAGCCTTTAAAGAGGTATTTCTTTTACAATTTTTCTGTCTGAAAAATGTCTAAGGAACTGGAATACAAAATGAAAAGAAAAAATAGTGAGGTGACACTTTTTCGGATGTTTGAGTACTGCTCCGAAATATTTTATGGTACAAAGAAAGAAATTAATCTATGGTGAAAAACTACATTTTATCAACTACTGTTATTTCCTAAGAAATTTAATGATTGTTATTAAAAAAATTTTAAAGTAGTAGGGGAACATGGGGGTAAATTGAAATAGCGGGGTAAAGTGAAATGGTGAAATATTTTCTCTGCTTGTAACTCCACATATCTGGTATTATTTTAACTATATAGTACCATATGCAGTCTATTCCAAGCAGGAAAAAAATACCGCCGAAGATTAAAGCATTTAGTAATGCAGGCAGTTTTTAAAAAAATGATACTCATATTGAAATATTTTGTTGTAAGACAGAAAATATTTTTGTGAATATAAAATAATAGTTATTGTTATTAAAACATTTTAAGTATTAATTGAGTCCTCCTAATATTCAATGAAGTATTAATTTAGTTAATATTAAGCTTATTTGTATTTTAAATAAGTTGTACAATTAGTCCAGTACATACGGGCCAAAGTAGATGGGGCAAAGTGAAATAGTTTGTTTCATTTACTAACTCAATCATTTAATATAAATCACTTACGTTTTCATTTATTAATGAATTCAATTACATTCCTTTATTTAGTAATTCACTTATTCATTCATTCATTCACTTATTTTCTTATTTGTTTATTCTCTTACTCGCTCATTTATTTTTCTTCATGTATTAATTCATTTACTCATTCGTTTATTGTTTCATTACATTTTCATTTATTCATTCAACCTTTAATTTACTGATTCTTTTAATCAAAAATACGTTTTATAATTGAATAGAAAATATTTCATTAGAAAAAAAAAATTTTTTTCACTTTGCCCCATGAAAAAAAAGTGAAAACTTTCCACGTCTTTTTTGAAGACGCAAATTTACTGCCAAAAAAAATACTGTTTCAACGCAAGTTTTATACAATGTTCTTTTTTTTTTCTTTATTTATTCTCAAAACAAATTTCCGATTTCTTCCTTTTGAAAAAATTCAGTCATCTTAACCATTTCACTTAAACCCACATTCCTCTACTACCCGTCTTAAAAAATACCCTGTGTGAAGAAGGTGACTCTTGATTTCCAAGGAAAGGTTTTTTAAACACAACGCCGAGTAATATCAGAGTTTTACGGAAAATATAATTTTTTGTGACTAGTAAATAAATATAAATATATTTACGACTAGTAAATAAACATATTTTAGTTTTGATATTTATGTAAGGTAAGAATAATATTAAAGGTTTCGTAGTATAATATGAATGGGGCTATAATTTTTAAAATCAAGTAATAATAAGAAAACCTGATTGTTATTTCAACAAGCCGGTCACGTTTGTTCTGACAATTTTGATTCCATAAAGCATCTGATTCAATAAAGCGGCTAGTTTAATAAAGCTGGATTGTGTTCTGTTTTTGACGATGTGACTCATTAAAGCTGTTGATTCAATAAAATTCACGTCGTAAAACACATTTTGTGATCATTTAATTGGACTTTATTTTTTATAAGGCTTTCATTATCTATAAATGTTTTTACCATATTGTGCTCTTAAACCTTAAATAAAACCATGAATAAAGGTTCGTAAGCGCTGAACTTTTCTGAACTTTGAACGGTCAGTGACATTTTTTTCGAAATAACAATAAAGTGAACATATATGCATATTCATCATCATCATTCTATCATTTTATCCTTGAAAGATTTTCTGACACCGTACGAATTTTCGCTTAGTAGTTACTTTGTTTCAGTTCTGTAAGTATAGTATCATTGCATCTAGCACACGGACGATAATTTTGGATGCATTGATTATAGTTTTTGGGGAAAATAATTGTACAATGCTCACACTGAAACACACTGTGACTACAAATGCCATTCTCATACGTTGCGTTCCATAATTAACTCTAAAAGAATTAACTGAAGATAATTTATATCTGGATACAGAAACCAAAGGATATAATATTTTTAGACAATTATTAAAACATTTTTTTAGAAAAAATTTTAATTTTAAACTAATTTAAGGCATTTCAAATCTATTTTTTTTTCAGATTATCGTTGCTGGTTTTGCCAATTTTCAGATCATTTAGGTGTTTTGCATACTCAATGATGTAAGTAGTCAAGTATTGCTAATTTACCTTTTCACAAACTCAATGATTGACTCAATTTTTTAATCGTTTATTGATTTTATTATTATTTTTCGCAGTTAGAGGTCATATTCAGTAAAGTTTTGCACAGTATAACATTTCATTTTGAGGGGAGTTTCTTGAGAGAAATATATAAGGTACATAAAGGTGGGTCGAAAAAAAAGTTAGAGTTTTGATTTGGAATTCCCGCCAAAAGTTGCGTATTAGTAAGTACAATACATGTATAAAATATTAATAAATATGAATAGCTCTTTGAGGTCTCTACCGAGGCTTCATCATAACCATGTTGAGGAAAAAATGGTCAATTTAATAAAAAAAATTATTAAAATACAACTAATTGGAAGTTTTGTTCTAATATCGTTAAAGTGCTTCCTTTTTACAATCTTTTCACGTATCTTTAACTTATTTACATTCTTTACAGTTTTAAATTCACACATAAGCCGTAAAGTTTTGTGAATTTAACCAAAAATTGACGGGTTTTTTAGGGGTTTTTTTTTTTTTTTTTTTTTTTTTTTTGAACATCGCAATATATCTCTTCTTTTATAGTCCAGTCTTTTTTTGCATTAAATGTGCACTGCAGCTTTTAGTTGGAAATGCAATTATATTTTATTACATAAACAGTTTAGAACCCCCCCCCCCACACACACACACAAAAATGGATGCATTTCGTGTTCTCCTTCCCTTTCCATCCAACCAGCTACGTTATTTACATATAAGGCAGTGAGGAGCAAAGGGATGTACGTGGATATTTTCAAGTTTTGAGTAAAACGCGTCTAAAGATAAGGTAGACTTTCATTGATTTTTTTTTTCTAAATCGCGCTGTATAACAGAACCCTCCAGGGATACTAGTACTATGTCTTGCCCCAGTACTGATGAAAGGTTCACCTACCATTTGTACTAGTTATCTCCAAATTTTAAATTTTGCCACTTGCATCCCTTTGCTTCTCCCTGCCTCATATGCACAATAAATTTATATTTACAATTTATATATGATTTTATTCAAGTTTCAAATTTTGAATCCAGGTTTCGAGTTAGACTTATGATTCCGTTCTCACATTCAGGATCGTGAGCATCAAGTTTTTCATATAAATCCCCATCTTGCTTCGTGCCTAAATACAAGTCGACCGACTTACTAACCGACCGACTTACTAACTAGTTTTATAACCCTTTCAACAGCTGGAGTGCGAAAGAAGGACATTTAAAAAATTACGAAATTTATCTAATACGCTCGTTGTGTCTGGCAATATTTCGCAGAGATAAAATTTCACGCGTAGTTATAAATAAAAAGCTACTTTCAAAAATAAATTTCCGTAACTACCGATTTTTTTTCGCTGAAAGACTCAATATTTCGAACGTTTATTCTTTGTTAATAGCTAATTATGAAGTTTTACTGATTTAAACCATCTTCCATACGTATCGTGTATAATAAGCAAAATTTCATTACTCTCGTTTCATGAAAAAGAGGGATACTTTTGATAAAATCCATCAATGTATGATAAATGAATAGAAAAAAAATTATTTGATACTGAAGATCTTCTCATTTTATTTGTTTTGTAGATATATATTTGAACATGCTTTATTAAATATTGAAGCATGGAGTTTACAGTTTAACAATTTTCGTTACATATTTCTTATGTTACCGCTATATTCTGCCAAGATGAAAAAAATGGCAGTCGCGCGACTAGCCAACAGACGCTAGGCTTTTATTGAATAATATAAGCTTATAAAGATGAAGGTATATTGAAACATCGAATCGAATTAAGTTTCTGTTTATCCAGTAAAATTTCCGAACTCAACATTATCAATTGCAACATTGTAAGTCAATGTAATGTAAAAGTTAATAAAAGTACAGATTCCGTCGGCCAGTCCCGCAACTACAATTTTTTAACTAAGGAACATTCGTGAAGTATTTTAGTCCAGGTTTAAAGTACACGTTAATTGCAGTATATACACAAATTTTCAAGTGGATAGGACACTTAATTTAAAAACTATACCAAATACAGAAACTAAAAAGCATACCACTCCGTTCAAGCCCGGGTCTTCTGGTTAACAGCAGAACGCACTAGTTGATTTCACCACAGAGATTTCGCTACAGATGAATTGTAAAACAATTGTGTGTGTGTGTATATATATATATATATATATATATATATATATATATATATATATATATATATATATATATATATATATATATATGTCATTTATTTATTTATTTATTTTTAAATTCACTCCAGTTGCACAACTTTTCGTAAGAAGCATCCCTTCAATAACAGCGGAAAAGGCTTTTCTCACGTTCATTTTCAAGAACTCGGCATTTTTCTTAACTATATATCTAAAACGCCGTAATATGACTCTACCAGTCCTGTCACGCATTTCACTGAATAATATTGAGCAAATTTTATGAAATGCTAGTGGTTTTCGCAGATGCTATATTAAAAGGTTAAGTAAACAATCTCAAAAATATATGTGCATGAAGCAAAGGTAGCACAAATCCAACATAGAAAAGATACAGATGAAATATTTGCAGATATCAAAGTTTTTAAGACTAAGCTTCTTCCCTCCCCCCCCCCCCCCCAATTTTTTAAAATTTTTTGTGGGTTCTTGATCTTTCACTAAACTGCTACTTTATGTATAGCACTTTCCGATCAACTCTGAAGACAGCCAAAGATTATTAAAAAAATTTTAAAAAAATAGTGTAAGCACAGGCAGAGGAATTTTTTACGTCAAAACAGTCCCACATGCAAATGATTCACTTTGGTAGAACCAAAAGTTGATTTTTTTTTTTTAAATACAAATGTTTTTTTATGCTTTCAGCAAACCAACGAATGAAATATTTAAACAAATTCGCGTTTGACATTCAACAGAGTTAGCACATTTCCAAATCCCAGTTAAATTACTAATGCACTGAAATTTGTATGCTAAAATAAAAATTTGTCCTCGAGACATTATAAAACGTAGTTACAAATTTCAAAATATTTTTAGTCAGTTCAATTTAAGCTTCTCGTCTTATTTTCTGCTAAAATTCTATAAATGTAAGCATTACTTGATCTTTATACGAAGGGATAAGCAATTTTTATTTCGAGCAAATTGACCCAAGTAAAAAATAACAGCAGTAAAGAAGCGTTGATTTATTTTACTGCTTTAAAAGGCCGCTTAGCCAAATTTCTTTCTTAGCACCTAATGCAAAATAATTAAAATATATTGTTTCTTAAATCTCCTTATCTGCTTTCAAGTTTAGCAAGGCAATAAAATAAGAAGGAGAGCAAGAAAAATAGTTGCGAATGAAGATTTAAAGGAAAATTTGAAAGTAAGTGCAGTTAAAAGAAACAAAAAAAAAAAATAAATAAATAAATAAATAAACGTAAAATATTTACATTTCCTCGCAAAATTTGCTTAGTATCATATTACACACTGCAAAATATTTTAAATGAATTAAAGGTGGGGTATTTTTGCTTTACTATCACCTAGATTTCCGCTTTCTTTAATCTCAAAAGATTAGAATTTCAAAAACGCACTCTAAGTAAATAATTGTTTTCTTTTTCTTTTTCTTTTTTGTTTTTGTAACAGCAATAAATAGTTATATAAGATTTAAAGTAGTGCCATGCTTCTATAGGCTTAGCTTGTTTTTCAACCTCTAGTACAAATTTCGCAAATAGGATTTTATTTTTGCGTGAAATATATGTAAATTCAAATACTTTTTTCCCGAATGCTAACACCTTTTGTTTTTCTAATACGTTGAATTTGCGTATGCATTTTACCTATGTCAGAGAAATAAAAAGAATAGAAAAAAAAACACAACTATCAACAAATTTATTCTATAAAAAATGCAAAAAATAATGAAATTTTAATAATCTTAATTCTAACTTTTTTTTATTTTTTATAATTCCTGCTTCATGAAACGTTCATACTTTTTACTATGAAGTTTTTCATTTGCTGATTGCAAGAAACTACATGTTGCATGAATTTTCTCTACGAGTTTTTTCTAGAGGAAGTACACACTCATAGGAATAGTGTTGTTTGGTGACGTAGGAAAAATGTTCTCCCAATTATTTTATTTATTCAGTATTTTCAGTAACCTTTTAAGCTGTTTGGAAAAACAGAAAATTTTTCTGCATCACTGAAATCGGCAATTTACGTCTTTGACACTTCTTTTGCTAGCGCAATTTGGTTTTAATACCACTTGACGTAAATATATCATATGAGCCAGTGAGAAGCAAAGGTATGCAAGTGGCAAAATTAAAAAATTGGGAATATCCCGTACAAATAGTAAGTGAACCACTCTTCACTCTTGGGGATAGAGATAGTACTAGTAGCCCTGGTAGATACTGTTATAGAGCATGATTTAGAAAAACTTTTCAATGAAGTCTACCTAGGACCTTACCTTTAAGATCGTTTTACTCAAAACTTGAAAATATTTACTTACATTGCTTTGCTTCTCACTGCCTCATATGTGGTTCACTATGTGCTGTTTACAGATTTAAGTTAACGTGTTAGTATAAGGACGATCAAATTTGGCCTTGAAAGTTCCATCTTCTGTGTAAAGAAATGGAAGTCTCTGACAAAAGTAGCAAATCATAACCGGAAAAATAGGTTCTAAATACCTGTATATAAGAATAAAAAAATGATGGATAGAAATAGATATGGAATATGAATGTTGGATACGAGATTTTGTATATTAAAACATAATGAAACTTTTCAAACATGATTAAAAATCAAGATAATAAGAAATGACGAACAGTTATGATTTTTTTTTTTTTTTTTTTTTTTTTTTTTGAGTAGTTATAGAAACATTTTTTTTTTTTTTTTTTTTTTTGAAATAGTGAAGGTTCATGTAAAATTTAAAAGTATGAACCTTAACGCTCACTTTCATTCATTATAAAAGCTAGCAGAGAGGTGCTAGTTTCCTCTCTAATCCATTTAACAAAATAACTATCTGATGAAGGAAAAATTGGTTACAGAAAACAGAGCTACAATACTAATTGAACTTCTATCTGATCAGAATAGCATATTGTATCAGTTTTTAATTTCATTGACAGATAAATTAATTTTTCCACTTATTTTATTTCATACAAATACAACGTACTACATAAGCGCAAAATGCCAGGCGTCTGTTGCGGTGAAATTTGATAGTTCTCCGCATAATTTCAAACAAGTGCGGATTTAAGAGTGGGTCAAAGGGACAGCTGATCCCCCTGTGGTTTTACTATAATTATTACTAAACTTCAAGGACAACTTCAACAACTAGGATCGTCTCCAGGGCGATTGCTATTTTGAGGATTTTGTTCATTTTCAAAAGGACAATAATCTCTAATCAGCTTAACGCTTTTCCAAACCTCTCTTCCATCTCAAACCATATGTGTGTGCTTTCTCCAACTATTTTATAGACGTAAATCTTTTTTTTTTAAAATACAGTAACGTGATTAGCCTGTTTGTCTGAAGAAATATGACTATTTTAGTTTTATGTGAAAGATTGGACTGACGACGTTTCCGAGCTCGCATCATCATGAGTTACACAGGCTGTTTATAAAGCTGTGGTGGACTTAAGTTCGCGCATTTTTGTTAAAGGTCAAACATATGTAGCTTTAAGCCGAGTTAGGTCCCTAGAGAGCCTAATAATTAGTAGTTAGACCACCGCAAGTTACTTAATAATCCTCAGAATATAAACTGTCTCAATGAAATGACAAGATTGAAGAATTTACCGTCTCATAATCACTACAACTAAGTCAATAAAAACTAACTAAAGAGTTTAAAATAAAAAAAATAAATAAAAACAAAAACCTGTCTGCGTAAAAACCAAAAAAAAAAAAACTAAAAAAAATGTATAAGCCCAGTAAATTAGAATGCTATTAACTACTACTGAATAAATACATCATTGAAATAGTTTTATAATCGATACACACATAAGACAAATCATTATGTCAAAAGCGGAATAGAAGGAACAACAGTCGGGGACCGTTCCTTTTTGACCAATCAAGGAACCCCGAAAAATGTGAATGGGCACCGACTGTTGATCCTTCTGTACTGCTTTTGTATTTATGCTTTATCTTACTTGTGTATCAATTATAAAACTATTTCAATGGCGTTGTTATTCAGTAGTACTGAATAACATTCTAAACTACTGGGTTTACATTTTTTTTTTCTTTTTATTTTTTTTTTTCTTTTTACGCCGTCGGTTTTTTTTTTTTTTTTAATTTTTTTATTACGTTTTCATGTTTCATTGTTATTATTATTATTATTATTATTACTTATTGTTTTTATTTTTTATTTTGAAACACTTATTTAATGCACTAAATTAATAATTACGTGAATGAGATATTTCCCCCCCCCCCCCGGTGAATCGTTTTCAAACAAATAATCTCCACTGGCAAAAATGTTCCTTCTTTACTCAGATAGAATGAATTTATAAAAACCCAATATCCTAAACTTTTAAGGATGAACACGTCGAACATTATTTTCCTTTCTCGTTGGCGGAAAGCCAAAGCAATGTTTCTCTAATGATTCTTTTCTACCGAATCTTTTGAAACCTCACTACGTAAAGTCACTTTTCAGAAAAGACTAGAAAAATTGTTGAGTACACAATAGTTGAGAATTTTTCCCATTATTTTTGTACTCTATGGGATTTTTCGAAACTATAAGGTCAAAGAGATATTTTTATATGTGTTAAGCTCATGTAATGGACTTTTATTCTGCCTTAAATGAAGTTTATTATCACCTCCCAGGCTTATTTGCGGCACACCAATTTAAGGTTGCCTGATAAAAAATACTTTCTGTAAAGAATGAAAGTTAGTTGGGACATTTTACTTTTTTTTTTTTTGGCAGACACGGCATACCTTCTATAATACTTTTGAACGTAAATCGCAAAAAAAGGGGTAAATGTAACTAAAAAATACATTCACAGTATATTTGTATGTTTAACCAAAGAACGAAAATGGAAGGAAATCGAGAGATTTAACATAGAGTTTATATGAAAGGTTTGAATGCAAATAAGCTCTTTGAATGCATTGTTAGTGTGTGGTAAAAACAAAAAGCTTGCGCAATCGTACACATATTGCTCATATGTGATAATTTTTGTGAACTAAGTTCAAAAGTCCAATGCAAGTCACAAGTTTTACATTTTTTGAGTTGAGTTTACACACTCCTTCTTAAAATTCATGTGTTACTACAGTACGGACGTCAGAATTTTTTATAAACAGCTTTAACAATGTGTCAATGCATGTGATTTCCTACATTTGTATTGATACGTATAATTTCTATATTAATACACTTTTGCAGTAAGTATATCTAAACTGAATTAGCAAGTACTTAAAATATGTTAAAATTAAAGGACTCTGTAATGTATACCAAGCAGTTTAATAGCTCTCCAGAAGGAACAACACTAGGGTAGACCGGAGCACATTTACGAGGATGTTTTTCAATGAATTTTCTAAATTTTATGTTTTAACTTAGAAAATTTTAGACAATGCGGTTTTATAAAGCAGTTAATGGAGTTAAAGTTGGTATATTCAGTTGTTGCTCAGTTTGTGTTTTTAACCGTTAAAAAAAATATTTTTGAGTTCAAGTTGGTTGCGTAAACGTGTCCCGGACACGGGGCACGTTTACGCCTATTTATTTTGACACCTAACGTGTTCTGTTAGTGTTTTGAACATAATGTCTTACCATCGTTAAAATAAAGCAAATTTATTACATTCTGAATAATGTATGAAGTTAAAGCTGAAAGGGCATGAAGACAACACTACATGAGTGTAAGCTATAAGATACGAAATTGTAACTCAATTAAAAATTAAATGGTGATTTTCAAAACTAAATGGCCTTAAAATACTAAAAAATATTGAGACAGTTCGGAGCGAAAAAAAAGTCAGGGCACGTTTAGAAATAAGACACGGCAAGAACATGCGTAAAGGTGCTCAGACGTCAACGCGTCAACTTTTCCCGTCGACGACAAGTTTGGATTTATTTTTAACGTGAAAAAAAAATTTAATATTATTTCAGTTCATACAAGTACGATTCTCAAAAAGTATCAAATTCTGCTATTTTTTATATATTTGTTCATTTTGAACTAAGTATTATTTATTCACAATAAGCTTCAAAACGTTCAACACAAAACTTACTCAACTTGGTAGAAAACATATTATTATTTCTGCATGCTAGACCGAAGCTCGACTGATGCTCAAAAACTTGTGAGAATATGTGCTAAAGAGCAGCATCAATTTGTTATGACTATTGGCTCTCCAGTAATAATTCGTTTTGAAAAAAGGGCACTGCGTAAACGTGCCCCATGCGTAAACGTGCCCCGGTCTACCCTACTGGTTCTGTCCTCCTTGTGCTAACATGTGTCTCTATAAACTCTCAGACTTTTACATGTAAAACCAGTTTTATATATCAGCTACGATTTTGTTAAGCACCTATTTATGAACACCATTCAATACTTTATGTACTTAAGTAAATATTCTTACAACGGGTAACCATGTCGTATAGTGATAATGTTAAAACAAAATAGTTCGCATTGAAAAAGTAAAGAAAGTAAGGATTTCATTTGAATATATATCGTACGCCTTTTCGCCTTGTTAAAGGCAAATAACGATAACTCTGCAGGAAGGATAAATAATATTTCATAGCAAACAAAAAATATATCATTGGAAGAAGAATTCATTAAAAATTCCCCAAAGGTTGAAGGAATCTCTTCCGTTTATTTTGTGAATGTTATCTCAGGATAAACGGAAATTATTTCTGAATTCTTATTCAGAGGGAAAATTATTTGTGATTCAGAAGACTATTTAATAAGTTTTATTTTTCTCATCCCTTGCTAGAAGCAAAGAGTTTGAAAACTCATGGTGCTCCAATGTCTTTCTATTTGTTTTCGGACATTAAATTACTCAATCTGTTTAAAATTGAGAGTTATTTTAAGTTTGAAAGAGTAATATACTATACATAGAAATAAATAATATATCGTACAAAATTAGAAAGCATTACAGCGTAACAAAATCGTCTACGTATGCAATTCAATCACGTGATGTAGGTAAAACTATCCAAAGATTAAGAGGAGAGATAAGAGAATGCATTTCAAACAAATTTAATTTTAATATATAGTTTGGCTCTCATTGGTGATCGGAATCCCTGACGTTTTGGATCCTACAACGTAAAGTGTACATTGAATCCTGAACCTGAGTTGGATTGGGGCTGGTTGTGATTTTTTTTTTTTTTTTTTTTTTTTTTTAACAAACATTTTTTTTTTATAACTGCTTGTTTTAACATATATAGACTCGTTTAAATTAGTAGTTATTCTGATTTTTAAGTTAAAAATAACATTACGTATCTGCCTATTAGAAAGCACATGAACAAAGAAATTTGGAGAAAAGAGCTGTATAACTTTTAACCCCATACACGGAGTTGGTTGTTACAGTACCGGGAACAAGTTGTGTTTGCTAAAAAACGAACTGGCTTTTTTTTAGAACAATCCCAGTTACTTTGCTCAGTTTAGATTAAAAAAAGAAAAAATGTTTTTTTTTAAATCTAAATTGACGTACGTCTTTTCTATACATATACATTTCTTGTTTTTTGAAAACTGAAAAAAATAATACTAAATTCTCTCTTAAGTTTAATATATTTGTGAATAAGAAAGTATGCATTAGTAGTTGTATTAGATTACTAATAGAGCAAAATAATGACAAATACTTTTATAAGCGATATTTTTATGCCAAAGTTACAAATTGAAAGTCGCAAAATTTAATATATACCTCATATATAAACTGTCAGATGAAAGATCTGAATTAGTATTTTCGTGCACATTCTTTCGCATTTAGTAAATGTCGAGAGCCATTTCATTGTGTAGATAAGTGATGGTATTTTTTTATTCGATATTTTCGGTCACTGACACAACCAGAATTTCACCCCTGCTTGATTTATAGCAGTCCCTATGTATGGGAGAATGTTGTACCTTGGGACACTTTTCATATTTTAATTCTTAAAGTCAATTATTTGAATCAAATTTAAAATCGAAAAGTCACATTAAAATACCCCGATACATTTCGATTCAATATATTTGTTTTAATTAAGACAGTTTGAAAATAAAATATTGCCAGCCATTTAAAGTAAGAGTTCAAAGCTGTCCCAAGGTACAACATCGTATTGTACCTTGGGACACATCCTGTTGTGCTATGTGGAAGTTCTCATATTTCATGAAACAGCCATATACTTGAACCAATTTGGTACCAAAAAACTTTTTTTTTTACATGATACTGAATTAAACTACGAATAATGAATTATGGATAATGAATAATGAATTATTATTTTAACATTAAATGTGTTTAAAGGACTACATAGGATTAAAACATTGTTCCATGTTCCTAAACATAGCTTAATTATTAAGAAACATGTATATGTTGTTACTTGGAGCGTGTCCTAAGGTACAATATGTTTGGCGTCCCAAGGTACAATCACCACGTAGTTTAAGAAAAACCAAAATGGTGGTCAATCTAAATGCACTATCATTAATTTCTCATAACCAAAATATTTCAAGTACTTCTCTTTTTTAACAAAATAAAATTCGGTTGATTAGTTTTACAAAACCAAAGACAGAAAATGAAATAAAAATGAAAAAAGAAAGAAAATTAATTTGAATTTTGTCATCTTGAATTCAAATTATGTTTTTCGCAATCACGAGTGTGTGTATGTAGGCGTGTGTGCTTGTGTGTGGGGGTATGTGTGTTTGTGTGTAAGGGGTATATGTATGTGTGTAGGCATGTGTATTTGTGTCTGTGTGCAGGCATGAGTGTGTGGGTAGTTGTGTGTATGAGTGTTTGTGTGTGTGGAGGCGGGGTATGTGTATGTGCGTGTAGGCATATGTGTTTGTGTCTGTGTGCAGGCATGAATGTGTGGGTAGTTGTGTGTATGTGTTTGTGTATGTGTGTGTATGTGTTTGTGTGTGTATGTGGTTGTGTGTGTGTGTGTGTGTGTGTGTAGTTGTGTATGTATGCGCGTGTGTGTAAGACATGGATGCAATCTGGAGACGGCTTTCGCTCTAGGAGCAGCATCGTGAGGAGTCGGTCGACGGTGATGGTGCGGAGGGTGGCGGTGGGAAAATAAAATGATAGGAATTCAAAACAGTCAAGTGAGAACAATAAGCAATCGTGATTGCTCAAAAAATATTTACTTTGGGGTCATAAAATTTTCTTTCATTCATAAAATCGTATATTTCACTCATTTGATGCTGATTTTTGCTACAGCACGATTTAGTGGTGAAGGTTACTATTAGAGACTACAAAAACCTGGCTGCCAAAAAAGATTCTTAGAAATTAGCAGTGTCCCAAAGTGCAACACTCTCCCCTACACGATCGAAAATTTCAATCGCGCAACCACCCCTGTGAGCAAGGGTATTCCTGCTTAATGCTAGAGCTAAACGACACTGGTTAAAAATCTGCTCTAAAACTGGAAATATTTTTTTAACCAAATAATAGATTCCCGAATAAATATATTATTAAATAACTGTATATTAGCTCAATATGCTTTTACCTTATGCCATATCTAAATAACTGAAAAAACATTCATTCATTTGTTAATAAGACCCTCATGTATCAATTATTACAAGTGCTTGTCGTAAAAGTTATAAAGTTACGTTTATGAATATCCTTTTGCATTACACAATATTTGAAACTTCTTAGCACAGTTTCACTGCTTTGAAATTCCATAAACGAACAGTCGAACAATCTATTAAAAAACAGTGGTTCTTTACTAAGCACATTGAAGCCAGTAAAAGTAAACGAAACAAAAAGTGACTCTTAGTAAAAAATAAATAAATATCTATCTAGTTTTCCGATTAAAAAAAATAACAATAACATTCCGCATTGCATTTTTTTCTATAAATTAACAAGTTTTAAAACAATTTTTGCGTTCATTCTCGCCGCCCATGTTTATCGCGCCAGACATATAAATGGGTACCACGGGTTGAGAATTGCTGTTCTGATTAGGGTCTGGTGGGGGAAAGTGGTCAATGGGGTAAAGTGGTCATTCGTCAAATAAATGGCTATAGCTTGGAAATAAATGTTCGAATGAATGTGAAAATTTTATTATAGAGTAGGGCAGTTAAAAACTACATTTTGAATACAAAATTTTACAACTGGCAAAATTTTATTTGGTGAAAAAAAATATTTTATGTCAATATGAAAAGTTTGTAAATCTAAACACCTCTTTTAACTTCCTTGGGAAATTTTGTTTGTTAGAATTATGAACATATTGACTGCATAGAAAGCTTCCTACATGTCTCAAGAACTCTTACTCATTAGCAGTTAGCTGAATCTATTTTAGATAATTTTTTAGAACAGTTTAAGTAAGATGGGGTAAAGTGGTCATAATATTAGGCTTAACAAATATTGTTCTTCTAATGTTACTTAATCGTTAAGTATAATGAAGATATAAATTAAATATTAATTTCACTTAATATGTATTGTTTTTACAGTAAACGGGGTTAAATATACGAGTATATGCGTATGCATACGCATTATACTAGTGTAGGCACGTATATTCACATAAATGCACCAATAAATACGTCAATAAATACGTATATCGATATCTGCAAGTATTTTAAATCTATACAGATATACATTCGACTATACACGTATGTACTCGCTTATACTCGTATATATATATATATATATATAAGCACTTATATACTCAGGTAGACACGTATATACGTGTACGTACTCGAGTAGACACTTCCATACAAGCATATGAAATACAAGTATACAGGGTGAGTTTAAACTTTTGGGCAAATTATTAAAAGGTGTTAGAGGGGAGGATAAGAAGTAAGAATCACACTTTAGGAACATATGGTCACAAACACAACGCTGACGTGCTACATGCACGCAAATCCAGAAACTGATGGATGCAAAACAGGTCACAAATTTATTACACAAAGAGAATTTTAAACAACATTTTTGGTCTCAAGAAAGTTTTAAAGTGATTGATGAAATTTGCGGCCTGCAGCTGTTACACATGCGTCGCAATCACAAACCACTCTCTGTTGCAATAACGATACTTTTGAAAAACTTTCATCAGTCACTGTGCCTTTTTTGCGATGCTTGTATTAGAGCTACTACAGGCCGTAACTTTTAGCAACTGGTCTAAATTTTTCTTAAAAATTAAATGTTGGGTAAAATCATTTTTTGTGTAAAAAGTTTGTGATTTGTTTTGCATCCATAAGTTTCTGACTTTGCGTGCATGTAGCGCGTCAGCTAACGTAAGTTTCTTATAATTCTTTGCTTCTTATACTCCCCTCTCACACCCCTTAGAATTTTGTCCAAGAGCTTGGATTCACTCTGTAGGCACACATGTATGTAAGCTTATATACTCGTGTATACATACATGTACTGGTGTATACACTTAAATGTAAGTATATACGTCTATACAGGCATATAACCGTGTTTACACGTATACATACGTATATACTCGTGCTTCACAATATATATATGTGTGTGTGTGTGTGTGTGTGTGAGTAGACACGTACGCCCTCACACGCACTGGATGTATCCACGAATTAACTCGTGTATACCCGTATATGTATGTACACTTATATATGCGTGTATACGTCTACTGTATGCGTGTATATGACTGCTGTACTCGTATATACTCGAGATACATGTGCATACACACATATGATGTTTGTTTACACACGTATATACCCGTACATGCACGTGACACGTATATACTCGTGTAGACACGTATACATTCCTGTACGTAATCACGTATACATGCTTATATACTCGTATATACACGTATATATACTTCAGTAGGCACGTGCATGCATGTATCTGATGCATACATGTATCTACTCATATATAAACGTGTTTACTAATGTTTACACGACACGTATATACTCGTGTATACATACATATGCTTGTGCATATACTTGTAACTATAAAAATAACCGAAATATGCAAATATTAGGGTTGTTTATAATGGTTTTGCATCTATTTTTAACTATGACCACTTTACCCCATGCTATGACCACTTTCCCCCACCCCATGGGGTAAAGTGGTCATAAATACAAAGAGAAAAGAAAGTGTTATAAAACTACTTAAATCAATATTTATTTTCCTAAAACTCAATGTACCTTGTTCTTTAACAATGCAATGTAAAATAAAAACAAAAAAAGTTTAAGTGTTTAAAGAATTTATTGTATTTATTATTCACCAAAGTTGAAAACCTGCGATTTTATGACCACTTTACCCCACCAGACCCTATAATATAAATCAAATACGAAAGCAAAGTTTTTGTCAAAAATGAATTAATTCCGATCAAACTAAAGTTATTACAAAATCAAAGATAACTTCTAATCAAAGTTTTAAACCTCAGAAGTTAATTGGTAAAACAGTTGTCCTAAAAGTGATATTAGTTTTTAGTTCAAAAAATCATAAAATACGTAAAATCAGAATTTGATTGGAAAAAAAAGTTAATCATAGCAGCTTCAATATTTTTCTACTATATTTATGCTAACTATCTTAATGATCTCAACTAATTAGTTTTAAACATTACAAAATGTTTTAAGACATAACTATTAAGTAGTGAAATAATTACTATATTTTAAATCATTTTAACTAGAACTTGACAAAATATGGTTTCTATGTACGCAGTTGCAGTAGAAAAGCTTCAATAAAAGCTCTAGACCTGAAATCTATGAACGTGATTTAGAAGAACATGTTACTAAAAGTAACTTGAAGAAATGTGTCTTCTAACTAAGAGCAAAGTTTAATTGCAGCATATATCAAATTAACTCCTTTTAACTTCACAAAAATATTTTCCTTCCAGCTATTGAATTTCCTTCTTACGGAATTTCCTCGTCTTTGGTGACGTTAATTTTGGAAGCTACACCATTAACTACACCTAGAAGTTTCTTGGCTAGTGCATAGAAGAGCATAAGCAATTATATTTCAAAGAAAGTACTAAATAATACTTCAAACGTGCTTTCTTAATTACATTTCTTTTTACTGCTGCAATATTCATTCGTTAACAATATAGGTTTGTTAAATATAATTGTAAAAGTGGGGTATATTGACGCTTTTAAAATGCGTATTTGTTTGCTAAATTGAATTAGCTGTATCTTTTAGTATAAAAGTGAAGTAACTCACTTTTCCGAAGCTAAATATCTAATGACAAATAGTAACTGAACACTTGAATATTTTTTCTAAGGAAAAATATTCAAAATGGGAAAGGCATAGTAAAATCATTTACAAAAATGTAAATTACTTTTGCAATGAACGGCGCAATTGACAGTATTAGTATATAATGGTGCTTAGCTGTCTTATCTACGTTGAAATACTTTTTCAATTTATTGTGGACGTTAAAAATGGGATTTTTTTTCTGTATCCTTTTTCACAGCACTTGCAAATTTTGACCGCTGAAGCTTATTTTTAAATAGTAATTGAAAATCTAACTTACTTGACTTCAATAGCAATCATAAACCAGATAGTTCAATTGTTCGCCGCATCAATAAAATTTGTTATCTGATGACGATTACCTTTTTTTTTTTAATGAAAGTTAAGACATTGTTCTGATATTCAGATTTTAGTAAAATACTTATGCTTCTTTTGAATAAAATTATAATCCAACTTTACGTCTCAATCGGGAAACCTAAGCATTTTTTGGTTTGAGCTAAATTTTGTGGCACATTTGAGGAAGTGAGAAGCAAAGGGATGTAAGTGGGAAAATTAAAAATTTGAAGATAACCAGAGCAAATGGTAGGTGAACCCCTTCTCTGTCTTGGTGCAAGAGATAGTACTAGTAGCCCTGGTAGGTGCTGCTGTATAGCATGATTTAGAAAAAAATAAAAGAAAGCCTACCTAGGACGTAGTCTTTATACGCGTTTTTCTCAAAACTTGAAAATGTCCACCTACATCCCTTTGCTTCTCACTGCCTCATTTGTGTCTGCAGAGGTAATTTCTCATCAGCTTAAAATTTTGAATTTCCAAAATAAAAAAAATAGTTTTTCCGATCCACCTAGTACAGTTATAGCGAAATCTATTCATAACATTTGCAAGCTGATGTCGATTTATTTTGAATGAAAGCCTCGTTTTGATGCTAAGATTTTAGTAAAAGAAGTATAATTTGGATTTCAAAAGGAATAAAAGTAAGAATTTGCTTTGAAAATATTAAATAAATTCAAAAATACACTACAAAGTTATTGTAAAATATATAAAACGACTGCAAGATAAAGTACTAAGTATCGAACACTTACTACTGTTTCATGTGTTTTATACTAGAGGAGCAAATTTAACCTTGAAGTGGTGTTTTGCTATTGGGCTTTAAAAATAATTTATTGATCAATTTAAAATTTGTTTCGTCTGAAGTTTTACCCTTCTATGTTCTTTCAGAGTGACACTATAGAGATTACATTTTTAAGAGGTGAATATTTAATTTAGTCCAAGAAATCTTTACAAATAATGAAGCTGAAAGTATCTCTGTCTGAATATCTGGATCTCTCTCTGTCTGGATCTCTGTCTGTCAGGATCTCTCTTACTCGCATAGCGCCTAGACTGTTCGGCCGATTTTCATGAAATTTGGCACAGAATTAGTTTATAGCATAGGGGTGTGCACTTCGAAGCGATTTTTTGAAAATTCAATTTTGTTCTTTTTCTATTCCAATATTAAGAACATTTTACCAGGCAAATTATCATAACGTGGACGAGTAAATTACCAGATTATCCTAACGTGGAACCATAACATGGGCGAGCAATTTAGCACAGCAAAATGGCGAGAAGTTCATCATCCATTATTTGTAAATATACAGGCGAACCAAATGACATTTTAATTTTCTACTACGGGCAAAACCGTGCGGGTACCGCTAGTAACAAATACAACATAATCATTTAGTTGAAAAAAAAAAACTTGTTTTAAATACCGGATACTTGCTCGAAACAATATGTACTCTATCTCTAAAATCTGATAAAAATCTAAATCAGATGATAAATTCAGTAATTTATCACGTGATTTTTGCTGTCAAAAATCATTGTTATAAACTTTATGGGTCTCGAACTATTCATGCTACTATCTTATAAGGAAATCAGCTTTAAAATGATAGTTTTTTAAGTGAAGTATTAAGGTTTTAAATATTCCCAGAGCTGGATAATAATATTTAGCAGCTTTGCATATCTTGAGAATTTCTGCTTTCGTTTATACGCATCTGCAAAACTTCTCACCTGGCGCACTCAAGAAGAAAAATAATTCTATCGGTTCCTCAGCTTGAGCAAGAAATATCGAACTAGTGGTTCTACAGAGGTTTTCGTCTTGTTAATCACGTACTTAGAGAAAGAGAAAACGTATATTATCCATTCAACTTCGATTGGCAAAATGTTATCAAAGAATAAAATGCTTAACAAATTATTTTCAAGAACTGATTTTTTAAACAAATGAGAATTTAATCTTAGCTCTAGAGAAGACTTGATTTTTTGTAGACAAGAAAAATAAATAAATGGATGAATCGTTTTTGATGAAAAGATCTGTGAAAGAAAAGCAAATGAAAAGATCTGTTTAGTTAAGTGTAACTTCTATGTGAATTGCTTTGCTTGTCTAATAAATCTTGCAGTTCATACTACTTTATTTGGTTCAAAAAAAAAGGTAGTGTTAATCCTCAATACAAATAGTTTGGTTGATAAATGCATTACATTTTTCTTACATATTAGTTTACATGTACATAAATCCCGAATGAATCACTAATGAAAACAAATGTAAGCTCTAATTTAATTAGTTAGTATTAATTATAGACTGATATATGAAATTTTTGAGCAGGAGGATAATTTTCCGAGGGATTACAGACCAGCAGGGCTAATTTTATATCTTAATAAGTTCGGAAGCCCTTCAGTCCATAGAACTGATTTTAATGCGTAAATAGTCTGAATTTCGTCCAAAATGAGAAAAATCACATAAAATTGAAAAGAAGTGGACGAGCTGGGCTCCCGTGCAGTTTAAGATCGGTAGACCAGCAGAGAATACCAAAATCTCAGCTACCCTTTCAACTGTTGAAGCATTCTACGACGCCTTTAATAGTACTCCTAATCTCCACTGCAAAGATTTCCAACCTACTGGCCTCAGGTCCTATCCGGCCCGCGAACAGATTATGTCCGGCCGGCGGGAAGCTTACAAACTGAACTTCCACCTTGCGCTAATAAAAAAAAATCGTGGGTGCATGGGAGGAGGGGCCAGCTCTGACTAGAATATTTTAACTGAAATATTGTTGGATTGTTGGGACGACTCCCCTCCAAAACGTACAAAGTGTTCATCATTTCATCTCAGTCACAAACAAATGCTCGGTAGATGTCACTGTTGTGTGTCAAGACGACATAAAATTTACCTTGTCAAGGGCAATAGCTCATACCAAAACCAAACGGCAACAATCATTCTTATTTTTGAAGATAAGTTTAGTTTCTTTCATAGTTTACTTATTAAAAAAATATGTGTCTCACTGTTCCTACTTACTGATGGAACGTAGATGAAATTGCATTTTGTTTTTATTATTATTTTTTTCGTTTGTGTAAATTAGTACTTTTTTCGATATCCACTTTTATAATACCATTTACAGTGACAAATACTGTACATTTGAAAGAAATTGATTTATGTGTCGTTTAATAACAAAAAATGTAATTAAATTTTCGAGTCTCACTGCACCCACTCTTCCCCTAATACCTTTTGTAGCCTTATGCTGATACATCCTCAGCAAAGCACCTGTACCTTAAAAAAGAAATATTTTTGCTTCTGTCCTAATCATATATTCACATTTTCTGAAGTAACTTCCTATAAAAATTTGCAGAAAATGTCGTATTTATAAGTATATGCAGCGCTATTAGTAAAAGAAAAACGTACTAGCAAAAATATTTCTTAATATGAATACTTTTTGCTGTTACGTAAAGTTTCTATCATTATGCTCTAGGATAATTAGTAATTTAAAGTTTAAAGGCACGCAAAGATCATGTTTGCATTCCATTTACGTGAAATATTCATCTAAACTGGTTTAACTATTGACTTTCGTAATTGCCATTTTAATTATGGGCTTTCATGCTTTCCCACAAACAAATGACTAAAATGCTAGGAACAAATATTTATATGGGTTTGACTTACATCCAATATGTTTAATTTATAAACCTTTTCAAATAAACTTAAATTTAATTAATCGAAGTACATGCATTGGAGCGAAGAGAAACCAAATTAAATAATTGCTCTCAACAACTTTTGCGATTTAATTAGGGTAAGTAGTTTTTTCTCCACAAATTTCGAATTTTCCTGATATTCATTCAGTAAAACAGGTAATCAAGTAATTACAGAACGTTTTTCTAAAGGCATGTTGGTTCTTTTCAAAATCCTTACCTTTTTAGTTTGCTTTATTTGATTTTACAGTGCGCCATCGTTTTTTAATGATTGTCTTAATAAGTGTTCTGGAAGAAAAATAAATTACTTCTCCGAGCATAGATTATGCATCAATGGAAATTAAATTTAATAGCAGGAATTTGAAAATACAGTAAAAAAAATGTTTTAATATCAATAAAAATCAATTTTTTTTTTTTAACTTTTAAAGCAAGTTCAAACGTGCATAATGGTCGTGCATGAAGTTCAGACCAGGAAACTTCGACCGTAGGGGTCGTCTATCACATAAGAAATATTTAAAGAGAAAGTTCTGATGTGTTTCACTTAAAAATATAACATAGATGAAAAAAACGAAAGAGGAGAGAGATTGATATTTACATGCCATTAATTGAGAGTCTCAAATAGAATAGTTAATTTTTTCTGCCAGAAATTAAAAGATTTTTTGTTTTAGTAAATACATTTTGAATGCCAAAATGCAGAATGAAGCTGTTCAATTTTTTTCCTTTATAACGTTAGTATTGTGCAAACCAAGTGAAAGATAGTGAAAAATTGGTGGGGGGGGGAGAATGGGGAATGTTGGGACATTCAGAGGGATGGAACACCAAGAATTATGCTTAAAATATACATTGCTTCAATTTTCAGACTTTTCCACTGTATAGAATAATGATAGCACCATACTTGTAGCATTAAATCATTTTTAGCCGCTCTTTTTTTCATGAATTTATATCGGAAAAAGGAATTCACATCACCAAAATAAATAACTGCATTTTTCAAGGTAAATTTTCAGTCTCAATCGGTGATGTAAACATTATTGCTATTTTGATGTATTCATCTACTATAACTTTTAGAAAGTAGCAGTTTATTTAGGCCCTGAAAAACGCATGCATTTAATAATCAACCATTTTATTGAAATATTATGTAAGGGGAGGAATGGGACGGGATGGGTTGGCAGCAGTTCTAACAGACCCACAAGGGCGATTTTCCTCCATCTGTCTTTATAGAGCCCCAGAGATTACACACATGGTAGATGTGATTGATCTTAATAATACATAACTATACAATTAAAATTTTAAAAACAATAATTACACTTAAAATCATTTTTGCATTATTGTAGTAGGAGTAAAGATGTCAACCTAACCATTAATTAAGCAGAAAATGCACAATTTTTAGAACGGTGGAAGAAATTCTAATTTGAGAAGAAATTAACAAATCAAGACGTTAATGAACAAAACAAGAAACTCTACTCGCTCACTCAACTCTTACACCCCCGCCTTCGAAACCCACATGAGCGCAATTAGTCCACTGGTACAATCTCCATTCACTTTACATTGTTATAATAAGTACATCAAAGCGTTTGTAACCCGTACTTTGTTTATATTTAACAGTAATGTGTCAGTACGAAATTTTTTCTGAGATATAAAACCCTTCTCATATACTGCTGATATACACGAAACAAACTGCTAAAGATTACGTAGTACAAAAAAATTGTTTTGTTTTATAATACTTTTAAGCTTCATACAGGGTGTATGATGCGCACAGGGGATATTATGTGTTCAAAAGGATTGTTAGCTTAAGCTTTAAACAAAAGGCATAGTCCATGTCAATTCAGGCAAAAAAAAAAGAAGAAACTTATCTTCATAATCTCAGAAGTTTTTGAATTTAACATACAATAAAGTATAGAAAAAAGTAAATTACGGATATATTTTCTTTTCTCCCGAAAAAAACAAATTAATTTTAAAAAAAAAATAAATAAAACCTGGCCCAAGATACAGCCCACATGAGAGCAATCTGGGGCCATTTATCAATCTCATGCTTTTACTAAACGGTCACTGTAACTGTAAAAACTCACTGGTGATTATTATACGAACAACATCATTATATAAAATTCTCTAATTAACTCACATTTTGGATTTTATGGGTATAAAATTAAGGTACTTCATGAATTTAAATGGAACTTGAAAAAATTACAATTTTAAACCAAAGGCCGATTTCTTTCAAAAACAGCTCAACCAAAACTATTATCATCTGCAAATACTTGGACAATAACTTTAGTTTAAAAAAGAAAGCAAAAATGTAGTCTTGTACCCAATGATATTCAAACGAAAATATAATCTTTAAGAGAAATTAATTGGACAAAGCGGGAAATTCTGAATGTCTCTCCCGTAAAATTTTAAAAAGTAGATCGAGCGGGTTTCGAAACTAAACGCCTCAAGTAAGGAATTTTTTCCTTTCATTTTAAAACATTTCCTATGAGCACCAACGTAACTCAACTTAACCCAACCAACTCCAACTTAACCCAACACTAACGACAATTATATGTTGCAAGTAAGACACAAAGTTTTAAAACATGCTTAACTTTTGAATGAAATTATTAGGAGCCTGAAATGTAAAATAAAGTATCTATATACGATTGTTTAAGTAGCATTCTTTTCAGAAAAAAAACCCCTATCTTTTTAAATTAGAAAAACTACTTATTGTATAAGAGATGAAGTCTTTGAGATGAACTATCGATTTGCTCCTTTCTGATTCCAACCTTTTTCAGGTGAAGTTTAGAAAGGACTTACCCCTTTGGTACAAATTGAAATAATCTAAGTTGGCCAGCGTAATTGAATTTGACTTCGGATTAGAATGTCCTTCTGGAAAAGTGTCTAAAAAGAAAAAAGTTAAATTAGCATAATTGGAATTCTTTTCCTCTCGCGGTAACAAAAGAAGCAATAGCGTGAAAAACGTAAGCATTTGCAACTGAATTCCAGCAAAATTCATTTCTGATTGGCTGCGAATGGGAATTTTTGAAAAACGTAAGTGTATTTTTAAAAGCATTCACTTTTTTTTTTTTTTTCCTTTTTAACTTTTAATGACTACAAATTGTTTTAAAAATTGTTGTGCAACTTGAAAACTTCCAACTTTACTACAGTATATTTTTTACTTCTTAAAGTAAAACGAAAACAAACGCCTTATTAAATTAGTGTAAAAGAGTGCAAAGTCGATGTGTTTGAAATATAAATGGGTGTTGTTGTTTTTTTAATATTTTTATTATTTTTTATTGAGAAATCACTAATTGCAAATTGTTTTCTCTTGACCGTTGAGTGATGTCCGTCCATTAATTTTATTTTTCTATACTTTCAATGCAGGATTCAGACATCCATGTGCTTCGGAATCGAACTATATATAAATGATCCGCTTCTCGTCTTTACACAACCCTTTTTACGCGAAAACAGTATCACACATAACATCCAGCTTCACGCCACTGGCATTTATTTGAATTTTGACGTCTTGAATTCTAATGATGATTGTTATAACACAGATTTATAGAAATAAGAAACCCAATGATTAGGGTTCTATCGCAATGCGTGATCACGGAAAACTTAACTGGAGAGAGAGAAAACTCAAGCCCCCCCCCCCCCCTCTCTCAAAATTCAAACAAATTTCCTTTTTTTTACCATCGATGTATTAAGGTATTTCCTACCATCTTTCCTTTCCATGTTTTAGAATTGAACAGAAAAGTATTATCAAAAGCCTGTAATATACGTATGAAGTCTGGTAACGACAAAAATTACAGTATTTTTTCAGTGACTGTGGCTGACTCTATATTAAAAATGTTTCCGATATCTGTATCTTAAATCAGTAGACTTCAGGGAAGAAAAAATAATAAAATTTTGTTTTCGGTTTAAAGTGAGATAAAAGTAATACCGTAGAATACTAAAAACCTAACCTAATGTGGACCGAAAAGTGGCCGAGTTTGTGAACATTCCGGATTTTTGGGAATTTGAGGAAAACAGGTTTTTTCTTAGGAGTTTTTCGTCATGGCCAAGGTGTACTGTAAAAAAAGAAAATGTGTAACCTTACTCCATAAAATCGGTGGCAGCTTTGCTGCATCCACTACTTTGGAGTAGCTTAACTGATTTAACTGGTGTAAAGTTACACATCGCTTGTGGAAGGTGACTCAATGGCAATGTAACTATAGCGTAATGTCTCACTCATTTCTGAGTAAGGTTACACCAGAATTTTCTGTATGCTTACAGAGAAATTGCTTGAAAGCAAAAATTAAGCTTTCATCAGACTTTCTTAAACGATTTATCAAGTTCGTGATTTTTAACAACCAATATACGCAAATTATTTTAATATACAGTATTTATTTATTTTATTATACAAACAAGACATTTTTATTGCACTAAAAGAGGGAATGACCTGAGTAGGGCTCGAACTCACAACTCAAATCTTACAGACGAGACGGGTCGCAGAGCAAGAGCGTTTTACCGCACGGCTACCAAGGCCGGTTTTCATTTCGCTCATAAGAGTTTAGCTGTTCTGCTGGGCCGATTCTGACCTTTCACATGCGCTTTAAATTCTTCTAGAACCATAGTGCATGGTTTCTCCAACAATTTGAGTTTTTAAAACAATGATGCTACACACTTCAGAATTTGTGTAACGTTACACTCATTAATACTGGTGACCTTTTTTTTTTCTTTTTCTTTTTGTGTGTGTAGTCGAGTTTTCTGAACTTTTCCATGTTATTCAGTAGAACTAGAAGAAGTAAGCATTCATACTTTATACCAACAACTTGTTGTTGATTTTCTGTTCCCGAGAATATCTTGCAGTAATGCTGGTCAGACCTTGCTTAAAATTTAAAATGAAATGTTTACAACACATCATATTTATTTATCCATTTATAAGTTCGATTTTCCTCATACGTAAAATCTTTAATATTTTTATTCATCGTGCCCTTTGTTTATCTGCACTTACCAACCAAGACCAGAAATAGTTTCCATTTTTCAAAGAGAAAATTTGGAAACTCTTGTGTTATTTTAACTTTTTAATCCTTGGCAAGTTTTAAGGTAGCTATATCTTTTAATTTAAAAAATATCGCACTTCTTCATGCCTTTGATCTGAATTTCACGTATACATGATATGTTATAATTACATAATTATGCATTACTGCATCTTTTACATATTAGAATAAATATTATTAAATTCCTTATTTTCTTCCGCTTCGAAAGGTTTAGGAAATTTTTTTATGGGGCATCAAGGATAAAAGAAAAAAAAAAGTTATTTCTTAAATAGAAAGACTTGATTGATTTGACATCTCTGAGCTACTGAAACCTTGATATCTTATCTACTCACGTTCAAAAAGTTTCTTAAAGGTTTAAACTTTTAAGTTTTTTTTTTTCGTTTAAATATGGCAGGAAACGCCGATGAAAAAAATTACGAAAGACGTTTTCGAGCTGTTACCACGTTAAAGTTTATATACTTTTGATTCTTTTTTGTGATAAAAACAAATTCAAAAAACAGTTTATGTAGAAAAATCCTAAATTTATGAAATTTAGTTACTAATTAAACTAGAAATAATATTTGTATATCTGTAACTCGCATTGAACGTAGATACTTAAATTTTAGACTTTGAATGGACATGGATAATTTTTATTTATTTATTTTGTCCTTAATATTTGTACTACGTTTGTTAGTAAATTTTTCTAGAGTTCAATGAAAAATTGATCATACAGTCGAACTCGCTCATAATGAGCCCTGATTTAACGAGAGCCCGGATTTAGCGAGGAAACCTGAGACACTCGGTTGGTACAATGTTAAATCTATGGGAGAAGATAAACTCGCTTTTAAAGAGAAAACCTCGCTTAAAACGAGCAAAATTTCTGTGATTCATAAAATTTCTTTTGAGTTCCCGCTAAATTTATCCTTTGCGTTCGCTTTTTTTTTTTTTTTTTTTTTTTTTTAAATTTCGAAGTCAACCGAAATTTAGTGATGAATCATACATTTCGGGACGATAGCTATGTTTTTAATTTGTGGTGTAAAGAAGCATTTAAAAATTATATACGTGTGTTTATGTGTATTCCTCAAAATCAATGACACAAAAAACAGACAGTTCAAAGTAAATTAACCAATTTCTTTGGTACTGCAGAGATTAAAAAGAAAAAAAAAAGCGACTATGATGAATTTTGAGATTTTTTTCCGCGAACTCGTTTTTAACGAGCACTCGGTTATAATGAGTAAATTTCGTGGTCTCTTTGCGCTCGTTATATGCGAGTTCGACTATATATATTTTTTCTCATAGGCATTTTTTGGTGCTAACGCCATTTCGTTAAATATTCATCAAATTTTCATATGTAAGGCATCATTTTAACTATGTTTTTCATCGCTTTCGGCGGAAAAAAAAACTGAAAAAAATCACTGTTTTGGTTTTTTGAACAAAAAAAAGGCTTTCTCTGTTTTTTATTCAGCATTTCTTCAATGCGCAGCACCCCAAGAGTAAGGCCGTGAGGCTCAGGTAATAAATTTTTGTCTTGGGGGGGGGGTAAGGTGGGTTTTGTCGTTTTTGAACGACTTTTGTTCCTTATGATTGATCTTGCTCCAACTTTCTGACAATATATAATCTAACATCATGGCAGGGGGGGGGGAGTTCTGAACCACAGTTGTACCGTTGCATTAAATTTAGAAAATAGAACTTTTTTTTTTTTTTTTTTTTGCATGGTACATCGCAGAATCATGAATAGTATTTCATGAGAGTTTTTTTTATTATTTATTCATTTATTTATTTATTTATTTATTTATTTTTTTACCTCCTTAATACTTCCTAAAACTAGAAGCGTAATGCATTATTTTATTTTATTTTTCACCGCCATCGGCAAAAAAAATATAAAAACAACTCACATTGTGACTTGTTTTTTAAAACATACCATAAAAAAGCGGATTTTTGAATCGTCGCTGTCAAGCTCGAACGCTTCGCACCGGTCAGTAGTTATCTGTTAAAATATTAAAAAATCGAATTTTTATCTAATGTTTTTAATTGTGTTTAGTCTGTGTTGGCACAAAAATATTTTAAGAATTAAAGAAATTTTGGTGTAGAATAGAAATCTTAAAGCCAATTGAACATAATAGCATTTTAAAAGTCTTCAGAACTTGGATTGAAATAGAAATGAAACATATTTTGCAAAAAGTTACACTGGATGGCTTCTGCGTTAAAACATTATTAATAGCGATATTAACCTCTAAAATAGCTTCTTTTTATCCTCAATAATGTAAGGGCACATTTTTCTTTTCAATTTCATCAATTTCAATTTATTTCAGTCAAGGATTTTTTTTTTTTTTTTTTGTTATTAAAATTCATTTCACATATAAGTCAAAAGAAAATAAATTACAAATGCATCAGTATATTTTACACTCTCTATTCGCAACTCCTAGATTGAATAAATAGGAGAACAGTCTATAACAATATCCTGACTAGCTCCTGCCACCCAGAAAGGAACCATATTAAGGGCTAGTTTCTAGCGTGAGACAATAAAATTAATTTAAAAAAAGGAAAAATTAATTTGAATTTTGACATCTTGAATTCAAATTATGTTTTTCGCAATCACGAGTGTGTGTATGTAGGCGTGTGTGTTTGTGTGTGGGGGTATGTGTTTGTGTGTAGGGGTTTTGTGTATGTGTGTGTAGGCATGTGTGTTTGTGTCTGTGTGCAGGCATGAATGTGTGGGTAGTTGTGTGTATGTTTTTGTGTGTGTGGGTGTCTGTATGTATGCGTGTGTGTATGTGTTTGTGTATGTGTGTGTAGGTGTATGTGTGTGTAGGTGTTTGTGTGTGTGTATGTGTTTGTGTGTGTATATGTGTTTGTGTGTGTGTGTATAGTTGTGTATGTATGCGCGTGTGGCAGGACATGGATGCAACCTGGAGATGGCTTTCGCTATAGGAGCAGCATCGTGAGGAGCCCGTCGACGGTGACGGTGCTGAGGGTGGCGGTGGGAAAAATCAAAGGAACGTCAAAAATAGTCAAATGAAAGCAATAAGCAAATCATGATTGCTCAAAAAACAACGAATCATTCAAAGAGTACAAAATACAAATAATGGAAAAAATATGTCAAAATTTATAACATAATCAAGGTACACTTAACAAATGTGCTATTTTATCCTATGTAATTTTCAGTATCGCTGACAATAATATTTTTTAGCCTTTTCTTAAACAAATTCCTACTATTTATGATATTTAAACAGTTAAGTAGGGAGTTCCATAGTCTTGGTTCATAAGAGTTAATGCCATTAAGTAACAGATTTTTTTACACTAATGGGTGAAATATCTTCACGGTTTCTAGCGGGGTATACAAGAACCATTTCACAAATTGTTACTATTTCCAAATTAAAACCATTTATTATTGAAACCATGCATTAAAATAACAACATTATGTTTTTTAACTTGAACAACGGTCTTTAAAAAGCTCTATCGTTGTTACCAACTATATAATATCTTTTAATTATTTTGTGAAATCTATTTCATAAAATATTAATTCCATTTCAATTATTTTTAGTTATTTGATCCCAAGCAAGCAAGGATATAATTAATAACTGAATAGATTAAAGAAAAATTTAAAAAATACAAAATATCTGCAGGAAGGAAATTAGACACAAAATTAATTAAACCAAAATTACGAGAAAACTTTTTCGAAACAAATACAGTGTTTTGCTCACAATATGTGAAATTAAAATATGAAACTCCCATCATTATATTTAAAATATTTTTCAGAAAGATACTAAAAAAGTTAATTAATTCATAAGAATTAAACATGCTGCGTTGTAAAAAAATAAATTTTAATAAAAATAAAATTTTCTTTGAAAACGTTCAGTGTTCTGTTAAAAACTAAACTGAAAATTGGTTCTAAAAGTTCTAACTATACAGTAAACCACAAATTTTTGCACTTGTTTATTAAAGATGTAAAGTACAAATTTCAGAATCACGATTCTTTAGCAAAACTGTATGAATAATAACATGACTAGTTCTACATTTCTCAAGGATATAAAATAATCTCGTGTGTTTTTTCAAAATGTACACACTATTATTAAAAATAGAGTGCAATAAAGGGGAAAACTATATCCGAATACAAAAGTTTCATTTTCCAGATAAGCTTCTAGAAAACTAGACAAGAATTCCAAATAACGAGCTACAATTGCAACTGTGGCTAATATTTTCTGTTATGTATGCAAAGATACTGTATTTAATCAGATAGTATTGTTAGACCTTTGTTTGGGTGTTAGTGAAGATTATTGTTGTATTTGAATATCATTTGTAAAAATAATTTATTAAATTTGAATTGCAGTTAAACTATGTCACCCCCCCCCCCCCCTACATATTATTTCAAACTCGTCACTTCTGTTTTACCTAAAATTTTGATATCATATGTTTTGAATTAGGGTGCAGTGGGGTAGTTCAAAATTTTCGATTTTCTGTTTATTACTGCATTGTATGTAGAATCCTAGTCCACATTGAGCCATGCAAAAACATCTGTAATTATTTACTAGTGTTAAAAGAGCGTGCCTCCTATCCTTTTCAAGACCAATGTTTTCCCTATCTCCTGTAAAGGAGCAATTATGTGACTTACGTTAGTCTGGCTCTGAGGTACAGATTTGTAGCACTGAACTGTAAAATTATCATCGGATTTGCCAGCGAGGATTTTTACAACAAGATTAAAAACAAAAAATACTTTCTAAAAAGATCCTAGCCAATGCAAAACACATGTAAATATTTCTCAAATTTTTATTATTCATTCAAAGTTTTTCTTCTTACTAAAGTAACTTTAAAATATTAACGGAAATAATTAAATGTATCTCTCATTGCGTCATGTAAGGTGGGGGGTAATAAGGCCTACCTAAGGGAGATTTGAAATAAAATAAAAACTATGTATCCGAATCAGCAAATTGTAATACTAATTAAACATACAGATCAATTACTACAAGAAACTAACAAAAAAAATCCCTAGTTTTGCAGAAAACAAGCATGAAATAAAACTTTTTTAAAACCTTGTCATTAAGTCTTATTATATTATGGTAGGATAATAAGTCCTAAAAACTTTAACACTCTTAAATAATCAAAATAAGCTTCTAACATTGATAATGCAGATCAATAATAATATGTTTGCATGAATCATGCTTAAAGTCATCAAAATGACTAAAAGCTTCTTTGTTTGACGACCGTCAGGATACCGAGAATTATCTTTGTCATAGACTGTCACACCGACGCTTTCCTTATGATACCACTTGCCGAATTTTAGATATAGTCACATGTCATTCGTCTTATCCTTTCATAAGTGTGTGACAGTGCCAAAAAGCATCGTTTTCTTTAGTATCATTTCCTTCGTTGAAGGTTTACGTCTTTTTTATTTTCTTCTCTTTTTTGATAATTAATGGCTTTTCTTCTAACATTTGGTGTTTTTTTTTTTTTTTCATAATTTTCTCTGGTGTAGGCATAAGCTCTTGAAATGCTGAACTTTTTGATGAAACGAGCCGCACATTGTCTTTTTCATCGTCCAAACTAGAACCGTAAACCATGTGGTAGAACTTTTCAGAAGGTGTGCTTGGGGTTCTAGTATAAAACTAAACCAATTAGTAAATAACCGGAACTACTTATAAACATCCATAATATATTGAGATTGTTTTAAAATAAGATGTAAAACTGACAAACATTGTTGCAAAATCAAAGGAGTATAATATGACCTACGATCAAATTTGGTAAGCCTTATTAGCCGCTGACATCGTGTACAAAAAAGTACACAAAAGTACAATAATTGGTTTATAAATATAATTCAGACATCAAAGATCGATAGAAGCATTGACAACAGAAAACTGGAGTGCAAAACTATATCTAAAAGTATAATATTACAAAAAAAATTTAACATTCAGTCGGACGATTTTTTATTATTCGTGTTGAACAACCGCTCCGCGCAAACGAATCGCTTCGCACTGATCGCAACAAGTGAGCAACATAACGCGACCAGTATGAAGTGTCATCTATGAGTGTTAGCTACGTACGAGTGCAGCCTTGAGTGGCTGCGAACATTTCAAATTGTATTTTTGTTGTTTAGACATTATTAGACGACAAGCTTTAATACCAGCACCTACGTTATTATTTATTGCTCCTGGTTTAGGCTTATAATTATATCCATTTATTCATAGCATTGAGCATAAACTACTCTCTGAAACACTCTAAAAACCAACCAGGGGTGTGTACCCTTTTAATACTCGCTACGCTGGCTGGAGAAAGGGAGGGGAAGTATTCCGTTGTCCTGGTTGAACATTTCAGAAATCTGGCAAGTCTAGGGAAACGTGTACTCATTTGAAAAGTGCGAAAATATGATGACTAGCTGTTCCATTAGTGTTTGTCTTGTAAGCACTAAACGTACTAAGAACGGATCTTAGATGGCAATACTGTTCCTTCTGGTGAAAACACTATCGATTTTTGTTTTTTCAGTTTTGTGTTTTGCCATTATAAAAAATGAGTAAAGCTGTTTTTGGTTCGCTGCTGGTTTGCAATTTTGAATTTTACTTGAGTTTTTTTGTGTCAAAATCACTTTAAGATAAGTAGTTTAGGTATCAAACACTTTAAATTTCTGTGTGTACATAATTTGGGATGCACAACTACCGTGCACATTTTCATGTGTTTGGAGCAATTATGTAATTTTGTAGAGTGTATATATGAGGCAGTGAGAAGTAAAGGGATGTAAGAGGAGTTTTGAGTAAAACGCGTTTAAAGTTGCGGCGCTTGGTAGGCTTTTATTGAATTTTTTTTCTAAATAAAGCTGTATAGCTGCACCTACAAATTCTATTAGCACTATCTCTTGTCCCAAGGTGGAGGAGAAGTTCACCTACCATTTGTAATAGTTATCTCCAAATTTTTAACTTTGGCACTTACATACCTTTGCTTATCACTACCTTATATGTTATTCAATGTTCTTGTAGTTCCTATACGAGTGAGAACAAACACAAATATAAAATTAGGTTCTAGTTTGATTTGCTACCAAAAATTCAGTTATAGGGGAGGAGTGGGTACAGTAAGACAGAGAGAAGAGTGAGACAACTGTGAGAGTCGACATACTGTGAGCAATATAACAGAAAAAAAGTTGTTCTGAAGTGTCATGTAAGAAAGAAACTATGTCATCACAGTTTGAACCCATCAAAGTAAAATATATCCATTGTGTGTTGAACTGTTTCACAGCTGTTAAATTAACTTTACAGACTGTTTTTATTAGTTTCACATTAGCCTATTAACTAATGCTGATTTTAGCCGTATAAAGGTGTGTTTTTTTTTCGTCTGAGCTTTAGGTTTTTATTTTGAAATAAGGAAACATTGAGACACCATTCATTCGTTGCTTACTACTCCCATGACACATTTGTATTAAAAGTGGAGAAATTATACATTGAACATTTTTTTAAATACAACTAGACTGAGGATGAAAATAATAAAAAATAAGTTTTTAAGCCCTGTACCAATAAAATAAGGATGCTTAAATGGAATTATGACTCTTAATAATAATATAACAAAACTATTATAACAAATAATATAACAAAACTATTTCTATTTCGTACTTATTCCTTTTGAATCACTTTTTTATCCTTTTATTGCAATATGCTAAATGTAATAATATTTATCAGCATTTAAAACTTTCACCATTTCTAGAAAAAAGAAAGTCAGATGAGCTATTTTGCAGATTTTCTGAAACAGATAGGGGAGAAGCTACTGTACAAGCGAAAGACAAAAACTGCGGTGGGCGCATTCCATCCTCATCAAATGCTACATCACAGGATAAAACTTTAAAGTCGATTCACCAATCTAGAATCATCTAACTCATTCTGTCTCAGACCCAAACAAATATGTGGTAGAGGTCACTACTGTGTGTCAAGACGACATGAAATTGACCTTGCTTAAGGCAATACCGAAACCAAGCGGCAATAATCATTCTTTTTTTTCCAGGTAAATTTAGGAACTTTCAAATTTTGCTAATGCAAAAAACGTGTTTCTCACTGTTCTCACTTACTGTGAGAACAGTGAGACAAAACTGTATTTCGTTTATATTTTTTTACGCGTTTGTGTGAATTCGTAGTTTTTTTTCTAGAGCCACTTTTATAATACCTTATAAAGGACACATATTGTTCCGTTTCAAAGAATTTGATATCTATGTTTTTTTTTAAATAAAAAATATCATTGAATTTTCATGTCTCCCGTTACCCACTCTTCCCCTAGTTGGAAAAATAGCAGATTTTCATGTGCGAACTCTTGTTCAATATGTAAAGATACATGGAGAACACACATTTATTTACTCTCAGTGTGTTAGTATCAGTGAAACTAATCGTGAGGACATAATAACCAAACACCCAATCGTTTGAAAAAAAATCTATCTTTAGATTTCCAGTTTAATTTCTTTCCTAGGCAGGCGTTTATTTTCTTTAGATCGTATTAAATATACTTGTATTGATTTTTTAGTTGAATTTGGAGAACAATATTTTATATTATATACCTATCAAGCTTTATAATATGTTGCATTCATTTCTAATAAAATACTAACTAGAGAATCGCCCGTCAAGGTATGATGGGTAAAAATTGCTTAAATATTTGAACGAAGTCATTGCCTGTTTCGTAATACCTTGATGTTTCAAATTTTAACCCTAACTCCAGTGAATGAACCCTAAACTCCAGTAGATAGCGTTCATTGTTGACCACTGTTTCGTTTATTCATTCCCCTAAAATGACAGCCTTACCAGTAAAACTGTTAATATACCGGATCCAGTTCAGCCTCGTCAAAATAAAGCATTTCCCAGCATGTCAAACATTATCAAAAAATATTATCCAATTATCATTCCGTGGAGCAAGTTTCATTGTTGATGACGTCAGAAGCGTTACTCGATCATTTGCCATTATATATATGAGGATTGTAGTCTTACCAGTGAAACAGTTAAGTTACCGGAACGAGATCAGTCTTGTAAGAATAAAGCATTTTCCTGCATGTGAAACATTACCAAAAAATATTATCAAATTATCAAACTGAACCGAGTGTCATTGTTGATGACGTCAGTAGTGTTACTCGATCATTCGCTATTACAAATTTTTTTTTATTACTAAAAATATTATCAAATTATCATGCCGTGTCCCGAGTTTCATTGTTCATGACGTCAGGAGCGTTACTCGATCATTCGCTATTATGCACCACGACCGTAAGTTGTAGGGAAGACTACTGCCATCCTTGCTCAATCGTTATTCCACTTATTTGTCACTCTATTAGAGCTAATGAGGCTCTTGAGTTAGAGAGTTGCTTCTCAACAAGTTTGTCGTTGTTGCTGCCGTGTGCCAGCTAGGCTGGCAATTTGGGGTTCGCTGCTTCACTTTTCCAAGCGTAATTTGGTGTGAAGTCCGACTTCCAAAGTACACACGTGCCATAAAGACCCGTTTATAGGGTAGGCAACCATTCACAGCACATTAACACGAAGAATGGACAAGAACAGGAACCAGAGAGTACATCCATACCCGAGCATCGATTCAAACTCGGGACCTCCCCATCGCCATAAGAGTTTTCTAACTACTAGACAAGACGGGCTCACCATCATTTCACGGCATTAATAAGGGTAAATACTAAAATGCAACTGCCTTCGCGTTAAACAAAATAAAAAAACAAATTGAATCTATTTCGTATTTCAATTTTTACCTTTATGAAAAAAAAATTACTTTTCAATAATTCAGGAAAATGAAAATAATTTTGCCTGGAAATTCCAAGTGTCAATCAGTAATTAATAACGTAAACAAATGAACCAAGACTTTTATTTAAGGAGTAATATTTGAAAAGAATGTTAACCTTTTTGCACTGTTTCATTTACTTTTCATCACATCGATGTTTCTTTTATAATCGACTAAACAACTCAACTTCAAATTATTTCGAGCTGTGTACCTTACAAGCTGCGTGAAGTTTTATCTCTAGCTTGTTTGTTTTGACCATC
Organism: Uloborus diversus; assembly: GCF_026930045.1. Taxonomy (NCBI): domain Eukaryota; kingdom Metazoa; phylum Arthropoda; class Arachnida; order Araneae; family Uloboridae; genus Uloborus; species Uloborus diversus. The sequence continues at coordinate 65,677,756 of NC_072740.1, forward strand.
GTGCTCATTTTGAATTGTGCCGATTGAAGCTTTGTTGGTGTTTAGTTCTGAATACCTAAGTTTACGATTCACTATAGTTTTGAATTTCTTTGAACTGTTTTTGAACAATATAAACTTGAAGAATTCCTATACTTAAGCAACTCGGAAAACGGAAATGTCATCTTAATTTATATTTTCGCGAAGGAATCAGTGTTAAAAATGGACTGGTGATGAGCAGTGCACGTGTTTAGGTAAGATTACACTTTTTTCTTATTTTCTTAAAACTTTTTTTATAAGGTAAACCATTTATTTGTTCTTTGTTCACTATTACATGTTTAGAAGAATAGTTTTGGGGGAAATTATTTCCCATTTCTTATAGTATCAAATTGTTGCGTAATATTTTATTTGATGTGGTTTGCATTTTCATTGTGACGCTACTCGGATATTCTTGGGTGACATTTGAATGATGGTACTTTTTTACAAATACATGTGCCATTCCGGCGTTACGTGTGTGACTTTTTGACGCCATTTCTTTGCAAATAACAATAAAAACCAACATGATATTTTAAAAATATTTCGTAATAGTTTCTATTGGAAAAACAGAAGATATGTAAGAGCTTTTAAGTGGCAGTTTTTTTTTTTTTTTTTTTTTTGCATAGGTTAATTCTAATTTCTTTTATAAAGTTTTAATGCAGCGTTACGTGTGTGACTCAGAATATCTGAAAATAAGATATACCTCATATTATTTGTAATTTCCTGTGAAGTTTTAAAAGATAAATGGACATTATTTTTTATGAATATGTCTAAGTGTAGTACTAAGTATTCCACAAGAAAAAAAATATTTTGAAACTCGTACAATAGCAATAAAAAATATTTATTAGCGTTAAATGTGTGACCGCGTGCAGCAGTTGGGTGGGACTTCCTAATGAATATCCTCAGTTTACGTCGGATCTTGGCCAAATTGCGCAAATAGGTTCTTAACTGCTCAGGAACTCGTATGGTTTTTTTTTGTCCCCCTAGGGGAAGGGCCTTTGACCCCCACGAGGGTTTTCCTTATTCAAATTCAGTTTACATCGGATCTTTGCCAAATTTTGGCACAAAGGTACTTTGATGCTCAAGAATTCACATAGGGGTATTTTCGCCCCCCCCCCTCTAATAGGAGATTGACCCCCCCCCCCCCTTAGGAGGGTTTTGCCAGAAAAGGTTTACGCCTACTAAAGGGATGTTTACGCCTACTAGTAACAAAAAATAACATTTTTTGTATTAAAAAAAAAGCCGAACTTAAATTTAAATTGAGGCATAAAATTGCTCTTTTCTACACATTCACGGGAAATTTTACACTATTTTTTTCTTATATTTAAGCCTGATTGTTCAATTCTTCACTTGACCTAACTTTTATTTTCGAGGCAGACCGTGGCATGCCGGGCAAACGCAGCTAGTCAATACTTAAATGGGAAGGATTAATTCCCAAAATAAACAATGAAGATTAAATTAATTTCTATTTGTATAAGAATTAAATAGTAAATGTAAGGCTTATAAACTATCACGATTTTCTAACTTTAACTTATGTAGTTTAAAACTATTTGGAATGTTTTAAATCTTTTGAAGAATTTATTCCCTTCATTTCTTCTCAAAAACCAAAAATTATGAGAAAATATTTATAAAATTTAAGATAAATAGAACATTGTACTTAAAGTAAAATGAATATTTAGTTTAAATTGCTCTTTGGGTATGAAATAACTAATTCTTACTCGTTCTATTATGAAAACCTGCAAGAAGCGATGACAGCAATTTCTTAATTTATGGAGTAAACAAGCATTTAAAAACTATATGTGAGTACATGTGTATTCCGCAAAAACAATGACACGAGAAAGAACATTCAGATAGTTCAAAGCAAATTAACCAACCTCTTTGAAACTAAAGATTGAAAAGAAGGGGGGGGGGGAGCAACTATGCTGAATTTTTAGGATTTCTTTTACAAACTCGTTTTTTACGAGTACTTTATAACGAGAAAATATCGCGATCCCCTTGCGCTCGTTATAAGCGAGTTCGACTAGTTTTAATCAAGACCAGGATCCAAATAACCTCTGTTTTATGCGTTATTCCCTCGACCCTACTACGTGAGGAAACGATAAAATCATTAAAATTTCAATCTTAGGGAACTAATGTCATGTACCCCCCCCCCCCCTTGGTGACTTTTTCCTGTTGGCGCCAAGAAAGCGTCGCCAAGAAAACGACGTATGATGGATGACGTATGTCATATCGCTCTTAGCGATGCTTTTTTAGCGCCAACAACAGTAAAAATTCAGATTAAAAAAATTATCAAAGCACTTCAGAACACAATATATATTTTGTGCAGAACATCGGATGTCGCCAAATGGGGGGGGGAGGGTTATATCACATCTGTATCAATTCTAGTAGTTACGCCTAACTGATGTTGTCGTGTGCCAGCGATGCTGGTAATTTAGGGTTCGCTGCTTCACTTTTCCAACTGTACCGTAATTTGGTGTGACGTCCGACTTCCACAGTACACACATGCCATAAGGACCCGTTTATAGGGTAGGCAACCATTCACAGAACAATAACACATTCACAAAGAAAGGACAAGAGAGAAAGTACGTCAATGCCCGAGCCGGTATTCGAACCCGGACCTTCCTGTCACAGTCCGACTTTACTGACCACTAGACAAGGCAGGCGGCACGCCTAACTGATACTTCAGTTTATTCACTTTCAAATATTCCAAAGCATGGAAGTAACATACGATTTTTTACGGTTTTCATTCATCATTTTAGTTTAACTTTAAAAAAATGAGAGGGAATGACAGGGGCAGAGAAACCTCCTCTGGTTTTACACTTTCAAATAGATTCCTAAAACGCACACTGTAAATTACTGAACTTTTTCTTGGAAAAAAGATTTTCATTGCGATTCTGGGAATGTTATTGGCTGTTGTGAGGAAATGAAGCAACCCGTTGGAGACTAACTTAAAAATAATTGTGATAGCTAATTTTTAATGAAAGTTTAATTTTAAAATTTTATTTAATATTTTAAAATAAAAAATCCAAATGTGAACTTATTGTTCGTTTTCTTTGATATGATTTTGCTTATTTATTACTAACATTGGAGATAGGTAGCGGAATTGTATTTTGGTACTTTAGATTTACTTGAAATATCTCAAAAATAAAATATAGAAATTCTACTTTAATTATCTTGTCACATGCTAACCTGAAAAGTATTAAACCCTTATAAATATTTAGGAGTCCTAAAAAGTTAAAACGAAAACATGAAAATTACTTTCTCTGAGAATGACCCTCATACCCCCTCCCCCGGATACACTTTGCTTCAATCTCTGCTACACCATTTTTTTCTGGCCATGAGATCTTTTGTTCGAAATACCTCTGTTTGATAGTTTTTCCGTACATACTTTTTTAACTACAAACAATTTCAAAGAAACTCTTAACAGCTCAAACAATGAATAGGATAATTTGAGATTATGTAAGATAATATGTTCAAAAATAAAGATATTTAAAAACTGTTTCCGTCTCTAAAAATACTTAACGTATATACTTTCTTTGTTGACGTCAAGTTTCGGAACATTTTGAATGATGAACGAACGAAAGTGTACAGAAAATCCGTAAAAGTCTTTCTGAAATAAAAAGAGGCGTGATTGATTTGACGTTTTGAAGCTACTGATGCCTTTATAGATCATCCCTAATTTTCACTGTCTCGAGCTGTAAACCTTATATGTCATTCTCAATTTTTTTCTGCTTCAGATCTGCTAAAATTATCTTTTGAATATTTATTATTACTTTGGTCCTATTTTGGCTCATTTTTTACGTAAACAAAACAGAATATGAAACTTACATATAAAGTCAAGCAATAAAGAAATAAAGCCAGATTTACATTTTCAGGATCATATGCAGCGTGTTTCAGAATGTCATTTAGAAACTTCCCATGCTGGTTTGTCATGTTGAGCAAAATTTGCGTTGGAACATTCGCTGTTACGGAGGAACATTGACGTAACTGCAAAATTAATTGAAAATGAGTTGTTATCGTCACTGGGTCCAAACGTGGTCACTCCATTCGGAGGAACACACTGACTGATTTGTTTTCAACTTTTAGCCACCAGGGCAGCAACTCAACTATGTTTCATTGTATGAGGTTGTTTCATGCATATTTGGTTTTGATGTAAAATTACTTTTTTCAGTTGCGTCAATGTTCCACCGGAACAGTGATATGAGGCAGGGGGAAGCAAAGCGGTGTAAGTGCCGAAATAAAGAATTAGGAGATAACCAGTACTAAAAGCAGGTGAACCACTTTTATGCCTTGGGGTACTTGTATTCCTGCTATGCAGCATGATGTAGAAAATCTTTTCAATGAAAGCCTACCTAGGACCGGACTTTTAAACGTGTTTTACTCAAGGCAGGACTAGCGGAATATGCAACTGCTGATTTAGACGTAATAATGTGTTTCACTTTCGCTGAAAATCTTTGTTCTTAAGAAGGCATAAACACTTCGAATTAAATAGAATTTAGAAACAGTAGTTGAGTGACATTAAAATCATCTTCATATTCCCTCAACATCTCGTGAAAACATTAATTTGTTGTCTTGCTCAAAGGGGTATAAAAACAACTGAATTAAAGTTACCTACTTGTAGCTGTACATATATAATATGTGTGCAATTTTTTACATTGACTTTGCAACCGCCCCCCCCCCCCCGCCTGGAAGAATGTGATGATAAACCTGAACACATATCCTTTCACTATTCACAGAAAATAAGTAACTGGCAATAGTGTAAACTCTCATCAACCCGGACTCTCATTAAACCGGATTTCGCTTAATCCGGTCACGATTTAGATGCAGAAAATGTATAAATCAAAGGCGGTTTATCACAATTAAGTTTTATGTAATGTACTTACTATTTTCTCTTATGCAGTTTTATATTTCCTCCTCTTGAATTCAAAACATAATTTTTTACTGTTAACAGTATGTTTAGGCACCTAGGCTAAATTTTTTGGTTATTCTGTTTAATCCATATTTTTTTTTAAATTCTGTCGACATGAATCCCCAATTAGTTTGGATAATTAAGGGTCCACTGTATTTACAACATGTAATGATAATTCAAAGTTTAAGACCGAGAACATGAATGCGCAAGTCCTGTTGATCAAGTCTGACACATGAGTCGGAAGCAAATTATTCTGTTTTGCTTTTAATGATTATTCAGATTGATGGTAAGACTGTGCAGATACAGTAGTTAAATAGCGGTTACTGCATGCAGGGGCCCAACCCGATAGGAGGTCACCATGAAGTCATAAATGATTTTTTTCGGAGGTCAACATGACCTCCCAAAATCGTTTCTTTTTCGGCAAATTTTGATGGATAATTCTGAAAGTTTAAAGACAGTGTTGCAAAATTGCAGTTTTTTTTTTTTTTTTAAATATTTTTAGCCTAATGTATTTTCTCATTAAATGTTGGCATGTATGTATGCATGAACGACTGCATACATGCTTTTTTTTTTCACATTCGGTAAAATTCAGAACTTTGTTCAACAAATTGAGAATTCCCCCCACAAATGGCGCTGGGCACCTTTGACTGCCTGTTAGTATATTTGATGTTCAAATAAATAAATAAAGAGAGTTTCAATTTAGCATGCTTCAAATTCATTTATAAGGTGGGATTATTTATTTAATCATTTCTGCGCAATTTGTACGATAAGTGAGCTATTTCAATATGTTTGTAAACTGTAATTACGCATTTAATTTTCAAATCAACTACCTCTGTAAGTACATGGGATCAGTTTATTCGTAATTTTCGTTTTTGACTGGTTTTTACTTCCTTTTACAAAAAAAGAAGTATTGTATTCGCGAAAAAATTTTCACTCAAAATTCGGTCTTAATTTCCATTTTGCTTACCCCCGAATTAATGTTGAGTTTTTTTTTTTTTAGTTTTTTTTCAACTCGATCACACGCGGATAAGTGCCTACGAACGTATAAACACCCGAAATATCCATTTTGACATTCCCTGAGGTTATTACGACTTTTCTCGTGACGTCCGTATGTACGTATGTATGTCGCAAAACTCAAGAACGGTATGTCCTAGAAAGTTGAAATTTGGTACGTAGACTTCAAGTGGGGTTTAGTTGTGCACCTCTCCTTTTGGTTGCATTCGGGTGTGTCTAAAAGGGACTTTTGCTCCTTTTGGGGGGGAAATCATTGTTAATTTCGATGTATACTCAAGTGATGTTATAACTTGGCGGACACTTGGCAATATATCGCCAGTCTTTTGATCGCCAAGTTTTGTCGACAACTTGGCGACAAATCCGACGATTTTTTTTCCTTTTTTTTTTCTTTTGAAAACTGGTTTCAATTTGGCTACTGGTAGTGATATTTAGAGAGTCGACTATTGCATCACACTGAAATTGCCACTATTGGGAAAATGACATTAAAATTGGAGTAAAAGGAAGTCATGTGATGCACGCATCAGCTCGTTTTATTTATTTTGAGATTATGGGTTTTCTTAGTTAACCCATTTCAAGCCGAGCATGGAAATTTTATAAAATGTGGTAATATTTTCTTAAAATTGGGTTTAAAATACATCTATTAAGACACAAAAAAAGTTTCTTGCATTAAAAATAATATTTAATTAAAAAAATAAAATGCTGCGTATACGCACCATTGGCCAAATCAATGAACAAATATTTCAGTTTAACAATATTATTCTTAGTCGAATTTTTACATTTTTGAATGAAAATTTTCGAAGCATTTTGGATGTAAATGGACTGTGCATTTGAGGCACAATTAAATCGTGTGGTTTTTGCGCACTTTTACATCGTCTGTGGGTTTTTTTTTTCTTGTTCATTTATGGTATATACGGTTCTATCAGTCCGTATTTCTTTCGGTCGAGCTGTGGATGATGGACGACCCTTGTTTGGATGTGTTATTTGTACCGTATTTTCACCAAATAGATTGTCCTTGAATTCAGCTTTTAATAAGGCAATCGCTATGTATGACCTAAAGTTTGTAAGTGGCATTTTTGTGTTATTAGCAATTCTATGTTGCTTCCATGAATTCACTATCACACTATAAATAATATTTGTAAATAATGGCCACCACCATTTTTTGCTTTGAATTCTGATCTGGTAATTTGTTATAGCATTGTCATGCAGGTCAACGCCTCCCATATACTTATTGTAGTCCAAAATAAAGTTCGGTTGTGAAATAGAAATTTCCCTTCGTTTGCTGCGGCTATACGTTTGGCATTTACAGTTGGCAAAACGGTATCATTATTGGTAACAATCGTTGCTACAGCATTGTTGTTCTATTTGGTAGCCAATGTCTTCGCATCCTTGTTGAATGCGAAATCATAGGAACCCCGAGGTTTTTTTTTTTTTTTTTTTTTCATATTTTTGGAGTCATCCAATACACTTTCAGCAATGCGATTTTTGCGAGCTGTTCCAAATGAAAAAAAAAACCTTTTCTTTCAAAATTTCGAATAAACTGTATGAAGAAAAACAGTAATCAAAATATAATTTGTGCATTTCAGGTTTTGTAACAACGTTAAGTAATTTCATAATAACACTTGTTCCTAATGGCCTTTTTTGTTGATTACTGCTAGTCTCAGCACCTCCATACGGAATGAATTGGAAAAGGTATCCGTCTAATGAGCACAAACACCAAAGTTTGAATCCAAACCTTACTGGCTTTCCTTTTATGAACATTTTTGATGAATACCTTCCAAAATAAGGCACAATCTCTTCGTCAATTGACAAATTTTGAGAAAAGATTCCAAATTGTAGATACTTTATTTTATATGCAGGAAAAATGGGTGTAATTTAGCAAAATAGTCTGTTTTATCAAGGCAAGAGTTATCGGATAAATGGATATTTTGTTTTATTTTTTAAATCTGATTCGACTCGTGCTTTTCCAAATTATTGGCAGTCCTTTATCCTCATCTAAAAACCAGTACATATCTACTTGGGAAAGAGAATGGTATCCAGAAAGAGATAGCATGCATAAAAATCTTTTCAAGTCGGTTGCGGAAAATTGGAAATCGTGACTACTATTGTCATAAGCATATATTTTTGAAAAACAAATTAGACAAATCTATTAGGACACATATTTAGACATATCCATTAGACAAGTTTAAATGAAATAACAACAATTTTCAAAAAAGAAAAGAAAAAAAAACGTACGATTCCTTGCATAAAAACTAGGTTTTCAATTTTTGCTTATTGTTCATGCATGCGGCCAATGGTGCGTTTACGCACCATTAAATTTGAATAACGATTTATAAGATTTTTTATGACTTTATTTTTATTTTAGCTATAGAATTTACAACTTTAACCCAATATAAGAATGTGTGATTAATCTCAAGTGAATTAATTATACAATTTCAAAAAGTTGAATTTGACAGTCGACATTTCAAGATAAAAAACATACTTCGAAATTTTCTCTAAAGAAAGTGCTTGCTCCAAATGAATTAGTTATTTTATACATGCATTCAAAACCTTTTAAAATAGCATAAAAATTAAATTTATAAAAAATATACGAAACAGCGTTAATTAAAAATTCTTTACTGAAATGGTGCGTATACGCACCTTTGGCCGTTATAGTCCCAGTTATAGTCCAATGATCACAGTTGCAGCTTATTATACTCTACAGTAAAGATTTCAATATAATTGTTGTGAAAGGTTCATGTGATAAAGTATGGTGATAGGAATCGATGTACTAATGGAATTTAATTAAAAATTACGACGTTTTAATCTGTTGTGTATTATATACGCAAAACTGAATTATGATTACAGCTAATTTTTCATTTATTGAATTTGAGTATTATTTCAAAACTAGAAAATCGCCGGTCGAGATATGACAGATGAAAATTGCTTCTACATTTGAACGAAGCAATCGCCTGTTCGAAGATATTTTAATAGTTGAAATTTTAACCATAACTCTAGTGGATTAACCCTAAACTCCAGTAGATAGCGTTCATTGTTGACCTCTTTTTCGTTTATTCATTCTTCTAAAATGACACAGCTTTACCAGTAAAGCAGTCAAGTTACCATATCAAGTTCAGCCTTGTGACAATGAAGCATTTTCCTTGCATTTTGAACATTACCAAAACATACTATCAAAGTATCATGCCGTGGCACGATTTTTATTCTTGATGACGTCAGGAGTGTTACTCGATCATGGGCTATTTTATATATAAGGATATGTATAGTCCAGTTCATAATGTTAATGAATATGAATGAAATTGCTTAAAATACATTTTTTAGTTATTATAGATTGTTCTGAACTTTTAGAAATAAGTATTGGAGCGTCAAAAAAGTTCTTGTAAAAACAAACTGGTGATTGAAATCGGCAGGTTACGACTTCAAAAGCAGAAAGCGAAAGCTCTATGGGCTGTAACTTGTGTTGTGGCACAGTTGAGCAACTGCTGATGCTGATACTATTACGGGATGGTAAATATGGGTCATGAGCCCTCCCCTCTAAATCATCGACACTATTATCCATCCTCATTGTGTTTAAACAGTTTATGAATAAAATGCAAGCGATTTCAGTATTTTTTTCGGTTCATGAATTATTTTTAAAAGTAAATATTTCAAATATTACTCATTTATTGCTTCTGTAATTGATTAGTAACTTTATGCTCTACGAAGTGACTTTTCCTCGCCATTTTGGTACTTTTATTGAAACCCAAGCAGTTTCAGAAATTTATTGTACTCAAAAATGTAGAGGGGGTCAATCTTTAGCATGACCGCTCCCCCCCCCCTACAATGTTAGTTTGTATCCACTCCTGGATACTACTACTAACTTTTAAGTATGAGTAATGCTTCTACTTTTACTCGTGAGTTGATCTTGTTGAATTAAAACATTACAACTCAAATGAAAAAAAAAAAAAAATCTAGTGCTCTCGGATGTTGTTCTTATTTGTTAAAGCATTTAGAATAACTGTGGAAAAAGACTTTTGTGAGAAGAAATTTAACTACCAAAAATCACCACGCTATAACTTCAGCTACGATATGCAAGGGTGTTATGCTTTGTAAATTGTATTGCTTCATGTTTGATCGAATAAACAATAGTGGCGTACCTAAAAAGGGTGTTCTTCGGGGCAGTAATTTGATGTCAACCTCCCCCCGTACAAAATGCGTTGTATGTACCGTTCATCTAATTTTCGCACTCCCCCCCCCCTTTTATTTAGTACAATGAAAGTTTAAGCAAACGAAAGATTCAACACCGGGGATGGGGAGGGAGCAAATGAAAAGAACACCTACTTGTTGCGTCCTTCTGCCCAGCAGGAATGCTGGCTACACATATGGTTGCGTGGTTCTCTTTTTGGTTGCAATCTGCTGCTCGTCTGCATGTAGGTTATATATTTTTGCTTGGTAGCTTGCGTAACTCCAAAACGGTTTATCGTGTAATGTCGGAATTTTTTATTTAGTACTCGTGTGATCCATAACTATGCAGCTACTTTTACTTTCTTATACAAAGTAAAGGAAAAATTGCAATAACTAAATTTCGGACTCAAATTTTAGCAGAAATTTTCTTTTTAATCACCCTTTTCTTCACGCCCGTAAAAAAAGAAACGTATGGGCAACCGATTGTTCGATCATCTACTAGTAATTTTACTTGTTTCATTGATGCGAATCTTTCTTAATTTTAAATTGTACTCCGCATAAGGCAAACTGAAGTAACGTCTTAAATTAGCGACATGTTTTCAAATTTTCGGCAAATTTCTCACCAAAATTGACATGCCGATTTCAGAGTTAATTTTTGATGCAGCCGATATTTGGCACAATTCCCATAGGAACATTATTAGCCTTTTTCGTTTAAGGTTGCAACAAACTAAATTGTGTATGAATTTAAAATGGTATTTTGAGTCACTCTAAGGCAGTTTTTTGTTGCATTTTTGTTTTTCCGAGCTCCATTAAATTTTTGATATGCGATTTCAGATTTCATACGCTAACGAAAGCATCAAAGAGATTTTTGTTTGGAATTTGACGCTACACTTATCTATCTTACCATACTTAACCCTTTTATTAAAATATCTTAAGCAAATGTTTCATTAAAAAATATATACTTATTCAGAAGAACAACTTCTAATGCGCGCGTTTATGAGGGAACACATCCAATTTTTATTCATTAAAACTATGCAACATTTAGTAGCTGTACAAGAAAGTAATGTCAAGTTCATATCGAATTTTGTTTCCCAATTAGACCATCAAACTAGAAGCTCCGTCCAGAACTAAACGAGCCGAATCAGTATTCTCTAATTTAGCTAATAAGACTACAAATTATGCCTAAAATACCTTTTTAACATTTTAAGCTGAGTTCCTACAGCAAAATATGCCTCACTCATCTGATGAAATAGATACGTAAAAACTAAATAAACGTATAATAAACATTAATAAAGTTATAAATGTATTTATACCTATACTTATTTATTTATATTTATTTATACTTTATACTTATTTATTTATACTTAAGTTTCAAAAGTATAAATAAATTTATAACTTTAATATAAAGTAGTAGCACTTTTTTAACAATGCAGCTAATATATTTTTTCCATTTAAAAAATCCTTGAACTTTCGAAAAGAAGAAAAATAAGTAAAAATAAACTCATTAAAATCTATTTCATTAAAAAAAAAACACTGTTAAGCTATTTTTTCCATGCAAAAATATAGCACCTCGGATTTTATTTTTCCCTCATTACCAAAAAAATACTTTGAAAAATAAATAAGAAATAATAAATGTTCATTAAAATGAATAATTTTCATTATCAAGAAAACAAAATCGTCTACACAGCTCTTTATGTCGAAACATAAAGGATTCTGATTTTCGCTTTATTTGCTCTTGCCAAAAATATAATACATAAGTAAAAATTTTAGAGTGAAAATTAAATAAAGCATATCAACATTAATTATTTCACAATAAAAACCAGAGATGTGGAGTCAGTCGGAATGTATCTCATTTTGGGGTTACGGAGTTGGAGTCGGGAGTAGAAGGTTTTAAACTCGGAGTCGGTCATTTTTCCCTCAAAGTCGGCAACTCCGTAACGCTTGAGGAGTCGGTAGTAATACATTTTATTTCGGAAAAGTTACGAAACGAGGTATGGTACGAGTGGGGGGGGGGGCACAGTGTGCCTCTTTTCGGGGATAGAGGAGATTAAGCTGCAGTGAAATGTGATCTGATTATAATTATATATTCTAAAAGTGAAATGAATGAAACCTTTTATATAGAAAATTTAAAAAATGCTTATTGCACTAGATTTACAAACCATTTCAAGCACCAAACGGAGCATTTTTGCTCTCTCCCAAGAATACTTACCTGACATTTTGAGGTTTGATCATCAAATTTCTTCACTTTTGACTTCTTTCATAGCGAAAAATGACCTTTTAACTATATTAAATATTGGATAACATTTTAGTGTTTTTGCTCAAAATTTTGAGGCCACGCTTCTTGCAGAAGATATTAATTGATTCTTTTTTTTTTTACATCTGTAATGTTCAAGGTGCAATACGGGATGCCTTAGTGAACACTAAGCCGCCTTAGACAAGTGGAATGAGCATTCGTATGCAGTAAAGTCGACGCGGCTTGTCTATGCTATTGAAATATGTGCGCGTCTATCTGAAATCTCATCTCCTCGAGAACCATTGGTTGTTGAATGTCAAACGAAGTATCCAAACATTCGACATTTTAAGAGGAACCTATCTAGCATGGCTTCATCTTTGCACGACTTTAATTTGCAGGCATATTAATTGAAACCATCAATTATCATTCTTTCGCTCTTAACATTCCTTCAGCCAATTCGGTGACAAAAGCTGGCGAGAAATAACCTTGCACACTGCCCCCCCCCCCCACTCGTACCATTGAATTCTTCATGGCAGCAAATTCAGATCTGCGAGCGAAAAGAGCATTATTTGAGTCCCCTAATTCATAAAATTGAAACATTCTAAAATTTCAGTCACACAGTTTAGTTTTTAAGATGCTTTCCATTGCTTATCAGTTACCTATAGATAACGCACTTCTTTCGTTTATGTTTTGTGAGAAATACTGTGCTTGTGTTGCTGTGAAATAAAATAAATATGCGCACACACATGATAATCATCGAGTTACTCCCCACTATTCCAAATATTTATGCCCTCCAGATGTTAGAAGTTTTGGTTTGAAAATAAACATATCATTGCAATTTGAAAAAAAGAGAAAGAAACCCTTACTTCCTTTGCCAAACATTTAAAGGCCTTATTTAAGATTTTCATGTAACTAGTCATTGTTTACCTCAACATTTAGAAATGTAAGTTAAACAACTACATTTTCCGAGATGTTACTTAACACTGATTACGAAATGAAGTCTAATTTTGCAACATTATAACCAGGGGTGTTCATCACCACCCTCACAAAATGTCGTCAGCTCCCTCTTTTTAAATGCTACGGAGCATCCTTCCAAGAATGTGACCTCCCAAAATAAAATGAAAACCATATGAAATTTACCTACTGTCTGAAAACTTCAATGAACACCCTTCTTGTGGGCCCTCCTGTCATAAGTTTTCAACGATTTCACTGGCTGCTGCGAAACGTTATATATTTTTTTCTTTGATTTTATAATATTTAATGGATACTGTCTAGTGTTTTTTATTTTGTGGAAAGATTTTGATAGCTGAGGAGTCTTCACAATTTTCCCACTGTTGGCATTTTTTAAAGTCAAGGACTAAGTTCTAATACATTTTAGTCTTGCTGATATTACCAAAATAAATTGAAATAACCTAGTTGGAGGATAATATTTAAAATTTAAATAAAAGCAAAGTTGAGTAGAAGAAAGCTAAGAAAAGCACAGCCGATCCATCCTTTTCTCGAATCTGCTTAGGATTAGTGATGGGCATAATAGAGTTCTCATAATAGAATCACTCGATTAATTCAAGAAGAATTTGAGAAGTAAACAATCACGAATTCTCGATTATTGTATCCCGAGTTCTCGATTATCGTATCTCGAGTTCTCGATTATCATACCTCGAGTTCTCGATTATCGTACCTCGAGTTCTCGATTACCGTACCTCGAGTTCTCGATTACCGTACCTCGAGTTCTTGATTATCGTATCTCGAGTTCTCGATGATCGTACCTCGAGTTCTAGATGATCGTTCCTCGAGTTCTCGATGATCTTACCTCGAGTTCTCAATTATCCCTTTCCAAGTTCTTGAGCGATGGATTGCTCGAGTTTTCGAGATGTCAATCACTCAAGCAGTGTATTTCTTGATCGATTGAACGACCAAATAACCTTTTACGTAAATGTCTTCTAGAGTGACATTGACAATATAAGTGTTTGTCATCGACAGATGATTTCACTGACAGTATCATCAAAAATCTGCGACTCAAGCAAACAAACTTGGAATTTTTAATACAGTAATTAATAGGCAAGTAATGGAAGGAAAAATTGAAAAATTCCGAAAATTCAGCCATTTAATGTAGTTTTACAGTTGTTTTCCTTAATTGTCAATAAGTTATCCGACTGATGATGCTCTCTCGCTGTCAAGTAGAAAATTCTTCAATAGTGAATTGGAACTTGGCATTGTTACATTTAATAACAAGTACAAGATGTACAGAAGATGACGACGCCGTAAAATTTGACGAATGCACCGATTTGTTAACTATCGAGATAACTGTTTTGAAGTTAACTTTTCTAAGGTGCGGGAAGCGTTCGATTACTGAGATTCTTTTCGATTTTATTCATTGTCGCTAATTTTCTTCCAAGTAATAAGCGTTAATGTAGTTCGGTCTATGTTTTATTGAAAGAACAAAACAAACATTTGCCCCAAGTTTGGTGGTCCCGCTAAAACCACCTCTTTATCTGCCTCATTTAAAACTGATATCGATTGTATTAGGAAGCACTATCTGCAAAAAGAAAGGTAATCCCGCCAAAAAGATAAATTACATAAATGAAGTCTCGCTTCAACAGTAAAAAGTTTTTAGATCTCATGTAAAATCAAGTCGGTTGTTTTAGTAAGTATCTCGGGAAGCACCAATTTAACATTTTTCCAATAAACTGTTTTCTATTAATGTAAGAGTGAAGGCTTTCACGGCCGGTGTCAATATTATGAAAGGATTCCGGGCTGTTGTGCCGTGGTCTGAGTGTATATTCTCCAAACGTTTCGGCTGCATCTGCGGCAGCTATCCTCAGTGGTTCCGAGTTCGTAACTTCCAGGGAAGAGACTTCTTGGCAACTGATGCAAGTGTCGAAGTGCTGTCAACATTTAAAGGGCATGGGTCCTCTTGGTTCTGGACTGGGATTGGCTGGTGAACGTCTGTCTTCATCGCTTCCTGATTGGAGCTTAGGCTCTCCTTTTCCTGCTCGGGGATTGGCTGCTGGGGATTCAGCTGAAGGTCCGTCCTTGTTTCTGATTGGCTGGAGGTTCTTGTTGTTTTGATCCTTTTCAGTATGGGATGCCAGAGCTTGTTTATCTTTATTCCTTCTTCTTTTTTGTTGAAATTATTTGGATGTTTGAATATCTTGATGGCTTCTCTGTTCAATCTCGCATAATAATGGCAAGTCCTTGAAAGTATTTTTGTCTCTTTGAATTTGATGTCATGGTTCCCCTCACTAAAAGTGTGTTCTGCGACTGCTGACTTCTGAGTGTGGCCTAGTCGGCAATTTCTTTGATGTTCTTTGATTCTAGTGTTGACGCTTCTCTTAGTAGTTCCAATATAGGTGCAAGAGATCCCTTGTCCGCCGCAGGTGTTTACAAGATTCCCTGTTCCTGCAGATCTATCTATATTGGAACTACTAAGAGAAGCGTCAACACTAGAATCAAAGAACATCAAAGAAATTGCCGACTAGGCCACACTCAGAAGTCAGCAGTCGCAGAACACACTTTTAGTGAGGGGAACCATGACATCAAATTCAAAGAGACAAAAATACTTTCAAGGACTTGCCATTATTATGCGAGATTGAACAGAGAAGCCATCGAGATATTCAAACATCCAAATAATTTCAACAAAAAAGAAGAAGGAATAAAGATAAACAAGCTCTGGCATCCCATACTGAAAAGGATCAAAACAACAAGAACCTCCAGCCAATCAGAAACAAGGACGGACCTTCAGCTGAATCCCCAGCAGCCAATCCCCGAGCAGGAAAAGGAGAGCCTAAGCTCCAATCAGGAAGCGATGAAGACAGACGTTCACCAGCCAATCCCAGTCCAGAACCAAGAGGACCCATGCCCTTTAAATGTTGACAGCACTTCGACACTTGCATCAGTTGCCAAGAAGTCTCTTCCCTGGAAGTTACGAACTCGGAACCACTGAGGATGGCTGCCGCAGATGCAGCCGAAACGTTTGGAGAATATACACTCAGACCACGGCACAACAGCCCGGAATCCTTTCATAATATATGTTTTCTATTAAGTTAGCTTTCAATGTTTATGTTGACCATAATAATATTAGACATCTTTATTTCTATAATATACGAAATTAAACTTGGCAATCGCATGGCAAGGTACTTACATTATTATTTATACATCTTTCTTTTCGAATAAAAATTATTCACTTTCCTGCCGGCAATCATGCTTTATTCCGAAGTCTAGCTTCAAAACTTCTAGAAGGTGATGCTCCTACTGTACTTAGTGATAGCTCATGGTTTCGTGAAATAGAACTTAAATAATATATACTGGCAGAGTTTTTAGTTTCGAATCCTATTAAAATAAGAAATATTTCTCGAAGTTCACGATTGCCTCATGGAAGAGAATTGGGGAAAAAAACGAAAGAGAATTCTTTCTGCGGTGTTGGACAATTTGAAAATTTTGTATTATGAATAAAGATTTCAAAACATTATTATTTGCTATTACTATGTAAGTGGCTTTTAAACGGAGCTTTAATTGAGAGCCTGAAACTTGCCTATCAATCCCTTGTGAGACGTACATAAGTATTTATGCATCGTTTTCTCTTTTCAAATAAAATTTTTTCATATTCCTGCAGGCAATCATGTTCTATTCCGAATTCTGTAGCTTCAAAATTTCTAGAATGTTTTTTCGTGCTCCTCATTGATAGTTTACGGTTTCGTGAAATATCAAGTAAGTAATACATACTAGAAGAGTTTTAGTTGTTAATCATTTTAAAATAAGAATTATTTCTCGAAATTCACGATAGCCTTATGGAAGAGAATTATTTTCTTATCGGGGGGAGGGTTAATATTTCCCTGATAGAAAAGTTTTAAATAACAAAGAAAATTTTAATTGTTTGCCTTCTAAATGTCTTTTTTCTTAAAAATAAAAACAAATGAAAGTTTTCTCTGTGGTGTTGGACAATTTGAAAATTTTGCATTCTGAATAGAGATTTGAAAACATTATATAAAACTATTACAATGTAAGTGGCTCTTAAAGGGACCTTTAATCGAGAGCCCGAAACTTGCCTAGCAATCCCTTGTGAGACGTGTTACTGCGTTAAGCGTGGAACTTGGGATAGGCAAAGTCTGTTTTCTCACTAGAACCAAATATTAGTAAATAAAAAGATGAGGCTGTATAGAACATGTGTACCCTTGACTGAATAGTAAAGTGTTTGCATAAGTACTTATGCATCGTTATTTTCAAATAAAAATTATTCAATTTCTGCAGGCAATCATGTTTTATTCCGAA
The DNA here is from genome assembly GCF_026930045.1 of Uloborus diversus. NCBI lineage: Eukaryota > Metazoa > Arthropoda > Arachnida > Araneae > Uloboridae > Uloborus > Uloborus diversus. The sequence continues at coordinate 65,695,350 of NC_072740.1, forward strand.
TTTTGTAGCTTCAAAATTTCTAGAATGTTTTGCTTAAGTTCTCCTCATTGATATTTCACGATTTCGAGAAATATCAATTAAGTAATATATACTAGCAGAGTTTTCGTAGGGAATCATATTAAAATAAAAACTATTCCTCGAAGTTCACGATTGCCTTATGGAACAGAATTCTTGTCTAATTGATAAACATAATATTTTGCTGATAGAGATGTTTTAAACAACAAAAAAACTTTTATTTTTTTGGCCTCCAATTGTTTCTTCTTAAAAATGAAAATAAAAATTAAAAATAAATTGAAACAATTTATTGGACAATTTGAAAATTTTGTTTTTTGAATAGAGATTTGAAAACATTAAATGAAACTATTACTATATAAGTGGCTTTTAAAAGAAGGGGCTTTACTTGAGAGCCCGAAACTTGCCCAGCAATCCCTTGTGAGAGTCTTACTGCGTTAAGCGTGGAACTTGGGATAGGTAAAGTCTGTTTTCTCACTCATAATTAAATATTGGTAAATGGAAAGAAGATGCTTTATAAAAATGTGCTTCCTTGACTAAACAGTACGGTGTTTGCATAAGTGTATTTATGCTTTGTTTTTTCCAAATAAAAATTATTTTTATTCCTGCAGGCAATTATGTTTTATTCCAAATTCTGTATCTTCAAAACTTCTAGAATATGTTGCTTTCGTTCTCCTCATTGATAGTTCACGGTTTCGTGAAATATCAATTAAATAATATATATTAGCAGAGTTTTTAGTTGGGAATCATATTAAAATAAGAATTATTTCTCGAAGTTCACGATTGCCTTATGGAAGAAAATTATTTTCTAATCGGTACACTTAGTATTTCCCTAAAAATAATTGGGCATTACATTTGACTATAAATTGAAATGGAGGGCCCATGTGGATTCAATGGTTGAGCGTTCTTCCAATCGAATGACAATTTTAAAGCGATTTGTCGTCTCTCTGTGGATGTGTGAAAGATCAACAATTAAAACTACGTACAAGACCTTCGTATTCCCCTTATTAACTTATTGCTGCGAGCCACTAATTTCAGCAAGCAATCAGGCTGTAAAACAATTGGAAGTTATAACAAAATCAGGCTATGTGGCTTACTGTAGGAGGTGTTAAATCCACTCCGGTTGATTCAATATGCTATTGTTAAAAAATAGTCCTATTAAAACAATTTTTAAAGAAATGGCTATTTTGCTTTATGAAAGACTAATTCGGCTTAGAGATCCTTACTGAGTTAGCTTTCAAATCCATACTAAAAATCTGAAAACACAATGTGGATTTATTCAAAAAGTTTTTAATATTTTAGAAGGGGGTGAGGCATAGAAAAATTCACAGATGATTATAAAACACATAACCCCTTTAGATCTACGAAGTTGAGTTTAAACTGAATCATGTGAAAAAATATACAAGAAAGATACAGCTCCGGATGTCCTCAGGTGCTTTGCCTTACAGCTAATCTAAACTGAATAATCCTGAAGAAGATTGCCTGCTTGTGCATACGGATGGATTCTATTCTGTAAGCTATGTTCCGGCGTCTTTTCTAAACTCTTCTCTTTTTCTGCTTCTACGGGTCGTAATAGAACGGCCTTTGATGGAGAGGTAGAGAAAATCCGTATTGCATTGGAGCAACTCCTGAACTTTACACGAATTTGAAATGATTGTTTTACTCTCGGACTCGCACGCAACCAGACGGGCCATTGGTTCTGCCGGAGAGCTTCCTTGCTCCTAAATCTCTTGAGTCCTGCAGTGCAAGAAGTTGATGCGCCTTATCAGTCGAGAAGACAAACGTAGTATCAAGTTGCAATTGATTCCTGGTCATTGCGGCATTTACGGAAACGATTAGGCAAACCTTCTCGCACACAAAGGTGCACTTCTACAGAACACAAATGTTGCTGGGCTGTCTTTTCACTCAAAAAAGATCTTCTGGAAACAAGTTTTGAAGTTGAAATTGAAAGCGCAAATGCAAGACCGGGTTAAATCTAAGACATGGACAAGCGAAAATCTTGCTAACATACCTGATGGCCCTCGATGTGAGGCAGTGTCATTGTTCCGGCTGGTGCCAGGAAAAGAATTATTTTCTAATCGGGTAAACGTAATATTTCCCTCATAGAAATGTTTTTAAATAACAAAGAAACTTAAAAATTTTTCCCTTTAAATGTCTTTTCTTTAAAAAAAAATTAGTTTTTTCTGTGGTGTTGGATAGTTTGAAAATGCTGTATTCTGAATAGAGATTTGAAAACATTAAATGAAATTATTACTATATAAGTGCCTTTTAAACGGAGCTTTACTTGAGAGCTCGAAACGTGCCTAGCAATCCCTTGTGAGACGTCTTACTGCGTTAAGCGTGGAACTTGGGATAGGCAAAGTCTGCTTATTCACTCAGAATCAAGTAGTATTAGTAAATAGAAAGATGAGGCTGTATAAAACATGTGTACCCTTGACTAAATAGTAAAGTGTTTGCATAAGTACTTATGCATCGTTATTTTCAAATAAAAATTATTCACATTCCTGCAGGCAATCATGTTTTATTCCAAATTCTGTAGCTTCGAAATTTGTAGAATGTTTTATCATGATCCTCATTGATAGTTCACGGTTTCGTGAAATATCAATTAAATAATATATACTAGTGGAGTTTTTTTAGTAGGGAATCACATTAAAATAAGAATTATTTCTCGAAGTTCACGATTGCCTTATGGAAGAGAATTATTTTCTTATCAGTAGAGTTAATATTTCCCTGATAGAAATGTTTTAAATGACAAAGAAACTTATAATTGTTTACTCTCTAAATCTCTTTTCTTAAAAAAAAACAAATGAAAGGGTTTTTTCTGTGGTGTTGGACAATTCGAAAATTTTGTATTTTGAATAGAGATTTGAAAACATTAAATGAAACTATTACTATACAAGTGGTTTTTAAACAAAGCTTTACTTGAGCTTTTAGACGGACCTGAAGTCGAGAGCCCGAAACTTGCCTAGCAATCCCTTGTGAGACGTCTTACTGCGTTAAGCGTGGAACTTGAGATAGGCGAAATCTGTTTACTCACTCAGAATCAAGTAGTATTAGTAAATAGAAAGATGAGGCTGTATAAAACATGTGTACCCTTGACTAAATAGTAAAGTGTTTGCATAAGTACTTATACATCGTTATTTTCAAATAAAAATTATTCACATTCCTGCAGGCAATCATGTTTTATTCCAAATTCTGTAGCTTCGAAATTTGTAGAATGTTTTATCATGATCCTCATTGATAGTTCACGGTTTCGTGAAATATCAATTAAATAATATATACTAGCAGAGTTTTTTTTAGTAGGGAATCACATTAAAACAAGAATTATTTCTCGAAGTTCACGATTGCCTTGTGGAAGAGAATTATTTTCTTATCGTTAAGAGTTAATATTTCCCTGATAGAAATGTTTTAAATAACAAAGAAACTCAAAATTGTTTGCCTTATAAATGTCTTTTCATAAAAACAAAACAAATGAAAGGGTTTTCTCTGTTTGAAAATTTTGTATTCTGAATGGAGATTCGATTTTGTATAATTATTTATCGTTTATTTATTTTTTTAAATAAAAATTCACTTTCTTTCAGGAAGTCATGTTCTATTCCAAAGACAATTTAAAAAGGTTGTGTTCTGGATAGAGATTCGAATAAAATGAAATCACCCCCCCCCCCACTAGTGCAATTGATTTCGCGCATTAACAATTTTTACAGTGCTAGAATGTGTTGCTATGAATGTGTAGCTACAATGCTTACAGTAACTAAAAAAACTTAGTTTTTTTTTTGCCTAATACATTAGGGAATTTTCATTAGGGAATCTTATTAAAGTAAATTTAAAGAATTGAGATCCAAATCTTTCCGTAGTTTTAGAATGCAAAAATATCTTCATACTGACTTCAAAACAGTCTATTTCGATAATTTAAAAATTGGTGCTTGCGAAAGATTTTGCAATATCGCTATTTTTAGTACATCTTGTATTTGTAATTTAAAATAAGAACACCAACCAACTAATGAATTATTTCCTATTTAAAACAGAATAATATTTGAGAGAGAGCCATCTGATTGATAACTGATTGACAATAATGGAAAGCAGCTCTTCAGTTACATCACGTGATTTAGATATCAGAATGTTTCAATTTTACCTTCCATTACAAGATAAATACTTACTGTTTCTAAAGTTGCACCTTGCGTGACTGCTGGATGTGCCTTAGATTTTTGATGATCCTAATCAGTGACAAAGTTCAAGAATTTTAACAGCAATGATTCGTATACTTTTAGAAATGTAACGAAATCTTCTAATCTAGTTCGCTATCGCATGTTCTCCTGGTGACAAAAAATTCAGACTTCTAGCTTTATCCATAACGAAGATCGATTGAGTTAAGAGTGCCATTAGTTTCTTTTAGAGAAGGATGGTACTGCTGTGCTTTTACTTGATTCTTTTTTTTTTTTTTTTTTTTGCTTGACTTGGCAGGAAGCACTACTGTGTCCACATATAAAGCCATTATCGCATACGTTTAATAATGAAATTGCACTCAAAATTTGAAGTTGGTGTGTGGCTTAGAAGTTAGTTTCAAAAAGAACAATCGTCGAAAGGTTTTGACAGGAGTGCCTGTAAAAACAGATTCATGAAAATTTTCAACGGGCAAGTAATTTTAATCACGTTTTTGGGGAGTTTTTATCTTATTTTTTGAGGTCTTATTCTTGCAAGGGTGATTCGTAGCATTTTAATGGGGTTCGCTGAGTCCCTTTAGGAGAGGTGGACTACCCTCTTTATGACGGTTGATATTAGACTCAGTTTCGTATTCGTTGTTAGGTAATAGCTCTTAAGCTGTTTAAATTACTTAACGAAATCGGAACCATAACCGAAGTGCCATCCAATATCTTTCAAATATGCATGCGCTGGGTGACATTACTGAAGTGGCTATTTTGAACAAACTGAAAAGTATTTCCATCTCCCATGAAATTCAGCTGCTATGGATCCCATACTGCAGTGGTAGTCAGAATTATAAGGACAGCAGAAAAATTGCGCAGAAAAAGAAAATTCTGAAAAAAATCAGTGAATTTTATACACAAAATGCCTTTTCATGATAGAAATCATTGTATAATGCAGAGCATTTGAAAATACGAAGTATATAAATATTTTGCCGGTGATTAATAAGAAAATGTCATTGTTAAAACTGGACAAAATTATAAGGACAACTAGCGTTTTGCAGTTAAAACCCTTTGTAATCAATAATATCACCCTTTTTTCAATCACTTTTAGCAGTCTTGATGTCATGGAAGTTGAAAAAGTTCTTGAAACTTTTATCCGGGCTTTCTCGATGGAGAAAAAGAGTTCTTGCTTGTATCGATATTGAATACAATTTTTTCATACTTCGTATACCAAAATGCCTCACTAAATTTCCATTAAACTTAGCTCGAGCCTTTTTTCCGGCTAGTACAGCAATTTCGTGAAATAAGCATCAAGCAATGAATTTTACTTTTGAGAAACATGTAATTAGGCATTATTTTGCTGGAACAAATAGTTTAAACTGGTAATTAACGGTGATTTTGGTTTAACATTTTTTTTCAGCACATCAACATTACTCTCAGAATTCATTCTGCCCTGCACAAAAAATATTGGTAGAATTTCAGTTCGTTGCGAAACTTCCTCAAACCATTACTGAGCCGCCTCCAAATGTGCACTTTGAGGGTTTTTTCCTTTCACAGAGACTTTGTTGCCAGAAGTAACAAAAAATGTCTGGTACATCTTAATTCAACTTTTTCTCATCGAAAAACACTGCACTATTCCACTTTTACCGAGAAATCGCATTTTCGGCACGCTCAACCCTTGGTTGCTTATGAACTTTAAGAGTTTGTTCTGACATTAGTTTCACAGAATGAAACATTTCCATTTTTGCAAAAGATGCTGGACAGTTCGAGCGCTGTATCGTAACTTGAATTCCCGTCTAATATATCTTGATGTTTGTTTTTTGGAGCAAGCTCGACTTATCATAATTAGTTTCACACGCACAGAAACAAAATTTCCTACCTCTTTGTCTTTGTCAACCTTATTTTCCGAAATTTTTCGAGAAAGCTCTAACTGACCAACCTCAAATTTCCTGCTATTTGACATATAGTACGTCTTAAAATTTTTCAAGCAACCACTTTCCTTTCTTAAATTCTTTAAGTTTGGAACCTTGTGAGATGACTATAAAAATAGAATGTGACTTCCCCAATCGCTAACTAAGCATTTATACCGTTATGTAGCTAAAATTTGCATAACTTTCCGACCAAATGCAACGAAGATTTGTTGGTTTTTCCTTTTATCCTCATAATTTTGACCGCAATCGGATGTCGACATATAACTAGCAACGAAATTGCAGACAGACTTGCTAAAAGTGGCGCAGTTCTGCCCACGCTTTCTTCGGCTTCTCTCACTTTGACTCCTTTAGAATTGTGTTCCCGGTTCATTATTTTTCTTGGCACTGCTTTCGTACCTGCACCTTCACACTCCTGGTACTAGGAAAACATCCTTGTGGTTTTCCTGCCCCCCTGCTGCAGAAGATAGGAGCAGTGGTCATCTGAAAACAATGAAATGCAAAGACAAATTTAAAATTTATACTACGTGTTAAGTGTTGCGCAAAACAGGCTACATGTCCTCGACATTCTTGTTTATCTAAAGTGGGTCTACATGGGGATACACCCCATGCTCTCGATATGCGCAGGGTCAATGGAGCTTTGGTTTAGTTTAGCTAACAAATGATGACTAGCAACAACAACTCAATTAAATGCTGAGGTAAAGAATGACAATTCACATGAAAATCTTACTAAATTAAGCCTTTGAATGTTTGTCAAAGGAAGTAAAGACGACTTTCTCTTTTTTTTTTCAGATGGCAACAATATGTTAATTTCCAACCAAAACTGCTAATATCTGGAGAGCATAAAAGTTTGGATTAGTGGTGAGTTACTCGATTATATTATTTATGTACGTATATATTTTTTTCGGAGCTACACCACCACGGTATTAAGCACAATACATTAAGGACAGAACAACATGCAAATAAAACTTGAGAGGACATTTTTCAGTAGACATCAGTTGGAGTTGAAGCTAAGGAGGATAGATTCTATCCTCCTCATTTGAAGCAGATAAGGGGATATTCCGATCATTGCGATTTTGCACGATCGCTAACTTTTGAGCAACAATCGTTTTATTATGATTCTGTCGATAAAACGTAGGTTAAAGTATATTAACACTTGATCTTCGGGCGTCAAGAAAGCTGGTGGTAAGAGGGAAATTGGCAAAGAATCCCAGTTATTAAAATCCTCTCATACAAAGGCTAGGAGAGAGAAAATATCTTCTTACTAAATTCAAAATCGAACGTAAGGCGAATTTGCTTCAAACAAGCTTAGATGGAAAAAATTATTGACGAAGTACATGTATAATAGAAAATATCTTTCTGATTTGAGCAATTGTCGTTCAAAAAATCAGTAATCCAACGTCAGAAAGCACAAATATTTGAAGATATTGCAGACACGTGTTTCGGTGTTACAAGGAACACGTGTCTGCAATATCTTCAAATATTTGTGCTTTCTGACGTTGGATTACTGATTTTTTGAATTTTCAGCACAAAGGTATTTATTCGTTAATTGTCGTTCAATTTGAACACTTCAAAATAAAACTTAACATTTGCGTCGACGTGGAAATTTAAGGCAAATATAGATCGTAACTTAAAAAAACGGATTTGCTTTAAACAAACTATGTTGGAAAAAGCACTTGATGAAGAACATGTGAAGTAACTATTTTTTTTATTTAAAAATTTTTTCGTTCAGTTTTAAACAGTTCAAACCCCTTTACATTAGCACAGACGGTGAAACTAAAAGTCAATATAGATTCCGAACTTAGTGGATTTGTTTCACACAAACTTGGTTGGAAACGGCTCTTGATGAAGAACATGTATAGATATATCTTTGATTTAGTACTTTTAAGGATATTTTTTGAGCGATTCAAATTTTTATTCTCTAACGACGGTGAGAAACTATTTTTTGCCACCGAAAATAGAAAATATTGTGCAGATTCTGAATACATTCTCAAATTTTAGCCTATATATATACTTTCCCTTAAAAGAAAGCTCTCCGTCCACAACTAAACGAACCTACTTTCCCGTTATCCCAACATCGACTTTCTAGTATCTAATTAAACATTCCCTAAATTATAAAAAACTGCAAATTCTGTCAAATATTCATTTTTAACGTTTTAAGCTTATTTCTAGAACACCCTGAAAGTAGCTGAATAAAATAAATCTGCTCTATACATGAGCTTTTTACAACAAAGTTTGTTTGAAGCAAATCCGCCTTTAAGTAACTTAAGTAACCGCCTTAAGTTGTTAACCTATAGCTTTTACGGGGAAAATAATCTTAAGAGTTTTTAAAATGTTCTGTACTGAACGAAAAATTGTTAAAATAAAATACATATTTTCTACACCTGGGGGGGGGGGGGGGGCTTACCAAGAGCTTTTTCCAACATAGTTCGTTTGAAGCAAATCTGTCTTTAAGTTCTGGATCTAGATTTACCTTAAATTTCACCCTAGGCACTCATGTAAAGTTTTTTCTAAACTGTTCAAAACTGAACGAAAAGCTGCTCAAATACAAAAGTGAAATGTGGGAATGAGGTGTTTTGTCCGAGCTCTTTCGAACAAAAAATATTTGTTCAAATTGGACGCCCCCTCAAAAGTTATTAAGGGGGGAGCAGACCGACCGACCGACAGACAACATTTCCAACAACTCGATACCCTACTTTCCAATTTTAAACTTTTTGATGCTTATGTTTTTAACAGTATTTTTAAGATTCATTATGCCTTCATTCATGTTTTTTTTTTTGTTCTTTTCCTGATTTTACGGAGAAGCAGGCTAAAAATGTGTGAATTAAAGCGCAATTGAAAATATCGCTAAAAACCAAAATTAAGTCAAAAATAAAGAAATTTGAATCGAAAAAAAGAAAATGGGAAAGTTAGGTTTTGAGCTGGGGAAAATGTGTCTATCTGTCTGCCCTTCCTCTACCTACTTTTGAACGAATAGTTCGATTCACGTAAATGTTTCTTATTCGAAAGACCTCGGCGATGGCACCTTATTTTCTCATTTCGTTTTTTGATTTGAACAATTTTTCGTTCAATTTTGAGCAATTTAAAGATATTTAACATTAGAGCCTACGAGAAAATTTAAGGCAAATACAAATCGCAAACAAAAAGGCAAATTTGCTTCAAACAAACTTTGTTCGAAAAAGTTTTTGATGATAAACATGTAGAGAAATTATCTTTTATGATTTGAACAATTTTCTGTTCAATTTGGCACAGTTAACAAAATTTAACAGCGCCTATGAGGAAATTTATGGCAAGTATAAATCCTGAACTTTATGGTGAATTCACCTCAAGAAAACTTTGTTTAAAAAATGATGGGAGATTATGTTCTGAAAATATATTTTTGATTTGGACAATTTTTCTTTTAGTTTTGAATAGTTAAAATACACTTAACATTAGCGCCTACGAGGAAACTAAAAGTTAATATAGATCCCTCTAACTCAAAGGCAGATTTACTTTAAACTTAGTTGGAAAAATCTCTTGATGAGGAACATATGAGGTAGTAAGAAGCAAAGGGATGCAAGTGGCAAAATTAAAAATTTGGAGATAACCAGTAAAAATGGTAGGTGAGCCTCTCCTCTGTCTTGGGGCAAGAGATGGTACTAGTAGCCGTGGTAATTGCTGCTATACAACATGATTTAGAAAAAACATTTAATGAAAGTCTACCTAGGAGCTAATCTTTAAACGCGTTTTACTCAAAACTTGAAAATGTTCACTTGCATCCCTTTGCTTCTCGCTGCCTCATATATAGAGCAGTATTTTTTCTTGATTTAGCTATTTTAAGGGTCATTTTTGAACAACTAAAACCTTTTAAACTCTAAAAACATTCACAAAGACTAATTTTTTCCACCAAAACGCTGAAAACATTGTACAGATTCTAACCACATTCTTAATTTTTGGCTTCAAGAAATGAAAAAATTAAGCAATGAGTAAAAAATCAAAGATCTATCTTCCTCAAACTTAACATTGGTAATAAGTAAAAGGTGAATATGACTGAATCAAAATAAAATGAACTCAAAGCGCAAATGTTTTGATTAAGGCCGTGTTCTCGGTTTTAAAGTAATGACCGACTCCCGACTCTAACTTCTAGAATTTTAGGGAAGATAGGACTAGAATTTTAGACTTCGACAACTGCACCCAAAGTCAGTCCGACTCTGACCACGCAGCGCTGACGCAAATCAGGGGCGTATACAAGATGGGGGCTGTTCTTAGTATCCCCCCCCCCCTCGAAAAATTCGGTTTGACATTTAAATGATCGTTTATATTTAAAAATTTCTATAAAATAGTGTTCCAAAACTCAAATGTCTTTCATATGTATATTAATTGCGTAAAACGCTTTCGTAATAGATATCCCGACGACTTGAACATTAGCACAAATAGCGCAAAGCTCCGCCTGAAAGTTTTTAAACCCTCCCCGAAATTATTGTCTGGTTACGGCCCTGACACAAATACAGGCTCGGAGGGCAAATACCAGACTCCGACTATTTTATCTAAAAATCAGTTCGACTCCAGTTCCAGAGGAAAATGACCCCCCCCCCCCCCCCCTGACTCCGACTCTAGGAATTTTATGGCATCCGACTATGATTCCCTAAGCAGTGGTAGAGTTGCGGACTTTAAGGGAAAATTACGAACTGAATATCCACAGTCCTGTTTTCTTACTATGAAATAATAATTGCTAACCTCATTTGTTTTTATTTTCATTCCAAAGTTTTAACTTATTTATTCTATTTTTGGATACGGGAAATAAAGGAAAATTCTTAGTCCTTTATGTTTCAACAGATAGAGCAGAGGAGAAGATTTTTTTTTTAGATGCTGAAAGTTATCGATTAAATTGGACATTTTATAATTTTTTATTTAATTTCCAAGATATATTTATTTTGTCGTCATGATTACAAATCGTCCGTGTTTATTCAATGCAGAACTTAAGCTGATTTTACATTAAAGAACGGATTTCCTTGTGCAAAATCAAGGTTTTTCAGGAAACTTTTTTACAGATGAACTTTGTAGTAAAACTTCATCTAAATGCAAAACTTACAGACTACTAATTCTCGCCGTTGAAGATAGATAAAAAGTAAAAATACCATAATGATATACACTGTAAATATAATTTTTATGATAAGTGTATGGGTAGAAATTGACCATAATAATCATGACATCTTGATTACCGCATCGTAATTCCCGGTTCTTTTTTTATGGATTTGGTTTGTGTTACTTAATCTAGAAAACTACCAGTCATAATATGACGGGTGCTTACTTCTTTTCCATTCCGTTTGTAGAAACAAGAAACAATGAGCTGGGGTCCTATTACAATTTGTGATTGCGAGAAACTAATTTCAATTCAAGACGTCAAAATTCAAATACATGCCGGAATGGATATTGATATATATATATTTTTTTTTTTTTGCTGAGCTTGTTATTGTTAGTTATTTTCTTTCATTTTGGAAACTAATAGTTTTTTATGGAAAAATATAAATTAGCTGCATTGTTCAATAGGTACTAAGACTCAAAGTTTTCGTTCATTTTTTAACGTATCTCTTTTATCAGACTACCGAGGAATATATATTTTTTGTTTAGAAATCAGCATACACTGTTAAAAGCAGGGGTTCCAGACGAGTGAAAATATTCCCTCTAAGGTGAAAGCATAGTGCCTGAAGGTGCATCACAGGCTAGAAAATAGAGCAGAGGAGCCAGAACATCATGCAATCGCAGAAAGACTCATTGCGCATGCGCTTTTTGCCTTAGACATACATTCAACCACCTCAATATGGCGGACAAATGATGATTGCGTTTGTGTGTCTTTCACATTGAATGAAGTACACTATTGGATTAAAACCCAACTTTTCTAGGATTAATTATCCGAAATTACAAGTAAGTACAGCTTTTGATCACTTTGTAGCTTTTAGGGCTTTCAAACATAGTTAAGTGTTTAAAAGTGCATTTATTGCTTTTCACAGTAACCGTTAGTCTTCTAGTTCTCGTTTACCATTACTATCGTGAAATTTCCATCATTCAAAACGCTACTAAAAATATCTATCATTATTTTCTTGAATACTCGATAAGCAGCTTTTATTAGTCACCAAAAGAACCTTAATAAAAATGTTTCTTGTGCTTCGTAGATTATAACATAAAGATAGCGAAAAAAAAAATCTCTCTCAGTCTAGCTCTTTTTTTCTTTTTTTTTTTTGCTTTTTCATTCAAGTGTTAGAATCATTTCCTGTTAGCAGTCCTCGAAAGCGTTAGAACTTTCTTTTGGTTTTTTATTTAACTGTTGAAAAACTTTATGTGCAGTTTCTTTTGTTACTCTTGATTAACGTTTATGAAACGATTTTGTTTTTCCGTAATTGTAATATCCCTGAATATTTTTGGCTCATCATTTAAATAATCCATAAGTACAGCTATGCTTCATTTTCGGAATACGTCAAGTTTTAGTAAATGTATAATTTCTCACATGTTTTAAATAATTACTCGTTTTTAAATTATAACGTATTTGTGACAGATCTTTGATACAAGTGAAGGGGTAGATATTTATTGTTTTATTAATTTTTAACATTACTTTTTGTAAAAAAAAAAAAAAAAAAAAAAAAAAAAAAAAAAAAAAAAACATCAGAACCCTGAATTTTTTCACATGTTTTTTAACGACCCCAGAGTTATTATTCATATTATTTATTTTATGATTCTTTAAGAAAACGATAAAGATTTCACCGGTCCGCAAAGTTTTTCATTTGCTTTTACCGCGCCCGTGGGTCAAAAGAGGTTGAGAAACACTGAGTTAGAGCACGATCAGATGAATTAACGCTATGAGCACTTCTTAACTATGTTGAAAACTCTGAAATATGATCAAATGCTGTAATTACATGTTTTAATCATTTCCAATACCGAGTTCAATGTGAAAAATGTCCAAAACGTAGAATATCATAAATCAAAACAAAACTAAAAAAAAAGGTACACAACTGTATTTAAAAACGCACACAATACGGGGGAGGGGTGAGGAGGATCTATAGTAAGGGGTGCCATTTCTCTCTCCGAAGGATCCTTTTTTTCACTACGGCTGTCTAGTTTTTAAAAGGTGCCTGTTTTTCACCCTATTTAGAGGTGCGATTTCGGCTCCGTATTGGGTGCCGCTGGTGAACAAGCGTTTCTCCCCTGAAAGGTGCCGAATGCATCCTGTAGTTTTAACAGTGTAAATTTTGAAAAAATCATATCTGTTATACTTGTAATTTACAGTATTAGATAATTTAGGGAGTATTGAGTAGACACTCGAAAGTCATTATACTATACGGGAAAGTAGGCTCATTTATTTCTGGTTGGAACTTCTTATTCAAAATTGAAACTCAAAAACGAAATGGTTATCTTTGATTTTATTAAGAAGGGGGTTTAGGGGGTTGTCCGCCGAAACTTTTCAAAACTGTTGCTCTAAAAATGCTGTTTCAGTTGATTTTCGGTGACGTTAAGGGAAAGAGAGATTCAAGATCCAACCACCTTTTTTGGTGGTTTCTAATTTGTGTAGTCTTGAAGAGGCATTCTAGACAGCATTTGCTAGTGTTAAGGAAAAGTAAGTTAGGCATCGCTCCCCCAGCTATTTTTTTGAAATTAAAATTTCAAAAACGTAATTGTGTAGATTATTTTGAATTATGTCAGGAAAAGGGAGTTGTGGGAGGCGTGCTTTCCATCGAATTTTTTCTACGTTGCAGCTGTAAAAATGCAGTTTCGACTATTTGATGTTAGGAGCAGAAGAGATTCCGGGGCCTACTCCCTTAAATTGTTTGAAAATGAAATCTTAAAAACGCTATTGTCGGTCAAGTTTGGTATGTTAAAAGGACCTTCAATGGTGGTATCATGGGATGCGTGGGTTCTTTTACTTTTCTCCACATCACCCTACCTTTATACGCCTTAGGTTTTCGTGTACTTTTACCGGTATTGCTTTCGGAGTTCAAAAATTAAAAACGAAATTTTAGACGATCTTTGGTGACATTAAGTTTAGGTTCGAGGACCGCAAAATTTTTCCAAACTAAAATTCTAAAAACCAAATTTTAGTTTTAGACGATCTTTAATGCTGAGATGGTACGTTTCTTGTGGGTTTGAGTAGGTGCACTCTCCTGGAAGCTTTTCGAAATTAGAGTTCTCTATACGTAATTGTAGGCCATCTTTGATGACGATATTCGATGGGGGCAGACGGAAAGGATGGGATTCGGCAACTCTTTCAAAGTCAAAATTTCAAAATCCTGCTTCTATACTGAATTTGGTGTCGTAAGGTTCGGGATTTTCCCTCCCTTTTCTTGGCTACGTCTATATTTTTTTCTATTTAAATAAATTATTGATGAAAATGCTGTGAAAAACACTCAATTTTTCTTTTCCAAAACCATTTTAACGCTTCGGTTTTTCAATAATGAACTTTTCAATTTCCAGCCTGATATTTTTATTAGTTTGAAATACAAGCTTTTGTGGCCCCAAGCGTGAAACGTTTTGAACTGATAAAGTCTTTTAAGCGACAGCTTAGGGTTTTTTTTTTTTTTTCACTTTATTTTATATTAAATATCGTGCTTACTGAATCTCTTGATAACGTTCTGGTTTACTTCCGTTTTATCATTCAAATAGTTAGAACCACTAGAGTGACTTTATTACATCAGGATCACTGTATTTTAACTTTTTTTTTTTGTTTAAAACATTTTTCGCTGGCACATGTATTTTTCTATACTGAGCTGTGATTTTTGTAATGATATTTTTATACAAAACAAAAGAAAGAAATCTAAATACGCCGGCGGCCCCTATGTAGCTATGTTTATTTATCTATCATTTTTTCTAATAAACAGAAGTTTGTCATAGGTTTGTACTATGCTCTGAAAACTTTTTTTCTTGCAAAATTTGTTTGGAATGCACATTTCGATAGCCCTCAGTTAGGGTAAATTATATTGAAGAGCCTTTGATGTTCCTAAATAATATTCGAAGATTGATTTTTTTTTCTTTTAATTTCACAGAAAAAAACTTTTTGTCACACTTATTCCTCTTCATTTATCATCTAATATTTCATTTTTTTCAGACCGCAAAGGTTTTCCTTTTAATGTTTCTCATCACTAAAATTAAATTGGCTGCCTCTCCCATTTCTGGAAAAATGGGGAGGGGATGTAGCCCCCCCCCCCCTTCCCACGTCGGCCCTGCCCTCGCAACGATAGGTTTCTGTAGGGAGGCATGAAAGAGAACTTCAAGGTAGGGAAGAAGGAGTTATTCGTCCCCCCCCCCCCACAACTATACACATAGTTAGGGCAAATCTAACCTAGCAGCAATGTGAAGGCTATGCAGATCCTAATTGTAGCATCCCGACGCTTCCAGATTAGATTTTCCGGTTTGCCTAAACTATAGATAGGATGTAAATGTATCATTGTATTTCGTAATTTCAAAGTAGGAATCAATTTGTATTTATTTAATTTTTAAATAAGGACAGTGATTTAAAAAACAATAAAAATGTATCAGTTTTTATTTTTTTTTCTGCATTTATTTATTCTTCTAATATTGCCACTTATTTAAAAAATAATAATTCTGGTCAGGGAGCGGCTGCACTCAGTTCCAGCCCCAGAATCCAGGGGCGCAGCCGCCCCCATGGTTTTGCCAGTGCGTCAATTACTGCATCAATATTTCTGAAGGGAATTTCTGAACACTCGTTGATCGTTGCCACGTCGAGTTGTTGCTTTTATCCTAGCAAAAAGGGTTCCAATACGATATTCGGAGGTATCCCAGGATTTTTGCCATCTCAGTGTAATATTTCAACAAATAAATTCAACAACATAGTTTGCATCATATATTTCTCAAAATTTGATTTCTTATTTCAAAAAGAAAAATGTACAAATTTATGTTTTCGTGTTAGTAAATGATGAATTACTCGCAGAATTTCTACATGCATATAAAAACACAATGTATTTTAGATGTTTTAAGGAGAAATATCGAACAATTTTTTAGCATTACAAGGTGGAATTCTTCAGTTGGAGTTTGAAGAAACGGCTGAATGAAATTCAACAAAATTCGGTATGCTAATTTAAATATTGAGACTGACAATAAATTTGATTTTTAAAAAAAGTGGGTTCTCATCGCAAATTTTAGTGTTGATGCTCATTTTAATATGAAGATTAACCATTAGCTAAGTTTTTATAGGAGAATTTCTAAAAATTGATTCATTTACTTACGGG
Source organism: Uloborus diversus (assembly GCF_026930045.1). Classification (NCBI taxonomy): domain Eukaryota; kingdom Metazoa; phylum Arthropoda; class Arachnida; order Araneae; family Uloboridae; genus Uloborus; species Uloborus diversus. The sequence continues at coordinate 65,711,646 of NC_072740.1, forward strand.
GTTGTAAAAAACACGTCGAGGACAAGCTTGAATATTTAATTATTTTCGTATTTGTTTACTATCTTTTTAAAATTTTGTGGGGAAGTACCCGTTTCTGGGAAACCTAAAGCATGCGTTGTTGCAGCAGGTCAAAGCAAAACCTCACGCGGCCAAGAAGATCAAATGCCTAGAGTGTGCCTCATCCGATTCTTTTCCACTCAACGCAACACTTAAAGCGCGTTTCCATGGAACCTTTCGACCCCGGAAGAAACCTGCTTTTCACCGCATTCCGGTTATTTGCGGGGTAAATGTGTAGGTTTTCTTCTCTTGCTTCCTTCTGGAGCAAAAACGCAGTTTTTACCCAGAGTGCACTGCGCCAATCGTGTTGGTTTATATCCGCCATATTGAGTTTGCCAATTCTGCTCAGTTTTCGTACACGCTCTTTTTATCACTACTATATCTCTTAAATATGGGTACATCAAACCAAGAAAATGGAAGATGGCAAGACGACGAATTTCGTTTGTTAATAAAATTATGGTCTGAAGCCGATGTACAGGCTATATAAGACGACATCGTCCGCTCTAATGCCGTTTACAAGCAACTAATCGCTAATTTAGCAGAGAACGGCTGCAAAAAATAGCCTCAATCAAGTGAGAAATAAACTTAAGGCTCTAAAAAAGCAATACAAGGATGTTAAAGATGCTTGCTGTACCAATGGAACTGGTATCGGAAAAAAGAGAATTTTTTTTTTTTTTTTTTTTTTTTTTTTTTTTTTTTTTTTTAATGAATTAATGGAGGAAGTGCTTGGCTGCAGCGAGTCCACGGCGCCAACATATTTGCAGGTTTAAGTCGTTTGAAGAAGTTGAAGAAGGGTGTTGACAACTCTTTAATTTAAAGTCACCTGAATGGTGCTTTGACTAGATTCGGAAAAGCAGAACAATGGCAAATAGTGATTCATCATGATGGACTATATTTTGAGGAATAGTTGTTGAGGAGTAGTCTTAAAATACAAATTCATGTTTCTCTCTCTCATTGCCAAATGAGCATGATAAAGACGAATATTAAACATGTACGTCTGTTTGGACTAACGTTTGATGTATTGTGTATGTGAATAATTATGTAGTGAATATGTAGCACAAAGCTTCATTATTTCAAACCGAAATATTCACAAATATAACTAGCGCTTTGACTTACCATTTGGATGCGTATTATGTTTAATTACAATCATAATGATAGGAACTATGCAATTTTGACAACGAGACATAATATCTAGTAACGTCAAAGATTTATTACGATGAGCGTTATGTGGTTTGATATTTATCACGTATAACTAGTTCAGTATCAAAAATTCAAACAGGTATTAGATGGGTTGACACGAAAGCTCTTAACGCAGGCTAAGCGAAGTGAAATAATTTTAAAATGCTCCTTTTGGCAAAATGTTGAAGTTGATGATTTAACCTGATGTAATTTAGTTTCGGAGTTTGTGAAAAGTATCTTATGAGAAATATTTTAGGCAGAACATTTTAATGGTTCGTGTAGAATATCTATTGAAGGTGCATTTTATACTTAAGTAGGGTAAGTTGGGGCAAAGTGAAATGTTGAAATGTTTTCTCTGCTTTTAGCTCCACTTATCTGGTATTATTTTAACTATATAGTACCATATGCAGTCTATTCCAGTCAGGAAAAAAACACCGCCGAAGATTAAAGCATTTAGTAATACGGGCAATTTCTAAAAAATGAAACTCTCATTATAATATTTTGTAAGTCAAAAATTACTTTTGTCACTATAAAATGCTAAAGTTATTGTTATTAACATTTTAAATATTGAGACCTTCTAATATTTAGTTAATATTAACCTTATTTGTATTTTAAATAAATTGTACAATTAGTCAAGTACATACGGGGCAAAGTGAAATAGTTTGTTTCATTTACTCATTCAATTATTTAATACTAGCCGCCTGCGGCGACCAGCTGGTCCGCCTTTTTACGCCATTCGCCTTTTTGCGCCAGGGTTGCCGCCTTCGGTGGCTGCTTGGACAATTTAGCTACGATATTAATCAATGTTTTTCTCTATATTATCAATATTATCATTTGCCTTTTTACGCCAATGTTGCCGCCTTCGGCGGCTGCTTAATTAAATTTCGTGGCGGTATCAATCAATCTATATCTATCTATATCATTAGTAGTTTGAATAAAATATTTTCTAGATCTATCTCTAGTTCCGTCGTTTGGAATATTTTTAAAGGAGGGGGAGGGGAGACACAAACGGCGTACTCTTCGTGCAAATTTTGTCGAAAAATAACAAAAAGCACTTCCCCTATTATGCGAAAGCATTGTTTTTTCGAAGTCATGGTGTGTGTGTGAAGGGGGGGGGGGCATTGACACCTCGTTGAAGTTCCTTAAATGACGGGTATATTTCTTTCTTTGCTGTCCATTTACTATATCGACCTCTATATTTGTTTTTCTATCTATACGATCTATGCATATCTATCTTTGACAGTAATTAACAATCTTTTTTTATTTATGTAAGTATTAATTCGAAAAAAACATTTTTTGTCCACTAAATCTCTATCTCTGTATCTACCTAATGCCGCCTTCGGCGGCTATCTACCTTTACGATCTATCTCTAAGTTTTCTTATCCATCTCTATTTATTTTAACTTCCCCGCTCATTTCCAAACAAAGATCACTCAAAAACCGCTTTTTTTATTTAAATAGAGCAAAAAAAAAGTAACGAAGTAAAGTAAGTGACAAAGAAAAAAAATCTCACTGCTTTTATTGAATTAAATGAGCACAACTATGAAATGTAACGTAATATAGAGATACAGCAAAAGGTGCATCTTGAGGGGGGGGGGAGAATGGAAAAAGAAATAAATTCAATCCCTAAACTAAACAAAAAGAAAGGAAAGAAAAAAAGCAAGCGCTGCCGGAAAAACACGTGGTCATCACGTCATAAAATGTAGAAGTAAGCTATATAGTAAAAAAAAAAATTAACAATGTTTGCGATTAAGATTCCATCGTAAATATCGAATCGAAATCCAAGTAGTGACGTCAGAGGCAGAAAAGATTGAAGAACGCTTTTTTCGACCGATGCGTAGAAAGACATATGTTCAGCATTAAAAAAATTGTAAAAAAAAAAAAAACTATTGCGTATTTTTAAGAACTTTTTTTCTTCTGAAGAGGGCGAAATGTTTTTACTATTTTACCAACTTAAATTTTAGAAGTGAGGCTTTGATACTTCTCGCAGGATGATATTAGAAAAATATAAAACCCAGGAAAAAAATGCTAATTGAAGGTTTTTTCAAAAATTCATAAAAAATAGAAAAATTGCTCTATCTTCAAAATTTTTTCATTCATCGTATTTAAAATTAAATTTCCAACACTATAGTACAAAAAATATTTGTGTTATGCGATTGGTTCGGGGTCTGTGAGGTAAAAAGTACTAAAAAGTGCAAAAAAAACACATAAAACATTAAATAACTTTTTTCTAATTAAAATATCAAAAATCGAAGCCCGAGGTGCACATCTTCGGCAGAACCTGTACCTGTATACCAAATTTCATCTTTCTAGGTCTTACCGTTTTCCCAGGAAGCGCGCCACACACACACAAACATCTTATTTTATTATATGTATAGATAAATCACTTACGTTTTCATTCATTAACTCATTTGCATTCCTTTATTTAGTAATTCACTTATCCATTCATTCACTTATTTTATTATTCATTTATTCTTTTACTCGCTCACTTATTTTTCTTCATATGTTAATTGATTTATTCATTTAGTTATCTGTTTAATGTTTCATTATCGGTTCATTTATTCATTCAACCTTTTATTTACTGATTCTTTTGATACAAAATATGTTTTATAATCAAATAGAAAATGTTTCATTTAGAAAAATATTTTATTTTTCACTTTGCCCCATGAAAAATTAAAGTGAAAATTTTCCATTTATTTTTTTAAACTCAAATTTACTGCTAAAAACAAGAAAATACTGTTTCGACTAAAGTTTTATTACAAAATACAATGTTCTTTCTTTATGTACTGTAATTTTCAGAACAAGTTTCCGATTTGTTCATTTTGAAAAAACTCTGTCATCTTAACCATTTCACTTTACTCCACATTCCCCTACATACTAGAATTCTAAAAGCAGATATTTAGATACTTTAATTTTAAAACAAAATAAAAAAGTGTTGTTATATTTAAAATTCATATTTTTTTTAAAGAAATTTATATAAAATGAGCAGCTGCGTTTTTATAATTTGTAAATGCATATGTTACACACGTAGAACCATCGGGGTACATTTAAAAATACGTGCCTTTTGAGGAAATCGACCACAAGATTTCAAGATATTGAAATCTTTACTCTGGCTCTAGTAATAGTTAAAATTAGAGAACTCCCTTTTTTTTATGTTCTTAGTAAAAGGCTCCAGTAGGTAACTTAAGTGTACCTTTCCCAGCATTTTGTAAATTAAGAAATAAAGGAAAGCTTACAATTTCAGGAACAAACGTAGTAGTTCTTTTATTTCTTTATCCCGAGACACCTTAAACGAAATTAAGTAACACAATTAAACGAAAATATTTTATCACCTTGAGTGCAAACTACGAGATAACTCGTAGATTGCGTTCTTCTCTAGGACTACATGCGAGTTATCTCGTAATTGTTTGCTTGCCATTTTTGTGCAGCTACGATTAAACTCTTAATATGAGTGCTATATCGATGGATGGCTCCTGGGAAAAGAACAAAAAATCAATGCTGACTTGCAAGAACAGATAATTTATTAAAAAAACGTACAAAAAATATAATAAAAATTAATTGAAATTCAAGAAATAAAATAACATTTAATTGTTTGTGGAACCTCTTAAAACAAACTTCCACACAAACGGCTGGGCTGGCATCTCTTTAAATGCTGGACAGAAATAAAAGCGTTTTTTGCCATTTTTTGCGTTGGCACATATCCGACAGGGCTTTCTCGGTCGCTGTTTTTTTTTTTTCGGCAAGTGGTTTCGTTTTTTAACCGACTTCAAAAATGGAGGTTATGATTTCGTCTTGCGGCTTTTTATGTATGTTTTCGCATTGCTCCAAGAATACTGGACCGATATGAAAAATTCTTTTTTTGTTTGGAAGGGTATACTTTCCAGATGGTCCCATGTTAATTTTGTCTGGATCTGATGAGGGGTTTCGAAGAAATCTAAGAAACTTGAAATTTCGTACGTTGTGGCTACGTAGATCAGCTTTCGTCAGCTGCGTGAAACGTCACAGGTCAAGTGGTTTTAGAGCAAACGGTGCATTTTTTCGATTGAGGAATCCTGTTTTCAACAATATTTAATTCTCACACATCGGGATGTTTGATTTTCATTGCGCCGCCTGTTAATTTAAATCATAGTCTTACTAATGCATTTATTACTCATGGAGCAAATCAGTAAATTAAATATATCTTGCTACGAAAATAGTTGAATTAATTTATTTATTTTTGTTAATAAATAACTTCATTATTCATTAAAGTTTTTTTTAATATTTCAGTTTTGAAATATATTTAATGTTCAATTTAAGGGGAACTGAAGACAAAAATCCCTTCCCCCGCTCCCCCTGACGATTAAATTTATATTCCTTAATAAATATATTGTAACTGGAGTCCGATTTCTGGAGTTTGACAAGTGTTCTAGATTTAATATTTTATAACGCCGTCAGTTTAACTTAGAGTTATGGCAATACTAATTAATAGACTTCGTTGGATTATTTTTGTGTACTGTGCTCCCCAATTACTAGACGACGCAAAGAGTAGTATTGAAACCAAAAAACCCGGCTAAAAGTTGGAAATGGAAAGTACGGTCAATCTTGCTCAAGTATCGGTTTTCGTACACCTGAATAGTTGCTAGTTGCTATATCATAATCCTTATGAAGTTTCTCATTCTTCATTGAGCGTCATACCTGAACTCCAAATTTAGTCGTTGTAGAATCTGCACTGCTGTGTTTTTGGAGACTGCATTTGTTCTACTTATTCTAAAAAAACAATGTGTACGAGAAACTCCTTTTTCAACACAAAAAGTAATGACCTGATGGATGAAAAGACATCCGACAAGTGCTTTTGTCGGATATCTTTTCATCCATAAGCTCATTATGTTTTGCATTGAAAAAGGCGTTCCTTGTTACGCCGAAACACGTGTCTGCAGTAATCTGCAATTTGTGCTTCTTAACGTTGTTATTTCTTACTTTACCTTTTTAATTATTTAAGGAAATCGTCATTTTTATGTGTACATACAGTTGCTATGACTTTATATTGAAAATGATGGATTTTCTATTTTATTTTATATCGTTAAGTATTAAGATCATACTTTCAGTCAATGCGTAACATCAGTGTACACAGTGTACAGAGCAGGACTGCCAGATCTACCCCCATCCCCCAAGAAGAATCTTGTGTTTTCAATAGAGGTATTAGGATTTTGCTCAAAACTCCCTTAGGTTTAGACTTTTATTTATGCAAAAGATGTATATTTAAAAAAAACATTATCGATGAAATATATTTTCACTGGAATATATTTTTGAGAACAGCAATTTGGAATGGAAGTTTCTTTCAAGCGCATGCTGTGATTTTTTTTTTTTTTTTTTTTTTTTAATGCGTTGGGAAGAGAGAGAAACTTCCCAGCTCTATCCCTGGGCGTAATTTTAATCTTTATGTTGTAAATCTTCCCAGCCTATCTCTCTCGAACTTTCTTTATAATTGTATCCAGTCAATACATTAATCATACTTTTTTTTTTTTACACTAAGCAGTTTTTACTTAATTTAAAAAAGAAATGTTCCAAAGAGAATTATTAAGCGATCAATTTTAGCATTTATTGTCGCAGTTTTTCTCCGTATCTTTTTTAATACTAAGACTAATCGACCAACTGCAATAGTAGCAGTTACAAAAAAGTGGATAAGTTTTAAAAATTATTAGTTTTTTGATCTTGGGTTTTCGTGCCTTGATCTTGTAAATTTTATAATTTCAATCTTGGGCTTTGCGATAACCTCATTTGCAGTCCAGATACAGATCGATAAAAGTATTTAAAATCAATAGTCAAAGTGAATAATATTTCCATATTCGACAGTGAGAAGGAAAGGGATGTAAGTGGCAAACCTCTCCGCAGTCTTAGGGCAGGAGCTAGTGCTAGAGCCTTGATAGGTGCTGCTATACAGCATGATTTAGAAAAAATTTTCTATGAAAGCCTACCTAGGACGTAATCTTTAAACGCGTTTAACTCAAAACTTGAAAATGTCCGCATAACATCCCTTTGCACATCGCTGCCTCATATATGCATTACTAATTTGACTTAAAGCAACTTTTAGATTTTATAAATGAGAAGACCTCGGTCAAAAGGGGAGCGTTTTATATTCAAATAGATAAAGAAAATTAATCACTGTCAAAAGCTAAAAACAAAAAAAAATGTTAATTTCCGGAAACCAATCAGAACTTTAAACATAAGGACTCTGAAAGGAACCTGGTTCTCAAACTCTTATTCTGAGAGGGATGGATTAAGAGACCCTTCACGTCAACTACTTCTTTGCCAGATCATACTTCGGACTCCCTTGAAGTTTCGTATAATTTAAATTTAAAAGTAAGTTTTATCTCCTGTTTACTATTTCGTGCTCCTGTTGCCATTCCACCACTTGACATCCCTCATGGTGAGCCATGAGGCCACGAAAAATCACTGCGACGATACTCAAACCTGTAAATTCAACACTGATGGAGGAAGTAAACTTTCCTCGGAATTAGAGTGCGCAATGTGTTTACCGCTTTGTGCTTAGCTGTTGGAAATCAATATATCACCTTTCATTATGTTCAAAAACGAAGTATCTACAACCAATATTTCATAAAATATTTAGAAAAAGAAGTTGTGACAAGCTACATTTCAGAAATTAGTTGAAGAAAAAGCTACCTTTTTGTTGTATTATTTTGAAATTAATTTTTTTTATCCCATGAGACTCGCATTGTTTTTCTGTTAGAACCAAATATTATTTGAATTAATTTTAAAAATCCGAAATGTATTTAGAGCAAGAACGGGACTGCTTCAGTAAATTAACACGAGTTATACATACTGTCGAATCAGAACAACAGCTGGGTATCTTACTGTTGTTTCTGGGATTAGATGTCTTAAAGTTGCTCTGATGCAACGATACGTAACAGTACATCTTTATATTAATGCCATTTAAATTAGTTTCATAGAGGCAAATTTCAACATAGTACCAAACAAAATGATGAAATCTTCAAAAATGTATCCTGTTTAATGGTTTCATGCAATTTTTTTAAGACTGCTGTATTTTTCTTGCACCGAGATCTTCATATTATGCCTTCATTAAAAACTAATATTACCATACAGAGAAAACAACTTGCCTATTATTATTAAAGGTAACTAAATATGAAAAAATGTTGCGTAGTTTTTCTGAACTTATTTTTTGAATTAGAGGGACTTAACTGTTAATTAGCAAAGCTAAAATTGAATTGATATCATCAATATTTAATATTTTCAAAGTTTGGTATAACATGATGTTGAATTAGCCTCTCGAAGTAGTGAGAAGCATCATATGAAACTCCTATTACATATATGCATTAAATCAAACCAACATTTATGCAAATTAATACAATTATTGCAACAGGTTTACTTCTCGAAACGCAATTCTTTTAATTGAGGTAAACCAGGTGCAAAATATGCAGTTTCAATGTCATGTCTACTATCGCATCATATGTAGACACTCAAATATTCATGAATGTGAAAGATTTACGACTTAATATTTATCATAAACATGCAATTTAGTTTCTAAAATGCATGCATCAATCAGTCTGATGGTCACTAAGACTTCTAATGTAAATTATACTAAGGACTTTGAATTGCTGCCTTCATATGGATCGATAGTCATAGACATGGTACGATTTAGGAAAACATGTAATTTGGTGAGCGAATTAGATCATGATTACTGTGTAACATCTGTAATTTTGAATTTTCTGCTTCATAATTTAAGCCATGTGAAATATAATAAATTTGGTTAAAAATAAATACAGTTGCATCTCGATAATTCGAAGTTTAACACTCGAATGTTCTTTTATCTCGAAGTTTTAATTAGGTCCCAGAACTCTTGAGACTGTTGTGGAAATTTCCCATAACTTGAACTACGAATAATTCGAAAGTTTTAGCCGGTCCCTTAGGACTTCGAGCTGTCGAGAGTTCACTGTATTTGTTTTTAAAACGTGCTAAATGCTTAAGGAAAAAAATTCTTTTTCTAAATAAAACTCGGAAATACATTTATGCGTTTTCGGTGAGCAGTCATGTAAAGAAAACGATTTAGAAAAATATTTTGTGATTTTGGTAAGCCTTTTATTATATGAATTTTTAATTTTCTGTCCTATTAAAACCATAAAAAGTACGGTTTATTTTTTATGATTAAATGTAACATTTTTTTTTGGGTAATTTACGTATAAGAGGAACACAAAACCCATGGAACTTAAAAATTCTAGTTGTTAAATTAAAAGAATTAGATCTAAGCTCTGCTCATATGCTGTGCTGTTTTATGATATATTATTGATATTATGTTTATTTGTTTCCTCGTAAGCAGTTTTTTTTTTAATTTAATTAACCGCTTCTTCGATAGCGAAGTACAATTTCGATGTGGAAAAAAATCCCTGTCTAAACGTGCGTTATGAGAGCCCGCATTCTGTTGCTGTTTGCGTTTGACGCAAATTCAATGTTGATAAACAATGGAAAATCAAAACGTAATCCCTAAAATCTTGATACACAGCGTGAATCGGAAAAAGAAAGTCAAACTTTTAAGAGGTGGTGGAGTGCACCCAGACGATTCGGAATCACATCACCTTGCAGGTTCGGAAATGCTTTCGTTATAGGGTTAAGGGCGTTGTACGAGAGTTTGAAAGGGTAAGAGACTGGATGGAAACTTGAATTCATTGGAAAAGTATAAGGAATATAAAGTGCTGGTTCAAAGCAGCAGTATGGTTACATGTAAATGACAAAAAACGTACTGTATGGAAATGATATACACTCAAATCAAACCGGGTTTGTGCGGGCGGGGTTTTGTCCGATTTCTTTTTGTGCATTTTTTTTTTTTTTACCTCCTTTTACAAAAAGGGAAGTATTCGTGACAAAATTTTCACTCAAAAATCGACCTTAATTTCCATTTTACTCACCCCCGAATGAATATTGATTTTTTTTTTCCCCCGACTCGATCACACGTGGATAAGTGCATAAGAACGTATAGACACGCGAAATATCCATTTTGACGATTCCCGAGTTAATTACAATGAGTTTTCTCGTGACGTCTGTATGTAAGTATGTGCGGATGTATGTCACATAACTCAAGAACGGTATGTCCTAGAAAGTTTTCATTTGGTGCGTAGACTTCTAGTGGGGTCTAGTTGTGCACCTCCCTTTTTGGTTGCATTCGGATGTTTCTAAAGGGGTCTATTGCCCCTGTTGGGGGGGGGAATAATTGTTAATTTCGATGTAAACTCAAGTGGTGTTATATTTTGGCGGACTCTTGGCGATATACCGCCAGTGGTTTGGTCGCCAGGCGATATTTGTTTATTTTCATTTTAATCTGATTTTCATTTGGCCACTGTTGGTGATGTCTAGAGAGTAAACTATTGAATCACATTAAAATTGGCAGGTATTGGTTAAATGACATTAAATTGGAGTAAAAGGAAGTCATGTGATGCACATATAAGCTCTTTTTTTTGAGCAATCACATTTCTTATTGTTCTCACTTGACTGTTTTTGACGTCCTGTGATTTTATTTTCCCCCCGCCTTCCTCTGCAGCAACACCGTCGACCAACCCCTCCCGATGTTGCTCCTCTAGAGAAAACCGTCTCCGGGTTGCGTCACTATCCTAAACGAATACGCATACACACACCTACACATACCCACGCATTCATGCTTGCACACAGACACAAACACACATGCCTACATACATACACACACACACATTCGTGACTGCGAAAAACATAATTTGAATTCAAGATGTCAAAATTATTTTTTTTTTCTGTGCGGTATAAAAAAAATTTCAATTAGATTGGGACTCAATTGACGAAAACGAGTGCGAGGTATTATCTTCAAGTGACGACAGGGGCATCCCGCGTTTGTAGGTCAGTGATATCCCAAAATTTCCTTGTTCAGAAAATTTTGTCTGACTATTCGGCAAAATTATTATCACTTGGCTCATTTTCATTTCGTTTAAAAAAGCACATTTCTAGTCTTTTCGTAAGTTTTTGGAGTTATTTTCTCTGTGTAACTCTTTTTATGCGGTCCCTATCCAACGCATAAAAAAAAAATTAACTGTGTTGCGAAAACAACTTTTTATAGCTACACGTGATATTTCAAACGGTTTTTTTTATGCTACTTTTTATGCGGTCCCTATTGACCGCATAAAAATAGGTTTGGGTGTAAAGCGGTTTGTTATGACTTTTGCGTTCCCCCGAACAATTAAGTCTATCACACATCCCTAGCCCATGGATGTGATGAGATTGTTAATAGAATTGGGGGGGGGGGGATTAACTCTTCCACTATTTTAAAAAGTGACATTTCCAAGTCTTAGAGAGAAAATAAAACCTTAGTCTCGCAGGAATGAGTAGTCTTACTCTAACCCAAACATGCTTGATCGGATGGGGATCCTGAGAGCATGATGGCCAATCCAGTTCTCCACAAGACGAACTGTATGAGGTTTGATAGTATCATGCTTCTACAGAAAGGAATCGACATTTGCTTCAGCCTATAGTACGACATAGCGTCTTAGAATCTCGTCTGCATACTTTTGAACCGTCATTTCTTTTAAGTCTCAAATAGTCTCAAGTAGAGTGAAATTGTTTCTAAATTAATGAACTTAATTATTCCATACGCTATTTTATCTTGCAATTTATTTTTTTCACTGGAATAAAGTGTAGTTATGTTATCAACGTAGTTAGGTATTATTCATCAAATAAGTTATAAATAAAACCTCGCGTAAATCAATCTGCTGTAAAGTTACAGAGTATGTCAATATAACATCATTACAATAAATAAATGCAATGAATAGTATAGATGCCTTTTATTCCTTTTGTATCACAATCTCGCCATTTCTTTTGGTTTGAAGAAGAACATCGGAGAAATAATAAAGCTTTATAAATTTATTCTAACTCTAAAAATGTATAATAAATCAATATACTATAAACCAGTAATCAACGAATGCGTTTGCTCCGCAAATTGTTGTTCTATTACCAGCAACAAAGATAACTAAAAAGAAATATTTATTTGAAGACACTTCGTAGATTTATGATCCTTGTTTAATGTAAATAGCAAAACCCCTGCAGGAGGCATCATATTTATTTCGTAACGACAATAAAATATATCATCCGAAAAAGTTTATTAAAAATTCCCTAAAGGTTAAACAAAATGCTTCTAAGCTGAATGAATGCTATAGCAGAATAAAGGGAACAATTTTGGAGCTTTGATTAGAGTAAGGAATATTTATGATTTAAAGACTATTTTATCAATTTCAGTTTCGCCTGTTCTAGCCGGGAGCAAATTTTTTAAGCACACGAATCTACTGAATCTTTTAGAAATATGTTTGCCTTCTGACGTTATTATGTGTGTCTTCTATGCATTGCTTTTTGAAGTTGAGAGCAGTTTGGAAAATTGTTAGTCATAAATATCTCATATATATGTAAATGAAAGTCGAAAAAGATATTGTATGCTCAGCTAATAGTTAACACTAAAGATTATTACACCGGTTAAACTTCAAAACAGATGAGTGATTTGTTCCATGAGTAAATACAAGTGTTACGTTGAAGTTTTGATTTAAAAAAATTTGAAGTAGTCAAATAAGATTTTTAAACTTTTAGGCTTCAAATATCTTCAAAAGAATTAAGCACACGTAACAAAGTAAATTTTATGTAAGAACATGGAACAAAATAGAATGTTCACTGTCAAAAGTTCAAGAAACTTTTATGGTAAATATTACTGTCAAATGAAGTTTTTGGAGTACTGAAAAAAAGTTAATAGTGAATTGTACCGAAAAAAAAACTATTGCAGCGCATGACTTACAGTATGAAATAGATAATACCGTACTTCCCCTCACACGCTGTGTCCCTACTGGTATGATGGTCTGTAAAGTCGTCTACCAGTGCGAAAGTCCCGAGTTCGAAGCTGCTGCTCGCATGTTGCGCATTTTAACTCTCGTTTATTCTACAATTAAAATGTTACAGTACAATCAGATTTTACGGTAAAAGTTACCAGCAACATGAATGGCAGTAACTTTTACCCTAAAATTTCGCTGTTCAAACGTTATTCAATGATAAATTCGTTATTCAATCATCGATGAATCCAGCACGCCGCACACCGACTCGCAATATGGAGTTAAATGGTCGACTCTTGCGTCGACACGAATTTTTACCCTCTCTCTGATTCCCCTCTGTGATGACTCATTCAGTGAGTTTCGCTTCTGTCAGAGAACCTGTAGTATAGGAAGCCGTGGTCTAATACAGCAAGTTGTCATTACTTATCAGCCAGAAATAAATTATGAAAACTAGTCTGTCAAATGCAGTTGGTAGTTGTTACGAACATTGAGTGACATGACCATTCCTTGCCTTAATCTTTGAAGGCCTTCATGCTACGTAAGAAGGATCCGTTCATGCTTGGTGCCGAAATATTCTTTCCTCGTAGCTTCTGATGATACGAGTTCCCCTCTTACGGTGACTTCGAATTAAAACATTCAAATACAGAGCCTTAATCATATTAACAGGCTTCTAAATTACGCAGGATAGTTCTTGATTTTGATGCCTTAAACAATTTGAAAGTCTGGTTTTCAACTCTAACCACATATATTCCAGTGAGTAACAGAGACAACTATTAATCCAAGTAACTACAATTTAAGTGGCCATAGTAAAAGTGTCTACATTGTTACGCATAAGTACATTGTTCTTCTAACAACAAACTAAAATAGTTTTAACAATTCCGATGTAATACTATTTAAAAGCTTCCTGCTTTCAAAAAGTAAACTTTTTTTTTTATGACATACTACTACAGATGGTGTCGTTACAGAGTAGCTCTGCTGCTCAGCGGCTCTTAGGTTAAGTGCTTACGATAAAACGGAACTTATTCGTACAAAGTTTGTGTATGGTGATAAATAGTTAAGACTGGCTTTCAATGCGAATAAACTTGATTATTTATTCAACATTAAGCAAATAAATTTTATGATAAGGTATATGTAGAAAAATTCTCCCTACCCCTCTAAAACCGAATCAACTAATTGTACCCCCTAAAATAATCTAATAAAAGAATAGACAGGGGGAAAAAAGTTACGAAAAGGGTACTCTAGCAAGGGACGTTAAAGGAAAAAGTAACCTTTAAAAGACTGCGTGAAGTTCAGCTGCATATTTGCTTAACTCTGTTGCAGTATATGATGCGTTTGAAGTCTCTATCAGTTACAACATCCTCATTGATAGCACTGCGCGGAGAAGAAAAAGCGGTTCAAAATGCTTCTTTTAAACCATTCTTGCTCGTTTTTATGCAAAATGAGCCGCTTGATTACAAGTATGACCACCGCCCCCCCCCCCACCAATCCCCTTCACGCAAATTTGGGAAATAATGTCCCCTTTTGCCTACCCTCTTATTTGTTTTTTAGTTTTCGGTAGTTTCATAGCCATTATTTTCATTTGGAGGGGAAGGGTGCATTATATTAACCAGTAACATTCTTCTAAGGGGCTAGAGAAATTGAAAAATTCAAAAGCATTTCTAGCAAGGTTGGAGACTTATGAGGGTATTTTCCTATAATACACTGCTCAAAACAATTAAAGGATATTATAAGTTTTTGTACAGAAAAAGGTATTAGCAGATATTTTTTTTGCATAGAATCGAAGATGGGAATTAAAAATGCAAATTCTTCTTAATTTCAAGCATCGCAGTATGCAAATTTTGAGTTTGACGTCGAAAAACGACGTTTCAGTGGCGGCGAATGAGATTTCGCTCTTAACTAATTGTAAGACAAAGCAGAAAATAATGATTGACATTCAGTAAGCGCGTTGTTTCAATGAACGCGATGCCTCAACGAACTCATTTAACGGAATCAGAAGCTTCTAAAGTGGTTGTCAGGCTAGATAGAAGCCAAACACAAGCCAAGGCGAAAGAAGCTATTGCAGTTTTGCAAAGTGTAGTTTCTACGAGATGGAAACGGTTTTTAGAGACTGGAAATGCTGGCCGAAGATCAGGGCAAGGTCGCAGACGGTCAACAACGCTCAACGAAGACCGTTATTTAGCTTTAACGGCTCCGAGGCACCGAGGTATGAATGCCGCCCCACTACAACGACACCTTCACTCAGGTACTGGCACCACAATTTTGACACAAACTGTCCGAAATCGCCTTCACACTGTAAGTCTGTATGCTCGTCGACCAATGGTCTATGTCACATCAGCTGCGAGACACCGTCGCGATACAGGGAGTGGGTAACAGAGCATGTGAATTGGAGAAGAAATGAATTGAGCAATTTTTTTTTCTCTGACGAGTCCCGTTCTTGTCTTCATCCATATAATGGCGTATTTTCATCTGGAGGGAGCTTGGCACTAGAAACAATTCAGCTTTCGCGCCCGAAAGTGTCAGATTTGGTGGTGTGATGGGGCATGCTGGCATCTCCATTGATGGGTGCACCGATCTGCATGTCATTCCGAATGGAACTCTGACCGATCGTCAAAGTAGTGATAGATCCTCACCCCTATTGTAGCCCCTTACCCTGCAGCAATTGTAGGTGACTTCATGTTAATGAACGAAAATTGCAGACCACATCTTTCTTACTTGAAGAATGATTTTCTTTTGGCGGAAGGAATTATACGAATGGAATGGCCAGCGTGTTCTCCAGATATGAACCCAATAGAACATGTTTGGGACATTCTAGCCAACGAGTTTTTGGACGCCTACCACCTCCCCAAACTCTCCAAGAACCGGAAAGAGCGCTTCAGGAGAAGTGGGGCAGAATACCCCAGCCCCTCATTAATAGCCTCTTTAATTCCATGCCTCAGAGGTGTTTCACATTGCTGGCCGTCCGGGGTTACCATACCCCCTACTAAAAGCGATTTTCTTTCAAGAAAACCCCAATTTTTTATCGCTTTTCTCATACGCACAAAGTGTTTTTTTTTCCCCTTTTTGTACCCAAAAGTGGGAAAAAAGTATTTTTTCCTGCCATACAAATGTAGTTTTTCTCTCAAATAGTTTACTAACGCCTGTCGATAACGTATTAATCATCCAAAAATTTCTCCAGGTTCAAAATCAACCCAAAACCTCAATATCCTTTGTTTTGAGCAGTGTAACTAAAATATCACACAAAACAATTTTCTTTTCTTTTTTTTCTAAGAGCTTGTTTTACAATTTTTTCACTTTTTCGGTAAAAAACCAAGCTATATGACTCACTGCTATAAGCCCAATGTCCACAAAAAAAAAATTTCTCCCCTTGTAAAAATAATTAGAATACAATCTTGGAAAAACCGCTTGTTGCATTCGAGTCGGGCCGCATGTCTTCAGTAAAGAACCTTCCCCTATTATTAATATTCATTCAAGTTACATTCTCAGATAAATTAGGATTAAAATTCTTCCATTCTGCTACAAATGTTCATGAGATTATAACTTTTTAGCCTCCAAAAGAGTGTTAATGGATAATATAATGATCCTTTACTCTCCAACCAATAATAATGGCAATGAAACTGTCGAAAACTGAAAGCATGGGAAAGGGGCACCATTTCTGAATTATGGGAGGAGGAAGGAAATGAAAAGGAGCCCCCCACCTCCTCCTTGAAAGGAGTGAGGTGGGAAAACAGTGGTCATATTTAGATTCAGGAGATCATTTTGCGTACAAATCAGTAAGAATGGTGTCAGAAACATTTTGAATGGCGTTTTTCTGCTTTGTTTTTGCTACGAAGTGTAATTGTGTTTACAATTTTTTTGTTTGTTGCTTCGGCAATTATGGACAACTAACCGCGATTTAATGGGAAAGCTTAATTTGTCCAGATAATAGTCCGTTTACGTAAACGGTCTTCGTATGAAAATATAGTAGTAATATTGATCTCTCTAACTTGAGAATACCTTGTTCCATTTATAAAGAGCTGTGAAGTTACGGTACTTCCGTGTCTAAGAATAAAAAAGTCTTTAAATTTCTTACCTAGAACATGAATTTTCATTTCGAACAAGTGTTCTTCTCCTTAATCACGCATTATGAGACCGTGAAAGTTTTCATTAAATACTCATTAAAGAGAGGTTAGAATGAGATACCAATACCATGGATGTCGTTTCTTTTAAAATTTATATTAATTTCTTTTCCTTTCAAAATAAATCTCTTTATTGATTATGAGTCCCCCCCCCCCCCCCGCTAAAGTAAAAAGTTACTTGATTATATATCGCTATTAAATTAATAGTTTTGTTATTATAACAAGTTGTGTTTAATATTTAATTGTTTGCTTCTGAAAGATATGTTTTTAGTCATTAGCTTCCAAAGTTTGTTTTAATTAACTCAGAGTTTTGCGCCAGTCTGTCCTAAAATTAAAACGCAATTGAGACTTGAATTATTAGAAACTAGTGTAATTTTAAGTGAAAGTACAGCTGAAAAGTTTAGTTCAAATACATTATTTTAGAATTCCTCTCTATTGGTACAACCCCTACTGAACGTCTAGTTGAACAAGCATTTTTTTTTCTATAACAGAATCTTGTATGTGTCTTGAATATGCATGCATAACAAGCGTAGAAAATAAAGTAAAGATTATGTCTGTTTCCCATTTATGCTTTACACAGCAAAAAACTATGGGCATCGTTTTTACTTTCTTTTACGAAGTAAAGAAGGTATTGTATTCGCGAAAAAATTTTCATCCAAAAATCGGTCTTAATTTCCATTTTGCTCGCCCCCGAATGAATATTGAATTTTTTTCAACCCGACCACACGTGGATATATGCCTAAGAACGTACTAACACCCGAAATATCCATTTTGACGATTCCCGAATTAATTACGTGTTTTCTCGTGACGTCTGCATGTACGTATGTATGTGTATGTGCGTATGTATCTCGCATAGTTAAAAAACGGTATGTCATAGAAAGTTGAAATTTGGTACGTGGACTCCTGGTGGGGTCTAGTTGTGCACCTTCCCTTTTGGTTGCATTCGGATGTTCCAAAGAGGGTCTTATATACCTTTTTTGGGGGAAATCATTTTTAATTTCTATGCAAACTCAAGTGGTGTTATAATTTGGCAAACACTTGGAGATGTATTGCCAAGCTTTTGGTCGCCAAGTTTTTCGCCAATTTGGCGACAATTTTGGCGGGTTTTTTTATTTGGTTTCATTTTGGCCACTATTGGCGATGTTTACAGAGTTAAGATTGGATCACATTAAATGTCCAATATTGGGAAAATTAATTTGTATAAAACGGATTTTTTTTGCTTCAGTTCGCAACAAAGTTGGGGTAAAAATATTTAAAGTTTCTTTGCTTACTCCAAGGCACTATTATCATTAAATTGGCGTAAAAGGAAATCATGTGATGCACACATCAGCTCATTTAGCATAATTTCAATCGTGTAGGTATTTAAACATTTTACGTCAAACTTCCTACTTGTACTCGATTATTCATAGAACCTACAAACCGTACTTCCAGTTCAATACCGCCATTTTTTTTTTAAATTATAATGGCTGTATTACAGTGCTAACATTGCTGGACTTAATTATTTGTGGCTGTATTTCATTGTTAAGTTTAATATTATATCTTATTTGCGTGATTTAAATGGTAAAATTATTTAAAAATTTACGTCAAACTTCCTTGTACTTGATATTCAGAGAACCTTCAAACTAAATCCAGTTTAATACCGGCCAAAGTGAAAATGTTTTGATTTAAAGGCGATATTACAGTGCTAACATGTTGGACTTAGCAATGATATACAGCCACAGATTATTAAGTGTAATATTAAAGCGTTTTTGTACATATAACCTGATACAATTCTGCCTAGCATTCATGTTGGCACTGCAAAACTGCCATAAAACCAAAAATTAAAAATTTGCACTGATGGCAGCAATGAACTGGATGTGCGAAATAATTAACGGAGATGTAACCATTTTATCAATTCAAAACATAAGTATTCGGACCAAGAAAACAAAAGAAAATTTTAAATTTTCTTTTACGAGGATAAAACTTCTTTTGTATAATTCAAAGTATGCTTGCATCACTAACTGTTCAATGGAATGGACAAACGCTGTGTTCATTTACATAAAATGTGTGTTTACTCCTGTTTAGCGAGCAATTTCTGCTCATTGAAACTTTACGCTTTTTTTTCAAAATCTAAAGGCATAAATGCTAGAAATAAATATTTGTCAAAGTTATACTTTTATTAAATATGTGCAATTTATAAACCATTTTCAAAAATTTAGAATTCATTTGTCAAGTATTATCAGTGAAGCAGAAAGGAGAAAATCCAAATTAAGCAATTGCTCTTTTTTTTTTTTCTTTTTTATTTAATTCGAGTAGGCATTATTTTGTTAACTGATTTTAAATCATCTTTAATCTTTCTGTAACGCAAGTAATCAAATAGTACCAAGCCGTTTCTGCAATTTATTTTTTCTTGATTATGTCGACTTCATCAGTTTGCTTATTGGATCAACGTTTCATCGTTTTATTGATTAATTTGAAAATAATTCCGGAAAAGAAATAACTTGTTATTCTAAGCAACAATTATAGAATAATTAAACTTCAGTCAATTTTCTTTTAAGATGCTAAATCATTACTTTTTGAAAGTCGTAAAAGAAGAGTTGCAATATCAAATTTATTTTTGCCATAGATGAAAAAATTCAGTAGCAACCGTGTGATTTTTCTTTTATTAAATTTATTTAAAGTATATTTTCATGACCGAACTTCATTAAAATTACCGATTGTCTTCTGTACAATGCAAACTTAGCGTACTAAAATAATTTTGTATATTTCATTTCAGTTTATTTTGAAGTTGCAAACACGTAACAACCAACTGTTTTTTTTTACGATGAACGTTACGTTTCTTTATTAGTTTGCACAGTACCAGATGACGAGATTACAATTTTTTACAAAATGTTTACAAAATGTTTTACAAAATGTTTAGTATCAACTGTAACTACGATTACTCAATACATTTCTTAGCTGTGACGCTCACTAAGAAATAGATTAAACTAACATAAATTGAGTTATTTGGGACATGTGTGTTTATAAAATATTAAAGTTGTCAACTTAAAACTTTGCTTACACCACTAATTCACACAAATTTAAAAAAAAAGCGTTCAAAAAACCTTTAATGCCAATTTCTATTACATTACAGAATCATATAAAATTATAAAATACGATTTTTTTCTTTTCTACTGTGCATAAATTCTAAATCTTAGCTTTGATTTTTTTTCCAGCAAATATCACATTTGAAAATTAATAAACTTAATGTGCAAGTTAAATTTAATTAACAAGCAACGATACTTCGTGCACAAAGGTAAAATTTGGATGTCGCTCAAAAATGATGAGAGTGATTAAGGTTTTTTTAATTCTAAGCAGAAGACTTTTTTTGTCAAACGAGAGTAATGTTCTGTTATTATTATACACAAATTAAGTTAGAGAATATTCAAGAAAGTCTAGTTTCAGACTCATTTCGTGATCACACTTTTAACACGTTGACTGCAAA
Source organism: Uloborus diversus (assembly GCF_026930045.1). NCBI lineage: Eukaryota > Metazoa > Arthropoda > Arachnida > Araneae > Uloboridae > Uloborus > Uloborus diversus. The sequence goes on from NC_072740.1 coordinate 65,732,296, forward strand.
CTACGAGATAACTCGTAGATTGCGTTCTTTTATAGGAAGCCAACTACGAGCTATCTCGTACTTGTATAATGTGATTAAGTCAAATTGTAATTTTAGGCTAGATTTCTGAAAATTGACGTGGCAGTCAACGTGTTAAATAACTAGTTAGTTTGATAAACTTTTTTTATGTAAAATCAATGTTAAAAGCATTTTCGCTCATTTTCAGGCATAGCCTACAAATGAATAAAGGAATTTGGAAATTTTCAGAATTAAAATGACAAGGAAGCTGTTTAATTTCTTTAGCAACGAGAAGCATGGGAATTGACATCCTTGGATATTAGTCCTTAAAATCCTCTGTTGATTTTATTTTTTCTAATATTTAACCTAAGAAAAATCATTAATAAAAAGAAATATTTGAGCTGAAGCATCGATTTGTTTTTATCAGGTTCAAATATTTACTTTACAAAGATTAAAATGTACTCTCCGCTTTGGAACAAATTGAAATAATTTTAGTTGGCTAGTGTAACATAATTTCGCTTCAGAATCGAATTTTATTCTAGGAAGGGAGGGAATTAGCATAATTGGAAATCTTTTCTTCTCTCGAAGTCGAAAAAAAAGGTAGCATATTAGAACTAGCATTTGAGACTTAAATTCAGGTGATTTATTTTTGATAGAACGCGAACACCATTTGCGAAATTTAAAATTATTTTATCTATATTACTATTATTACTATTTTATTGTTATTATCATTTTTCAAATTTTCACAAGTTTTAATTTTTACGTTAAATACGTAAAGAATTAAATACGTAATTAATTACATTAAATCTACTCCATTTACAAAATAAACACTGAATTTATATTTCTCCAAAGATGTGAAAAAACTATAATTTCTATAGCAAGGCAAAAGTTGAGTAAATCCTTTTAGATTAAATTTTGGTTCACTGTTTTCAGGATGATATTGTTGCATACTTTGCCATATTGACTGCGTAAAAATATGCTTATCATCACAATCCTAATCTATAATAGCCTCTTAAATATGATTCGTTTCAGTAATAAAAAAACATAATAATTCACAAAATTAATTATATTTACTTTAATGACGTAAAGTCCGTTATTTGGAATATGAGAGATCTTAATCCTTCAATATGATTACTGAATTACGTAAAAATTAATTCAACTGCTAAAATTCATTCGACAATGAATAAATTCTAATCAGTTCTAGGGATCCCTTCCAAAACAAGTTTCCTTTGCAACGCGATTTTAAGTTATAATTATTTTCTTCACGATAATTTTTCGTTTTACTCTGGTGTAATGTTCCTTTGAAGCAGAATGGCGACAGCTCATTCTAATAGATTTATTTCAATAGCTTATTACAAAGAAGAGCAATATTGATAATAAGTCAAAAGTTTAAAATAGTAAATGTTTCCGGTCCACTTTGCAACGTATTTCCAATTTTTTGTGAGCTTACGTTTTAATACTTGATTCAATTTTCATGTGAGAATATTGTTAGCATTCATTACACTCTGACAAAAAGTGAAGTTTGCAAAAATATTAGCAGTGCGAAGTTTATCAGTGGAATAATAAACAATGATATGTGCTTCACAACGACATAAACAGTGGTTAGGCCCATAAGAGAGGAAAACGTCTTTTATGACCGAATGAACGCAATTACTTTAACAAATGACTATAAATTTTGTTTAACTGCAATATGGATAATTTTAGACTCTTTTAGTTTTCTTTTGCTCGGAAGAATTTGGAATATTTAAAACATGTAGGGGACAAGGGGCACATGTGAGCACGGGGCAAATGTGATCATGGTATGTTTTACTAGGATAACGTCAAGCAAAAACTCTCAAAAAATTCTCAAGTAATAGCAGTACCAGCCCAACTATTTAACCAAACTTTCAGAGTGAGTAGCCAGTTTATGTTCCTGTGGTGACAGTTTCTTTGTTTCAGCAGATGCTGATGTACTTTTATCACTGTCTTCTTTGTGTAAAAACATATTTTAAACGAATTAATAAGCTAAATTTAATTATTGCAAACCATTATAAGAACATTCACGTAAATTTATGCCAATGTTTAAATTTTGTAATTAAATTAAAAATTCTTTATTTTTGAAAATTAGTTCTAAGATAGATGCCGGGGCACTTGTGAACGCAACATGTAGGAGCACATGCTAACAGCTCCCATATGCTATCCGTAAATATAAATATTAGTGTAGGCTTATCATAAGTGTTAAAAAAGATATAGAAATTTACAATTATTGTTTTGCTGCAATCAATTTGTAAATTTATTGTCAATTATTATTAAATTATTACTAATTATTTATTTTATTATATTTTATTTTTTTAATTCGTTAATTACTAAATAGTAGGCTAAAAATTTAGTGGTACATAATATTTGGACGGAAAATAAATACAAAATATTTTCCTTTAAATAAAAACTGAAGTTTAGAAAAAATTTTTAATTTATCATATTCTGTATAGAGCTTAAACGTACTATATGACAACAATATATTTTACATAATAAAATATTCTTTGTATTGTTTTGTAGACTTATAAGATTTTTTCTTGTCAATTTATTGATTAGAACATGCTATGAAACTTTAAAATTTGACAGTGAGCAGAGTTCTGCAATTCAGAAAAAAAATATTTTCTTAATAACAGCTACTATGCAATCCAAACTGACAGTATAGGTTACAAGCCTTTGAATGTAATTAGTACATACGTATATACTTCATTATAACGAGTTTTTCGTTGAAATATGATGCTTGTCCTGCATTTTTCAAATATGTTTACATGTGCTCCAAGCTTGTTCAGATCTACCCCCCTAAAGGGACACATGTGAACAATTGAAGACATTTTTTTAAAAAATCCATAAATTATAGAAATAATTTTTTAAAAAATCTGAAAAAATTCCATGGCACAAAGAAAAGACTATTCTATCATGGGGACTCTTTTTCTGTGAGAAACTAAAAATATTTCCTAAAAAATCAACAACTGAAAAAAAAATTTCACATGTGCCCCCTTTTCCCCTACCAGGAAATGCTAATTACCGATTTCACAAATAGAAAAAATGGATTGATGTGACCCGAGTCGGATTTAGATTTAACGGAGTCCTAAGCTATTTCAGGTATCGGGCTTCTTTTGTTGTCTGCTGTCCTTTTCGGATTCCAAATTTAGGGGGTCCGGGGGTATTTCCCACGAAGGGAATTTTGAGAAATAAATATAAAATTCTGCATTTTAAAGCCTTACAATGGGGGACCGGAATCAAACATTTTCGGAAAAAATAGGCAAACAAAACTTTCTCGACGTATTATCGGCGACTCTACAAAAGCGATGTTCTCCCACTTACCAGAGTGTTTGGTCCAACTTCCTCTGTAAATTGGTTCTCTCCCATCTTTTAAACATTTTGAGCCATCATCTGACTGTGCTATAGTGGAACACTCCCCCCCCCCCTCCTGTACTACCTGTAACAACATATTTATTTCAGTTGATGATTTTTTGGAGGGCGAAAATAAAATTTCAATGCAGCGTTCTATTTGTTGATCGCGATCTTCCATTTTCCGAATGCGAAAAATGTGTATTTGGAAAAACGTGTATTTGTATGATTACCATGGTCACATTACATTAGTTATGAGCCTTAAACTCACATCACATATTCTTCCCTTACCTAACTATACATATATAATTAGTTTACTGGAACTTGATTTTTTATTCACCTGTAAAACATTTATGATCATTTTTTTTTTTTTTTGAACAACCCTCGTAATTTCAAAAGAAGATTTTCTGTAGTGTCTATATACAGTCGGATCCCGCTACAACGCGATCCGACTTACGCGAAATGGCTATAACGCGAGTTTTTCATGAGTAATGAATTTTTTAGTGCGGACACAAATTACTCGCCTGCAACATGAAATTTTTCGGAAAAGAGCGGCGGAGAGTTAGAATGGGCATCGTTGACACTAAATATTGGTTTTGTGAATGGACTTTCATCCCTTTAGCATCAATGAAAGCGGACGTTCACCCATTGTAATAGTCTAAACAACGCTTTGGTTTAGTTTATACAAATAACCCATACGATTCTTAACTTTTTCTTTTTTTTTTTTTTTTCATTTTACATATGAACGTTAATAAAATACATTCTGATAACATTCTGATCGCGCTGCATAAACCTTTATCGTTTTTTAAATTATAAATATATTTACTATATCTATACTGTTAAGTGTTATAATAATGCTGTAGTGTACGTACTCTAAGTACCATACTGCTTTATTTTAAGTTTCTCTCCCCCATTAATCATTGATTTTGTGCTAAATTACAGAATTTTATGTCAAATAATGCTTTTTCTAAAATACAGAAAAAGTCGGTTCTTTGTAAAAGATACTGCAAAATACAGTTAATAAATGGTTTGAAACAATATGAAAGGTGTTTACAAACGTCTGAAACAATTGGGTATGCTTATAAAAAATTACTAAACATACCTTTTTCCACAACGCGAAATTCCGACTTACGCGAGGTGTCTTGGAACGCATCCCTCGCGTAAGACGGGACTCGACTGTACCTCCAATCATGAAGGGGAAAAAATAAATATTAGTAAAATAAAGGTCAACGTAAAATAAAACGTAAATAGTTATGAAAATTCTGAAAAACTCTTTTTCGAAATAATTTGAGCTTTCTTTACGCTAATGTTTTATTTACTCGTAATGTACCACAAATCAATTTTGATCAGTTTCATTTATACAATAAAAATAGTTTTAGAAAATACCTTACTTTGAAACAAATATTTGCTTCATTAATACAATTGTTTGGTTTTGATGTTTCTTGAAATTCTAATGAAATTCAATCTGCACCTTTTTGTAGATTTTTTTAAATTTCTTTTTGTTTCCTTTCGCAATGAAAAATAAATCAGAATTTCAAGCAATTGGAATATGCAAATCAAAGCATTCTGCGTCAACAACATCTCAAAGCAGATTAAAATATATATTTTTTCTAAAATGCAAGCACTATTTTTATTAAGAATATAATTAAACAAGCAAAATAGTTTCTGAGCGCAAACGCCTTGTTTTCCCGAGATATCATATTTCTCTTCATGCTCCAAACATAGGAATATTTCCAACTAATGGGTTAAAATGGCAAATGCGACAGATATGAAATACTTGTTTTATCATTGCAAGGTTATAAATTTTTCTTAAACCCTATAGTGTTTTATTGAATATGCTTTAAAAATTCATTGAATTTAACGCGATTAGGTGGAATTGATTTTGTGAAAAACATTTCAAACGGTGAATGTTACAGGTATTCAATTTGAGCGGTAATTTTTGATACCTCACAAAATAACTTATTCATTCTTAATCAAATAATTTTATTGAGTTTAAATACGGCACATGTTATTTGAGTACCGTCACTTTTCTATTTTCTACGAGTATGCAATACGTAATTTAAGTGACTGAAGCATACAGTCGAGCCCACTTAATAGAATAGCCAATTTTCCACGAAAAAGTGATCTAATAAGCTGGATTTTCACTAAGCGGGATTAAAATAATAGACAACGGTTTTGTACATTGAAAATGTATTACATTAAACAGGATGTTCTTTTGACCTATATTCCAATAAGCGGGCTTGACTGTGCGTATGTAAACTGTCCTTACGAAAAAGTTTTATTTAAAAGAAATACTGTGACAACAGAACTGTGTTTTTTAACTGTCGCTTTGCAAATCTGATTAGAAATAGTAGAGCGTATAACCAAGGGCTCCTAAGGAGTGACCCCCCCCCCCCTCCATTGATGTGCTGCTAATTTACCCTTAATATCCAGGATTTTCCTTTTCATTTTAAAAATCGTGTGAATTGTGATTTTTCATTCAAATTGTTCAAGGTTTGTTTCATATCCTATTATTCACTATGCTTATGGTTAATCTGTCAACCACTAAACCATTTAACATAATTCCCCTCTAATTAAAAAAATAAATAAATATCAGTTATTGTTTTCCACGTTACATTAAAATTCATTGAAAGCAGAATTGTATTGAAATTTCTAGTAAAAATTTTACTTTAAGGATTTTTACACAGTTATAAATACAGTAAAATATTGTTAAAGCCATTTACCCGGAGGCTAAAAATGTCATGTGACATGTCTCGTGAGGAGAATAAGAGTTTCATATGTCTATAACTTGTTTTTGTAAGTTACAGAAAGTATGCCTTAAACTGCGCTTAGGCTCATATGTAACTACTATGTCTAAGCCTCATTACTCGGAGGTAACTTTTCCATCCTTGTATCATTAGCGAAGCCATTAGTAGAAACAAAAAATAGGCAAAATAAACCTCAGCAGCAAAATTTTCATATGTGGCCTCCCAAGAAAATGTTTTCATACAATTTATTGATTTTCCTACAGTAAAACCGATTTAAATTTTAAACTAGATTATCAAAGCATTGGTTTTAAATTATCAAGGAAAAAATAATCACCATGCCAAAAATACGATTTTGCAAACAGTAATCTGGACATCAACTATTCATAAATCAGATATCAATAGAAATAAAGTACAAATTTTCATCTGACAAAGTACATAGTGACAGACGAATTTTTTTAGTTTTATTATTATTATTATTTACCATATATAGATTTGCCAGACGACCTGGTTTTCAGAAAAAATCTCGGCGTCCCGGTAAAAGATAAATTTGATTACAGATGACCAAAAAAGTTTTAAAATATCTAACTGTGAAGGAGTATTTGGGATAAATTCATTGTAATCTTTGTGATTGATATTAATTTGACATTGAATTGTAAAATTAATATCGGATTACCTAGTAATTATTTTTACAAGAAGATTAAAACCGAAGACTTACCAAAAAAAAAAGGTCTAGTCAATGAAAAGTGCATGTAAAATTTGTTCTAATTTTTATTCCTAATTCAATATGTTTCTTCTTTCTAAAGTAACTTTGAAAATCAGCCAGGGGTTGAACATTTTTGAATACTCGCGGCGCCAGGGGGGGAGGAGACTCTGGTATCACGGTTGAATATTTCAAAAATCTGGCAAGCATAACCATACACTTTTCTAATATGTTCAAAAGAATTATACGTTTATTTTTTACTGATTGATCACACGTATAAAAAATTTCAAGATACACTCTATAACAAAAAAATCGACGCACCAAGAAGCAATCATCCGATTGCTTTGAAATTTCGTATGCATGAGTGTTTTGACCAGATATGCAAATGATTAAAATTTGGTGTCCTATGAATGAATATTTTGATCTCCAGCGCATCGGAACTGCGCATCCAGCAGATGTATAAAAGGAGCAATTCTTCAACGATTGTTAAAAATTTCGGTTCAATTGCAATTCAGATTAACTTTTAACAACTTAAAAAATGCCTCGGCGCAGGGTTCGTGCTCATTACGAGCTACTGTCAGAGTTTGAGAGAGGTCTTATCATTGGAATGAAAGAGGCCGGTTGGAAAAATCAGAGAATCGCTCGTCATTTGAGTCTTAGCGATGCGGCGATTCGAAGGTGCTGGCAAGGATGGGTGGAGAATGGCAGAGTTCAGTGTCAGGATGATAGGGGTCGTCCTAGGGCCACAACAGATCGTGAGGAGAGAGTGGCTGCTCGATCAGCTGTCACAGCGGCGGCTTCATCTCTATCAACCATCAGACATTCAACCCAAACACCAGTGTCCATCATGACCATTTACAGACGATTGAGACAGCGAATCTACGCTTGCGCCAACCGTTACGCCACCTGCCACTGACGTCTGCACACTGTCGGGCCAGATTACAGTGGTGCATGGCCCTCAACCAGGCATTATGGTCTGGGGTGCATTTCCTTTGATAGCCGGACCCCTTTGGTCGTAATTAGAGGTACACTTACTGCACAGCGGTAAGTCAGCGACATCCTACGACCTGTTTTGCTACCGTTCCTTTTGCAGTACCCTCGGCTGGTTTTTCAGCAGGACAATGCGAGACCACATACGGCATGTGTTGCTATGAACTGTCTGCGTGCTTGTCAAACACTTCCTTCGTCTGCCAGATCGCCAGATCTGTCTCCTATCGAGCATTTCTGGGATATGATGGGAAGGTGATTGCATCTGGCACGGAATGTTGATGATCTCGTTCGACAATTGAAGTGAATTTGGCAGGAAATACCCCAGGACACCATCCAGGAACGTTATGGGTCTATGCCACGCCGTGTTTCAGCTTGTATCCAGGCTAGAGGCGGGCCAACACCATATTGAAGTTACTGTAGCTCCTGACATAAATTATTCAAATGTTCTGAGATTTTAATCATTTACTATTCTGTACATTGGCTTTCTATCCACCAATTTTCGTGTCGGTCGGACAACTCCTTCTTGGTTGCGTCGATTTTTTTGTTATAGAGTGTATATAAAAGTTTGGGTTTTGAGGGATTAAATTTCTACTGAGTGTGGTTAATTAAAATATCTTAGAACTTACATTTTTCTGATTGAGAAAATGTCATGTATTGGGCTTTAAACGCAGATATTCAAAGCAAATGTAAAAAGAATATAACTCTGGAGAAAATCAACATTAAAAATGAAAAAACTGCAAAAATAATACGCACGTGTGATTTAAGGTTACAACTGAACCCCTTCACCATTGCACACAGTTGTGAGCTTTAAAATGTAAGAAATGCTGCTATAAAATTATCTAGTTTTCATATGCAATAGAACTCTTTCTTACTGCTAAAAGTTCCCTACTTTTTAGTGAATTTCAGGAAATAAAGCAGAATAAAGTTTGCTTCATTTTTCGTACAACCATTGCCACAACGAAACCACTTAAATTCAAAATTTCTTAAAACACCGTAATTCTCACAACGTTCAACTTTTGATGCATCAAAGCAGTCAATCAAGAAAGGTTTTCGCTCTGAAAAGAAATTGAAGGTGGAATTTGACAAGAAGCTTTAATTTTTTAAGTAAGGGGGAAAGAAGTTTTTCTTGTTCTACATCGTGTCAAAGAATATAGGAAGGGCTTTAAAATGACGGTAAGTAACGCTGTAACAAGTAATGGAGTTACGAATGATTGTTTAGGAGATGATAGCGCAAAGTTTCACTCGTTTTGAAGTTTTCAAAGGTACGTAAAGAAATATCTCTAAACTAAAACGACGTAAAGTTTTGAATAAGTTTTATCACATAGGTGAATATTTTTATTGAAACGGCAAGGTATAAAGAAATACTAAAAAAAACTGAACATGTTACGTAATTGTTTGAGTATTTTTAAAGATAAGACTTTCGTGTTAATATATTCTTAAAAATCAACATAGTTACGATTTTCACTTTTAGTTATTTTTTATCCAATATAGCTAACCACTCCTAATGCACATTTTATTTCGATTTTCAATGCTTAATTTATAAAAAAGAGTTGGTATCATTAACATTTTAAGCGTTACTCATATTTTTTTCCAAACATCCGCAATCACCTACAATTAATTTGACCAGGGTCATTCAAATCAGCATTATCCTGCATTTACTAATGAGAAGACAACAGAACACAGAGTAGAGTTAAATAATCTAAAATTTTTACCATCCATCCAAAACAACTAACCGGATTTTACTGCAATATATGTAATAGGTCATAAGATTCATGTAATAATAATAAAGTGATAATAATAACAACAATCGTCATATATATAATAGACAATGATAGATTAACGCTCCTGACGCCATCAACAATGAAACTCGCGCGATGGCATGATAATTTGATAATCAGTTTTCAAAATGTTTAAAATAAAGGGAAAGACTTGATTGTGACGAAGCTGAATTGGATCCTGTTTTACTGATAAGACTCATTTCAGGGGAATGAAGAAACTAAAATGTGGCCAACAATGAACGCTATCTACTGGAGTTGAGGGTTAATCCAACTATCAAAATATCACCAAACAGGTGATTGCTACGTTCAAATGCAGAAGCCATTTTCACCAATCATATCTTGATGGACAATTTTCTAGTAGTAATAATAAAAATAATAACTTGCGTAAGATAGCTATTTATTGTGTACGATTTTTAAAGTACAACTTTAATTATTATATGCGTGAATGCCGAACATTAAGTTTTTTTTTTTTCAATTTAAAATTAAATCTACACCAAAGGATCTTTCTTTAGAACTTACTATCAGAAGGGCTTTGCCTTGAATAACAACAAGAACGATGAAAATTATGTAAATTTGACATCAAAACACAGTTTCTAGTTAAAGAAGCTCAAAGAAATATGAAAGTGAGCATTATATGGTTTGATATGCATCAAGAGAACCTAATTTAAATTTTAAAACACGTCTAAGAATGAGCTGGGTTTGTGCGACTGTTCTTAAAGTAGATAAATCTAAGTGAAATAATTCTGAACATCATAGCTTAAAATTTTATAATAAAGTGCGAAAATTAAGTTTTAAAATACTTCGCCTGGAATATTTATTCTTTATCGATATTTGATTCATTTTCTACTGTTTTGTAGATCCTATATCATACTTAGCTTACGTGTTATAGTTATTGAAAGCAAAATTTAGTTTTTATACCAAAATATAGGGAAAAAATTGCGTTTAAGTTTTCTTTTTTTCCCCGGATGTTCGGCTTGTACGCTCGTTTAATCACGAGGAAATCAATCAAGAACAGCCAATATTTTCAAATCGGTAAAAATATTGTCATTTAATTTCACACAATCTAATTCATTATTTCACTTACGGCCAATTATAAGTTTAACTTTTTTAATGCAATTTACCAAAAGTGAAATCCAAGAAACTTTTAATCGCATTGTATAACGCTGGTTATTTTCAAGTATATTTTCATGGAAACCTTTTGCTGTTTCAAACCTTCAAGCAACTTTAATAGTATTTATAGAATACTTGCATTTACAAATACATATGTGACGACCAGCAAAAGGCCCTTGGCCCAGCTAGGCTGGTCCTAGTCTATTTATTAGTCCTTAATGAAGATCAATGTCCCTCTTAAAGCTATCCCCCCCCCCTTGCCCATTACCACCTCTTCCGGTAAGCTGTTCCAAGTGCCCACAACCCTACTTAAGTAGTAGTTTTTCCTTATTTCCAAGTTAGCCTGAGATTTGAATAGCTTAAAACAATAACCCCTCGTCCTGCTTTCGGTGCAAAAATTTAGTCTACTAACATCATTCAATATCATTTGTAATAAATATGATCGTCAGCTTTTTCACAAGAAAAAGAAATGAGCATTGATTTCTATTTATCTCATTCTAAAGAACAGCTGCTTGTTGGTATTTCTCTTGGAGAGACAATCATGTGTAACGATACTATGAATTTAATTAAGCCATATTTTGTTTGGTTTCATTCTGTTGCATTGTATTCATTTCCGTGAAACTACGCTTTCGTCATCGTTTAAGTACGAAATTCTGTCTATCTGAATTTCATGTCTCTCAGATGATTTCTCGTGGAATTTTGCTAAAAAAGCCACACCAGTGTACATTTGAATTTTAATTTCCTTAACACAACGTATCAAACACTCTACATGTTAAAAATCAAAATAGCACGCGATTCTTCTTTCTAACCTAGCTCTCATTTCATGCTTAGAAAGGTTTTTTTTTTAATTGATCACTATTATTGTTTTCAATATTTCCTATATTTCATCAACAATTGAAAACAATATTTGTGCATTTTTACCAAAATGAAATTGACTTCTCTAAAAAATCTCATGGAGAATTTTCACGCCTTGAACGGAAAACCCTAGCTTTATTTCAGATCAACAGTAAACGTTGTATTTAGTAAAAACCGATGGATTCAAAATGAAAAAAAAAAATTAGATGCCCTAGCTACTTCTTCTCAACTACCAAACACATTTTGCTTTAATAAATGCTCCCTTTTCTCACAGGTAAATAAAAACTCTCTTCCCAAGACAAAGAACTTAGAGGGGGTAAAAGGAAACTTAAGGTTATGCAAAACAAATATGGATTAGAGGAACCTTAAAAAAAAGTAAAATACACAGTATCCGTTCTTAACAGAGCTTTAGAAAAGCAAAAATGAAAGAAATAGCTTCTGTTTTGAGTTGACTGGTTTTTACGCATTTTTCTGGAACATCGAAAAAGAAGCTTTTGAAGAATAAAAATTTGACAAAGAGAAAGAAAAGAAACTAAGAAAAGGAAAACATCTCGCAAGAAACCTGATTTGGGTTTCTTTTTAAAAGTAAAAGAATTTTTTTCGTGCTTTCATCGTTAATTCCTTTTTATAAATATATATATAATGTATTTTTATATTATATTCTGATGTTTTTAGACAGCGAAAGGATTTTTTGTGAGAGCATAGCTTTTGTATTTGTAATGCTTATCTATTGACATAAGATTTACTTTTTCTCTAAGAAGCTTCAGTAACATGAAAAAAACTATAGGAATAGTGAGTAAAGCAACGTTTTAAGCACAAATTGCTGGAAATAATAAATGCACACTGACATCTTATATAAAAATCTGAGTGTGTGTGTGCAAATATATATAACAAACCCCGCTTAAAGCAAGCAATATTTTTGGGATTCATAAAACAATATGTTGACCTCCATCAGTTCGGCTTACCCTTTTTTACTTCCTTTTACAAAAAGGAAGTATTGCATTTGCAAAAAAAAATTCACTCAAAAATCGACCCTAATTTCCATTTTGCTCACTCCCGAATGAATGTTGAATTTTTTTTCGACCCGATCACACGTGCATATATACGTGCATATAAGAACGCATAGACGCCCGAAAAAGCCATTTTGACGATTCCCGAGTTAATTACGAGTTTTCTCGTGACGTCTGTATGTACGTATGTGAATGTATCTCGCATAACTCAAGAACGGTATGTCCTAGAAAGTTGAAATTTAGTACGTAGATTCCTAGTAGGGTCTAGTTGGGCACCTCCTTTTTTTGGTTGCATTAGGGTGTTTCTAAAGGGGTCTTTTGCACCTTTTTGGTGGGAAATCATTGTTAATTTCGATGCAAACTCAAGTGGTGTTATAATTTGGTGGACACTTGGCGATATATCGCCAGTCCTTTGGTCGTCAAATTTGTTGCCAAGTTGGTGACAAATTCGGCTTTTTTTTTTAATTTGGTTTCAATTTGGTCACTGTTGGTGATATTTAGAGAGTTAATTATTGAATCGCATTAAAATTGCAATAATGGGGAAATGGATTAAATTGGTGTAAAAGGAAGTCATGTGATGTTTTATCAGCTCGTTTTTGTTAAATATTCTTTGACATTCCAAAGTCAACCAACGTTAGTAATAAATCATAAATCCCGAGAACAAGAGATGGCAGCACTTTTTTTTTTAAATTCGTGGAGTAAAGAAAAATTTTAAAATTATATGTGTGTAGATGTGCATTATTCCTCGAAAATAATGACACAGGAGATATTCCAACAGCTCAAAGCAAAGTAACCAGTTTCTTTGCTACTACTGTACAAAAGAAGAAAAAAAAGCAACTATGATGAATTTTTATAATTATTTTCACGAACTCTCTTTTACGAACACTCGGGTGTAACAAGCAAGTATCACGATCTCTTTGTGCTCGTTATAAACAATTTCGTCTGTATAATAAACAAATTCACAATATTTACATTACAGCACCACAGTCAAATAAAAATACTGAAATATTTATGAGAGTGTAAAAAGACTGTACTTGAGATTGAATTTTAAGCCTTTCTCTGTACGATGCATCATAAATTACGCTCGCACTGTACAGACTTTAATTCAAGTCAACAGTTACGTAAACGGCACAATAGTTTTAGCAGCTTAACTCTGAGAAATGTAATGCATTGAATCGAAGCAAGGGAAACGTAAAATATGGAATTTTAATGTCGGCTCATATCGCATAACGTGAAGACGCTCAAAGATTTATGAATATGAAAGATGTGTGGCTCGGTATTTATCATAAATACGTAATTCTGTTCCGACAATACATGAAGATATTAGCTTGGTGGTCACGGAAGCTGTTAATGTAACGTATACGGAGGAATACGAAATGCTTTGCTCAATAAGCGTCTATAGTTTTGGAGTTAGTACGATTTAGCGGTAGCGTACCGACAGCATAATTTGATATAGTGCGTATTTGTTTGAAAGGGAAATGACATATGATAATTGCTGTTTTGACAAATGTTGCAAAACAGTTCGAAAACGCACCATCCGCGGAAGTCAAAATAGAAATCTTGAAAAAAAAAGGGAGCACGGGAAAAGGCTTTTTCCAAAAGGCTTTACAACAGTTTTACAAAACAAATTTGAGTTTTATCTGATTTTTAATCTCACATTGTATGTGTATGAATTAAAAGATTGGAATTGAAATAAAAGATATGTAAAAAAAAAAATATTTTTTTAGTGGTGTGAAAATAAACTAACCGGAGAAAAGTGTTCAAAAGTAATTTTTAAAAAAATACACAAGTTTCTATTGCAATAGGATCTCTCTATAATCTTTTAATTCATGTTTTATCATAACTCTTACAGTTATTTTACATTTGAAACACCAAATATGCTTAAAGGAAGAAAGTAAATATTTAAAAATGTAAAAACGATTTTCTATTAACTTTTATTGTGAAAGTGTCTCCAATTTGTTATCATTAAATTGCTTAAGTACTCACAATATATACTTATTTGAAATAAATACGACCGAAGGATTCAGTTTTATAACACAGGATACGCAATTATTTATAAATGAAACTTGAGCAAAGGAGTTTCTGCACAAATTTCATTGTGTTTATTCAGGACATGCACAATGGCTTCAAAACTACTTTACATGCATGTCAAACATTGTTAGCATCTTAGCGTTTTGCAATTAAGGGGGTCCGGGACACAAAAATCGTCAAATTTTGCAATATTTTTTTATCATTTACAAAATGTCTCCGTTATTTTTTTTTCTGCTTAAAAAGAGGTTTGATTCATGTTTTTATCTTAGTTAGAACGAAAGATAGAAATATTTTTGTCGCATGCATTTAACTAATATCAGACTTAACTTCAAAACTTTAAATGGGTTTTTCTCCATGATGCAATTTTTCCCGCTTTTTGCATTCAAACTCTTGTAAGTCAAGAACTGATAAAGATAAAGTATGAAATTTGGTGCTTATATTTTTCAAACAGTTTACTTTAATTTTTATTTGGCAAATTTTAAAAAAAATGTTTTCTGCAATATATATTTATCTAGTTTTTCGAAATTTTTCTTCAAACATTTTCTATTTTTCATTGAATCAATATTTTTTAAACTGCAGAATAAAAATTACAGCTTAGACATTTTTGCATATTTTTTTGAAAAAAAATTGAAAATTTAACAAGAATATTTTGAGTTATAGCGGTTTAAAGCAAACCCCCATTTTAAAAGAAAAATAAATTTTAATTTCAAAGTTTACTTATTAAATAGATGGTGAATCAGTGCGAAAAATTTCAAATTTCTAAACTGTTCAATAAAATGTTTTTCAAAATGTGTCCCGGACACCCTTAATTCATGTCTGCTACATATTTCTTGAAACCAGCTGGAAAACAGATCTTACCATACGGAAAAAAATTAGAGAAGAATTTCATTCTACGGGTAATGACAGTTACGGATATTTAATGTTGAGACGATATTTTCAGACTTTTTATTCACACTTAATCTACAACAGAACATACGTAAATAAATGAACACTTTAAACGTCATACCATTATTTTTAAAGCAATCATCAAAGAAAAAAAATCTATACAGTAAGACAGTGTACACTAAGAAATGTAATATTATATTAAAAATAAAATTTTGCAAAATGTAAATTATTTTTGAAAAATAATTTAAAATTACATTGTTCTAAAGCAGAAATAAAAAGTGCCTTTATCGTGAACAAAAATAGTAAATTTGAATCTGTTTGGGGTCGAATAAAAAGAACATGGCACCAGAATGTTTTTGTTAGCTCTTGGTTCTAAGATATATAATATGCGTGTGCATATGGAACTTATCCCTCATTCATGTAATTATTCAGTCTGAGCGTTTCTCTGTTTTTTTTCGGTTGAAATCTACTTCTTGGGCATCTCATGAAATTCCATCATTATGCAAGCACAGATGAGTTTTACTTCCCCTGATACCGTCCTTCCATTGTTAAAATGCGTTGATAGAAATGTTTCCCGTACCCGTCAACTCGCAGAGGCCACAATGGCATGGAATGAAGTCAAAATGCGAGTTCAAAAAATGTATTCTGAAAGAAATATCACGACCTAGCAATAAATTGGTTGGTATGTACAGTGCTGGCCAAATTATTAGACTAAGATTGTTTTAAAAGCAAATTCTTTATTGATTACATAACTATAGACACATTAACGAGCAGTGAAATAATTATCTAATATTTAGTATGCATTCCCTTGTTCTTGATGAGAATTTTAAGTCTTTTTGGCATACTTTTCACAAGGTTTACACCATTTCTTAACACTTTTTAAAAAAGTAGGTAAAAAATTGTTTATACTCACTGTTATATATACTCACATACACATCCTCACTAATTACCTAAAACTAACTTTAAATAGAACAGAACACACTAATAAAAAGAACTAGTGAACTGTTTAAGCTGATTGAGGTTATATTCCTGGTAGGTAGATAAACAAAGAACATAAACAAAGCAGACAGTGCTGCCATCTGCAAACATTAAATTATGCTAAAATAACGTAATAATCAGTGTACAGTATGTACTGTACTTTAACAGTAAAATAAACAGTATTTTAGTACAAATAGTGTACAAAAAACAAAAAAAAACACGTTAGAACCGGGGGAAAAGCAATAAAATACGAAAACATTTACCGTTTACCAAAAGAGAAATAAAGACACGAAACAAAGCTTAAAGCAATGTAAAAATATTGCTAAAAGCGAAGAGTCAAAAGTAAATATTATAAAACAAATATTTATGTAAGTAGTTAGAGCTATCTGAAAAGAAACTGATTTTTAGCGCAAAAATCTTTTAATTATATGATCTTACACATAAATTGTTTCCAATAAATAAATTATCTATACAGTAAAAATATTCGCAATTGTTGCATTAATAAAAGATACTGTTGAAAAAATTCAAACTAAGAAAAAAAATTGAACGAGACACAGTAAAAATGAATATATTCTTAATCTATTTAATTATCACTCGCATAAGAATTCTTGATTACTTATGATTTACAGATAAAAAGTTTATATTTGATGTATCTAAGGGTTTAAAAATAAATGATCTATTAAAAATAAATAAAAAGGAGGCTAGTGAAAATAATATGCAATCCGAAAAAAAAATCTCAAAAAAGGAAACTTTTTATAAAATATTTTGAGTAGTAACAACAAATCCTGAAACTTGATATATACCAACCACAATGCAAAGAATGGGATCGAACGGTAATGTGAAAGAAATAAGTAATCTTGATAACTCTCTAATCTAAATTTGAAAAGTAAAATCAATTGAAAAATAAGCTAACATCCTCACATATATAATAGCGAATTCACTGATCTAGTAACGCCGACGTCATGGACAATGAAACTCGCGCCACGGCATGATAACTTGATAACATTTTTTGTTAATGTTTGAGATGCAGGGAAATGCTTTATTTTGACAAGGCTGAACTGAATCCGGTAACATAACTGTTTTACTGGTAAGACTGTCATTTCAGGAGAAACGAAAAAAGAACGAACGCTATCTACTGGAGTTTAGGGTGAATCTACTGGAGTTAGAGTAAAATTTCAACTATTAAAATATCCCCAAACAGGCAATTGCTTCGTTCAAATGTAGAAGCAATTTTCCCCCGTCATACCTTGACGGGCGATTTTCTAGTTTAATAAATAGTAAACGAATATTTCGTATTGCGTAGAAAGACATTTTTGTAACTACTCCAGACATTTCTGAAATTAATAGAAAGTAAGTATTAATCAATAAATCACAACTTCCAATGGTCTTCATAAGCATATCTATAACATTCCGATTTCGAATTAGTGTACAGCATATGTTTTGATTCTGCTTCCTATCAGAAGCCATAAACCGGAGCTGCTGGTCCAAGAAAACATGGACTTCGTTGCAGTTTGGGAGACTTGCATTTTCGAAATCTTTAGTTTCAAGAGCTTAAATTCGACAAAGGTCGCCCCTTCCGAAAAAAAAAAAAAAAAACCGACTCCACGTACGAATGCATTCAAACGCTGTTTTCAAAAGATTAAAAGAATTATAAAATCTTGTAAATCGAGTAGGTAAAAAAAAAATCATGTAAAATAAATGACTTCCATAATAAGGTATTAAATAACAAGCAGAAACGAGAAAGGAAAACTAATGACGTTGCTTGTTATTCTAATAACGTTATATTGAGCCAATTTACAAGAAAAATAAATTAACAATAAAAATTTCACTACTTGAAGTGCTCTTGAATAAGCTTAACATTATTGTTTAAATTAGCAATTAAAATCAAATACATAAAGAACCCGATTTTATAATATATGAAAATAAATTTTGAAAGGATAAATTTTTGAAAACTTTCAGCATGCAATTACTGTACTTATTATTACAAAGTGACAAGAAAAAAAAATTATTTTTCCCTTGGTTTATATTTTATTTTCGTTACTGTAATCATGTTCTCAATTTTTCCTACCAATTAAAAAAATAAAAATACATAGCATGCAATGGTCACTGAAAACCTGTAAATTCAATAACTTGTAAGTTCAAAAATAATTCAGAAAGTGTAAACTATAATGTGCCTAGCTAATCTTGTAAATCAAGCATTTTGCACCATCTTATTTAATAAGTATTAATGAATGTTATCAAAACGATGAGTGGAAAATAGTTAGCTGCTTATATTTTCGAACTTTACTGACTAATAACAGTTTTCGGTGAAAACCAAATAAAAATTTCTGAACTGCCCGCCTCTGAGAAGTTGAACTATAATCTTGAGCAAGTCCATTTCTTTCAAGGGAGAGCAATGAGTAAGAAGAGGAATTGTTAGGCGCAGAGTTGGTCTACCAATAAGCCATTTGAAGTTCAGCCGTTTTTCCTTCCCCTATTTCAACAAATGGAATCGTTTAATCGGCCGGCCAGCGGAGCTCAACTTGCCACAGGTGGACAGTAGTCAGTTTGCTAACGATGATCTTTGTTTATGTTGATAAGAGAAAAAAAGTATCAGTTTAAATGTGCTCATGAAATGTTGCTAAATTGTCTAAGGAGCAACAGCGTTTCTGTTTTTTCCCCTGTTTAGAAAGAAAGTTATATTTTAAAAGTTAAACTCGATTTGTCAACTTTTAGTAAATATTTCGCCAATACATCTTTAATAATTACTTTTTCTTTTGCTATCAGTAGAGATATCCGATTTTTTTTTTTTAAATTATTGAAGTGAAAGCTTCTTAACTTCTTCATGCATGTTGAGCATTTTTGAGGTGGGGAAAAACCATCCATTTCGCAACACCGTCACTTCAAATACAGCTTATACTCGACTTCGCCAGTTCCTTGAATATGTTGCTTTCGGTTGGAACTGCGGACATTAGTAGCGCTGTTAGCAGCGCGTGAGTCTCATTATCCGATTCCTGAGTGAGCGTGAGTTCGATCTTCATTCGAGTCAACGCATTTCTTCTCCAGAAGAAAGCATTTTTAAGCTTACATAATACTTTTGAAGTGAAAACTTCTTTTGACACTTTGGGCTTTTTTTTTTATATGTGAAAAATAATGTTTCTGATCTCGGTGAAATATGTGTTTGCCGGTGCCACTCTGCAAATGAACAGCTTATTGTAACGGTTGCTGTTTATATTTCACCGGCTAAGTCTATAAACTTAATACAAGAATTTTTGAATTAAATTTATTTATTTTTTTAAAGATATTACTTCACAATAAAATTGGGAAGAGCTTTGATAATTTGCCAACGAATTTGAGTGGGGATTTTAGAATCAACTTAGCAGGTGATAACAAGGTACCATTAATTGAATTTTTGAATATATAATTTAATTTAACAATGTCTAATGATTGCAATCTTAGCATAATGAGATATAAACAACTACTTAGCATAATGAGATATGGACTACAATTGAGGCAGTATTTACAAGATATTTAAAAAGATTTGAATCAAGGATTTTCATTTCCTCTTTTAGTTACCATAAACCTATAGTATCAGTTTTAGTCCAGTAACCTTGTCGTCTGAAAGGGGATGTGACCTTGAGTCTAATCCGGTATCTCTGATTTTAGCCAAGTTGTTTATAGTATTGATCTATTGAATAATCTAAATTTGTGACCTCGAGCGCCGAACGCAACCTAATTAAAAATCGAAAAAACATGAAATTTGGGCCTTTTCTGTAGTTTTTGGCGATTTTAACCCTATACAACTAGTTTTTCAATAATACCTTCAATTAACGTTTTTAAAGTAGACTAAATTTGCTGCAATATGAATCCAGAACCATTCTTTTTGACCCAGTACGTTTCCCAGTACGCCTCTAAAAGTTTGATTTTTTTTTTTTTAATCGCAGTTTTTTGCAATATTTTGTGGTTCTAGATCAATTTTGACCACGCTTCTTTATAAACTTTCCCCCTTTCGACCCCTCATCTCGTTTTAGTGGATTCTGAAGAGATTTGAGGGCCCCTAAGCAGGTTCCCTCCTTCCTCTTATTTTTCATACCTTTATTTCTAAATCAGCTGTAGGGGATGGTGGGCCACAATGAGACATAGTAAATTCAAATAAATTCAATTCCGACAGCTACCACCACCTAGGAAGAAAAAACGTAACCAAAATGCTTCCCAGAATTCCTAGTTCCATGCTGTTCCATGCTTTTGTTTTGTAGAAAAAAAATTAGCTACTGTTTGGACACGCTGAAAGTTATTTGGATAATTTCTTGCATCTATCATAATCTTGAAAAACTTTAACAATTAAGCTAAGTGTTGTTGTTAATGTTGTTACTGACACTTTAATCTTCTATTATTCAGCTACATTATTTTTAACTCATGCTTTATTTTAATGATCTGAAGCAAAAATCTTCATTTTGTTGTTTGGGCCACAATGAGACAAATTTTTTGGGCTTCAATGAGACGTCTCATTGTGGCCCAAGCAGCTGTAAGCAAGTGTAAAATACTTATGTAATTCTTGTTTTAGTTTACAAAAAATAAATTTAACAGTAAAAAAAGGCTTGATTTCAAAGTATTTATATTTTAACTAATTATTATAAGTGAACTTTTTATTTTACTACACAGCTTTGTACAAAACAAAACTAGAAACCGGTGGTACTTACTTCAAAACACTTTATAATTACAATTAATATTTGTATAAAATAATTATAAAAGTTTATCATCAATTAATATTTGGCATTTTTTCTTTTCGTGTTTTTAAATACTTTTTTTTTTTTTTTTTGCTTACTTTAATTAAAATTGTTTCGGAGACTGAAGAGTTTCAGTTCTTTTGAACTAGATGGCAGCTCATCAGATGAATATTGTGAAAACTTAGATGAAGTTGAACTAGGTCAGACACGGGACCTTAAAGAAGGGAATTTTGTCTTAGCTCATTGCTAAGCAGTGGAAAGAGCTCGTACTTTCTATAATTATGTATCTGTCATTACACAGTGTTCTAGTGAGGTAGAAATACAGTGCTTAAAGAGTTTTAACTCCTCTAAAAACCAATTCATTTATATAGATAACGATATTTCGACTATTAGCATCCAAGATATATCCTGAGAAAACTGCCTTAGCCAGATATCTATTCAGAAGGGAGTGCTTATAATGCGATTTCCAGGATATATTAATATTGTTGAAAAACACAAAAAAATAACTTTTGCTTATTTTTTTTAACACTTTACTAAATTGTTTAAATGCTGTACTGAAATGTTGAAATGCTGTTGCAAACTGCTTTTTAATGACTATGTACCGAATTAAGTTTCTTTAATAAACTAGCTAAAGTTACTTATTTTGCAAACTGTAGGTAAAAATGCAGTGATTATTCAGCTGTCCCATTGTGGCCTTACTCAATGTCTCATAGTGGATCATAACTGGGCCACAATGAAACACTTTTCATCGAATTTATAAAGCCTTAACTTTTTTCTAACATCAAATGGGCTAAATTTGATGCAATATACTATAATTTGATACCTTTAATATAATCAAATATGTTTCTGTGCTTTAGAACTCACCAATACACGAAAAATGAAAAAATATGTGTTTTTTGTCTCATTGTGGCCCACCCTCCCTTATTATGGAAGCCTTTTATGTTGTATTATAGGATGTTATTATAAAAACGAAAATGTTCGAAATATATGATATTTAATGTTGAGCTCTAATATAAATAGTCAAATAAAACGCACAACAAGATCTAATAGATAATCCATTAAGCTAATTTTTTAATCAGTTATTTAGTTGATTTATTCAATGTAATCATTTTAAGTTCATTTAGCCCTCTTGGATGGCCCCAGTTGAGGTTCGTCTGTATCTGCTTCGTCATATCGTGATGGTATATCCTTATCAAGGGTTGGCGATCTATCGTCAATGTTTTGTGCTTGCAAGACATTTTCCATGGCGAAATAGGGAAGATCGTCGCCTTCTGAGGTATCGAAATCTGTTTCGATTTTAACATCTGGTACATTGTCGCAGAAGGTTCCACTACAGTGCCGGCACACTGATGAACATTTAATCCCTGCCTTCTTGCAGCAACGAGCATTCCCTCAACCTCTGTGGCATCCACAAGAAATCATCCGTAAGAGATGTTGAAGTACAAAACAGTACAAAGAGCTCTGAGCGTCTTCGAAGAGCTAAGGTACACTCATCGCCTGAGATAATCTTTAATGGGACAACCGTGGCACATACGGGTATTTGATCAATCTACGCGGCCAAAAGTCAATTTTACAGAATGTTAAATGGTTACAAAAAAATTAGTTGAGTCTGTAGAGGACAGGTATGAAAACATTACCCCGCCTCTCCCTCCTCTTGTCTATGCGCCCCCCTCCCTCCTCTTGTCTATGCGCCATTCAGTCGAAATTTGATCGTCGCAATCGGTACATGAGTCAGTCATCGGCATTGTTCCATGACAAACGCCAACTTTGTCAACGATTATTTATTACTTTATCTACTTTTCGCAAATAAGTGTGATGGATTCTCATACAGCAGGTAATTATTGTTAAGACTAATTTGGGTTTCCTTTATTTTTGATAATTATTAAGTTGAAATTAAGTATTTCAAGAGTTACACTTTTTTTGCTATTATTTTTGTTTAGTTGGACATTTCAAACACGAATAAAGTTAGATCATGCTAATTAGTTCAAAAATTTAAAGGTCTTAGTAATCAAACAATTAGCCGCGGAAAAGCGCGGATAAGGATTGTATACATATTTTGAATGTTTTTGCTCAAAACAACAAAAAATACTTATTTATATTTAAAGCAATTTTCAAGAGTGTATTTTGGTTGTAGGTTCCCAAGGCATCTCAGGGGTGAAAATTGTAGCCCGTAAATACTTATACAATCGCATTCAAAAACTAAATTTGCCTAATTTTGAACAAAAAATAAATTTTCTAAGAGAAGAACTTCTTTTGAGTGAAAATTATACAGAAGACCAAACTGAGAGCTTGAAACGCAGTTTTGCGGCATTTAAATCACAAATTAAACAACGGTGGTCAAAAGCTCATAAAAAGGAAGACATATTTCTAAAATACAATCATTCATGTATAGAAAACTGGAAATACAGGCCAAGTTTCGAAAGAAACTGGTTTGTTAGTGGACGTACCAAAGGCTAATTTCGGAAATACCAATGACGGGAACACGAGCAGGAGATTCTTTGAAGACCCTAAATTGGCTTCAGAAATTACGGGTATCAGTTATGATTTAATATACAGATTAAAGGTCATACTAGAAATTATCTCGAGCGGGCATTTAATTGACTCTGAAAAATACGACATATATGCTTTAGAAACTGCTCACTTATACGTCGAATTATATCCTTGGCATCCAATGACACCAACGATGCATAAAATTCTTATCCATGGGGCAGCTGTGATAAAAAAACGCATTGTTGCCGATAGGGCAACTTTCGGAAGAGGCCGCGGAGGCCCGAAATAAACATTTCAGGGCGTACAGGCAAGGGCGTACAGACTTTGCAAGAACATTTTCTACACTGTAAAAAAAATCCGGAAACGTTTCTGAGTATATCGTGCAGCTGTGGTTCATGAAAGTTTCAAAAACGTTTCTGAGTATTTCGGAATCCTCTTTCTGTAATGTCCAGAAACGTGTCTGAGTATTTCGGAATCCTCTTTCTGTAATTTTCAGAAACGTTTCTGAGTATTTCGGAATCCTCTTTCTGTAATGTCCAGAACGTGTCTGAGTATTTCGGAATCCTCTTTCTGTAATTTTCAGAAACGTTTCTGAGTATTTCGGAATCCTCTTTCCGTAATTTCCAGAAATGTTTCTGAGTATTCTGTGCAGCTGTGGTTCATGAAAGTTTCGAAAACGTTTCCGAGTATTTCGGAATTCTCCAAACAATTTTCAAAAACGTTTCCGAGAATTTCGGAATCCTTTTTCCGTTATTTTTTCTAAAATATAATTCTTTATTATAGTATTGCATACCATATCAGTTTCAATTCTTTCATATCTAAGAGCAATAATACAAGCAATTTTAGAATCATTCGTGGATTTTTTTTTTTTTTTTGGAATTTCTAATGACAAATAGCATGGTTAACAGCATAACATATGCACAGTTATAAATTTTTGAAAAATTATGAAATAATCTAGTAGTTTCATTCCTAATCACAAAATCGTCGGGGAATTGGAGTGGGGGTACCTTCTGAAAAGTGGGGATTGTTTGTTAAACAATCTTAAACTTCAGTTTTTCTCTCAATATTTTCAAGACAAAACTATCAACATATTGTATTTTTAATGCAGAACTTAAAAACATATCTTTTATCAAACTTGATAGCTTTTATCTTCGGATAAAATTTGACAGGACTTACCTACCCTTCGCGTTCCTAAATTCGTTCACCTCAAGTCAATTTCTCTGACGAACAAAGTGTACCGAAAAGTACCAACAGAGAAATTGATGAATTTAAATATGACACCAAGTCCCCCTGCTGGAACCATTCGGGTTGATTCTTCTGTTCTTGCTCTTTTCCATCTCATCACAAATATAAATACTTATTCAAAATAGGTTACTGATTTTATTTTTACAGTGTGCGCAAAATGCATTATATATTTTATTTATTAAAACATTGAACTCTATTACATGATTATTCCATTTCATATATACAAGAATACCCCCCCCCCACCATAAGAGTGATGGTGCACCCATAAAATGCTATGAAGCGCCCACCCCCCCTTGAAAAAGCAACATCATATACATTATAAATCAAAGTATCATATACATTATAAATCAAAGTATCATATAAATTATAAGTCAAATACTTTAATATGGTGTAAAAATACAAAATTATTTTATTAAGTCTTTTTTTTTTTTTTTTTTGCTTTTGGTAAAATTGAGGCTCGTAAAACGAAAAAAATGAAGACACTTTTAAATACATATATGTATCTATTTGTTAAATAAATTAATACACATTTAACTAATTTAAAGCGTTTCGCTAATGCAAATATTTAAAGAGATATCGTCATTTAGATAATACTGAAGCACTATGTTCCTAATTACAAGAGATAGTTTTTTTTTTTACTTCATGGGGCATTCCAAGGTATTTTTGACATTTATATAGAGTCCGTAACGTGACCTTTTTTGCCATAACTTTTTAATTTACTGTTTGATTAGCATATTATTTTATTTTGATCTTTTCCTACCAACACACCAGCTCAAATTAAAATAATTTGCAAATCTAACGGTAAATTAAAAAGTTATGGCAAAAAAAGGTCACGTTACGGACTCTACATAATGTCCAAAATACCGTGGAATGCCCCTCATACAATCTAGCTACACTGTTTACAAGAGAATGAAAACATGCAACCTTAAAGGCGAACTATCAAACCTGACAATTTGCATATTATAACATTTAATTCATAATGCTTGATACATAAATGTTCAGCCAAATATTAACTGAGATTGACACATAAAAACAAAGTACACAATAACACTTATTTAAATTTTTTTATAATCTTCAATTCATAAATTTTACAGAATAAAACTAGACACACTTGCACTTTAAATATGTGTTCTATATAATGTAAAATATTTTCAAATTGCAATAGTTCACAACAAAAAAATAATACTGAAGAAAATAGTTTTTTTTTTAACGAGATTTATATGAACTAAATCTCTTTAAAATAATAGAGTTGCAAAGCGACTTACCTATTCGTCGGTGGTGGTCTTTTGCAGGCTTTGGTCACCAAAAAGGTGATTTTTATGACAGAATAAAATTCTGCCAACAAAAATTACCCATTTGGTGTAGAAAGAAGAAAAGTATCCAAGAAAAAAGTGAATTACCTACACAAGTTATGCGACGCAATGAATTTAGATGGCGTCCTCTCGGCAGTTATTTGGTTTTTAATTTCAGTTTGTATTCCTTCCGCGAGCATGCGTCGAGAATTTGCACTTTGTACTTAAAAATAAGTGACATAGCTTCAAATTCAATCTCATGACGATACATATGCAAGAAAATATAAGACTTTAAAATTATCTTCAGTGAATTCATGCGAGGAACAAAACTTCTACTAATCTCCTTGATGAGTGTTACTTCGCATACATGAGTCAGCACTTGTTTTCATTGCGTGCTTTCGAAAGTTTCAGTTTAGTTTTGCTGCTGGACTATAAAATTGCCGTGAGAGCTGCGCATGCGTCGACTCTTACTTTCTTGCTAAACGGGAAACGTTTTTGATTATAGCAGAAAACTGCGGAGGGCGTACGAATCTGTGTATTACGGAAAACTTTTTTGTATATTCAGAGAGTTTTCCGAGATTTTTTACAGTGTAGAGAAGAATGCAATAGAGACATTTTTAATCGTCTTTTTCTTACTTCAGACCCTCTTCTAAGCAGCATGAGAATGGTAAAAAGAAGAAAACTTAACAGTTTTTTGCCAGAAACATTAGCTTTGCTAATGCCTGCGGCGATGCCTGATTCCGAGTCCTCGAAGACCGATGAATGATAAAAAATATAACTATCTAATTTTATAGTTATACTAATGTAACATTAACTAATTTTTTAAGTATACTAATGTAACATTAATTAATTTTGTAATTATACTATAATTATGTCAATAATAAAATTATAAAAAGATAATCAAATTAATTGTTTTAAATTTTTATTTTTATCGTGTTTTTCTATTGTAACTTGGATATTTTAACAGTAATACATAGTTATGAATGAGACATCTTGTTTTTTTTCATTTGGAGTTGATATAAATCATGAAATAATTTTGGCCGCGTAGATTGATCAAATACCCGTATGTGCGTGGCACTGATTCGTCAAGAGATCTTCTTGTGAAATGAGAAAAATTCGTTTCATCTCCTCACTGAAAACTAAAATCAGAAACCACAACATTCAAGTATTTCAAGCAGAGAAAGATGCTGACAGGCTCTTTATTACTACATCTGTAGCTGTTGCCGCTACCTATGATGTAGTGTAGTTGTTGTTCAGGATATTGGCTTGCTAATCGTTCTCAGTGCAATTTCAAACCAATATGAAATCTATTGTAACAAATGTGGAAGAGGTGAAGCGTCAGATGTCATGTATTTCAGCGTCGCCTCTTCAAAATCCTCATTGAAATCGGAGCTTTTACTTTTCATCCATGCTTTTAGTGGTTGTAACTTTTGGCTTAGGGAAGAAGCAAATGATGTCCGTGATCGAAAAATATCTGGACGTTGAAAAGGAAGCTGAGATTTTTCTCGACACCAATGCTACACTAAATGCTATAGCAGTAGCAGGAGCAAGAGTCATATTTGCCCTATTCGGTGGCCACCCGAACAACCATAACCTTGACTCGCTGCAGTGCCAGCTTTTTGCAAGAGCTGTGATGAAAACCAGCTTTCATCTGGCCAGGTTACCTCCTACAAGAGACGCTGCTTGATTTCTCTAATTGCGGACTTAAATCAGGTACGAATTATCCATGACTTCACGTCATGAATAACTTTTATTCAAAATTTTCTATTTAATTACTAGTGAACAATCTTCTTACAGGTACAGGCGTGGTTGCGAGTCACACTGAACATTCTCTCCTGTGGGTAGATATCTACGTCACAAGGCCTCATCCCCAAAAGAATGGCCAGAGACGCAGCCCCATTACATCAGTTGCGGATGATTTCTTGCTGCTGCCAAAGAGGTTGTGGGAATGCTTGCACTTGCAGGAATCCGTGTGCAGGCACTGCAGGGGAACCTTCTAGGCATCGGGCTTGTGACCAGAAGCAGAGGGTCCCGGGTTCGATCTTAGCCGGTCGAAGATTCACCGTCTTTAGTAATAGTGACTTGGGGACGATAAATATCCTCGTGGTCACAAAGTGAAACGATACCTCTGGGGGTGCTGGACCAGGGGATTGCTCAGCAACTGATTACATTGAATAACTCAACTGTATAACTGATCAAAAAATTAACTAGATCTTGTTGTGCGTTTTGTTTGACTTTTTTATATTAGAGATTAACATTCAACATCATATATTTCAAACCTTTTCGTTTTTTATTTTAACATCCCATAGTAAAACATAAAAGACTTCCATAATGCTGCAGATGTAGGAATGAATGTATGGAAAATGAGAGGGGGACGGAACCTGCTTAGGGGCCCTCAAATCTCTTCAGAATCCACTAGAATGTGTTGAGGGGTCGGAAGCGGGAGAGGTTCTAAAGAAACGGAATCAAAATTTATTTAAAACCCCAAGATATTGCGAAAAATTGCGAGTTTCAAAAAAAATCATAAAATTTTAGAGGCTATATCTCGAAAACTATTGGGTCTAAAAAAAATTTCTGAATTCATATTGTAGCAAATTTAGTCTACTTTAAAAACGTTGAATAAAGGTATTGTTGAAAAACTATTCGTTTAGGATTAAAATCCCCAAAAACTAAAAAAAAGGATGAAATGTCACGCTTCGATTTTTCGATTTTTAACTAGTTTGCGTTCGGCGCTCGGGGTCACAAACTTGGAATACTTAATAAACCAGTATCATAAACAACTGAGCAAAAAATCAGAACTACCGGATTTGACGCAAGGTCCTTTGTATATGGTTGCTGGACTATTTTAGAATATAATAAAAATGATGATGATGAACTCCATATTTTTGAAAAAATAAAAATAAGTGGAATTTTTTGATTTAAATCACATTTTTAAATTTTAATCTGATTTTTTTTCCTAAACGAATCCCGAGTTATCTGGAATGCCTCAAAATTCGATTTTCCTGGCATGCTTTTCAATCCTTCGGCATGTCGGCTAAAGAGGGGTAATACAGTAAATTGATTACTTGGAGAGTTCAGTATATGTATTGTTTATTATTTTCATGCATGGAAGACTGAATAACACAAACAAAGAATTTATTTTTAAATATTTCCTATACTTGCATCAGTATTTACTTTATAAACGAACCGAAATAAACCATACCAAAATGTATTTAATTGATTCTCGGATTGTTGATAAACGTAAAAATTAGACCGTAACTGATATTTAAATTTAAAAATTATAAAATTTTATTTTTTGAAACTACAATTAATTTTCAATGAAAATTATTTAACACACCACACACACGCGTGCGCGCTCAAAGATACCTAATTTATTTTGTATTTTATAGTTTTTACTTTTGTTGGCAGTCCCAAGACTGCCTAATTGTTTTAGCAGAATCAACTATAAGTTATTCTTTGATTAGTTTGCATACAAATGATTTGTCTTAATTTGTTGATAGGAAAAATAAAGTATCAGTTTATAACTGTTCATGAAATGTTGCTAAGTTTCGTCTGAGGAGCAGTAGCGTTTTTGTATTTTCCCCTCTTCAGAAGAAAGGTATATCTCCAAAATTAAACTCGATTTGTCAGTATTTTCTAAATATTTTTCTAACATCTCTTTAATAATTACTTTTTCTTATGCTAGCAGTGGAGATTTCCATTATATGTTTTTTATTTGGCTGAAACTATTAAATGAACAGCTACGCTGTGACTCTAATGCATGATCCTTAGATTAAAATAAAAGATTTTGAAGAAAACTTAAGATAATCCTTTCTTGCGTATGACGGCATGTAGCTTGAAGAAAACATCTCGTAAAACCCATAAAGAGTTATAACTTCAACAAGCAAGAAAAGCTTCTTTAACAATATGCATCAAGCATCGGATAGGAAAAAAAATAATAATGCAAGGAATAAGAAAAGTTCTATAAAATATTGGAAAGTCAATAATTTATTCCTTAATGTTTTTTTAATCTCGTTTTCAATCTTGAATGATAACAGAGAAATTTCCAATTTCAATTTCCTCTTAAAGAAATGAAAATGCAGATTAAATCGATAAGCACTCACGTTTTAATCTAAAACAATCAATGCATCGTCATAAAGTTAAGCTGAACAAAAAATACTTTCGTAGTACCTGCTTTCTGCAAAAATCAATCTTTTTTTCACAAATTATTTTTTCATCGTCTTAATTTGAATTTCTTTCTTGTGACTAATTCTGTTTTGCTAAGATATTTTCAGAATTTAGTTAGAGAACCAACCATCACACCTAACAAGTGTTTGCATTTCTTAATGTAAATTATATAAAAAGCTTCAAAAAGTTTCTTTTGAAAAGTTTTCTTTAAACAATGTCTATGCATCTTACTTACAGGTAAAAGATTGTTAACTCTACTGAAACTGCAGTTCAAAGGTTTATAGTTTTACACTTTTCAATCATGACACACAAGGCAAACTGAATTGTAAACCATGGTAAACTGCGAAGTTTTAATGAATAAAAACTTATTCATTTCTTCGTTGAATCAAATACTCTTAACTGTAAGGCAAGGGTGTTTGTGATCCAAAATTTCCGAAATTTTTGGGTTAGTTTACAAAAATTTTAGGCTTTCTACGCATTCTGAAACTTAAAAAAAATATTTAAAACAAAAACCTTTTTAAATTTTTTTTCAATGATTTCCGTATGTATATTTGAAGAGTGTTTATGGGGAAGGGGGGAGGGGGTCGAGCTTCCTAATAGTTTCCAAAAATTTCGCAGTCTTCAGAAAATTTTATCCCAAAAGTAAGTTTTCCATGCATCACAGAAAAAAAACAGTATAACTACGGTAGAGTCTCCAAATCCGAGTATCATAAGTCCGAGGTTCCGGCTCATTGGAGGTGCTTAATTTATGTTTTCAAGCATTTTTAATAACTAAAAAATAATGTGCATAAAATCTGGAAATTAAAAATTTTTCTACTATAACTGCATAAAAAGGTAATGAAATGGTTTTAGAGATGGGTGTCATCAATACGCACCAAGTGGCAAGATATATTCTTTGGCTACACTAGAGCTGGATTGATAGACAAATTGTTAGAAGATATTTTGATACGAAAAGAACTTAAAATTAATATTGTTTTTCACAAAGAACAATTAAACATCCTTTTTGGAATATCCGATTGCAATCAACTAGAACAGTGCACAACTTTACGAGGTACGAGTCGTGTATACGAAATCTTACCTTTCGCTGACTTAAAATTTTTGTGCTGTGCAAGGTACTTACATGCGCACTCACAAAGCATACCTATGTCACGACAAAGCTGATCCGAATGAATTTTAAGAATCAAATACATATTTTTTTCGTTGCCGACAAGTTTACACATTAAAATACTTTTAGACTTCATGAAAAAAAAAAAACTCATCAAAACGCGTTTAGAGGTAATTGATATAGAAATTTATTATGAAATGTGAGGAATAATCTGTGAAGACAATACATCCTCTAAATTGTACAAGGAAGTAAAAATATATTGAAATTTCTAATGGCTAATAATTTTTCGGATAATCCGAGCTTTCAGTAACCCGCTGTAGCGTGAGCTTCAATTACCTCGGATTTTAGAGAGACTACTATACTAAGAAAGGTTTATTGCTCAATAGATAAAAAAATCTCTCAGCTACTACACAACATAAGAACAACTAGAAGTGTAACACTTGGCATGCCGTTTTTGCAGTCCTGGATCAAAGAAGTGTGCCACCTGCGAATAGAGCAAGCGTGTCACAGTTGTCCACCCACATTACAAGAAGCACTTTTCTAGATGATTGTCTCTAAAATACACTTTACACCCTTCAGTCCTAATCTTAGGGACTTCAACCTATTCTTGCACCTGGAGAAATTTCTCTCCGGGAACCACAGAGGAAATTCCCCCTGACGAAGATGTCCAAAGAGCTGTGACATACTGCCTCCTTTTCTCGCGGCAGAGGGCAGACTTAGTACTGTCCACCTCCGACAAGTTGAACTATGGCTTTGAGCTAGTCCATTTCTTTCAAGGGAGAGCAATCAGTAAGAAGAGGAATAGTTAGGCGCTGAGTTTGGCCACCATCGGAAACCTTTTATTGATGAGAAAACCCTGTACCACTTGCTACTTCTTACCTAGACAATAACACTACAAACTAAATCCGCAAGTTTTTAAGCCGTTTTTCATCACCCTTATTTCAACAAATAGAATCGTTTAATCGGTCGGGCAGCGGAGCTAAACTTGCCAGAGGTGTACAGTACATGATGGGACTGCAAAAACTTATCCCACGGTATGACAAGTGTTACAGTTCCGGTCATGTTGATAACTATCAGAACTCTTCCTAAATCTTTCAAAATTAATCTTTCCAAGTAATTATGTGTTGTTTATTTGTATAGCCTGTGGTGAAATTACTTGCATGGGACGTATTTAGCAACATAAATAGTAAACGAAACAGTCAATTTACTTTGAGGTAAAAAAAACCACAGCACTGCGAAAAGATCAAACTAAGCAACTGGTCCCGTGAGATGACACGTGTTCGATTTAAGTGTGTTTAATTTAAGATTATAGAAATTCATAATAAAACTGCATTGAGAGAGGTAGAAATTATTTTATTATCAGAAATAGTAATATCACTTGATTTATTACAGCTTCCGATAGTAGAAGTATGTTTCTTGTTTTTGTTAAACGGAGACTCTAGTTTTCATGGCTACTTAATTGCAAAATAAATCAAAAATTCACTCGCAATATCGAAATTAGTTCTGAAACTACTTAAGCATGCAAAATTAGTAGTCTTCGTTTTCTTGTACACATGTTTTTGGTCGAGTCAAAAAACACACGTAAATTAATTAGTACCACTAAAATGGATTTAGAATCATCTTAAAGGCATTTTACGTTATGCATAAAGAATTTATGACCTAGCCCATAAAAAATAAGGAACAATATAATTGCATATTTTAACAAGAGAAAAACTATTATCATTTTTGCCGTCAAAGACTTCGGCTGCATCAAAGATTTAGAGTTTAACGTTTACTAATAAAAATGGTACTGAAATTTTAATGCTCAAACATAAAGCTAACTTCCTCTTAACGATGACTAAAGTAAACCAGTTATTAGCGTTTTGAATAGATTTTGTTCTTTATACCTCACAAAACTAAGTCTTTAGTAACGCTAATCAGAAAGTTTCGATTTTCAACCGTGTGTACAGATGGTTTCTGAACTAATCCTGACTTTTGTTTGCTTTAAACTGCATGAAAGAGTTTGTAATTTCTTTGATTGTAGTTAATACTATATTTTTTTTCAATGAATATAAACATAAAATTAAATATAAACCATCTTTTCATAAAATCATCGGAGTGGAAATATTTGTTTTTATAGCTTTCAATTTATGACCGAAAATGGAAGGGAATTTTACATATTTATACATAAGTAATTTTCTCTCAATCAATGTGTTTACTGTTAGGCGATAACAAAAACTTTGTCAACGCTTCATACTTTGCCCACATTTTTGTTGCTCACTTCCAAGTAAAAATGGCTAGTAAAATTTTTTGGAGTGTTATATATTTTTTCGTTCACAGATGCATCAAATGAAAACCATTTGCTTAAAAAGAAACTGTTATTGGGACTATTATTGCTCGAAACTTTAGTCCACTTACACCCCTTTGCTTCTCACTGCCTTAAATGATGTTGCAGTCCTATTCTACTTAACTTCAGAAATGTTCTGTTAGGTGCGAAATTTTTCAACTAAATGTGTTGCAATCAACTTGATTTTGTATGAGT
Organism: Uloborus diversus; assembly: GCF_026930045.1. Taxonomy (NCBI): domain Eukaryota; kingdom Metazoa; phylum Arthropoda; class Arachnida; order Araneae; family Uloboridae; genus Uloborus; species Uloborus diversus. The sequence goes on from NC_072740.1 coordinate 65,766,266, forward strand.
CATTCTTCATCTACCAAAACTAATCTGGTTTCCCTTAAAATCTTTTAGCAAGTAAATGAGGTCACAAGTGAGGAAAAATTATATTTTAAAGTTGATGTTTAAAAAAAAATAATAATCAAAGTTAATGCCTTATTGAAAAAAATTAAAATAGAACCGAGAAAAATGTTGTCTTTGGTTTAAAAAAAACACTATTATTATTTCATGATGAATTGCTGTTATTATTGATTTTAATGAATTTCTATGAAATACTGCAAGGTGGAGGTGCCATCCCTAAAGTTTGCCAAAGACGCTAGACTTCATACGTACGCACCTGCCCCACATCACCTGTTAAGTGTTAAATTTGGCTTCATTTCCTGTTTCATATCATAATTATTCAATTTTCAATTGCTTTTCTTTTTGTTTTCAATTGCTTTTTCTTTAGAAAGCTGTTTTTTTTTTGAGAACAAGCAAAAGCAGCATTTTTTATTGTGCTGGAAGTTTTCCATTAACACCTAAATATGAGTTTTTAAATAAATTTCTGCACTAGCTATACTTAAAAAATTGCATAATGAGTTGTTCACTGTTGTATGAGAATTCTATAACCTCTCATGCGCATTTCAATAAACTAGATAAAAGAACACCAAGAAGAAAAATAGCTTCCAAGAAATCGATTCATGTAAGACGAATGAAGGAATCGGAAGTCGGACACTGGAAAGATATCGCATAAATAAGAATAAAATGTCACAGATCAGCCATGTATGAAATCGATTTGTTTACATGGTCCAGAAAATGACCAAAAGGGAAATAAAATAGGGATGTCGGAAAACGTATCAATCTGAAGAATGTATCGAAGCAAGTACTATCTGGTAGATGTTCGAAGTAATTTATGAGTGCTTGAAGAACTCATTTGGAAGGTTCTTAACTTGATTACACGTCCTCAGACAACAAGAGGCATTATAATTTGCTATTTAGATGCATACTGCCGCGGGCGGGCAAACGGCAGTATCTGTAGAAATGAATTTTCGAGATATTTGAAGAAACTTGTTTTGGATTCCATATTCCAATAGAAAAAGGCTGGAATTAGACGTTTTCGGGCTTTTTTTTTCATCCAAAACCAAATAACGAAGATTGTACAGTAAAGCTAAAGTACAATCGATGACAAAAATGTAAAAAAAAGGAAAATCGAAAAATTTGCAGTTACTGCCCTAATACCTGCCCACGGCAGTATAACTTCTCATACATCCGAATTCAAACTGAAACTGTACCATGGCTTTTATTACAGAGTAACATGAATATGCGCGCACAAAGAAATTGAATTCGAAGAAAATTGCATATGAGCCTAAAGTTTTTCAGTTTAAATTGCTGCAATAAACTTGCAAAGCACATGCTCATTACACTCGTATTACATACAGTTTAGTGAAGCGAATGTCACATTTCTATGAGAGATAGTTAAGAAACAATTGCAGTATGTGGTATCAAAACCTACTCTGATCATTTATTCAAACTTTGGAGGAGATTTCTTTAAAAAATGTATCCACGAGTTTCAACTGCGTTTCAAAGAAAATAGTATTTTTACTGCAGTTTCGACTTAATTGAGCAGGATGCATTCCAAGTCGCGCTGTAACGTCACACCATAATCCAAGAAGTATAAGATTTTGAAATAAAAGAAGTTTTGAAAATTCATAGATTGAGCTGATTTTGATACTAAAAGCCTGAAATAATTCTATACATAATAAATCAAATTTTTGTGATTAGGTTTTGGGCTAAAATTTGCAATATTTAACGCGTTGAAGAATTGTAAAAAAGTAACTTGTAAGTTCTAAATTTTTTCCAGAAATGAAAGATAACCTGAAATCGTCAAAAACGTATTTTCATATCAGCCGATTAATGCTCAGTTGCGATTGATATGGTGCCATTATTAGTTACGATGCCATTAAGTCAAATTCCAAACTCCGTATTAGTTTCTCACACTAATAAGAGATAGTTGGTTTCAGATACATAATTAATCCTATGGGTTTATACATTATTCTTGTATACAAAATTACCAAATTTGTGAAGAAAAATTGCAGCGATAGGGAGCCTAAAGCGGGTACGCATTCGTTTGCCGCCGCATGCTGTGCAAGCGGCGATGCATACCGTATGTCATGCTTACCCAAATACCCCCGAGTTTCAACCAGTCACAGCGAAGCAGCGTTGAAGCGGCATGACATAACTAGAGTTCAAATACAAAAAAAATGATTCCTTTCCAAAAAAAAAACCTGAAGGTATAAAACTTGCACAATCAAAAACAAAAATAAGTCATCACTATGATTTCTTGGCTCTCTCCAAATCATGGGTACTCCAGAACAAAATGATTTCTTCTTACCTTGAGATCATTGTCTCAGTTCTTCAACACACAGAATACACTATACACTATATATACTCATATAGTGTATATATGAATACACTATATACACTATATGAGATTTATCTTGGTCCCCTAATTTAACTCCAAAGTATGCAAAATACACCTTCTGAACAGCATTTGAAATGTTCCTTTGTTGCTTCTTGACGATGTAAGACCCACAAATATAACAAACAGTTAGGATAGTTTGACACATCCTCTAGTACCAATTTCTTCTAAATAGCACAAAACTGTTTGATGTGTACATCACAGTGGCTATCTCCTCACTGAGTCACTGACTGCAATCAAGGTCACAGCTCGACTACATTCCTCACTACTCGACTCGGCGTCTGTCTATGCATGTAGGAATAGCCTACCTCCATGCGGTCTAGCAGACAGTAGGATTGAGGAGAGAGCAAATTGGATTTTCCCAGTTTATTTTTATTCCCTTATTCAAATAAATAGAGAAAAAAATTTTTTTTTTCAAATAACATATTCACATATTTAGTAACTTGTTTGCCGTAAAAGCTCCATAATTCAGACTAAATTTACCCCTTATGAAGGCTATAATATTGAAAAATCGTACTCGTACTGAACCAGAAAATCCTCAAAAATAGAAAATTCCAGGTGAAATTTGCGACTTATCTAGGGGTGATGGAATATTTTCACTATTTTTTCCGTAATCAGCACTACAAATACTATTAAACCCACTAGTTAAATTTGTTACAATTTTTTCATCGCAGACCTGTGATATTGGTCGTATTAATTTCAAGCTTTCAGTGTTTTAATTATTTTTCAATGAAGATTGTTTCCCTAAATATAAGTTAGGGGACCTCGGGCCCGTTTGGCTTATTTTTAGTTTCGCTTCAAATTTTAATATCATAACTCTGCATCTGATTTAGAGCATTTTCGCAATTGGAAGTATACATCTAGGGACTAAATGTTGCGAAAATAAAGGTCTTGCAGGTTACAACGGAACACCCTGTATAATGGCAGTTAGCTAGTAAATTGGTTTAATCATTTATTATTTCATATTTAACTGATAAATGTACCAAATCACAATTAGTTAAACTTACCCGCTTTAGGCCCCCAGGTAGGGCAAAGTGGGTTTTCCGAGTGTTTGTAATGTTTGATAATAGATAAATATTGGGTTTGAAGTCATACAAGAAATCACTTTTTATTTTAAAGTTCAAGATTCCTTCTAGGAAATAAAACCAAAATTGATACTATGAAAAGTTAAAAGCTCCTATTTTAGATCGTTCTTCGTTAACCTACCCGCTTTGGGCCACCTTTTCTTAGTACTCTTTCCCTTTTAAAAGTCAATAAAACCGATTACCGAGGTCATCCTTTTAAAATTGGCTACTATATTTAATAATAATAAATTTTAATTTTTAACTGTACATACAAAAACTTCCATAAATGTTTCATATTTTTAAAAACACATCTTTGAAATTAAGTTATGTAACAATTTATGACACACTTCGTCACGTCTATGAGTTATTTCAAAGGCAATCCACAGTATTAAAGGTCAGTTGACTATAAGTGCATCTAACAAGTAATAGTAGAGCAGGATCGTAATCTGAATTGCAACTAGGGATTCAAGTGAAGGCAGAAGATTTAGTACGAATTAGATCCACGTAATAGAATTATTCCAAGTAATGAGCTGAACTTGGTCCTCTAATGTGTTCTCCAGAGAGTGCCCTATATGTATATATTGAGAATTTTATCTCGTCTGTTGATGTCTATTGTCAATTTTTCTAGAATTATTTCCTAAAAAAAATTGATTTCATCCAATACTATACTAAAATAATGTTGATGCAGAGATACTTAATATATGCTGGCAATTTAGGCGAGCGACCCATTTCATATAGCATAAATATGTGTTATATAGTACATTCCCAGGGATGAGTTGAGTATTTAATATTAAGTTACTCACTCATTTACTGTTTTTAAATAGTTTTTACGTATGATTTTATCTTGATGCTATCCTTGATATGCGTTTAAACTTATGTTTTGAAAAAATACTCGTCATCAAACAATAAACATGTTACAGGATTTTTTCATACCATTAGATGACTCTCAACATGACTTTCAGCATAAGGTAAGGTAAAACCATTGACTACCTTTTAAAACCAGTGTCTTACACTGTTAAAAAATCAAGAAACTTTTCTTGTAAATATTATTGTAAAATGGAGTGTTTACAGTACAGAAGAACAACACAGAAAATTGTGCCGAAAAAATAAACGATTGCAGCGTCAATTCATACACTACTTGACTTACTGTGCGAAGCACTTATGACCGTATTTCCCCTTTACTCGCTGTCACCCAACTGAATGGTGGTCAGCAATGCCGCCTGCCAATACGAAGGTACCGAGATCGAACCTGCCACTTCCATTTTGCGTTTTTTAACTCTCGTTTATTCTACCGTAAAATTTTACAGTAAAATTAGGATTTTGTGGTAAAAGTTACTGGCAACATGGATGCCAGAAACTCTTATCGTAAAGTTTTAGGATTTTTTTTTTAACAGTGTAGAGCAGTGTTCCAGTTACCACTAAATCATTAATGGGGAGCATTTTTCAAAAAAAAAAAAAAAAAAACTGTAAACTTTACCTAAAGAAACATTTTCCTCATTAATGTATTCAAGCATTATTAAAAATAAGTAGTGTCTAAAAAGTGATTGTAGAAAAGGTAATTCACAATAACACATGAATTCCTAGATGCATCCATCTTGAAACACTATGATCAAATCAGTATCGCCGTCTATTTGTGGAAAAAATAAATGCAGTTATTAGAATAGGAACTCTGTTTTATAGAACATGGGACTTTCAAAGAACACTACATAAACAAGATTTAAGAGGAATGGTGCAAATTTGAAGCACTTATAGTAGCACATCTGACCCTGAAGGATTAAACGAAAACTACTAATATTTTTGAAAATATAGACAATCAAATAATGGTTGAAAAATTAAATTTGAATAAAAATGTTTTTATTTTAGAAAAAAATATATAATCGAGATGAGAGAAATTTAAATTAACCATTCATCTAGCAATTCGTCGTCACGTCTCCTAATAATTATTACTGTTACCGTAATTAAGCATACTCAAAACTCAATTTGACCAAAGGTTTCCTCTGACGCATATTTTTCACTAGCCTAAAATATTATGAAAATCCTTAACAAAGCAACAAATTTTAACTTATTCATAAGCCAAAAAACTATTCTAAACTCTGTCTGATCTTGTTCGCTAGAAGTACGCAAACTAATTTATCCAAACTAAAAGTTCGTGATTGAAATTCAATCAAAATTATGCATGAAATAAAATAACATTTTGCACACTGGGATCAAAACAGTTATTTACAGAAATATGCAACGCATTAAGTTTCACATTGAATTCTTTTATAATTATCGAATTACTAAAATTAAACTTATTTATAATGTAACCTCATGCCTTAAGGTTTATATCCTTATTTTACGAACATAATTTTGTAAACGGAAAATAAAGTGATTCGGTTTATATTGTTATTCTTTGTAATCTCCTATCAATTCTATTCTATTCTCCTATGACGGAGTCGGATCAGAACAAAAAATCTGTCCACTCGAATGAAGTCTATAATTAAAAGTGAAACGTATTAATTTCTTCCATGACAAGTCCTACACATTTCAAGCCTGGCGTTACTGGCATTTAGGACAGAGAGGCCTTGTTGGCCTCGGGAAAAAGTCTTTCAAGTGGCCACTAGCAAGTCGTGACAGTCAAGTGTTGTTTTGCCTGTCGCATGGAAGAGACAAGGAAAAACCCGTTCCTTTCTGCTTGTACCAGAGGTGAGAGGGGGTATTATATTAAGGGGGCATACTACATTCCGTGGGAAATTTCGTGAGGAAATTGTGAGAACAACCTTAATATATTCCTTATGATCTGTGTAACTATGCCTCACCGGGTGTTTTGCTTGAATTTCTGTCAGACGGCCTGTGTGACGTCATCAATCCAAGATGGCGGCTTTAATGAGTTTTTGCAATTATGAGTTAATTTTTGGGTATTTTTGATAATTTTCTGGTGAATTTACTTGATTAATATTCTATTCATCCTCTTTTTATAAATTAAAAACAAAATATTTAATTTTTTTGTTTATTAACTCATTTAAAAAAAAAATTCTGATAAATCTTTTTACTTCCTTTTACAAAAAAGGAAGTATTGTATTCGCGAAAAAATTTTCACTCAAAAATCGCCCTTAATTTCCATTTTGCTCACCCCCAAATGAATGTTGAGTTTTTTTTTTCGATTCGACCACATGCGGAAAAGTGCCTAAGAATGTATAGACACGCGAAATATCCATTTTGACCATCACCGAGGTAATTACAACGACTTTTCTCGTATGTATGTGCGTATGTGCGTATGTGCGTATGTATCTCGCATAACTCAAAAATGGTATGTCCCAGAAAGTTGAAATTTGGTACATAGACTCGTAGTGGGGTCTAGTTGTGCACCTCCCCTTTTGGTTGCTTTCGGATGTTCCTAAGGGGGTCTTTTGCACCTTTTTGGGGGGAAATCATTGTTAATTTCGATGTAAACTCAAGTGGCTTTATAATTTGTCGGACACTTGGCGATATATCGCCAGTCTTTTGGTCGCCGGCGACAAATTTGGCGGAGTTTTTTTTTTTTTTGGTTTCAATTTGGCCATTGTTGGTGATATTTAGAGAATAAATATTGAATCACATTAAAATAGCGAATAATGGGGAAATGACATTAAATTGGAGTAAAAGGAAGTCATGTGATGCACACATCAGCTCGTTTCACTTTGACTCTCAGAATTAGCTGTTTTAAAAGTACCTCGGGTGAACTTCCGCAGTTAAAAATACTTTTAATTTTCAGGCTAAGATCACTAAACATTAGTGCTGTCGAGCCTCGTTAATTCGAACACGATTATAACGAACTACTGCTAAAGTGAACTATATTTGCGATCCCCGTCTTTCTGTTGAAAATCACGTAACACACCTAACACTATTGTTTTTCGGATAAAACGAGCTACTGTTGAGACAAATTCACTTTGAAGGCCCCTTTGAGTTCGTTTTAACGAGGTTTGACTGTATAATCGTTTGACAGAATTCTAATAACCTGGTATACCCCCTAACCCCCTAAACTCTTTGACCCGATATGAATATCGTACATTGGGGGTTCTCTTAAGGAATTTGTAGGGAGAGTAGAAGAGAAAGCTTCCGCGTAGATTGTTTGTCGGTTCGTTGGTGAATAGTCTGCTAATCTTCGAGTACGGTTATTTTTTCCTTAACTTATCACTGCTATTTCATTCACAATGTCTTTTCTCCCAGAAACTCATTTACAAGTTTTTTTGCCTCCATCTTCGAAAAAAGCAAGGTTACAAATTAATTATAAACTATGTATTTTTTGTCAGAATAAGAAGTGCCCATTAGTTAAACCCATTGGTTATGATAAAGTGTTAGAATGTATCAAGAAGAGAGTAGAATGGAGTGAAAAAGAGTATATAAATTACTTATTGAACGATTAACAAATGTGATTGTAGAAGAATTGAAAAATGAAAATCGCATCATGGCATGCAGGATGCTAAGAGAGGTGCACTCATAAAGCAAGCATGGACAGAAGTAAGAGATTTCACGAAATGGATAAGAATAAACAATATTGTTCTACTTCCATTCATGAAGACAATGTTGTAGGCTACACACAACGAGATCCAAAATTGTCGTTGGTGACAAAAATAGGTGGTTTTTCTGCCTCGGAAAAGGCGGTGTAAGAAAACTATTGGTGGCGATAAAAACAGATTCTGCAGGTCAGCAATTAAAAAAAGCAATTGAAATTTCCAACAATAAAACTTTCAAAATTAAACTCAGTGACTGTACAGATCCAGGAGACCCTCATGCAAAGAACATTTTACACCATAAATATTGCTGGGCAAAACATGTATTTAATGTTTTACGAAAAAAATTGCAATCCTGATGTAGTAACAAAGTCACAAGACAATATTTCTAATAAAGCAACAGACGTAGAATTCCTGTGTGCATTAAATGATTTTCTTGTTCAGGGAAATGTTACTACAATAGCAGATCTTGAAATGAATTATCAATCTATTGCAAATAAAAGTTTAAGAAAAAATAAAACGCGAAAAGAAATTAAAAATTTCATTCAAGAAGAAATTGATGACGCTATATTTAGTAATCCAAAAAGTGTAAATGAGTCGCAATGCTTATCTTTAAAGGGAACTGCAGATATTACCCTATCTAACGCAGAAGTTTATTTTATAGACATTGGAAAAAAACATGAGAACTATCTTTGACGCTGCAAACATTTTATGCAAAGCAGTTTTATCTGATCAGAAATGAACATTTACAGGATCTTTTGAACAGAATCAGATAGTTGATGCCGTTCCAATTGAAGTTGAGCAGTTTTTTAATTGGTGCTGCAACGGAAAATTCGAAATTAATTCTATTTTTGAGGTGCAGGACAATATCGTGCTGAATAAAGCTAAGACTGTCTCCGTACCAAGCTTCGAAAGAAACTTCATCGACACGCAGAAATATGCCTTTGCAAGTTGGTGTTAGCCTTACTATGTACTCTGTTTTCCGAAGCAAATATATAATTGATTTTTTACACAAACTAGGTATTTCGATTGATTATGCTAAAGTTCTACGTTTGGAAACATAGATAGCAAATGGGTTAATAAGGCGCATGGATGATAGAGACGGGATGTATATTCCTCCTGATTTGAAAAAGGCCAGATTTTTATTTTGTGCTGCAGATAACATTGATTTCCTTGAAGACACATCTTATGGGAAGGGTACTTTGCATGGCATTGTAATGGTACTTTATCAACAGAAAAAAGACTCAGATAGACATTCCACTTTCTCTTACCATACCTTCAGCATCCCGTTCCCTTTCGACATTACCTCAGTCCCTGACTGAAATAACGTCCTATAAAATTGCAAAGACAAGTAAGCCCAAATGTTCAGCGTATGGGGAAGCATTAAAAGATAAGAAAACACAAAGAGAGATATTAAGGCATTATGATAGCATTAGGACCAGAAAAAACTCAAGGAATATTAGGACTCCATACTCTATCAGGATGTGATACAACAGGTTCACTTGCCAAGAAGGGAAACCAGCTTTTTGAAAAATTTATAAGACGGCAGACAAAAACACTCTTGACGCTTTGAGTCATTTGGTGTCAACCAAAGAATATAATGTAAATGATAAAGTTGCTATTGAAGGATTTATTTGCTTCTTGCATATGCCGCTGACCAAGATTTCAGATATTGGAGAACTTCGTTGGTTCATGTTTTCCAAGCAGGAAGCTCAAAATGAAATTTTGCCTCCTACAAGAGCATCTTCGTCCCCATATATTTTAAGAGCGCATTATCTGGCAAGGGCGCCCATATGCAAAATTTTAAGGAGGGGCTCAAAAATTTTCCCCATGGTTTAGCAGAATATTTTCCGCATGGAAACCGCTTTCAGTGCAGATTAGAGATATTAAAGTTTGACATTTTTAATATCTTATTCATTAATGGCTGGAAAAGAAATTTTTATACATTTTGCAAAGAAAAAAAAGCACTAAAAGCAAGGAAGTTCTTATTTCTAGGGGAGCTTGAGTCCCCCTTGCCTTCCCCCATATAGGCGCCCTTGTTATCAGGTATTAGACTTGCGTCTTGCTCACCAGCAGCACACGAATTCACCATTACCGTTAGACTTCGGATGAGAAAAGAAAGACAACTTCTATGCTTCAGTTATGTGTACTTCCTTGTGCATCTGAATCCATCTGGAAATTAGTTCGATGCAGCTGCATAAAGGGCAAATGCATTGTTTCATGCAAATGAAAATCTTAAAACATTGCATGCACTGAACTTTGTATGCGTGGAGGTGATGAGGACTTATGTGAAAAGCACAGCCAACAAAGCGATATTGATGACACTTTAAGTAAGACCTGTTTGTTTACTTTTAAACCTATATTTTTGAATTAAAATCAGAGTTTAAATAATTTATTCATTACTTAGAGCACAAAAAAATGTAAATAATAAAATTGTCATTGCTTCCAATATTAAGTAACGGAATTTGTAAATTTTTTCTACATTAAAAAAAATGCTTCTTATAACCCCAAAAACACGTGTATGCAAATAATTTTACAGGTTTTTTGGAATAATAAATTTGATTTTTATCGTACAGGCTTTCTAAAATATTTTTAACTCCTATTGTTTACTAAAAAAGTTCATAAAATCTGTATCAAAAATAACAAAAAAGTAATTTATTTTATACAGATAATGTTTTTAAATTTGAAATATAATAGTATTAAAATATTAAATTTATAATAAAAGTTGAAAACATTTCATAATATTCCTTAAAATGAGTCAAAACCGAAAATTTTAATCAATATCTAGTGCAGCCGCCATCTTGGATTAATGACGTCACACAGGCCGTCTGACACAAATTCAAGCAAAACACCCGGTGAGGCATAGTTATATAGGCCATAAGGAATGCATTAGAATTGGTCTCACAATTTCCTCACGAAATTTCCCACGGAGGGTCTTTTACCCTAAGTATGCAACTGGACTATTAGCCATTCCATCTTGTTTTGGACCTTTTCCCTCGAAAATAGTTCAAAAATGCAATCTCTAAAGTGGATGGGATGGTCTATAGCAGCGGTCGACAACTGTCGGACCACGGTTCGTGTCGCCAACAAAACGCAAAAGGGAAAAAATTTTGCCTCCAAAGTTGCTTCGAAAGTTTAAATTAAACAAACAAATTGTTTAAAAATACTTCTAGGCAGACAACAATATCTTAATACGCCACTTTTATCACTTTTCTAGTATTTTTGTAGTAATTGCGCGACTGATTTAAGTATTTAATGGTTAGTGTAGAATGTGAGGTTTCCTTGGACCTCGATAAAATTTTCCAAACTTACTTATTTAAACTTATTGATACCTGACTATACACAACTACATGAAGAATCAATAAAAAAAATATGATTAACTGGTGGTAGTTGTCGAAATAATATTTGGAAAAAAAATCCAAGTAATCGGACACAATCTGTACTATTTTCGTTCGAATGAACTAATAGTTATATGATAGACAATGGAGATAGTCATATCGAAGTTGTCTTGCTAAAAATAAACCTGCAACAGCAACAGTTCCCAATCAACCTTTCGTGTGATTACGTACTTCTACTGAAAAATATCCTGTTTACTTTATTAAATTCACCTAGCAAATTTAAGCCAAACTAAGCACAAAACAACTGTTGAACTCATAACGTAAATTTAATATGTTCCGTTGCATGTTTAGGCAGTAGTAAGTGCCTTATTTTTCGAAAAACTTGCGAGTTTTCATAATGATGTGAAAATTTAAAATAGAGTTACATTTGTTGCGACAGATGCATTAAAGTAAAACTATTATCGTCAAAAATGAGTCTTACGTTATATCAAGCACTTTTTTTTTTATAAGCGAAAAGAATAGTTCTCATTATTTGTATCTATTTAAAATAAAATAACATTTTTTTTTTTGTATTTTAAAGAGAAATTTTTATTTGTTTCTAAATTTCTTTGTGCAAATATTTGAACAACGTTTGCCAAATAAGATAGATTGGGGGGAAGACGCCGTAGTTTTTAGCCTTATTTTATGTAAAATAGCGCGTTGGTTTTGTTTTAACTAGCTATTTTCTCAACAATGTATGCACTTTTGCGATTAGTAAAAAAATGTCGCTTCAAAAACTTTTTTTTTACCTGGAAAAAGGAATAATTTGTAGAAGTTTGCATTTCGGTATCATACCTCAATCTTGAGGGAATATGACCGATAACTTTGGAGTAAGATGTCGAATGGAAAATTAATTCACCTTGTCATTAAATCAATTTTAATTTATTAAAATGAAAGGTATTAGTGAACATATTACATGTGCATCCAAATAACATTGCTTTTTAGTTTATTTTAATGCTCCATTTTCCTTTTGAGTAAAATTTCCGCCCTTCCAGACTGAACAGTTGTTTTCAAGTGTAGAATAATTTTTGGAGCCACTTAATGCATACTTTCCGATCATATTTTTTTCCTGGGACTTTGTTTGTAGTTGGACCTTTTCCATCTGTAAGACGTGTCCAAAATCTACAAGCATCTTATCCCCAAAACATATTCGTTGCCTTCCTCCAAAACATTGGACAAGACGCCGGTCTACCTAGTGCCGCGCAGCTGAGGTCAGCAGACCCCATTACTCGACTAATAGAAAGCCCAAACTTAAAACTATTAAAACTATCCGAGTTCTGAGTTATTTCTCTACTATCAAAACATCGGCTAACGGCAAAGCAAAGAATGTATGAATATGATTTTGGGTTATTACCAGAGCACTGGGATGACAATATCATTGAAAAATACCCCTTAAAACAGTTATTATTAATCAACAAAAACTATGGATGCGTTTTTGTACCAATTGACCAGCAAGATGTTTTTTGCTCATGTGGGTGAACCACGTTCCATGGTATTTTGTGCAATCCGGTGCAATACCCCCAATCTACCTTAATATGGGAAGAAAAACAAATGTTGCGTCACTAGACGGTACCCATGGGGAAAAAAAGAAAATTGAAGAACAACAATAAAGAGCAAAAAAATATTAATGAGAATTTACAACTCACGCTCAAACGAGCAACCACTTTAGAGCAGGAATTAGTCCAATCGTTGGCTTTACAAAAGCTGAAACAAAGACCCCAAATCACGTGACTCAACAACGACGAATGGTTGACACGCTTTACGCAAAACTAGCGAAAGAAACCTGTTTTTTTTTTCCAATGCTTCGCTTTAAAATCTTTTACGGTACTTGAGTTCTCTGCTTCACGAATGTAAGTCTTCACTCCCTCGGCAACCACTAAACCACTAGTCGAAACACAGACTTCACATCAGCGCCTCATGGGAACTAAGTACACATTTGACTTGAGAGAAAGCTCCCTGAACTGAAGAAAAGTTAATTATGTGTGCTAATTCCCTTTAGTTTGCAATGAAAAGCAACCTAGTAGCTTACCTGTGCCTTTTCATTACATAGGAGCAATCGATTGCAACAGACTATCAATCCGAGAAATGAAAACGGCCTTGTTGCTTTAATAAAACCTTAAAAAACTCATTCAAATTGTGGTAATACATTCAATATGATGGTGGAAATGAAGTAAATGTAGTTATTTTTTGTAACATATCCAATATATTCATTTTTAACAATAGCTCCTTATAACAGATTAACACAATATACCATTGTTTCGACATACCTTTATAATTATGCCTTTTAATTCGTATAAAGAAACTGATAATTTTTTATGGAAGCAAAAAATTTAATACAAATGAACACTAATTTATCAAAAGGGTACATATCCATTTTCCAAAAATGGCCAGGGGGTGAGAAAAACGAATTAATGTAAGAGCAAAATAGTTTTATCAACTTCTCGGGTACAGAGCACAGCAAATCATGGCCCAGAGTAAGAAATGTTTGCGTAAAAGAAACAAGAAGATATCCGCATCTTAAATTTGGATATGTGCCCTTTTGAACGAAAACCTGAATGTTTAAAATTCCAATTTCACCAAAACTCTAATATTTCACCTTTGCATATTCTCTTATCGAAGTACATGAACCTAAAAGTAGTGGATTAAAATTTCAGAATTTTGGATCTAAACGTCTTCGTACTACAGATTCTTTCAGGGTATGTCAACTTTTGTTCAAAATAAAACGTGCAGAGAACGGACTTGTTACCTTTTGATCGAAAAGCCACACTTTGCCCTTAAATAAAATAGGATTTTCCACGTTGGATTTCTTGAGTAAGTGATTTGATAAAGGTCATCTGAAAGATTTAGAATATGTCATAAAATGAATTTTTCTAAAAAGTGGATATGTTCCCTTTTGATAAATTACTCCTCAAATGTAGTTTAGAAGTTATTCTCTCAAGAACGTTTTTGAGTGCTGTATAGTAAATATAACGAAAAGGCGGTTTGCACGCACAACAGACTAGCATTTGATCCATAACAGACAGACAACTAATCAACTGACCGACTTGAAAAACAGATATTCATTTTGAATTTAAAGTAGCTTTCGCGAAATAAAACAAACATTGCGAATGTAATTTTAAGTAACTATGTTCAACCTGCGACCCATGGGGTGCATGCGACCTACGAAGTTTTCAATCCAATCGAAAAAAGGCACAAGGGGAAATCAGGAAAACTTTTAGAAATGAGAGTAATACGGTGTGTCTAATCGATTTCATACCTTTGTTTTATAAAGAAACGACTTTATAACTGGGATTTGAACCCAAGAGTTTCTGGCTCCAAACTGATTGCGCTTCCATTGGATCTTGAAGCTAGGTTTTATGTGTTTTTAATGTTTGGTAATGTTACAACACAATGCATTTTTCTGTATTTTCTAGTATTTTACTTATATTTTCGAGTTTTATGCTGAATAATATAGTAATTCGTAAAAGTCATGCTTCATTAGCACTACTTTTAGCACCTGACTATTCTTTTTAAAAAAAATGAATAATAGGGATAGCTGATGAAAAATATTAAACCTTTTTTGAAAGAGGAAACCGCATAATTTAAACTGCTGTGGTTCAGCGTAAATAGCAGCACATACCAAATGATAATTGCAGGATTAAATACATTTCAACATGCACTCATTATGGAAACCAGGTCATTAAATATAATATGTGATAGAAAATTCAAAAAAGAAAAAAAAGAAAAATACTACATTTCTTCTACTCTTATTAAAAGCTCAATTTCTCAAATTATCATTCTGTTTTGTTTTGTGCTTTTACAAGAATAACTAATTCAGGTGTTTTATAAACAACCACCATACAGAAAGTGAAAAATTGCAGTGCAAATTTATGTCCATTTAAATTAATGGCGATATTTGAGATAAAATTTAAAGGCTTTAATTATGAAGTAATTCTTCTTCACTGATTTCAACAAGCTATTCTCCCTTTTAATGGTTTTTTTTTTTTTTTCTTTTTTTAATGTTTCAATTAAAGCGGTTCCAAAGATCAAACTAAGAAATAGCACTTAATTTTTAAAAATAAAAAAGGTAGAGTTTGAATTATTGATAAATAATATTGGAAACAATATCCATAATTCTGCTGATTATATTTTGTCCATTTACTTACTTATGTTTTGTTTTATGTTAATCTCACTTAAATTGTAATGACAGGTATAATATTTCATTGAATTAAATTTTTGTTTAGAGAGATGAGAAACTCCGAAAATTAAAGTAAGCACAAACTGAAAGTCCTTCATATTTTCCCATCATTAAGCACAATAAATATGTAAATCACATGTAACTGCATTATTGGCTTAAGAATTAAACAGGGATTTTCTTAAATGACCGTACCTTATAATGCGACTAATCACTAATCAAAACTTGGCTACCTATGTCGTGGTATAATTGAAGCCACATACACAAAATTCTGCACTGAAGTTCAAAATTACACAAGTCTAAGTTGAAAATTATAACTTTTAACAATAGCTGAGCCTTTTTTTCCTCTTTGGAAAATCCGTAAAAAATTTATACGTGCTAGATGTTTTTGTAACGATGCTTTTAGACAAAACCCTTTTTTGACTCCCTACATTTTGAATAACATCAACAAAATTGCTATGAAAAACTTAGTCATTGTTTCTCATTTTTAAATGCATTGGGTACATTTAGATCAGGGGTTCTCAAACGGCGGGTCGCGACTCCCAGGGGGTCGCGAGATATGGAGGAAAAGTTTAAAGAAAATTAAGTTATTACTGTGATTTTATTTTTAAAAAAAAGTACACATAAAAGAGTACTCAACTATTCACAAGAAGGGCTCAAGAAACCAGACTGTCGAGTGTCGACTGCCGTATTAACTGCAAGATTATGAAATCAGTGTCTACACTACTGTCTCTTATTAGTATAAAATAATTCGAGACAAAAAATCATAGATATTTTACTAGTTACTTGTGTTTCTAAGGATAAAACTTAACCATTTGTGTAGTTCTTAG
Source organism: Uloborus diversus (assembly GCF_026930045.1). Taxonomy (NCBI): domain Eukaryota; kingdom Metazoa; phylum Arthropoda; class Arachnida; order Araneae; family Uloboridae; genus Uloborus; species Uloborus diversus. Next base: position 65,782,614 of record NC_072740.1, read on the forward strand.
TTATTGTTTTAGGGTTTAGGCAGAGTTAAAACTTTGGAGGGTCCCAAAATACTTAGTCATTACGACCCCCTTTTTAGACTAAAAGTTTGAGAACCCCATTAGGAGAATTGCTTGGCTCTCAATCATAATAAATCTTGTGCTAACTGATACTGTTAGCTGTCATTAAACTGCCCCGCTTTAGACTAACATTTGTAATGGAGGCATAAAATTATTTTGCTTTCAGTTTTTCGATATGATTTTTTTATTGGTCTTACATTGTTGGGTGTCTTTGATCAGGGATTTTGGATCCAAGGGCGCACCAAACTTTTTTAAGAGCGAAGAAATTCTCAATTTGCCGAATAAAACTCCAATTTTTAGTAATGATAATAATTTTGCCGAACAGAACTTCAAATTTTCAGAATCGTTAGACAAAATTTGCGAAAATAAGGAAATTTTGGGAGGTAACAGTGATTCCCCATATATTAGTCTCTGTTCTGATCTTGCAACACAATCTTCAGAAATCTTATGCATAAGTTGATTTTTTTACATGTGTGTGCATGTATATTTTCTTCTACTGAAGACCGTCATTTTCCGTTCTCAGAACAATAAAATAAAAACTGTTCATGGATTTTTTTTTTTTTCATTTATCTCAAAATTTATATTTCTCTCTGAAGAAAATCCAAAGTTTATGAAACTTATTTTTTTTTAATATGAAGAAAAACATTTGTTTACGGAAGTTATTTCCATGATACTAGTATACTGCCGTACTAAGCACAAAAGTCGTATCTGAACTCTTTATCAAAATTAAGTTACGGTCACCAGGTGGTTCTTTGTGACATATTTCAAATAAATACAATGTTTTATGGTCATTTGACTACGGGAAATATTTTTATTAAAATTCTGAAAAAGTTGCATCTGAATTAAATACATGAAGACGCAAAACTTTAAACGCAATTTCTCATTTTGAGCTTTGCTGCAAATACGACTTTTGCGGTTATCACGGCAGTATATTTCACCAACCAATACTATCCAATACTTAATCTTCCGTGATCAATTCCTCTGAAGTTCATATTCACCGCTCTGTCATAGTAAGTTTGTTACACAAAAAAATTGAGGGAAGGATTGGTACCTGTTTCTCCTGTTTTGAATCCGTTCAATCTTCAAAAAATTAACGATTCAAGCCTGGATCTGCGTATCCGCATATCCCATATTTTGGGAGGGCCCACGTCCTCAACGGGCCACACGACTCAAGAGTTTGAAAAAATATTAGCATTGACTTATTACGTTGCAAATATACACTGCTTGCCTCTGGGGAGAGGCCTTACATATTTTGTTGCAGGGGACCCAACATCTATAGATCCGGGCCTGAAACGACCTTTCTAATTATAATTCAACAAATGGAAATTTGACAGAATCGTTAGAAACAGTATCTAAGTAAGCAAACTTAGATTGCTTATTGCAATAAAAGAAATAGTTGCTTCCTAAAGCCCTGCCCATAAGTCTCTTTGCCAGTTCCACGATCCGTTTTCAAAACCCAAAATTCTAGAGCGGACAGGATAATTTCTAAGCTCATTACCTCTGTAATGGAATAACCTTAGAGGAGCTTATATTGTTGTGGTTTTAAGGAAAATAAATGCACCGTCACTTTTTCAGTATAACTATATATGTTTGCAGGGCCGCGCCGTTCCTATGTGCAAGGTCGTGCGATGCACGACGGCGCCAGAGTCAAAAAGGCGCCAAGCTTTATCGATCAAAAATGTTCCAAATAAGGGAAAAAATCTGCAACCGAAAAAATAAAGTTGAACTTTTCGCAATTTATAAATGATGGCGGTGAAATTATACTGCTCATTGAAACAAGCAGTTTGTCTCGCTGCCTCGCTGCCTATTTAAAGGAAAAATTATTGCCTTGTTGTGCATAAACATGCTATTCAAAAGCGCAAGCTTTAACACTGAAAAGAATTAATGCTAACTAGCGCTTAAATACGCATTTTTCTTCCTAACGTGGTGCCGTGAATGCTTTTACGGTGTATCTCTGGTTGAGCATACGATGCACAACAAATTTGCTATTCCTCATTTTGGTTACTAAACTCGAAATAACTTCGAGATATGAAATAGAAATGTACACTGTATTACAAAATTAAATACTTGTCATGTTCCTGTTATCAGGTATATACGAAAAACAAGAGGAAAATTTTTCATTCGTTCATTTTGTCTTTAATGTATTCTTCAAATTAGATTTTTTTTTAAATAAAAAATGTAGAGAGTACCACCGCCATCTTGAGCTACATTTAGAATATTAATAACGGTTAAAGAAAAGTATAAGTTCGTAATGTCAGTAAAAGGTAGGGATGCCTCGCACTGAAACCGAAGTTGATACTAGAAAGTGATTTAAATGCATATGAAAAATTTTCATGAGTTGTATTAGTCAATTAATAATGATTTTAACTTCTTGTAATTTTCCTCGTGAAATGTTTATGATATTTTTAATCACTTCAGCTTATAAAATGTTGGGGGGGGGGGGGGATCTTAGTTCTTTTTAAAAATTTTAAATTTAAAATTTCCATGTTGCAGATCATTTGTCAGCTAATTACGTTTCAGCTACATTTCTTTTTATTTCATTGCCCCCCCCCCCTTTTTTTACCCTTTGTAATCCGTATCCAAATGAGAAATAAAAAGCAAAATGCCATGCACTGAAGCCCCCTTCCCCCCCTTCCCCGAAAATCATCACAGATAGTCCTGAATTTGAGGAGAGACACAAACACCTCGTGCTCTAACAACATTGAAGATAGTCGAAGATTGCGTTTTTTGGCTTATCTATTTCAAAAATTTGCGGGGACCCTACAGTTGCTAGAAAATGGTCTACAATTTCTTTTTTAAGTCTTTAATTCCAAAATATGTTCGGGGAGGGGGCTCTTAAACCCTGTTATATCATCAAGGAAAGATGAAAATTGAGTTTTTATAATTACAATTTCAAAACAATTAGGAAGAAAGGATCAGAGATTCTCTCTCTTAATACCATTATAAACGTTTAAAATCTTCGTTTTTAGGACTCGCTTAATCGATCAGAAACCCCCTGAGCCCTATTGCTTTTCAAAACGGCAACAAGTATGGTCTATAATTGCATTTTTAAGACATCAATTTTGGAAAATAGTGAATAGGTTCTCGGAAATTTTTCTCCCCCTTACATCTCCAAAGATCGCATAAAATTGCGTGTTTAGGCTGCTGAAACATTGAAACTAAGTTCATATCGAAAAAAAAAATAATTGCCCGCCCCCACCCCACCCTTCCATTACGACTTTTTTCCGGTTGCGTCACTATTTTTAATAGTTGATAGTGTCAATCAGTTTATTTTGTATAAGATATTTTCAGTTTGTTATGTACAAACGTATAAATTTGCTTTTAATGCTATTTTTCAAAAAAAATAAATAAATAAATAAAAACTTATGTTTCTATAAAGGTATTTAAGTGTACGTTTTAACAAAGCCCAAAGGTTTACATTCTTTTTTTTAAATAAATTAAATGTTTAAGGTACATTCCCCCGCATTATATTTGTCTGAAAAACCTCACTCCAGATGTTAACCATATTTTCTCCGAACAATACTACATAAAGGCGCTCAAAAGACATTTGCGCGATTGCGCCGACTAGGCTTGGCGCGGGCCTGTGTGTTAGTATATGTTCCAAACACAAATCTTCAGTTTACGTCTGATTTTCATTAATTTTGCGCAAGGGTCCTTTGATGCAAAGAAATTCACTTAAGATAGTTTTTCTCCTCTATTGGGGGGGGGGGGGCTCGTAAGGGTTTTTCTTAACACACATCCTTATTTTTCGCCGGATCTTTGCCAATTTTTGTGCAGAGGCTCTTTGATAATCAGGAATTGTCATAGGGGGGTTCCTTTGGTGGACGAAAATGAAGAATAAGAGTTCATGTCTTATTTATGCCAAATTTGCACGGAGATCTTTTGATGCTCAGGAATTCACGTAGGTTTTTTGGCTCCTTATTGGGGAAAGGGAATAACCCTGTCCTCTCTTAGGGAGCGTTTGCCATAAGATCCGTGAAACGGAGTGTTTATGCCTAATAATAACAATGTCTGAAATTTTAAAAAAAGACAAAGAGATCTAATTCAAAATTTTGAGTCATGAAATTTCTCTTTTCTACACGTTGACGGCAAATTTATTTTTTTTTTTAACTTTTTTTAATTTTATTTAAGCCTGATTGTTGAACATGCCTCACTTGACATAACTTTTAGTTTCGACGTAGACCGTGCAACGCCGAGTAATGCAGCTAGTTTTTCAAAAATAAATGGAAAACCAAGCGTAAAATGGTACTTGGAGATAAAAACGCCACCATAACTTCCTACGCAAGTCACGTTCGTGACTTCATTTCCTGAGCCGCGCTACTTCTTCCCTGAATTTTTTTCTTCCACTACTATATTCTCGAAATCACGGAGGTTAGTATGCAAACTAACCTACGCTTCAATAAGCAGAATTCATAAATTTTTGATGGATTCTATGATGTTAAAAATTTTTTACATGGCATTTATTTGTAAATACTGGTATATAATTTAATTTACTACTGAAGGGTGCTCATAAATCCAATGTACCGTTTTAAAATTTTAGTACTTAAGAAAATACCACTAGTCAAATTTATTGTTGGGTTTGACTTTCGGAAGTAATCATTTTACTGCGCAACTTGAGACGAATTCATAAATTGTTAATGGAATCTAAATCTTGAAGCTTACAAAATATGGGCACAGTTTCTTCATCAAATATAAAACAGGTAAATGTCACAAATAATCACAAATCAAAAATGTTTAATAGTTTTTGGCAATATGATTATGTTTTTCAATCTATTTGTGAGCTTCTGTGTTTCTGTTGTTATTTCACTCTCTGCACTTCAGCAATGTAAAATAATGAGAGAAATGAATTGAATTTCATTTTAATTTGTAAGTGTAAAATATTGACATAACTTTATTAACTTTAAAAATAGTTCATAAAATAAAAACCAATTGAAAAGGTTGAGCAATTGAAGCAATATCAGAGTTGTTTCTAAACTTGAGCATTAATTGTTATTTTTATCAACTTTTCCAGATTTTTCAAGATGCAAAACTCTTTAAAATATGAATTAACAAAGGTGCTACTCAATACGATAATCTCATTTGCGTAGTTTTTAGTACAATAAAAAACAATCATGTTAACCACATAACCAAATCTTGTGGCAACTTTGAGATATTTTTAATTTCGGCTAATTTACGTGACTTAAAATTGCCCTTAATATTGCTAAACTTTTTCTGGAATGCACTAAGCAAAAATAGCTTGTCTCCTTTTGTTTCCTTGAAAATCTTTTTCTCTAAGGATAATTCAAAAGCCTTACACTCTTGCGTACATTTATGAATACTTAATATGTAGTTTAAAAATAATAATTAACACTGATTAACGCAGTTTCAATTGAGTTTGGTTTTTTACCTAACTAAATCGAGGGAGTGAGAAGCAAATGGCTGTAAGTGGACTTTTCAAAGTTTTGAGTAAAATGCGTTTAAAGTTCCTCTCCTAGATAGACTTTCATTGAAAAGTTTGTCTAAATCATGCTGAATAGCGGCACCTACCATGGCTTCTAGCGCTATCTCTTGACCCAAAACAGAGGAGAGTTTCTTCTACCATTTGTACTGGCTATCTTCATTTTTTAAATTTTGGAACATACACACCTTTGCTTTTCACTATATCAATTTTAGTTAGTTTTCTTCCACCACGTCAGATTTTTTACTCTGCATCTTATGTGAATGTGCTCACTGTCCGTAGGAGAGCGCATATCACATGGAGCTATGCTGCTCTCCTACTGATTTACATAAGCGATCAAAACTTCAAAAAAAGAGTTTCTTATCCAAAAAAACTTATTATTTGGATGCTTCACTTGCCAAATCGATTAACTCCATAAAACAAAAGGTCGAGAAAAGTGATGAAGAAGATTGGGTTATCCAATAGGAGTGAATGGGCCCTCGTGTTACAATTTCTGTCATCACAGGATCAGAAATGTACTGAACCAAAAATTTAATATAAATTCACATTCTAAGCATTGATTAGCACTATTAAAGCAGAAATGAGGATTTTTTTGAAAAGTGGAGTTAATTGATTTCGCAACTGAGGCATTCATTTATGACAATTTTCTATTCACTTTATTGGCACTGCCAATATCTCATTTAACTGTAAGAAATGTAAAATACTTTCTTATTCATCAGCAACACAATCCGTATTGTCTGTTATCCGTATTGTCTGTGCAAAGAATAATAGTTTACCTAAAAAAATAGAAAACGAGCTGATGTGTGCATCACATGACTTCCTTTTACTCCAATTTAATGTCATTTCCCCATTATTGGCAATTTTAATGTGATTCAATAGTTTACTCTCTAAATATCACCAACAGTGGTCAAATTGAAACTAAATTTTAAAAAGATAATAACAAAAAAAATTGCTGAATTTGTCACCAAGTTGGCGACAAAACTTGGCAATCAAGAGACTGGCGATATATCGCCAAGTGTCTGACAAATTATAACACCACTTGAGTTTACATCGAAATTAACAAGGATTTCCCCCCAAAAAGGGGCAAAAGACCTTTTTAAAAACACCCGAATGCAACCAAAAGGGGAGGTGCACAACTAGACCCAACTAGGAGTCTACGTACCAAATTTCAACTTTATAGGACATACCGTTCTCGAGTTATGCGACATACGTACATAAAGTTGTCACGAGAAAACTCGTTGTAATTAACTCGGGAATCGTCAAAATGGATATTTCACGTGTCTATACGTTCTTAGGCACTTATCCACGTGTGATCGAGTGGAAAAAAACTCAACATTCATTCGGGGGTGAGCAAAATGGAAATTAAGGTCGATTTTTGAGAGAAAATTTTTTCGCGAATACAATACTTCCTTTTTACTTCCTTTTACAAAAAAAGGAAGTATTGTATTCGCGAAAAAATTTTCACTCAAAAATCCGCCTTAATTTCCATTTTGCTCACCCCCAAATGAATGTTGAGTTTTTTTTTTTCGACCCGATCACACGTACATATGTACCTAAGAACGTATAGACGCCCGAAATATCTATTTTGACGTTTCCCGAGTTAATTACAACGAGTTTTCTCGTGACGTTTCTATGTACGTATGTATGTGTGTATGTATGTCGCATAACTCAAGAACGGTATGTCCTAGAAAATTGGAATTTTTGTACGTAGACTCCTAAAGGGGTCTAGTTGTGCACCTCCTCTTTTGGTTGCATTCGAGTGTTTCTAAAGGGGTCTTTTGCCCCTTTTTTGGGCGGAAATCATTGTTAATTTCGATGTAAACTCAAGTGGTGTTATAATTTGTCGGACACTTGGCGTTAAATCGCCAGTCTTTCGGTCGCCAAGTTTTGTCGCCAGCTTGGCGAAAAATTTGGCGGTGTTTTTTTTAATTTGGTTTCAAATTGGCCGCTGTTGGTGATATTTAGACAGTAAACTATTCAATCACATTAAAATTGCCAATAATGGGGAAATGACATTGAATTGGAGTAAAAGGAAGTCATGTGATGCACACATCAGCTCGTTTGTAAAAGGAAGTAAAAATGTTAGTTATATTCAATATTTTTTCAAAATTGGTCACTTCGACCAATGAAGCTTAAATATTTGACGTGATAGACTAAAAAGGAGATCCTTTTTAGGCTTTGAGACATACGTTAGTCAAAAATCTCAGATGTAAAACAACCAAATAAGTGTTCCCTACGTAAAATATATAAAAATTATTGGAATAAAAGTAATTGCAAAAGGAGTGTAGAAAAAAATACAGTGATACACGTACTCAAAAGTTCACTTTTTGAGCTAAATCCTGTTTACTTAGGATGGCTATATATAATTTCATTACATTTACAGCAGCAATAACTAAATTTAGGACGCGAGTTAAATCAACTTCTAAAAACATTTTCATTAAAAAAAATCTAGTTTGGTTTCTTTACACTAAAATAGGCATTTACATTAATTATTCATATTGCGTTCTCGGCAAATCATTACATTTTGTATTGCTGAAAATTTAACGACGTCTCTATCGAAAAGCTTTACAAAATTTATCCTTATTGTTTTATTTAAAACGAAGATTGTTTAGAAAAAAGTACAAATCTTTATTCTTGTTTAGAATCCTATAAAGAAATCGGATCGAAAAATATGATTCGAACAAAATGAGATTCTTTCATTTGTTATGCAATAACTAAGAAGTGTTTTTTCATTTTCGTTTGTTAGTCTTGCTTGCTTTTAAATATTTGGGTCATTGAAAAAATATAAGGTTAAAATGGGAAAATTAAAGAAGTAGTTTGCGGAGAAAAAAAGGAAGAAATCAATATTTCATTATTGGAAAAATATTCAGTAAAATCCCGTTTTATATTGGCTATGAACTTGAAGATAAATCTTTCAAATGGATACTTATGGGAAATAAATGACTAAAAAAAAAAAAACAATTTACTTTTTGTAATGGTAAAAGATTCATTGGCTTTACCAATAAAAGTTTCACGTTGTGAAAATCTGCTTTTGCCGATTGTTTCCCATGTTTATTAAAAATGACTCTTTAGTAAAGCTATATTATTTGTTAGAAACATTTTAAAACAATACGGTTCTTGGATTCATTATTATTCTCATCGTTAAAATTGAAAATGCTCCAGGTATGGTTGCTAAAAAACGTCAACCTTTATTTACTTACCGTTTTATCCCATTTCCCGTTTTAAAAAAAAGCATTAAAAAATAAACACATGAAAATAAAAGTAAATTTTTGTGGAGTATTCACACATGTGTAAGTAATTGAGAAGCTTAGTGGGGAGGAATATTATGAAGAAATTAAGATCTTTGCTAGTTTCATGTATTGTTATGTACTTTCAACATACAATGCTTCTTTATTTTCTTGACTTGTAAGTAAAACTATTTCTAGTGTTGAGCAAAGAGTTTCCCACATTGTAAAATAAATTCACGCTTGAAATTGAAAAGGACCACTCACAGAGGAGAGAAATTCTAAAAAACTGAACTTACAACAGCATTTTTCTTATAGCGTCACTACAGAAATGAACTAAAAAAAACTGCGTAAAGCAAGAAGAAGAAAAAAGCTAGTCAAAAACTATAAATCTGATTTTCTCAGTATCGGTTTGAAGTAACTATGTTTTTCTAATAAAAGGCTAGGAGTAGTTTTCTAATAAAAGGCTAGGAAATACAAGTCTCACAGGCATAAAATTTCTAAATCAATTTACATTTTTCCTATCATTTGCTATGTTCAGCAATTTGCATTAATAAAGTGATGCGCGCTGAATACACATCAAAATTGTTTTATAATCAAATTAAACGCATTTGAAACTCATTTACTTTAGATTTCATTAATTTTTCCATTTACAAAAAAATCTCGGATTACGCGAAGTTTAGAAAAAGAGTCAAAAAAGTTTCTCATTTTCATTTAGTTATAACATAACAAGATCTATCACTCAACTATTTAGTTTTGATTGGTAACTACTAGGTTTACCGGTATAACACTTCCAAATCAGTTTACATTATTTACAATATTCAATAACTAACATTAAGATAGTAATGAGTTCAAAATAAATTTCTATTACGTTTGTTAAATCTGTTTGGATTTATTTCATTTTATTATGTTTTCTTTTTCCCCCTTTTCAGAACTAAAACAATACGGCTTCGGGAAGAAAAAAAGAAGTCAAAAAAGATTAAAATGAATTGATTAAACTGTCACGTAGCATGTCCATCCAAAGCTGTTTAAAAGTTTATCAGGCATTAAATTTTCAAATTATTTAACTTTGCTTGTATTATTTACAGTTAGGGATTGCAATACCGGACCAAAAATTCAATACCGGTATTTGGTATTTTTAAAACGTGATACCGGAATACCGGTATTAATTCCGGTATTTGACATTTCTCAGAAATTGCTTGAAAACATATTGTTTCGTTGCCACATTTCATAATTTTGTACAAAAATTGTATTATTATGAAAACGTATTGTGAACAAATATAAAATGAAGGAACAGGTGTCATAATAAAAAATCAATACTAGTAAAAAACATAAAGCATCTATTGAATTATCTCTAAGCCTGGAACTTATTTTAGCGCTTAACTTTCCTACAGTTGAAATTACTCTTTCTGAATTCACACAGGTCGGTGGTACTGCTAACAATGCGTGATACACCTCCTCTAATTTAATTGCCTAAAAGTATTTTATCTTCAAAAAAGTTCGGTCTGTTGTATGTCATTTTTGGATAAACCCTTTGTGTGTGTGCATTTCTTTCGTATTGTGTGTATTTCTATTATTTTTTTAATTTAAAGCTAGTTGAAATTTCTTCCCTGAGAGACGATACTTTTCCAATATCAACATCATTTTCTCTCTAACAGGAGGGTGTGTTTACTTTTTATTAGCCTTTTGGTTTGAATTTTACGATAAACTTGACTAAATTTGATTTTATTGGTTTCTCTTATTCGTTTAAGCTTTCTTTTCAAAATTCTTTGCAATTATAATTATGTAAATATCTGAAAATATCCTTGAATTGGTGGAACATATTTATGCTTTTCTTCTATGCAAATTTTCAAGGCAATATATAATTTCTAAGTATTATCTTGCCAATTATGAAGCCAAATAGCGAGACGGCACAACAAACCAATACTGGTGCCAACGAATTGCCATTTGTAATACTAACAAAAAACAGTTTTTGTCAAAATTTAGTACAGTTGAGACATATTTTTTAAAAAAAAATCATAATGCATTCCTGCAATTAATGGTTTGAATAAATTGTTAATCCGACAAAGAGGAGAGGGGGGCATTCAAAATTACGATCGAAATTTACTTTCCCAAAAAGGAAAATAAGCGATCAGGGAAATGGAAAAAATAAATAAATGGTGCACAAAATACTTTTGTTTAATGATATTCTATTAGTTCATGCTTTTGAAGCTAGTTTTTTACATCAATAGATTGTTTTCGATTCTGCATCATGGGAAAATAAATACTTGCGTCCCTCGTATAACACGGTACAACACGGTTTCGATAGAACAGGTACCAAATTTGTGATTATTATAACACGGTTTCGATATTACACGGTACGAAACTTGGATTTAATGCTTCATGGTTTTGATAACAAGGAATTTAATTTTTGTTCAATAAACTGTTAAGAAACGTATGGTAATAACTGTAATACGTTTTTATTTATTTTTTTTTATGAAACTTTTACGAAACATTGTCTGTCTTCGGTTCAAAGGTTTGGTTTCCCCGAATAACAGAAACTTTTAACTTTTAAATACATGCTTTATTTTTCTCATCAATGTTCTAAAAGCAAAAATATTTGGTTTCCAATGAATACAAGCATTTTGTTTCCAATGCATTGTAAGAAAATAACATTAAGATTAAACATAAGCTAAGTTTGGCAAACGATAAATAAAACATGAAGTCGAAACAAAATATGAAATAAAATAAATAGAATAATTCTGTTTATTTTATTTTATATTTTGTTTTGTTGCTCAGACGAACTTTATTGCTATAGAAAAGGTCGATTTTTTTTCCTTATAGAATGCCTTTTGTTCTTAGTAAAGAAAAACGAATAATTTTTTTTCTTGTGCATAACAGTTTTTATTTGAGGTATGTAAAGTAATTAAGTTTTATCGTTTATAACAACTCCTATTTTTAAATCAGTGGGTCTTTGCATTGTTCTGGTTACCAGTTTTTGTTAGTATGCTCTATTGAACCGAAATTTCAGCTATTATAAAATTTGCACCTTATGAATTGGATTCGATATAACACGGTAGACATTCCTTGATTTACATTATTTCAAGGTCTCGTATAACACGGTGAACATTGACATGGTTTATAATATGTACATGATTAATTAGGTTAAAAAAATAAGTAAAAAAACATTTATAAAAAAAGTCTCGTATAACATGGTTTCGATACTACACGGAACGAATTAACTGTGTTATACGAGGGAAACACCTGGGTGCATTTAAAATATAAGTAGGTATTTAATAAGTTAAATTGAATTCTTGAATTAAAACTATTATTTTCAGCTAATACCATATTTTCCTCAGTAAATATCGGTATTGCAATCCCTATGTACAATATTCAAGAATTTTCCTACTGGAGCCCGCTTATTGAATTATCAGTTAAAAGAATATAGTTTAAAAGAATTATAATAGTAATTTTGTAATTAGTAGTATTTACAGCTTTCATAATTTAATTAGTTACAATTTGTTAAATAATAGAATATTATTTTAATTATTGCAAAAAATTTACAATGTACCAATGTACCAAAACATTGTAATTTGGCATTTTGATCCCGGATAATGGAATATCTCGTTTTTAGAATAATATTTCGTGCGTCATATTTGTTATTTTATAAACCGGGGTCGATTGTAATGAAATAACATTCTGTATACATTTCAACACTTTATAATCAAATTGAATACTCTCTAAACTAAGTCTAGGTTTAATTCTTACTATTTGTTTCTGCTCTTAAGGTATCTCTCAGTATTTCTTTCCTTTTTTTCAATTTCTAAATATCCAAAAAGCTACAATATGCCTCTCATGTTAGCATTTTGTACAAATTACATCTACAGCAACAGATTAATACCTGCTCTTCATAAAAACGGGTTGTTATAGAAATATAAAAGTTATTTTGTCTCAAAGTAAATGAATAGATTTTGTGATTTAGTTTGTTGTTCCTTGCCATTGCTTGCAAATGTCTGGTGACAATGAATACTATGCGACAAAAGGAAAATACTCGATGGCTTTTGCGCTACTTAGGGATATCCAAAGAAGATCTCAAGTTCTTTGTCCTAATGGCGTTTTTATGTCATTGAAAGCATTTTCGATGGTAAATGCATTTTCTTTGACCTCAATTCGTGTTTGAGATTGATGTGTCATTCCTTAAGAGCATAATATGATATGAGATAAGAGTGATTAAATTACTTGGAAAAAGCGTCTTAATGCTCCCTATTTCAGTAGACAAAATGGAAGAAATATTTATCTTAAAAGTGTACATAAAAGAATATTCAATACTTTTGTTCTCATTTTTACTGTAGTTCATAAAGCTTTCTTTTGTTTGTCTGTTTGTTTTTTTTTTCCTTAAAAATAATTGCACGAATTCCTTCTTTCCTTGACTCGGCATTTGTTTTATTTTACCGTACTCGCAAGGACCTTTCAAAACAAGAGATTTCATTGGTTACCCAAAATAATAGAAACATTTTCATATTATTTGCACACTTTCATATTCTTTACACACAAAACATGTTGGAAAACAAATTAAGAGAAACTACACTGTTTATAAAAAAAACTGAAATTTTGCAGTAAAAGTTACTGGCGTCCATGTTGCCGATAACTTTTACGTAAAATCTTATTTTACTGTAAAAATTTACTGTAGAATAAATCGGAATTTAAAAACGCAACACGTGAGCAGCAGATTCGATTTCGGGACCATCGGTATTAGCCGGCGTACCATACCAGTCTAGACACATCAAGTGAGGGTAAATACAGTGAAAATTGCTTCGCACTGTAAGTCACGTAGTGTATCGATTGGCGTTGCAATAGTTTATTTCCTTCGGTACAATTTACTGTATACTTTTCTGTACTGCAAGCACAAACATGTTTCTGGTAGAGTACCTAATTTTGTGGACTCATCGGAAGTAAGTACTACATCACGATCCAATATAAACTTTTCTGGGAATAATGCACTCGGTAACATCACATTTATTTTCAATTTATTCAGATACTAAATTAAATGATGCCACATGCCTGAGTTAAAGAACGGTTACACTGAAAGAAAGCATTTTTTAAGAACGTTTTCTAATATTCATAGGTCGTCATGGGTTTAAACACGAGCAAATTTTTTATATTAATAAAACACAAACTCTAAATTTGTATGTCCGGGGTAAACTTGGGAATTATCTGACCGATTTTGTTGTAATTTTCCGTTTGCTAGGTTACTGCTGGGGAAGATTTATAGACTGTTCCAAAAAAGTTGAGTTCTTTTTTTTTATTATTGAAATTTAGTTTTTTGACCTAAAAATTGATATTTCTACTTGAAATATTTATCGTACTGTCCCAATTTTGGTTTAATTGAAAAGAGGGAAAATTTTCATTTTTAGAACATTTCCATCTACGGTAAAAAAAAGAATTGAGGCGATAAAGTAACAAGATTTATTTTTTATTCACTTATTTATTTTTTCTCATTAATTTATTTACTTATTCATGTATTAATTATTTTTTTATTCTTTTGTTATTTATCCGTTTATTTTTTTATTCATTGGATGAAAAATATTTTTAATAATCAAATAGAAAGTGTTTCATTAGATTTTTTTTTTTTTTACTTTTCCTCGTACAAGAAAACGCGAAATTTTTCCACTTTTTTTAAAGGTACAAATTTACTACAATAATAAAAACTGAATAATGCAAGTTATATTACAAGAATGTCCTTTATGTACTGTGATTTTCAAAAAGAATTTCCAATTTGTTCATTTTTAAAAATATAAGTTATCTTAACTATTTCACATTCTCCCTAAATCATTTATGCATGATACGTGGAAGGTTAAATTTTACAAATTTTGCACATACATACAGAGTCGGCCAAAGGTAATAGCGCATTTCATGCTTGAAAAAAAAAGTATGTGCATGCTTTGTTTTTTAAAGGAAAGACACCAAAAAAAAGAGTTTCATGCCACAAAATTTTAAACTTTGCATAACTTTCCTAGGAGCCAAAACATGGTGCAGCAATCTTGATTGGAAATTTTACTGATTGCGTCTGGCTACAAGTGAATACGGTACAGGAAAAAGCAAATCCATTGTAAGCGAGCGTTTTCAACTCCGGTTCTGGATATCGATGAGCTTAAACAGGGACTTATTCAAGTCATTTGAGAAATACCTACTAAATGCTGAAAAACACTCGGCGTGAAATTGAATTTCGGCTTGATATTTTGTTCGACACCAACGGAGCTCATATGGTACTTTATAATGCTGAAAACTGCGTTTTCTAAAACCGTTTTATGCTGTCTTTCCATTTTCCAACATAAAAATGAGCATTGTTCCAATCGGCTATGTAACGCATAAAAAAGTAAGTGCAATTCGATGCCAAGTGAAATAAACTAATGCCACCAGAACTCTAGAACATTGCAATGACGATAATTTATTGTGCTCTGAAATCCAGAAGGCGTTGAAAAGTGTTCAACGGACTAAACGGTCATTTTGGGCAGAATACGTAAAAGTGAATAAATACAATTGTTGCGGCGTAATATGTCAATATGGGATGCGGCTACCATGCAGAGCGACGCAAGCTTCCACACCTCATGTGATGCTTTACACAACATTATCCAGCAGCTGTCTGTGGGTTGGGGTAATTTTTCCCGTTCTTCTCTCAGTTACGGATAAGGGTGTCCTTGCTTATTGGAGGGCGTTGTCGACCAACAAGACTGCTTCCCAAAGCATCCCAAACATTTGCAGCATGATTCAGACCTATAAAACGTGCTGGCCATCCGATGGGTTAAATATTTTGAGTGAGCTAGACACTCCTGGACGACGATTGTTAATAACATGTTACGATGCCATCCAAGAAGACAAATTTATCACCCACAGCGCCACAGAACATGGGAACATGAGGCAGTAGAACGACATTAATGCATCACTAGCCGTCACAGTCTTGTTTGAAAGCACACGGAGCTACGTACGGCCATTGATCATAATCCTACCCATACCATGACACAATTTGTAGGATACTAGTCCTTTTCTTTTATATTGGCCGGCTTGTATATGCTGTACCACTCTCATGCCAAGTTAGTTGTCGTCCACAATTAGACGACAGACTGAATCTGCGTTCATCTGAGAATAGTACACCAGCCCAATCGACTTCTCTCCAAATACGATGCTGAAGACACCATTACAAACGAGCAAAACACTGACTTGTAGACAATGGGATGTACAAAACAAGCTGACGATCGTATAGTCTTACTGCATTCAAACGTCTGGCTACAGTTTTGCGGGATGTTTGCTTGCTGGTAGCAGCAGGAAACTGCTTTGCTACCTCAATAGCGGCGTTGCACTGCTTCCTTTTCGTTGCTAGCACTAAGTACCAATCTTCTGCTGACGTCGTATTGCGTGCACGACCTCCCTCGTAACATATTCCATTTGCTTGAAATGATTTCCATATCCTCGAAACAATCCTGTGGCTGACGTCGAACCCCCTGGCAACATTCAAATTTTTCTTCCTTTCTTCGATGTTGCCAACCACAAGGCCACCGATAAAAACACCAAAGGGATGTTGTGAAGACATACCGAAAAATACGAGTTCTTCAATTGATTCTTTTGCTTTTGAGCAACAATGGTCACCACGCGCGCAATCCTTTATATCGATTATCATAGCTATCACGTAACCAGCAACGTCGTGAGTCTAAAATTTGCGTACTCACAAGACGTCTTACTATGTCCTGAACTTATGCTAATTTCCACATTTCCTTGCCTTCAGTTTTGTAGTTGCTAACGCTGCTGTTTCCATCCGTCCTTGGCAATTGTCCACAAGTGTAGTTATTTAGTTTCAAAAATCAACTTAAATAACTTACTAGTACAAAAGTGCAAATGATGACTCCTTAATTTTTTACGCGATTGCGCGTGCGCGACGAAAAGGAGGGTAATGTGTTTACGAGTCTATAAATGTATGTGTGCTTGTTCCTATGTGGCGTCATAGAGGCTAAACGCCTTGGCCAATTTTGATGATTTTTACGTCAATCGATTTGTCTTAAACTTCGGAGTGTCACTAAACACATGATAGTAATCTAAATTGCCGTATCAACAACCAGTCGCCATATTATCAGCTCCGGATCGTGTCGCTCGCTACCTGCGTGCAACACAGCTTGCGACAAATACAGGTAGTATTTTCACTGCCTGAATTTATTATTTACTAAGTCTACTAATTCCATTTTCATCTCTAACATGTTGCATTTGTTTTTGTCGTCATTCTGAGTTTCACGTCTAGTACTTTCTTGACGGGCTTTTTTAGTTTTGCGAGAAAGATTTGATTGACGGACGTTTCCGAGCTCGCGTCATCATGAGTTGGGAGGGGCTGTTTATATAGCTGTGATTGACTTAAGTTCACGCATTTTTGCTAAAGGTCTGGCATATGTAGCTTTAAGCGAGTTAGGTCCCTAGAGGGACTAATAATCAGCAGTTTAGACTACGCAAGTTACTTAATAATCCTAACGATGTAAACTCTCTGAATGAAATGACAAGATAGCGAAATTTACCGTCTTATAATCATAATAACTAAGTCAATGAAAAATAACTAAAAAGAATAAAATAAAAATTATTAATAAAAGCAAAAAGCCCCAACTGCGTAAAAACCAAAACAACTCAAAAGAAAAAAATATAAGCTGAGTAGTTTAGAATGTCATTAAGTACTACTAAGTAACTACACCATTGAAATAGTTAAGTAATCGATAGATACACACATAAGACAAATCATAAATTCAAAAGCAAAATAGAAGGATCAACAGTCGGGGCCCATTCAAATTTTACGTTGTTCCTTGGTTGGTCAAAAAGAAATGAGCCCCGACTGTTGATCGTTCAATTCTGCTTTTAAGTTTATGATTTGTCTTATATGTGTATCGATTATTAAACTATTTCAATATTGTAGTTACTCAGTAGTACTCAATAACATTCTAAACTACTGGGTTTACATTTTTTTTCTTTCTAGTTTTTTAGTTTTTACGCAGTCGGGTTTTTTGTTTTTATTTAATATTTTTTTATTTCATCCATCGAACTTTTTGTGTAACTCTCCATTTTGCTGTTTGGAGATTAGATTATTAATTTATATGACTGCAATTAGCGTTTTAAAAAGGTAGTTATTAAAAGATTGGAGAAAGAAATGGTAAGTGAGAGTGAAAATTTGGAAGAACATGGACGAGCATTGCTTGGAACTGCATGGTCACAATAGCGGGGTGTCTACTTGAATTGGCATTTTCCGTCTTTTAAGTACAAGTCTTGCAGTACTTTGTTGTACAAGTCTTGTACAACTTCATCTTTTTTACAGTTTTCCTTTTTACTATTTTTTTATCTGGTGTACAAATAAGTTTTAAGGGACTTTTTTTTTTACAAGTTCTACGCTTTATTGTGAAAAAATGGTTTCATGTTCAGCTTTCAAAGTATTGTCCATCGTTGGCCACTACTTTTTCCTATATTTCTGGTAATTTTCGGATGCCTACTCGAAAAAACGATGCATCTTTTGATGCAATCCATGAATCGATCCAATTTTGGACTTCTTCAAAAGGGCAGAAGTGTTGATCCTCAAGAGCATATGTCATCGACGAAAACAAAAAGTCGTCGGAAGGGACAATGTCTGGGCTATATAGCGGGTGGGATAGGATTGCCCATTTCAGGGTATCGAGGTATGTTTTGACCGGCGGTGCAACATGTGGCCGAGCGTTATCATGTTGCGAAATTACCTCGTCGTGTCTCTCCTTATATTGTGGCCGTTTTTCCCGCAGTGCTCGGCTCAAACGCATCGAGTTCGGTGGTAAAGCTGTTTGGCACCAGTCTTCGTACAATAGTCTTCAATTTGGCATCTTCAAATTTTTGTGTCTGTCCTTCGTGCTCTTTGTCATTAGTATCAAAATCACCATTTCTAAGACGTCTATACAAAAACTCACATGTGAAAATCAATGAAGCATGTTCCCCGTAAGATTCTTACAGCATTCGATTGCCTTCAGCCGCACTTTTCTTCAAATGGAAGCAAAAAAGTGAAACTTCCCGCAAATTGTGTTTTGTTGGCCCAATAGTTGACCCATTGAGAGCACACAAAAACTAGGTTGTTTCCACTTCAGCGAAATGTCACATGCTGAAAATGAAAGCCTAACGATGAAGTTATAAAATGAAGTTAGCTGCAAAGTTGTCCGTTTCAATTTAATATCAGTGACATATCTCTTGAAAATCCTTTAAAACTTATTTGCACACCAGATACTATATTATATTACTGTCTTTTAAACGTGCCTGAAATTCCCTCCTTTTTTTCTCTGATTTTCATTAGAATGATACTGCTGCAAAATATTGTAAAATTAAACATTTTCAAATAAGCCACTGATCTTGAACAATAATGCAACACTAACACTAGAAGCGGTCATGTTAGTAATATAATTATATTTTTTTTAATTTCAGTATTGGTATAAAATAGTTCGTGATGAGTGTTATTAAAGTTGAGGTGGTTCATTTTGAATGTATTCACCACACAGCTTCCTTAAGACGTTTCCTGCTTCTGTTGACAAAGTAGGGGAAAAGGGGGCAATTTGTGACATGTGAACAATTTTTTTCTTTTCTTTATTTTTCAAAAAATATTATCAATTTCTCAACGCAAAAGTGTCCTCATGATTGAATACACTTTTCTTTGTGTCATGTATTTTTTTATATATAAATATTTCTTTACTTTATGGCATTTTTGGAAAACGTCTGCAGTTGTTCACATGTGCCCCTAGAGGGAGGCACATATGAACACGGGTAAAAAATGCAAGAGAAGAATCATATTTTAAAGGCAAATTCTTCATTTTGAAACATGAACCTAAATAACAATCCGTTGATGGGTTTGTAACCTATACTGCGTCAGTTGCAATTGTATAGCAATTGTTGCACAGCAATAATATTTTATCCCGAATATATAACTGCTCACTGTCAAATTCTAAAGTCTCGTAGCCTGTTCTGGTCACTGAATATACTAGAAAAAAAACTTATATGACTACATAATACAAAAAAAATTTATTATGTAAGGGTTATAGTACATATACATTTGCTTTTAAACTTCATACATTGCTTGATAATGTATTTTAAAATGATTTTAAACTTCAGTTTTTAATTAAATGAAAGTATTTTGTGTCTTACGTCCTGTAATAATCTATAACACTAAATTATTGATCAACTATTTAGTAACAAAAAAAATTAAAAAAAATAATATAAATATAAATATTTAATAATATTAATAATAATTAACAATAAATTTACATACTGATTATAGGAAAATAATAATTATAAGTATTTACATTCTTTAACGTTTACAATATCCTATACTAATAATAACATTACGGAGAGTGGCTATGTGAACTGTTCACTTGTGCCCCTGCATGTTGTGTTCACAAGTTCCCCATCGTCTACTAACTCGCAAAATTAAAATATTTTTAATTTAATAAAAAAATTCAAACATTGTCATAAATTTACTTGAATGTTCATGCAATGGTTCATAATACTTAGATTTAGTTTAGCAGTTAATTTTAAAAATGTTATCACGTGAAGAAGACTGATAAATTTTTTTCAAAACCTGCCAAAACAAAGAAGTTGCCACCACAGAAACATAAAATTGCACATTGCTCTAAATGTTCGTCCAAGAGTTGCAACTATACTGTCGTTATTTGAGAATTTTTTCAAATTTTTTGCTCGAAGTGATCTTAGTAAAACATACCATGTACACATGTGCCCCGTGTTCAAATGAGCCCCCTTTTCCCCCATATTCCTATTTTCTGCAAGTAGAATTTTTAGATGCTTAGTAATATCATGGTATGAGTATGAACATATTAATCTGCAGCAAACAATTTCGTCGCATACTAAGCAGGAAGTTTTCTTACAAAACTGTTGTCTTTCTTCTTAAAAATGGAGCATTAAAAGAGCCGTAGTTTTTAGATGCACAACTTTTTCTTCTCGTTTTCCCTTAATTACGCAGTCAATTTAGTTGAAGGGTTGAGCTCGATATAGTGTGCTGAAAGAAATTTATCTTCTAATTAGATGTGTTTGAGAAAACTTTATATAATTATGAAAGATTTATGTAGGTAGATAAAGTTAATTTTCGAACTTTTCCCGAGTTTTGTGTTAAGTGTAATTAAGAAGGAAAGTAGCCATATTTTTAGTACTAAAACTAAAATGATTAAGAAAATAGTAAGTTCTGAACCATTAAAATCTGCATATTAATTTATCAATTTCAGTTGTTCGGTGTCTATAATTATGTGTTTCTGAGATCTAGAACATTTTTAGGCTTGTATGTGCTTTCTTTTATACACTATAAGACAGGAAAAGATTCTGGACAGTTTTGTCATCACAATGATACGCTGATTTTGCTTTCCCTGGATCTTATCGGAGTGGCATTCCAGCAAACGTATGATTTCTTATGTTATAAAATGTGGTATAAATTAAATGATCTGATACTTCAAGAAGTCAGTTATTGATTTTTTTAGCCTCTGGAGCTTTAACAATGCTAGTATAAGCGCATGGTTGATACTATCTGCACCACAGGAAAAGATCCATAGCTCTAAGACTCCGTTATCTTTCTTACTCGACTCTCTTTTCCAAAAGTTTGACAATAGTATCACTAGTAAAATGTATTAGCATTTTTATTTTTCGCATCATAGCTTTTACACAGGTGGAGTTGTCGCTTGATTTCATAGATCTTTTTTTTTTACTAAAGCTCTTGTTAACTTAGTTAAGTCATTACACTTTACAATACTTAATGAACAATAATGAAAAAGTATTATTGACTTAATAAAAACAAAGACAATTCTTATTATTGCATTTTGTTAAATTATGCCTTTATATTTTCTGACGAAGTGTTTATCAATTAATCTAAAACCAATTAGTGAAAAATAAATAATATTGTGTTGTATTTCGTCATTAGTATTGAAATAGATTAGCATCAGATGCACAAAATTATTAGTATGAAAAGCCATATCATTAGCATTACAAACATCTGGTCATTACTCTTAAAATATTTAGTTCAACAATATCTCAAACTAATGAATTCTCAACTGGATCGAGAGAGATATTTGGTTTAGAAAGCTGACGCAAAGAACTTTTCTTTTCTGTTCCCTATTTAGATTTTAAACTACTTAATGTCAACATCTGGTTATCATCCATAACCTACTTTTTGGTGTAGAAGACTTGGGTCCAAAACAATTTGAGCCTTCAGGAAATCTCAAGGAGTTGACTTTAAGATGCGAGTCATCCTACTAAACATTTATCTCCTCTTTCAATATTTTCTTGATCCTAGAAGTAGATGAACCTTATTTATTCTTATACTAGTTGACCCGTGCGGAACTCCACACTGTGCTTCGAATCGTTTCATAGGCATTTCGCTCTTTAAAAATTTCAAAGAAGGAACATTATGTCGAAGAACAGAAAAAGGAAACGGAAAAAAGTAAGCGCACAAGAGAAGGCATGTAATTTGAAGACACCAGTAACAAAACCTCGTTAAATACAACGTTGTGATAATTTGGTAATCGCTCTCCTTTTGGTTGTACGTATTTTCAATGCAAAAATAAATATCATTAAAAGTGTGGCTGAGTGACTTGTGAAAAAGCAGTAATTTTGCATGTGAAAAAACAGGTTGTGTCAAATACAGTCCTGCCCATGTGAGCATCTGACGGAAAAAAAAGAAACCTTAAAGAAATATTTATTGGCACGGATTCGAATTGGCGCCATTCTGATTAACAGCACGACTCTCCAACAAACCTAGCAATTGCGCCTCTCTTTTTGAATGCTATTCATTGAAGGAATGCGTAATAAAAAACAGCAAAAAAAGCTTTTTGCAGAAAAAAAATAAGATCATGCGTCTATGTTTTGTCATTAGCCAGCATGATATGATTTAAAATTATTCATATAACATGGAATTTGATTAAAGAATGAGGAAGTCCTCACGTAGCGATTGAAACAAACATCCAAGAAAAGTAATAAATTCGACTGAAATTTTTATTTTTGAATAATGAACAATTTCCCATAGCAGGCTGCTTTAACCATTACGGCTTAATTGCCCGCACATGTTTTTCTTTTAATCAAACACTTAAAATTCAAAACCAAAACCAGTTGAACTGAGTCCGTTTTTTAAGTGTAAGTTTTCGAACGTAGGCCTTTTTTTTCAGCCGAAAGCAGAGGAGTAGAAAATGATTTCTTACTATTGATGATAATTTTAATGTTTTATATCGTATTCGAATAAATAATTAAAGGTTTACTGGGTGAACTCGTAGTATTTTTTCATTTGTACAAAAGGTCGAACACTGCTATTAGAAAAATCTACATTTCAGCATACAATGAAAATGTTTTTCTGCACACAAAGGATTCACTTTAGGTAAATCTAATAATTTTTTATGCTTACATTATGCTTAGTGGTCTGGATGGAGTCAAAGCTTTAAAAAAAAAAACGGAAGAACACCCTTCGATTAACAGTCAACTTATCTGAATGATAAATGTAGCCTGCGTAAAGTAGTCGAAACACCAAGTAGCATTCCCACTGCATTTATTTTATTACGTGTGTTATCTGTTGTATGTTATGAGTACATGTAATGCGTGACATTAATGTAAATTCTCATTATTATGTCGGACAGCCTGAGCTTGCCTGAAGTTCACATTGTTTATAGCCGAACGCTCTACCGAAAAAAACTTATCAATTTAACCGAACAACTAAGTCCAGTGCTTTTAAGCTTTATTTAAAACAAACACACACACAGGTTAATTTTTTTTTTCTTGCCGAAAGCGGCGCAAAAATTTGGAAAATTGTATTGGAACTTTGCTTAAAAAAATTTTTTTGCATAAGAACTACAGTCTGCATCAAGGTTTTGCAACAGGAAGGGGCGTTTCGGAAAACTTAGCCGGCCTGAAAAGTTTTAAAATGAGGTGGGAATTTATTCAAGAGATAAGAAAGATCTCGCATACTGACAGAAAAAGAATCCATAGAAATTATGTATAAGATATTGAAGAGAAGTGTTTTTATTTTTGAAAATTTTTACAATTTGTTATCGCAGGCTGCTTGAATCGTTATGGCTTAGATGGCAGCACGTGTTCGTCACTGAACAGCACGGTTAAAATACAAACTAATTTTAACTAAATTCTTTTTTGAGCGAAGCTTTTCGAATGTAGTAAAAATCTGATGGGCTTTTTTTTTTTTGCAAAAAGAAGAAAAAATATATATTTTACCCTTCAAATTGAGGTAGTAATTTTTTTTTTTAGTTGTACAAAGAGTCAAAAACTCATTAGAAAAATCTATGTTTCAATACACGATTTATTTTTTTTTTCCTGAACAAAAAAACAATTCCATTGTAGTCTGAAATTTTAAACCTGATATTTATATTTTCGCTTACATTATGCTTTAATTTTCTTACCGGAGCAAAGCTTTAGAAACCAAAAAAAAGCCGCACAATTAAGAATCAATTTAGCTCCATGTTGCATCAAGTTTTCATAACAGCAAGGAGCGTTTCCATCTCATGTATTCTATTTCCTATTACTTTATATTATTCATTGTAATTAAGTGTCCATGTAATGCGCGATATTTCTCTAATTGTTTGATGCAGATTGTCCGGACATGGGCCCGAACACTCATTCTCCTGGTTACCAGTCGAACGCTCTGCCGATCGAGCTATTCAGCTCTGCCGGTCATAGTGCAAATTAAAGTTAAAAATTTAACCGAAATCCTCATTCTGGTTCTTTAAAACTTTTTTTTTTTTTAAGAAAAAACAATTTTTAGACGGTGGGTCTATTTTTCGTCAGTAGCCTGCACGATAAGCTTTAAAATAAGGTGTAAATCAAAGAAATTAATCAAGAATCGAGGAAGATCTCGCGTAGAAACAAAAAACAGGCTACAGAAATAATATATAAGGATATACTCAACCTGTGTATAAGAATGCTTCTAAGAGGAAAGTGAAATGTCTTAAAAGAAAATTTTTGAGATACGCCTCTTTTTCTAAGAAGAACAGTAATTTTTACTTATAGGTTTGAGCAGAAATATTAATACATGTGGTTCTAGTTTGATTGGAATATATGGCATAGTATCAGTACAGCGTTTACAGACTTTCAGAGCAGATGAAGTTCCCCTAAACGATGGGAAACCACATAGCAATGCATGGTCGGATACTCTTTCCTGGCCCGGTAGTGACGACACAAATCACCAAAAAGACAAGACACGAATACGAGAAGAAAACATGTTTATTATCCTTAGTACAGCAAAAAACTAAGAAAGAAGAACATGGAGGAGTCAACGATCATCATCAAAGTAGGTGTTCGAAATTACGACCCCGGGCCTTGATGCATGCCTCATATCTCCGGCGCATTAAAGATCGAACGTCAGAGCGAGCGCGGCAACAAAAACCGCTTGCGCGCATGCACCGTCATCAGATGTTTCGGTTTACGTAACGACATCTATCGTGTACACCAGACAAAAACTTACCAGTATTTTTTCTGCATTAAAAATAATAAACATGTTTTCTCCTCTTATTCGTGTCTTGACTTTCTTGGGCTTTGTGTTGTCACTATCGCGTCAATAAAGCGTTTCCGACCGTGCATTGCTATGTGATTTCTCATGGTCTAGGTGTACTCTATACGCCCTGAAAGTCTGTAAACGTTGTACTGATACACCCTGTATGATGTGGCGAATATTTTCTATTTTATGGAGACCATGTAGGAATGCAATGCATTTAATGCAACACGTTAAATAATCGTAATTTTTGCTCATTCGACGAAAATCTACGTATAAATTCCAGTTCAAAATATTTCGTGATTTTATTCGAATGTAAGTTTTTTTATGTGTAAGCCATCAAGTCAATGGACGTCACACTGGGTATTAGTATGACTAGACTCGTTATCCAATAAAACGAGTAAATACCTCCAATTTAAATGAACTAACTACTCTTCTGAAAGTACAGCATTAAAAAGATATATTTGTGTGGAGGTATCAGGGGGAGGGGGGAATGCACATGAAGCAATGCTTCTTGTAAGAGTTTGATAAATACAGTACCGCAGCAACATTGCACGCAAAGTTTATGATTAAAATCCAACTGACAACAGTACACTTCGAAAATGGTTCTGAAAATTTAAGGTGGCAGACAGATACAACCTGTATCAGTCAAGGTTCAGGCATTCTGTACAAGATGAGAAATAAGCTCTTGGTCTCATCAGAAGCACAAAATTGAAAGCTCTTGCCATGCGAGTCTGTGAGATTCGCGTTCTGGGTTTTTACCCCACTCAGGTCATTTCCTCTCTTAGTGCAATAAAAAGTCTTGTTTGTATATTAAAATAAATAATTGTTGTATATTAAAATAATATGCGTATATTGGTTGTTAAAAAGTATGAACTAGATAATTCGTTTAAGAAAGTCAGGTGAATGCTTAATTTTTGCTAATGTGTAACTTTTCAAGCAATTTCTCTGTAAGCATACAGAAAATTCTGGTGAAACCTTACGCAGAAAGTAGAGAGACGTTACGCTATTGTTACATTACCCTAGTGTAACATTCCACAAGCGATGTGTAACTTTACACCAGCTCTATCAGTTAAGTTACTCCAGAGCAGTGGAGGCAGCTAATCTTCACCGATTTCATGGAGAAGGTTACGCAATTTTTTTTTTTTCAGTGTTGGATTCACAATTTCACGGCATGGCCATTGCGAAATTTCATTCATTCAAATATTATGTTGGAAGTATTCTCATGCGCTTGCAGCATCCGTCAATTATTGCTAGCCATATGATGCTCCTCACTTCTTATTTCATCTTTAATGTCTTGTGGTAATCCAAACTGAACTTTTATTAGCTTTAACAATTTTCTTTTGTCGTCTATCTATTGTAAAACCCGACAAACCCTCACCAGACTTTCGCATATCACTCCTTCTAGATCTAGTACATCCCCTCCCTCCTTCTCGTCAAGGCAGGTTCATACTTTTGCTTTTGTGACCACTCGCGAAATATAATAGGGTTTGTTTGGAAGATTCTACCTCACCCCTCCTCATATTTTATGAACTAAATTCACGCCAAACGTCCTCTAAAACGTGATTGGATAGCTATTTTAACCGAAACATCTTAGATTTTTGGGATAATATGTAAAGTATCATTAAATACTTTTCCCCATGAATGATTTATTCCCTACGAGATAAAGGAGTGATAAGTTATATAGATAGTAATGACGAACAAGAGGCGGCTGTACTGCCGTGGGCTGGTAAAGGGCTTTATCTGCATTTTTTTTTTTTTTTTTTTTTTGTCATCTATTGTACGTTAGCTTTATTGTACATGCTTGCTTATTTGGCTTCCGCTGAAAAAAAGGTGCGAAAAAACATCTAGTTCCAAGATTTCTCTATTGTTAATATTGAATCCGACATTCAAATATCTCGTAAACTCATTTCTGCAGATACTGCCATTTACCTTCCAACGGCAGTATGCAGGTCTTAGTGTTATTTGCATATTTTAATCGTTATAAAAGTGCAGAACTTTTGCACTTACCTGATGTAGTTTTATTTTTTCTTCTTTCATATGTCTTGTTGTAAAACCACACGAACCTTTACTAGACACTCTCAAGAATATCAGTCCTCCCCCCCCCCCTCTCCCCACAGATCTGATGTTACTCGTCATTGCAGATTCTTTCAACTTAGAATTTTAACAGCACTTTTTTTCCACAAATATATACCTCGGTAAAAATAAATTTTAAATAAGAACTTTTGTTTTTCGTGTAGCCGTTTATAAATTACATGGACATTGATAATTATTCCTCAGTAGTTTCCATGAAATTCATGATTTTTTTTTCTTTTCAAATCACTGATGAAAAAAAAAATCTTTTTTAGTTTATAAAATAGTATGTCATTCAAAGAAAGCGACTAGTTACGATTTAAAACTAACAACCCATAAAAAGGAGAAACTTTAATAAAAAAATTTATGCTTCCGTAATGCACATAATATACTTCTTAGCAAAACAAGTTCTTGCCCAACTAATGTGTGGTATTCTTTCGGATGTCGTTTCTTTTGTTTGGTCATCTGAAAGAAAGCTACAAAAGCAAACAATGGTAGAAGCCACCTGAAAAGATGCCTGAAATATTTGGAATTATTCCTCTAATGACCTAACAGAAATGTTGCTATGCTGTGACAGTTTGATTAATATTTCTCACTAATGTAGACAACTCTCGTAATAAATCAGAAGTTGGAACATAAAATTTGAAAATTGGCAAGAGCATAGTAATCATTCCTTTTGCATTGCAATAAAAGGCGATGCAGTGCCGTTTAGGGACAAATGTTATAAATTTGTAAACGCACACAGGCTGATTATTCCAAACATAAATGTTAGTTGGAGCTTCACGGCAAAATGAGGATTGGATTCAAATGGGATTTCGTGACTACATTATCTTTGCATATGAATATTATTCTTGTGGATTACTACGAAAATAATTGTTGTGCTATGTAATGTGTTATAATTTGGTTAATAATTGTGGTGTGTTTCATTTTAATGTCAAATTGAAATAAGAATATGGTTCTTAATCTTTTTTTTTCTGACTTGAAAGTTAATTCCTCATTTACAGTTATTAGATTGAATGCGAAAGAGTACACGGCAATGAAATTTTAAGTTCCTGTTTTTAGACATCTTTTTTCCATTAAAAACGAATATAACGTTAGGTTAACTATGTACCTAAAATAGGCATTTGATTTGAAATTAAATTGAAGTCTATCTTCATATTCACAAGTGAACTTATCAATTGAATCCTTAAATAAATTGATCCAGTTTCTATTTTTCTTTTTTGCTCACTATTGGCATTCATTCTAATAATTTAGGTTTTCGAAGGCTTTGAAAAAACATTTATCAATTTTCTATCCTTATTTACAGATAATTTAAATAAATTAATATATTATTCTCGAATTCACTATTTTTCTCCCATATATAGTAACATTTCGCTGCATTGAACAAGGAAATCCAGAAAACTCCAAAACATGTGTATGCAATTTTCATTGAAAATATATGCATTATTTCATAGAATTTATTCAAGTATACAGCCAGCGCAACGGTACTTGTATACTGTTCCCAAACATTTAGTCAAAATTTAGTAAAACAACAGAAAATTTTAATTAAATAATATCAATCAAACAACAAATCTACTCTTCAGTTTTTTTATTACTAAAGTACAGATAGAATTGAAAATAAAGTATGATATTTCTCCCTGAGATAGCTAACCGATTTAATAAAGGTAACATCATCATCAATTGCGCTAATTGCATGAATGAAGTTAAAATCACCAGTAAGTGACATGCTCTAATAGTTGACACTCATGAAGAAAAGATAAATTAACAGGCGAAATTGTAAAGTTGTACAAAAGTTAAGAGATTTGTGTCTAAATTTGCAACGCTTATTTTTCAACTTATTCATAGCGGATCTCTTGACGCCTTCTTCATAATTTATTTTTTCGTTATAAGTGCGAATTACTAGTGCAGTAGTTTCACCTTACTTTAAATGATGATGGATATAAAATAGAAATTACCTAACTCGTTTAATTGTTAACAAGAGTCAACCACAATTGCAGTAATACACTTAATAGCCTTTATTATGACAGATAATATAAAATAAAGATGGACAACCAAATCAATTTAAATAGTTCAAGAAAATGCTTCCAGAATTCTGTTAATGCATCAAATTGTCATTGTATTACGGAATCGTTTCAAATAAACGTAGTAAAAACTATGAAATATTAAAAATTATTTTAATATGTTTAACGATTCTCAAAAAAATATTAATGAACCGAATTTTATTACTTTAGAGATAGCATACGGGGTGTTTCGTTTTAACCTGCAAGACCTTTATTTTCGCAACCGTTAGTCTTAGATGCATACTTCCAGCTACAAAAATGTTCAAAATCAGATGCAGAATTAAGATATTGAAAATCTGAGCCAACAATAAAAATGAGTCAAAAAATACAAAATTTAACTTTTTATACTGGCTTTATGTCCCCTAACTTATATTTAGAGAAATAATCTCCATTGAAAAATATTACTAACACAAAAAACTTGACATTTGTGCGACCAAAACCCAAGGAGATATTCCAGTTTAAAGCTTTTAGGGACCACACAGAAGATGAGATTGGAACTTATCGCCCTTTTAGAAGAATGACTGGTTGCCGAAGTAAAAAAGCAAAGTATTAATATTTTCCATTGCTATTTAAAAAAAATTTCCAATGCTATGCCGTGATACGCAAAAACACACGACAAAACCTCAAACAGTTTAAGAAACCGCACTCTATGCACACATATAAATTTAAACCCTTGTTAACTGCTATATTTTCTCCTGAAATGTGTTATTAACGGCGAGAGTAAAGTGATGCAAGTCACAAAACGCTGAGATTTATATCTCGGTGAATATTGGTCATACTAGTGTCAAACTTTTGGTGTTGGAATTGTTTTTCAATTGATATTATTTTCCTAAATATAAGTTAGGGGACCTAGGGTCCGTATAAGAAGTTAAATTTTGTATTTTTTGACTCATTTTTATTTTCGTTACAAACTTTCATTATCTTAACTCTGCATCTGATTTTGGACATTTTTGAAATTGAAAGTATGCATCAAAGACAAACGGTTGCGAAAATAGAGGTCTTGCAGGTTAAAACGGAACACCCTGTATATACGGTATAAGGTTAACATGAAACTGCTGTAAGTGCAAAACACTGCACTATGCAAACTTCTATCACTTTCAAAACTCATCGTTGAATCAATTATCATATACTAACTTTTCCATAAAGGTAATTCTTAACACTTTAATTTTTGCCATTAAGTTAAACTTGTTAAAATATATGGTTAGTACATTACATGAATCGAATCTTTTTTACGTACTTAAGAAAATGATATTTATTTTATTAATCAAAAAATATTCATACTTTAGAGGTTAGAGCTTAACATGAAACTGCTCTAGGTGTATCAATACGATAAATTTAATCACTTTCAAAAATCATCCTCGATTAAATTATCATATTCAAACTTTTCCATAAAGGTAATACATTAAAACTTTACTTTTACCATTAAATATAACTTGTAAAAATGAATGGTTAGTACATGACATGAATCAAATCTTTTTTTATTTACTTAAAAAAATACATTTGTACTTCTGTAAAAGCCATTTGACATACATACTGCGAAGTAATCACTTTCTTCCCTGATAATCCTAACAAACCCGAAACCTTTTGCAGTTTAATGAATTCTTCAGCAAAGAATAATTTTTCCCTCTGGCGACTTCTAGGTTTGCGTATTGATCAAGTAACCTGTCTAAATAATTGATGATGAAGCCGCTAATGTTAATGACTCTTCCCAACCTCTTCAGCAAAGGGGTAATCCTCTAATTAGGTTCGAAGTTGTGTATTAGGCTTTGGTGGTCAAACCAGAAATAATGGTTTCCGTGGTGGGTATTATATTGATAAGCATATTAACATAATATGAAAGGAAATCAAAATGTGGAAGTTTGAAAGTCGGTAAAGTTGCTTTAAGTGATTAATGAAGGTATTTTTAGGAAATGGTAGACATGAGTGTTTCAATGCTAGATAAGTTAATGAATTTGTGTTTTGCAAAATACTTAAATGAATGTTAATTTTTAAAGTAAGATAAGTTCATTGCGTTAGCTTTGTTGGATAAGCTATTGAATTAGTATTTTGCAATAAGTAAAAAATGAATATCCATATGTAAAGGAATCTGAGTAAAAGTAGGAGAATAGAATTATAATGAGAAATAACAGTAAATAAAATCGGAACTTTACATTTCCGTTGGTTTATTTCTATTATAAAAATGTTTTTAGTGAACGTAATACAACTGCAACATTAATTCTTTTCTTAATATAACATCAAACCCAATGTGTTCTTAATTTTTCTACTTAGTATGAAGGTATTCAAAAACTTTTGTAAATTTCCGATAATCCAATCAAGAAAACAGATTTATTTTAATTTTAGTAGCTATTTATCTATTAAGTGCCCTAGCGCCCTTGGTTTTAACCTATATTGCCAATCTTAATTCAGTTCTTAATATGCATATAAGCACTAGTATGGCTGTCCCCCACCCCCCTCGCTTCTAGACGGTAAATTCTGGCTGTGCTCGAGACACGATACGTAAGTGAATTTAATACGACTTCAAAATATTTTTCATTTTAATGTAACATTAAAACGCGCTATTTTCTTAATATTTTTGCTTTAAATACAGTCACTCGAAGCTTTCAGTGTGTCCTCTTACTCAATGAGAAAAAAATCGCATTTTTCACTTTGTTTTTGTATTTTTCTAGCCACAAGATAAAACTAAATGCATTGTATCTTTTTATTATTACAGGCTCAACCCATTTGCACGGGTATGATATTTTGTATGCTGCAAAGATAAAACTAAATGCATTGCAACTTTACATTATTGTATGTTCAATTCATTTGCAGT
The DNA here is from genome assembly GCF_026930045.1 of Uloborus diversus. NCBI lineage: Eukaryota > Metazoa > Arthropoda > Arachnida > Araneae > Uloboridae > Uloborus > Uloborus diversus. The sequence goes on from NC_072740.1 coordinate 65,814,769, forward strand.
GGTATGAAATTGTTTATACTGTAAGATAAAACTAATAATTCATTGCATCTTTGCATTATTGCATGTTCAATCCATTTGCTAGGGTATGACATTTTGTATGTTGTAAGATAAAACTAAATGCATTGATCATGCAATAATGTAAAGATTCAATCTATTTGTACGGGTATGACATTTTGTAGACTGCAAGAAAAAAAAATAAACGCATCGCCTCTTTCCATTGCTGTATGCTCAATACATTTATACGGGTATGACATTTTTTTGTATATTCACTGGTGTGCAAAAATTAAAGACGAAGTCGAAAAATTAGCATATTAGCTGAACGAAGAGGCAGAGCGGACAGGAAGACCAGTCAGGAGATTAAGTAAGGTGATGTACGGTAGCACATGCGCAGATATGCAGGCAGACGTAATGGGGGAGTGTCTGAGTAACCAGGGGTGATTGTGTTCCGGTATTTTACCGGATTTCCGGTATTTTCGTCTTGAATTCCGGTATCTTCATCTTCGAAAATACCGGAGCTTCTATATTTTCAGAAAAACCCACTTTTGTAAAATGTAGGGCAACGCTTAATTAAACTTTCTTTATTTTATATTCTAGTTTATATGATCTTTATCTGCCTGTGTTCTGTTGTTATTGAACTAATTCTAATTATACTTTATTGTTATTAATATGCTCCTCGTAAATATAAATTAGTTTGTATAATTAAATTTTACTAGTTAACTCTTACTTTTCATTTCGCTACTTTTTTTGTTTAATAATTTATTCATTTGAACTTTCCATGTTCTCACTTAAAAAATGAGATATCTGGATAAATCTGAAGATATTGGCTCCATTGATGCAAGAAAGAACAAGTTTAATTGGGAATGGTTATATAGAGTGGATTCCTATAATGAAAAGATGGAAATATGGTGTAAAAAAATGATAGGGCTGGATTTTATTTTTGTGTTTCTTGCAACAAGCCCTTTACATATGCTAATGATGGTGTGAAGGCATTATTTTTACATTCTTCTACAAATACTCATAAAAGAAACCTAATACACCAGCATTTAAAAAATGCTGATGTATTAGGCTTTAGTGTATTAGTAAATGAATTTTAATTGATGGTAAAGGATTCAGATAAAAAGGAGGAAAATAAAACATTCTTTGAAAAATTTTAAGAAATGAGAAAAATCAAAAGAATTTAACTCCCACCACGCACATGGATATATTAAGTCCAATTAAAACTTTGAGTTTTAGCCCCAACAAATAATTGTGTATATAAATCATTTATATACATAAAATAATGCGTACATACACGTAATGTGTATATATATGCCCATCAAAACACTTTTTCTTCTAGGTATTTTTTTCATGGAGTCACAATCACCCCTGCTGAGTAGAATAAAGCATGTTGTCGGTGTAAGATCAGTATTTCTGGCAAAGAGATTGCACGCCGTATAGCAGTTAAAATCACACCGAGCTGCTGCCTCAGCCAGAAATGGCGAATAATCAGTTAGACGACATCTGGATGCTTTTACCCGAGGTCGAAACAGTGGGAAGTTGGAGGAAGGCCCCAGTGTGACAAGTGTGGCTGCAGAGTTCGGAATTGCTCACAGCATTGTTTCACGACTTTGGAGACAATTTCAAACTACAGGAACAGCTATCCGGGGGTTCAGTAGTGGTCGTCCACGAGGAACCACACCCGCAGATGACCGTTATATTGTCTTACAGGCCAGAAGAAACAGGCGGCAGACAGCGGGAGAAATCGCTAGACACACGACACAGGCGACTGGACGACCGATATCGCGTTTTACCGTGGCCAGAAGACTGCACGGTGGTGGTCTGTTTGCACGACGCCCTATACGGTGTGTACCTCTAACGCCTGCCCATCGGAGAAGGCGTTCTCTGTGTTGCCGGGAACACCGGAATGGGAGAGACAATGAATGGGGACGAGTACTCTTTACAGATGAGAGCAGATTCAGTCTGAGTAGCGATTCTCATCGCATACTCATCTGGAGAGAGCGGGGAAGCCGCAATCATCCCTCGAACATCATTGAAAGGGACAGGTATGGAAGTCGCGGTGTTCTCATTTGGGGAGGCATCATGCTTGGTAGTCGTCTTCACATCTTCGACGCAGGTTCAGTCAACGGGACCCGTTATTGTAACGAGATACTTCTTCCATATGTGCGTTTTTTAGAGGCGCTACGGGTCCGCAGTTCCTTTTCATGGACGACATCGCACCATGTCATCGCACAGTAACTGCCGAACAGCTCTTATAGTGAGGATATTGAACGTATGGATTGGCCGGCACGATCTCCGGATCTCAATCCCGTCGAGCATGTATGGGATTTTCTAGGCATACGCTTGGCAGCTCGTACCTTACCACCAGTAACGATTCGGGAGCTTCGATTGGCGCTGCAAGACTAATTTGCAGCAATGCCTCAACAACTCACTGACACCCTCATTCTCAGCATGGGCAGACGCTGTGAAACCTGCCTAGCAGTCGGGGGAGATCATATCCCCTACTAAAGACCGGATGTTTCTTGCTGGACACCCATCACAGGGATGTTTCGGCCTTCAGTCGCATTGCGCTCCATGCTACTTTTTCAATAACGCTTCTTTTTATCCTCGGATTTCTCTTTTAGTAAGTGTTGCTTACATTACACATGTCCTTACGTATTGGGGATCTTACGGTATTAAATGTGTTAATTTGGAAAGCTTTTGTACAAAGTTATATTGAAAAAACCGTCTCGTCCTTAATTTTTGCACACCAGTGTATTTGCAATTCGTTCTTGGAATTTTAAAGTTTGATTTTTAACTGGTTATATTCGAGCATGAACCATTATGTTTCCTACCATGAAGTATCAACTTTCAAAAAAAAACATTTTTCTTGCTTGAAAAATAATGATTTGTTCGTGTTGCGGACTTGACCATAAGGTCACTATATATAATATACAGTACTAATAGCCAAAGCTAAAATTTACAAGAATGAAGTGAAAATATGCGCTTGAAAATGTTTTGCAGAAATAGATTGAGCATGTATCACTACTAGAGATGAAAAGAGTCGGAAAATTTCCGATAAAAACGGAAAAAAAAGTTTTTTTCCCGAAGGAATAAATTTCCACTTCGGAAAAATTGAAAAAAAAGAAAAAAAAGAATTTTTTGAACTTTTCAGGGTTTTAGTTGAAATTTTCTGCAAAAAAAAAAAAAATTAGACATTTCTCATGCTTAAATTCTGTTGCAATTTTCCCCCGCCCCTCCCGTTTTATGTTAAAATACTATCCAACGTTAATGCAAGTTGTTGTATGACAATATAATTTGCATATAGATCAAAAAATGTTTAATAATGCTTTTTACAAAAAAGCTTAAACCAATAACCTTAGTGAAGAATTTACTTTCCTTCTTCATAAAACAAACAAGCATAACTTTAATCAGGAAACTATGTTTCTGCTGACTGCGAACCAAATGTACAGGGTGCGGCAAGAAAATACCCGGGCAAGCTATATTTCAAGAAACTTTATTAAAAATAAATAAACTAACAAAACACAAAAAATAATAATATGAGAAGACCTTTAGCAATCATTAAATTTAATTGGTTTCAAACTAGCAGCCTTTTGCAGCAATACAGAGATGCAACTGCTTATTGAAATTTTCATTCAAGGGCAGAAAGTCCTTTTATCAAACTTATTCCCTATAAAGCAATTGGTTTACAGAGTTCAATTTTATGATGGAATTGAGGTCGAACGAGTAGAGCGTCAACTCAAAAGATGATATCTTGTCAAAAACAATGCGCTTTGCACCACTCTTGTCTTTTTGGCCATATGAATCGGTGTGGATTTAAAGGAAAATGTCCAATCTACAATGCTCAAGTGCTCTTAGGCCCACAAAAGTACAATAACTTCTAAAAGGTCCTTCTGGTTCACTTTTTGATTCATTTTACGGCCCTTATCCACAAAAAACTAGAGATTTTTGTCACTTGTCCTGATTTCATCTCAGACCAAGCCTGACTTCGGATTTTGGCGATATCTAACACTTTCTAAGGTGCTTGGAGTGTCTACCAAGGGTGGCCATATGCAAAATTTTAAGGGGGGGGGGGGTTGGCTTTTATATTTTCCCCATGGAAACCGACTTTAGTACAGCTTAGAATAAAATTTAACATTTTTGATAACTAATTCATTAATGGCTGGAGAAAAAATGTTTTTACATTTTTACAAAGAAAAATATATTAAAAGGAAGGAAGTTCTCATTTCCAAAAGGGGGGCTTGAGCTCCCACTTTCCCCCCTATATTGGAGCCTATGGTGTCTACAGACCAAATCCTATGGTTCTGGGGGATATGAATTGGGGGGTAAATCTTAAAAGGTATCTCTTCCAACGTGGACTTGCGGGCTCGTCTCAAACGTTTCTGGCATCTTTAGAGTCATACGGGAATGCCTGAATTTTTGGAACTTGCAAAACTTCTGTTTGAGATATTTTATCCCTTAGTCGCATTATCGGTCACAAATTCCCACAAGCGACTGCTCTCGTGGAAACCCAAGGATTTCATTGAACTCACTTTTGGATGACCTGACGATTAACTGAAATGTTCACTGTTCGTTTTTGTACACTTTCCGGACATTGACTATCATTTCCAAGTCACTTGAAATGGCATGCCGTTTCAAATACTGTTTGTCGAGGCACAACAAGCAAACGAACTGTCGTTCTACTTGGTTAAACAGCTTAAAATAGCAGTTATTTCGCTTAAAATTGTAAGAAAACCGAAAAACAATGCATAAACTAGGTAATATATTGTAAATTATTTCCTAATAAAGTGAGAAACAAAAATAAATTAGATACTCATTAAAATGAAATTTCCTTTCTTCCATTCGATGATACAATTTTTGTCCGATATTTTTTTTACCGCACCCTTTATACTGCCGTGCTAAGCAAAAAAGGGGACTTTGCAGTTGGGCTCAAGCTGAGATATTGTATTTTAAAGTGTGGCTCTTCCATATATTTGATTCAGATGTCTTTTTTTAAAGAATTTTTCAAAACAAAAGCTCTTGATCAAATGATCCGAAAACATTTTATTTATTAAGTAAAATATGAAACAGAGAACAACTTGGTTATAATAACTCAAATTTGTTTAAAAGGGCTGGTATGACTACTTTTACTACTGTGCTTAGCACGGCCGTATGAATAAACGGAAACTCCAGTTTAAGTTCTGGTTCAGCTTTTGAAATCATTATGCAGTTTTGGTTTGGGGTTTCTGTTGAAAATTAAAAGAGCAACCAATTTAGTTTTGATTTGGACTTAGACTGGATTGGAAAAAATCAAAACTCAATAGCTTTCACTTTCAGACAGTAACATTGTATTATTTTTCTTCCAAAAAAAAAATATATCAATCATAAAGTAAGAAAAACAACGTTAAATAAAAGCACAAATTTGCCTGTTACAGCAGACACGTGTTTCGGCGTTACAGGAAACGCCTTTTTCAATGCAAAAAGTTGGGATTCGAATCACTCTTTTGATTTTAACTCTTATCAGATTATCCAAAAATGCCTCAATTCATTAGATCTTGACTTTTGGGAATCTTTTCATATTTTGAGGAACAGTTCTAACTTAGTTAATGATCTTAAAGCAGTTCCATATTTTTCCAACATTTGGCTCCCATATCTTTAATACTACCCTTTCCCCATCCCCCTTTTTTCCCATTCATTTTTATCTATCTTCCTTTGTTTATTTTTACCTTTTTGTCTTGTTGACATCCCCCCCCCCCATTTTCTTCTATTTATCTTTATTTTTCCTTTTTTCGAATATTTTTGTTTGTTTATTTTATTTCGTGGTGTTTTTCTCTTCCATTCAGCTTTTCCTTTCTTGCGGTTCACGGTTACCGACATTTTCTTTCTGCTTTGTCCAATTGAATTCTTTCTTTCTGGGTTCCGTACCTAAGAGAAAGCTCTTGGCCTTTGCTTGCATTCCTATTGGTTCCTGATCGGTTTATAATTTTCTCATTGGTGTTTGGCTAATCCGCTATTTTTATCTTTTAAGCTGCATGCTTATCTGCTCTTGGCTTTTGTCGGATGTATTTTCATCCATAAGCTCATTACTTTTTGCATTGAAAAGGGCGTTCCCTGTAACGCTGAAACACGTGTCTGCTGTAACAGGCAAATTTGTGCTTTTTTTTTAACGTTGATTTTCTTACTTTACTGTTCAGCACAAAGGTATTTATTTATCTTATATCAATTATGTTTGAAAGTCGAAAATTTCAGAAGTTTCTAAAGCAATCTAAAATAGAAAATGTAATTGTTATGATTAGATACACACATTACCCAATATTATTGTTTGAGTGACGACTTGACTTATTTCTGGGTTTGACCATCAAAGCCCTCTACTCAGTTATAAGACAAAAAGTTTTTCTCTTCTAATTAATCTTACCTTTTTATGTGTATTTCTATCAAGCAGAAAAGAAGATGTGTGGATAGCATATATTTTTTAATGCTTAACCCTTTATATGTTACAAGAAACACAGAGCTATTAAGAAACCCAAATTTTATTCATAAAGAAATCAAATTTACCATTTTTTCCATTTTTTCCCGAAAAAAACCGGTAAAAAACCGGTTTTTTCCCACCACTTCAAAATTTCCGGAAATTTTACATTTCTAATCACTACGCAAAATATTTCCCTAATCTATAAGTTTCAAATAAAGCAAAACTATTTTTCGTAACGAAATAAGACTTTTCAACAGGATGGCCTCCGCTCTCCCGTTATCATGATCCAAGAATCTATTTATTTCTAATACTAATGCTGATCTTTTACTCCCGTTCAACATTCATGGTCCAAGTATCTATTTATTTCTAATACTAATGCTGATCTTTTACTCCCGTTCAACATTCATTACCCATTCAATACAGACCTCCAGCGCGGTCTTCTCTTTTTACCCACTCTTCTAAATCGAGAAAAAAATCTACCTCTAATACTTTTGACCGTTTACCAAGAAATTATTTTCCTCAATTTAAATATGGATTCTTGTTGAATGAAAATGAAATACAAACTTAGCATAGTTCTGAATGAAATACAAGCACTTTGATTTGACTAGCATTGTCAATAAATCATGTTCTTTGTTTTTCTTACTAAACTCATAATCTAACACTCACCTTCGTAACTATCAGCATACATTTTTATCAAAGGAAAAGAAAAACCACATACAATTTCAAGAATTTAAGTAATTATAAATGTATGCAAAGATCACCTTTTCTTGATTGCTTTAATGGGTTTTCGTAAAATTTTGAAATTAAATTAAATTTTTCTTTCTACAACTAAGGAGGAACGAGTTTATTTCTTTTGAATATTCGATTTTTTTTTATGATAAGATGTAATTGCTTCGAATAAAATTTACTTCAATTCATTCCTTCTTTCTCTCTCTTATGACGTAATTCCACAGCACTCTTTCTGCTTCGCAAAAATAATTACTTTTGTGAAGCAAATGCTTGTTTCCCTTTGTAAAAATAAGGAATTTTACTTTCCAATTAAAAACGTTGATTATAGTTATCTACCATAAACTTATGAAATAAAACGGTAAATAAAAAAGTGAGTATAAGTTTCAAGGAACTTTAATTTAATTTAACTGATAGTACAGTCTTTAAAATCGACTATTTTCTTTTACTCCACATTAATTAAAGAGCCTAAATGTGTAGAAATAAGGTGAAGCTTCATTAAACATGTACTTTTCTCTAACATATGCTTTCTAATACTTATTTTTTATGAAAATTAGGATATTACAACTAGGGTGATAGGATAAACAGCTAGGGGGCTTGGGTAAACAACTAGGGGGCTCCGCCTCCTGCTTGTTTCGCTCACCAATCCCCGTTCGCCACCTGTAGTGAGTCAATGCCACCTATAGCGGGAGACAACTGAAGATTTTAATGATTTTCAGTGCGTCAGGACATAAATGGATGACCTCAGGACATGTTCAAGACTGGTTACAGACTTTTATTTCCGGTCCTTTAATTTTTAAAGGGGTGAGACAAGGCGGATTCTCTTCTCCTGGATGTCCTGTATCCGACGTACCAGTGTTGACCTGGTAGACACTGCCAGTTCGGAGGGGATAGGTTTTGCATACACACACACACACACACACACACACACACACACACACACACAGAGAGAGACGCGCAAAGGTTTTAATGGCATAGATTACTATAAATAAACTGTAACGTATATCACATCAATGTTTCAAAATTACAACAAGGTTACTTTGAGCGCAGTATAGCTATGTGAATAGGCGATAGTAAAATGTATTTGAATTAGCACGAAAATTGTTTCTGTGCATCTGTATTCAAAGTGCGTTTTTCATTTTATTGCATTATCGTAAATCTTTTAATCTCCATTAACTTGCAGTTCGTGTATGTAATGCATATATTTTCAACTTGAAGATATGCGCGGAAAAAGATTCATAATTATGAAATCGTGACATGTTCTATTTGTGACATGTCCTAAAAGGTCCTCTTTTCTCTTACACGCATCCACTATTTATTACAACAGACACTTCAGTCTACTAGATTCACACCAGAAGCAGCAGCAACAAAAATTCAACCGCGCAGGTCTTGCGCTTGCGCTCGACTTCCAACAAGACGTATTGCAGTGTACAGTGAGATTCAGTGCCTCAAAAGTGAACTGTTACAAATAAAAGTGATCTCTAAAGTCACAAATTGTAGATTTGGGGATGATAGTAGAGTGAAGAAGAAATTTAAAACTTTTAAACAGCAGTCATTTAAAGTTCACGCATTGTTACTTAACGCAGTTTACTTGAAAGGCACTTAATTATTATTTCTGCTACTCCAGTACTAATGCAAGCTCCCAGGTTTAAACCCTCATGCACAATTTTTTGATAAATGAAATCCAAAATACTAAAATTTCATTTGTATTTCCTATTAGTAACTAACATTTTGTTAAATAATGATGCACTAGTAACTAATGTTGACTTTATAGAAAAGGCTTTACTAAAACCAAAATTTAGTTGTACATTTCAAACATATATCGCCTACTTTAAATTTTCATGACGGTACAAATTCAGCTTTGCATAGAAATTTAACTAATCTATGTACTGAGTTTGAATTTACTTCTACTCTCATATCAATAATTCATACTGTTTAAATGAGCATCCTTCTTACAGTCCAGACTTTACTCCCTGTGACTTTGCACTGTTCCCGCATGTAAAAATGAAGCTCAAAGGAAAATGTTATTTTAGTGACCATAACCTTTCGAGTTCTTGGGACAATGAATGGGCCTCTCTCTCGGATGAAACTTAGCAGAGCTGGTTTAAGGACTGGTTTCAACAAATGGAAAAGGGTTATTGACTGTGGTGAAAATTACTCTGAGAAAATTAAATAAATAAAGCTTTATTGCGAAACTTTTGTAGTACATCTTCTACTATAATTTCATTAGTACTTCTTATCAGTTAACTAACATTTTTCAACATAATAATGTGCAAGTAACTAATGTTGACCACATAAAAGAGGCTTTAATGAAACCAAAAATTTTCTGTGCATTTCAAACATATCCCTTATATTTTAAATTATCACGTCTCTACTAATTCAGCTTTGCATAGAAATTTAAATAATCTATGTACTGAATTTACTTTTACCCTCATCTCAATAATTCACACTGTTTAAATGTGTATGGCAAGAGAAATCAGAACATCAAACGACAAAAGGTGATAATTTATCCATATCGCTCAAAATTACTTCTAGACAAAACCCATGCATCACCTTGCAATATAGCACATGCCATTGTCCCTTATGAAATCATTCCAGTTAATTTAGTAGCCCATTACGCTTGAGTTATTTCGTCGTGTATTAGCAGATGATTTCATTTTCTGGAATAAAAATATTAGCTTAGTTTTAGAGACCAGAATTTTGCGCAAGCGGGATTAATTAAGTTCACGGTATATATAAGTCATATTTTGCGAATATTTCCAAAAATTTAAACTAAAAGAGTCCAATGAAATTCAGAAAAATGTACAGGCGTTCCTCGTTACACGGTACCAAATTTGCGATTATTATAATACGGTTTCAATATTACATGGTACGAAACTTGAATTTAAAGCTTCATGGTTTTAATACAACACAAATGCTATATTTATAAAAGATGGAATTTTTTATTGAGCAATCACGATTGCTTATTGCTTTCATTTGACTGTTTTGTGGTCCTATCATTTTATTTTCCCCATACCACCCTCTGCAACATCACCGTCGACCGGCTCCTCACGATGCTGCTCCTCTAGCGAAAACGGTCTCCAGGTTTCGTCAATATCCTACACTTACACGCACCTACACAGATACACACACATATACATATATACACAAACACATACACACACACACACACACACACACACACATACATACACCTACACACATACACAAACACATATGCTTACATACACATACCCCACACACACAAACAACTACCCACACACTCATGCCTGCACACAGACACAAACACACATACCCCTACACATAAACACACATCCCCCCACACACACACAAACACACACGCCTACATACACACACTCGTGATTGCGAAAAACATAATTTGAATTCAAGATGACAAAATTCAAATTAATATATATATTTTGGGTTTAATACATTCTGTAAATTTTGCTAATAACTCTAATATTTTAATTTTTTTTATGAAACTTGGTTTCGATACAACATGGTACACATTCATTGATTTACATTATTTCTAAGTCTCGTATAACACGGTTTCGATATAACACGATACACCTTAACCTGATTTTTCTCATGCACATACATAATTAGTATTAAAAATAAGTAAAAATGTTATTTTTAATAAAGTCTCGAATAACACGGTTTCGATACTACACGGAACGAATTAACCGCGTTATACGAGAAACACCTGTATGTAAATGTAGGGTAAAATGAAATAGCGGAGCAAATTGAAGTGGTAAAACACTCACACAGTTTTCAACGCCCCCTATCTATCGGTATTTTAACTATGTTCTTAAACGTTTTGTTGATTCTAGCTAAGAAACAATAAACAGCTTTAAAAATGGTGGTAATATTGCAATTTAAGTCATTTACAAAATTTACATACATATTGCATATTTTGTCATTTATTAAAAATTATTTTTGTCATTATAAAATGATAAAGTTTCTGTAATTAACGTTTAAAATATTAATTAAGATTTACTCATGTTCAGTGCAGTACTTATTTAGTTACTATTATATATGTTTCGATTTTAAATGTTTAATACAAATTTGTCCGGTGCACACGAGGTAAAATTAAGTGCCCAACCTTTCAAGCTCTCAGCCTAAGTATCCCAAAGAACCCCCCAAAATGCATGATCCCCAAAAAAAGAGAAAAATACCCTTTAAAACACCCCCTTCTAAAAACTTCATCAACATTTCAGCAACATTTAGGTCGCAGTTGAAAACTCTTTTCATGGGATTAAAATTCCAAAGGAGCACGGCGCTCACCTCGTCGAGAAGGAGCCGATGGCCTCTGTCTTCTATATAATAATATATTCTTCTATATAATAAATATTTCATTTTCGTTTACTTATTCATTCATTTATTAAATCATTCTCGTATTCACTCAATAATTGATTCATTTCCATTCCTTCACTTATTATTTAATCTTGCATTCATTTATTTTCTTATTCATTCACTGCTTTATTCACTCATTTATTGTTTCTCATGCGTCAATTTATTTATTGATTGATTTATTTATTGTTTCGTTACTTATTTTATGTATTGTTTCAGTCGTTTGCTTATTTCTTCAGTTATTGGATGAAAACTGTTTTTGATAATCAAATGAAAAATGTTTCAAAGGAAAAATATTTTATTTCTCACTTTTTCTCCTAAAAATATAATAAACTTGAAAATTTTCCGCTTTATTTTTAAGTACAAATTTAATGCAAAAATGAAAAATAATTATATTACTTATTTATTCATTTATTAAATCATTTACCCCTTCACTCATTAATTCATTTATATTCCTTCATTTATTAATTCACTTATTTATTCATTCATTCGCTTATTTTCGTATTCATTCATTATTTTATTCACTCATTTATTTCTCCTCATACATTAATAGATTACCTTATGTATTTGTTCTTTAATTGTTTTATTATTTAATAACTCATTCCTTCGATTAAAAGTATTTTTAACAATCAAATAGAATATATTCCATTACAAAAATATTTTACTTTTCACTCTGCTCCATTCACGGGGCAGTTATAAAATACAGTGGGCGTTCCTTATATACTGTAATTTCCAAAACGAATTTCCAATTTCCTCATTCTTAAAAAGGTAAGTTATCTTAACTATTTCTCTTTACGCCACATTCCCCTACTTTAACAAAAAAAAACACTGAAAATTATTTTAAATTTTATTTTACAGCTTACATCTTATCAGCTATAAAAACAAAACCAATGGTGCGAAGAAAAAATTGCTCGTAAAAAAACAGCTTAGAAAATCGAAAAAAGAAAATGAATGAATTTTACATTGAATTCTATCGTACATCTCCCGGGATTTCTATTTTAACGTAACGAATGTAGAAGGTTATTTGAAAATCCAGCTTCAACTAAACAGGAAACATGCTAAAGTCACAAAAATTACAGCCATCCAATTAGCAACCGACCGCCTGGCTCATCCCCATAATTGCTTACTTGACTTCACTAGTAGAGTAAAATGGGTGATCGTTGGTCTAACAACCTGCTCTTCTGCACTAGTGCGGGTTGGTTTGATAATTTAATGAACTCTTACATTTATATATTAAAGCATTTAATAGGGCACTTTTAGGTTACCATGCTTTGTGCGTAGGAAAAAACTATCTTAAATTTGGCATGCAGATATAAAAGCAATATATGTTACCACGTTTAATGCCTTTTTTGAAATTTTTCCTCTTAAATCCGACGTTCTTCGATTCGGAACATGTCACAATCCGGTAGGTCGAGCTTGATTTTTTTTTTTTTATATATAGAAATTTGTTGAATTTCTTGGCTTATTTCTTACAAGAAAGAATTGTCTAATGAACATCACACTTTTCTTTCCCATGCCTATTTTCACTTGCCAATTTTGCACTTTGTCTCTCTATTTTTGTCTTGCTGTTTGTCTTTCTCCACTCAGGGAGGTTTTACTTTTACTCTCGTATTTTTCGTCCTCAGAGTACATCTCTTGCTATTTTGTTAGGAAAATAGGGACTTCAGAAAATAGAACTTCAAAAAAAAATCTTTCTTGGCGTAATTTCGGCAAGTTATTTTATTTTATTTTTTTTTTCTGCTTTTAAGCTATTTTTATTTTCTGATAAATTGAACTCTGCTTTATTTAGGTTATTACTTTATGTTGATAATATTGTAACATTTCTGTTTTGCTCATCGATGTTGACTCACTTAGCGTAAGCGTTATGTATTTAGCAAAAAGTTTGATAATTCTGCTATTTACTTAAGAACATTATTGTATGACGCATTTGGTATATTTGCGATCCTCGTCTTATTATTTGTAGTTTATTCTTGTCCGGTCTACGGTTAAGACAAATTGATTATAAACTCCCTTTAAGTTCGTTTTAATGAGGATCGACTGTATATTTCAAATTCAGAAAAAAGTCAAATCGGTGCTCTTGTTTTCGTTTTTTCAAAAAAATTTACTGGTCCAAGATGCAGTCCGACAGAGATGAAAACTTGGACGCAATTTTTCACTTGCGATTTTCAAAGTTTTTCAGCTGCGTAACCTCCTGAACGTTGCGCTACTAAAATATCGAATTTTTTTTTTTGAATATTTATTACCTTTTCTTTTAAATGAGTGTCAACTGGAATACAAAATTCATAGTTTGAAAATGAACTTTCAAAAAACCAAGCATGTAAAGCAAAGCTGAAGACAAGTTTTAACAATGCAAGAAACATATTAATGTATGCAATCAAGCAAAAAAAAGTAATTTTAACTTGAAGCATTGTAAAAATCTATTTTAGAGATATAGAGATGCTTTTTTTTTTTTCTTTTTGCTGTCTATGGAGACCATTAAAAGCAGAAATTCAGATTTGTTACTTGGGGATGATAATGACACTGTAGTACTTAGATTAAACCTCCACATCAAAATGTATCTTTTAGCACTGTTAAATACCTGCTATTTAGTTTTTTAAATGGGGAAAATGAATATTAATTAAAAAAAGAAATGATTCATTTAAATTAGTATTCATTTTTCACTTTTCTAAGGTTGCTATAAGCCTGGGACAAGAAGTTGCACGTTTCTAGAAAATTCTTCGTTTACGCTAAATTTTAAGTCTTTCATATTTACCTATAAGTTTTCTACTTGATCAAGACTGGTATAAAAATATAAGCTCCTTTCACAAAGTTAGTTATTTCTTATTTCAAAGTTGGTTATTTTGTTTCATATTATAGTTCCATATGAGCAATTTTAATTTTTTATTAAAAAATAATTAATAGGTTGCAAAAAAAATGCTTAAATTTTTATTTGAAACACGTTGATACTTGTTCCTAAAGGACCAAGTCCATTTGCACAAGTAATTTTTTTTTTTTTTTTTTGTCATCTATTGTACTTCAGTTTTACTGTACAAACATGCTTATTTGGTTTCCGCAGAAAATAAAGTACCCAAAAAAAAACCCCCCATCAAATTCTAACGTTTTCCCTATTGTTAGTATGGAATCCAAAACGCGTTTCTTTCAATTACAGTATCAGACTCCAAATCCGGAATGCTCGGGACAGCGAAATTTCCGGGTTTCGAGATTTTGGATTCTGACTCAAAAATAGTGGAAACTCTCCTGTCGTGTGGTATTTGTTACGTTTCTCCTGGTTTCGCTAATGTTCGCGCTAATTTTATTTTATTTTTTGATCAATTTGAATGATATTATACATCAGTATGTTAAACCAAAAGTAGGAGATAATTTGTAGCGGCGTGTAGTCCGCGGATGTTGCTTTTTATCACTATGTAGTGTACCGATCGATACAATATATAAATTATGTTAAATAATAATTTGGTACTTTTGTTCAATAGGCTTTGTATTGCATACTTATGAGAAGAAAAAAGAATTATCTTCAACCGAAAGTGGATGTTAAAAGATTGCTGCACAATTGCAGCAAAACGCTCTGGCATCGAAAAACTTTTAAAAAATAAATGAGCTGTAGTAAAAGTACTATGCTTTCAACAAGTAATTGACGAACGAAAAAAATTTTGGATTTCTAAAACTGGAAAAAAAATGTTTCTTTTTGGTTGAATTTTTTATTATTATTATTTTAATATTCAAAGGGAAAAGTTCCAGATTTCGCGTTTCCGAATTTGGGGTGTCATACTATATCTCAAAAACTCATTTACGCAGATACTGCCTTTTACCTTCCCACGGCAGACTTAATCATTTTACCAAGTGTTAAGTTAAACACACCATTAAGGACCAGTGTTTAGTAGTGCTTCAGCAGTGGCCAGTTCAAGGTTTATATTTAAAAGAAATTGGATTCAGGTTACCCAACGGATTCAAAAGTGCAGGAGATAATACATCCTTCACGTTTGATGCAATTTTGAATCCATTGAGAGACCAGGAATCCTGTTTTTACTTCCTTTTACAGAAAAGGAAGTATTGTATTCGCGAAAAAATTTTCACTCAAAAATCGGCCTTAATTTCCATTTTTCTCACCCCCGAATGAATGTTGAGATTTTTTTTTTCCTACCCGACCACACGTGGATAAGTGCCTAGGAACGTAGTACAGACAACCGAAATATCCATTTTAACGACCCCCGAGTTAATTACAACGAATTTTCTTGTGACGTCCGTATGTACAAGTGCGTATTTATCTCGCATAACTCAAAAACGGTATGTCCTAGAAAGTTTAAATTTGGCACGTAGACTCCTAGTGGGGTCTAGTTGTGCACCTTCTCTTTTGGTTACATTCGGATGATCCTAAGGGGGTCTTGTGCCCCTTTTTGGGGATAAATCATTGTTAATTTCGATGTAAACTCAAGTGGTGTTATAATTTGTCGAACACTTGGCGATATATCGCTAGTCTTTTGGTCACCAAGTTTTGTCACCAACTTGGTGACAAATTTGGCGATTTTTTTTTAATTCGGTTTCACTTTGGCCACTGTTGGTGATATTTAGAGAGTAAACAATTGAATCACATTAAAATTGCCAATAATGTGGAATTGACATTAAATTCAAGTAAAAAGAAGTCATGTGATGCACACATCAGCTCGGTTTTTTTTTTTTTTTTTTTTCAAATATAAAATTTGAAGGAGCTACTACTGGTGTGTTTACCTTAGTTTTAGATCAACATATTTGATTCTAATACGTAAATTGAAAAAACGGCTTAGCATATTTATAGGCTAAAGTCGGTTCAAAAAAATTAGCTTGCGATCGTTTATTTCCTTAGATTCAACTAGAAGTTATAAGCTTCAACAAAAAAAAAGATGATCAACTGACCCCAGTATCCTCGATAGTTATTCAACAAAAGAAATACGAATCACGCCTTTTCATATTTACTGACGCTGAAAAAAAAATTGCTGTACTTCCCCTACAGCATGTGTTACGTAATTTCTGCAAAACGCGATTAGAGAACGTTAGTACAATATTTGTTCATATAATATAGATTGAATTAATTTCTGAGAATAGCTATGGTGCTTGTTTAGACTAGGTGACGTCAAATGTATCGGGATTGAACGTAATAGTAATGTAGGGAATTTGAAACAATATTAATATATGAAACAATTAGTTGATAAATAGTTGATTAATTTTATAGGGTAAGGAGGGGTAAAATGGTCATAAATTCCAGAGTTTTCAACATAGGTAAATAAAAAAATTGAAAAAAATTATTTAGGCGCTTCAAATTCTTTATTTGTAGTTTTACACTGTCTTAATAAAGAACACATTGCATTGAATTTTAGGATGACAAAATTGATTTGAATAGCCTTAGGACACTTTCTCTGTCATATGTATTTATACAACTTTACCCCATGGAGTGTGGTAAAGTGGTCAGATTTCCTTTAAACCTGTTTTCGCCCTTTCCCAAAATTTGTTTGAAACTATTGTACATAAAAAGCTCTTACACCAAAGGAAACAGTGTTTTACCAGCTCAGCTTTTTTTTTCATCAAACGTTCTATGCGCACTAATTTGTTTTGTTTAACTATTTTTTTCTTCGTTTAAAAGTGGTAGCTAGCTTGAATAAGAATAGTGAAAGGTCAGCTAGCAATAAACATTTATTTTCTCACTACTCAAATGTGTCATTTTCAAAATCTGTTGAAGCCTCAAAGTTAGTAACGTCTTCCTTTTAAATAAACTGAATAACTTGGATGCATTTATATTTGTTTTAAAAACAATGACAAGAGAGAAATAAGAAAAAGTATTTATTTTGTATATCAAGCTTAATTACGACTATGGATTTTAACAAACTTCTGTTCAGTAAATTTTAACTTTCAACTTATTATCCCATGCATTTTCCGATTTCATTAACAAAATATCAGTACATACCTTTTCAAACGACTTTCTGTTCTGACTAGAATTTAAATTACGTCACATTTTTTTAAATTATGAAAAAAAAATACAATTGTAGAATAAATTACACAGCTCATTACGACATAAAAATGTCTTTCTATTTTCTTCTTCATTTTCTGCAGAGATTTAAGATGCAACCGATGATATAACCGCAACAAAGAACGAATTTTGTGTGCACTATTTTTAGCTTCTTCATTAGAAGAGAAAAATCAGAAAAAGATGAGCAAAACTTTTGAACTCATTTGCGTAATTTCAGCCATAAACTTAAAAATGCCTGTACATTGCGAACAACGTTAATAGGTTTTTATACTAATTTCGTTTAAAATTTTTTAATCTTCGTCAGTACTTTCTAAAACTACACACTATCCAGTTAGTTCACTTACTTCACACATCTTTCAATTTAATGTTGTGTTTCAAACTAAATTTTAGGGGCCAGTCCACGGAAAAGTCTACCGCTTGTCTCGCACGTAACGGTTCATATATTTCATTAAAAAGTGATATTTTTAAAGGGTAATAACGAATTTTTTTGCTGAAGGAATCCCACATAAGTTTGTGCTTTGTTAAGAAGGAAATTTTTCATTACTATTTTTAAGTATTATTTTTAATAAAATATATGAGGCATCACGTGCGGGACAAAATGACCGTTTTCCGTGTAAGGGCCCTAATGCGTATTTTTTCCCTGTGTTAGCGGGATTTTTCATTTTCTTCTAATTGCAATGAGTCCTTTGATTAAATTGTTATTCTTCCAACAGATGTAGAATTTTCATTTTATTGTAATTGCAATGCGTATTTTATATGCAATGATATTTTTTTTCCTTGGTGGCGGGGTTTTTGTTTTGTTCTAATTCGTCTTGTAGTTAAACTATTTTTCTTTTGGGCGAAAGGAGATCTATATCGTGCTCCAAATGTGAGACTTATTTCATTAAACTTCTACGAGTAGTGAAATTTTACTTTTGTTCTAATTATAATGCTTGTTTTAATTAAATTTAACTTCGAGGGAATAGTGTTTTTATTTTGTTCTAATTCTGATGTGTATCTTCAACTTTTTTCAAATTTGAGCAATCACCTCACAGTTTTTAAACAGTTTATAAGAATACCTGTATGGTAGTATCAAGACCCTGTTTCACGTAAGATCTAAAGCCACTCAGTAGTAGTGTTTAGTGAGAAGAAAAAATCTTCTTCAAAGCGAAGAAAAAAACGATTTTCACGGAACAAGAGCGGTAATTGCACTTAACCAGGCGAGCTATTTATTATAAAATATTGGATCGATTTCATTATGGTTTCGTTCACATAGTGCTAACTGTCACTACCGTTCGGTTGATCACATGACAGCTAATAACGTCAGCGTTTATTCACCGGTTGTTCGCCAACCGATGCTTCATCCAACGTTTTCAGTTGATCCCCGGGTTACTTGCGCAGAAGAATAACGCGAAGGTGAAAAATACTTATTATTGGTCAACTGTGTCACGTGGTTCAATTAGAGATGAAAACGGTGGGAAAAAAACGGAAAAAAAAAACGTTTTTTTCCAAAGGGGTTTATTTCCACTCCGGAAAAATTGAAAAAATGAATTTTTTCAACTTTTCAGGAAGTTTTAATTGAAATTTTCAGCAAAAAGTGATTAGAAATTTCTCACACTTAAATTCTGATGCAGTCCCCCCCCCCCTTGTATGTTGAAATACTGTCTAACTTTAATGCAAATAGTTGTATGATAATATAATTTGCGTATAGATGAAAAAACGTCTAATAATACTTTTTGCAAAAAAGCTTAAATCAATATCCTTAGTTAAGAATTTATTTTCCTTCTTCATAAAACAAACAAGTATAACTTTAATCAGGAAACTATGTTTCTGCGGCTGTGCGAACCAAATGTACAGGGTGCGGCAAAAAAAACACAGGCAAGTAATTTTCCATGAAACTTTATTAAAAATAAATAAATTGACAAAACACAAAAAATAATAATGTAAGAAGGCCTTTAGCAATTAATAAATTTAATTGGTTTCAAACTGGCAGGATTTTGCAGTAATACAGAGATACAACTGCTTATTAAAATTTTCATTCAAGGGCCGTAAATCCTTTAATCAATCCTATTCCCTATAAAGCAATTGGTTTAGGGAGTTCAAACTTACAGGTATGTGTAGTTTAGGGTAGACCTTTGACTCTAAAATAGGCTATACAGTGTAATAAATAGGATTGAAGTCTAGCGAGTAGAGCGTCCACTCAAAAATGATACCATGTCAAAAACAATGCGCTTTAGACCACTCTTGTCTTCTTGGCCATATGAATCAGTGTGGAGTTTGAGAAAAATGTCCAGTCTACATTGCTGAAGTGCTCTTAGATCCACAGAAGTACAATAACTTCTAAAATGTCCTTCTGGTTCACTTTTTGATCAAGGTTCACTTGATCTGGTTCACTTTCTTCTTCAGACCAAGCCTGACTTTGGATTTTGGCGATATTTAACGTTTTCTAAGGTGCTTGGCGTGTCTACAGATCATATTCTATTGTTCCGGGGGATATAAGCTGGTTGAACGGTAAATCAGTGAAATGTATCTCTTCCAGCACGGACTTGCGGCCCATCTAAAACGTTTCTGACATCTTTGGAGTCATACGAATGCCTGAACTTTTTGGAGCTTGTAAAACTTGTTTGAGCTGTTTTTTCCCTTAGTCGCACTTATCGGTCACTAATTCCCATCTTACAAACGACTTCTCTGGTGGAAACCTAAGGATTTCATTGAACTCAATTTGAATGACCTGACTATTAACTGAAATGTTCACTGTTCGTTTTTGTACACTTTCCGGACATCGACTATCATTTCCAAGCCACTTGAAACAGCTAAAGCCCTAGATCCTTCTCTTAAGTGGCGACACACTTTGATCCATGCACTGCGCGCCGCTTTCGACTGCGATTGGAGGCGGGCAGTCACGTGGGTTCAGTCCGCCATTTTGTGTCGTTGCCTGTGTGATTTCACTGTGCGGAATACTAGATATTTTCTCTTTGCTATTCGTATTTTTCATCAAACGCTATCTTTAATGTGAAGATGCCTTGGTGTTGTGCATTGAGATGTTCTAACAGTTTAAAATTACTATATCGAAATACATTGAAAGATTATTTATGTATTTTAAATGCTTTCATCAATACTGCTGTGCAATTTCAGATAATTTTTGAAACTTTTGTTAAAATTGTAATATTTTTTTATTTTTCATGAAACTGTCTGATGGTTTGTTAATTTTCATGGGATAATTAGGACATCCACTTAAATCATCATAAATAGTTCCTTCAAAAATTGTAAAGCTCAATTATGTAACGGCACCTAATAAATTGCTAGCAGTAGTAAAATATTTGCCCTGTTTTTAAAACTGATTTTTCTGAGTTTAATATAGCAAAGCCGTCAAAATTTAAATATACTAATTATTTTATTTATTTTTAATGAAATTTTTCTATTGTTTAGTTAGTTTTAAAATGTCTCAATAACTGGAGCAAAATTATTTTAAGAACATGTCGTTTTGCTTTTAATTGTGTCATAGTCATGAGTTTCAGTGTGCAGTGTGTTGCCAAGTTAATTATTTATCTATTTTGCGCATAAAAATTAAGATATTAAAAGTATGAAATTATTCATTAAAAAAATTAAGCTTCTTTGAGATCATAGTAACATGTAACTCAAGCCAAGTTATATAATTACGTGAAGATTTTTTTTTTTTTCTTTTTTGCCCGGAAAAAAATCTATTTTCGTTTAATTTTTATTTTGATGCGAAAGACTTTTTAATAAAAAAAAAAATGTATATGATTTATCCCAGTATCTGTTACTACTTATAACAGTTAACTCTTTTATTTGAATTCCTATTGGTATCAAATAATTCAATTATTATAATTTTTTTAATATTGATTTAAAACTAGTTACATTTTATTATCAGTTCGTTGAATTTTTAAGACTAGTAGAATCCTTAAAAATCAGGTTTAAATGAAAGGCATTTTTTAATGTAAAATCGTCATGAGAAACAAAAAAGTGTTGGTAAAATGTTTAAAAAAAAAAAAACATGGAAGAGTCCTGCTGAAAATAAAACCGTATTAGTTAAAACAAAAAGAAATTTTGCAACTTTTTAGAAGTGCATAATTTTCCATAAGAAAATTACACACATTAGTAATATAAATAATACTGCTTTGCAAGAATAAGTTCAAACTGTTGCCCACAAATAATTTATGACATAATTAATTTAGCTCACTACTGTTCTACTCAGTATTGGATTTAAGGGGGGGGCAGGAGGCCCGTGTTCCACCCCCCCCCCCCCCAAAAGGATGAATTTATTTAACTATATTTGCGAAATAATAGCTTTTTCTTTTTTAGCTTATAAAAAATGCAAAATGAAAGAAATCATATCGTAGTTTCTTGAGAAAACCATGATATTAATGGAGGCTGCATCTAATATGAATATGTTATCTCAACTGTATCATGGCTTCAAGAACAATCAGCAACTGCTTTGAAATCCACACAGAAATTGCCCTGAATTTTTCAGCAAAACTTATATGTTTAATAGCTATGATTTACTTAATTAAATAATATTTTATAGTTAAAATACTATAAAACAATATTAAAACCTCAAATGAAGTATAGGTATATTTTTTTATTGAATAACCTTGCCCTCGTGTTATAATCATTACGATATTGTTCCTAAAATTAAAACCGTTAATTGTATAGCATTTCGGTAACATTATTATGGTTTAGCATTTAATTGGCTTGAAACGTTAAAGATGTTTTATGTCCACATTCAAAGTATATTGGTACATAATATGTATGTACTAAGAAGTGGATCATTAGTTTAAGGGATCCTAAAAAAATTTAAAAAAAAGACATTTTAAAATAAAGTAATGAAAACTTTGTTATGAAACATCGTATGCGGCAGGGGGAAGGAGGAGGTGTCATTCAATTTCCCAGGTCCCCTCCGAGAGATTTTTCTGTATCCGCCCCTTGGGTCTACTACATTAACTTTCTAATAATAAAACGCATATTTAAAACACTTCAAATAATTTGTAACTCAGAAGGTCTATATGGGGGAAAAAAAGAAATTACTCTTAAA
This sequence comes from Uloborus diversus, assembly GCF_026930045.1. NCBI lineage: Eukaryota > Metazoa > Arthropoda > Arachnida > Araneae > Uloboridae > Uloborus > Uloborus diversus. The sequence continues at coordinate 65,837,317 of NC_072740.1, forward strand.
AATGGTCGAAAATTTCTTCAAAACACCTTTTTACTAATATTCGGTTTAATAATAAAAAAAATATTTTACTAAGGTAAAATTCAACACTTTTGTATGTATATTATCAGTTACATAAGTTACGATTAAAAATCTGTAAACATTCGTTGATAAAAAGATACTTTTCAAATGAGCGAAACTCTGTATTTTTCTACTGTTGAGATAGGGAGAAAGTTGCGGAACGACACAAAATGGCGGACGCTGGAGCGTGTCGCCACTTAAGAGACGGATCGAGGGCTTTAGAAACAGCATACCGTTTCAAATACTGAGGCACAAAAAGCAAACGAACTGTCGTTCTACTTGGTTAAACAACATAAAATGGCAAGTAATTTGCTTAAAATTGTAAGAAAACGAAAAACAATACTTAAACTAGGAAATATATTGTAAGTTATTTTCTAATAAAGTGAGAAACAAAAATAAAAAAGGCACTCATTACAATGAAATTACCTTTCTTCCATTTAATGACACAATTTTTGTCCGATATTTTTTTTTTTTTTTTTTTTTTTTTTTGTCGCACCCTGTATACCGCCATGCTAAGCAAAAAAGTGGAATCTGCAGTTGGGCTCAAGCTGAGATATTGTGTTTTAAAGTTTGGCTCTTCCATATATTTGATTCAGATGTCTTTTTATATATATATATATATATATATATATATATATATATATATATATATATATATATATATATATATATATATATATATATAATTATATAATTTTTTTTTTTAAATTGCTCTTGATCAAATGACCCTAAAACATTTTATTTATTAAGTAAAATACGAAACAGAGAACAACTTCGTTATAATAACTCAGTTTTGTTCAAAAGTGCTGGTATGACTGCTTTTACTACTGTGCTTAGCACGGTCGTATGAATAAACTGAAATTCCAGTTTTAGTTTTTTTCAGCTTAAGAAAAACCAATTTAATTTTGATTTGGACTTAGACTGGACTGGCAATAACTCAATAGCATTCTTTTTTTAAAGTAAAGTTACATCGTATCATTTTTCTTTCAAAAAAAAAAAGATCAATCATGCTTGAAAGTCGAAAATTTCAATTAATGTTTCAAGTTTCAAAGGTAATCTAAAATAGAAAATGCAATTGTTGTGATTAGACACACATTACCCAATATTATTGGTTGAATGACGACTTGACTTATTTCTGGTGTTTGACCATGAAAGCTCTCAGTTATAAAACAAAAAGTTTTTTTTTTTTCAATTAATCTTACCTTTATGTGTATTTCTGTGAAGCAGAAAAAGAATATTTGTGAATAGCATAGATTTTTTAATGCTTAACCCTGTATATGTTCCAAGAAACATCGAGCTGTTAAGAAACCCTATTTTTATTCATAAAAAAATCAAGTTTTCCATTTTTTCCAATTTTTCCCGAAAAAACCGGTAAAAAACCATTTTTTTCCACCACTTCAAAATTTCCGGAAATTTTACATCTCTAGGTTCAATCTATCGGCTCAAATTGCGGTCGACCAGTGAATCTACCGATGAAGCTATTAGAACGACATCGGCAACAACCAGTTAACCGGTAGCTCTAGAACGCTACGATTGGTCACCGTTTGATCAGTAGCGCTATGCGAGCGTGACCTATGTGCGTAAGCGTAATAAAAAAGTAATTGAGCTCTAATAGAAAACAGATTGAAATTTCAAAACCATAAGTAGTACAATTCAGTTTTTGGCGTAATTTAACATTTTGAAAAAAGCAAATCAATTCTCAAAGGGGCAGTCCAGTGTGACGTTGCAGAATTTACTCCGACGTGGCCCTCACGAGTCGAATTCGACTATAGATTTCATAACACGCGCAATGTTGTTCTTGATGGGTACGATCTCTTTATTTTGGTTTGACTCTTATTTTGTCAAACTTTTCAAACATTCTGTGGAAAGCATCCAAAAAGTAAAAAATAAACAATGATAAAATCCATTTAATTTCTTATTCTAAAAGAAAAGAACATATCTCACCTCTCTCCGAATAATTCTTCATTATACAAAAATGTGAAGGCGCCTTTGTAAGGCTATTGTTGCAGAAGTGTTTTAAATTATGCAAATCTTTATTTACTCGTCTTTTATAAGTTTATGCTCCACAACAAAATAAAAAAATTTCTTCACTATAAAGCTTTTGTGGAGTGATACCTGCTATTAGAGATCAATATATTTAACACATTGTGTGATCAATTATGTAAACAGTTTTTAGAGAATAGGAACTTTTAGCAAATGAAACACACTTTTAAGAAAATCATTGAAGAGTGGACTTTTACTCTTCTTTGCCAACCCAATAAAACAGAAAAGAAAGATAAAAAGACATACTATTCTATACTAAAGTAGTAAAAGTCAATACATTAAAAGGTTGAATTTTATTGCCCTTTTGTTCAGACGTCGTTCCGACATTTAAATTGCTTAAGGGATTAAATAGTGGAAAGTTCAAAGCTTGTTTTCGTCGTCCACAATTTTACCTTCTTTTGATCGAACAGGCTTTATTTCAAATGAAATAGAACAGAAGATTCCTTAGTATCTAGGTCTTAAGAAACAAAATGAAGAAAAGTAGCAGTAAAGTTAAATTGTTCCAGATATTCTAAAAGACAGTATTTGAATTTGCTTTTTCCCTTCGTGAAGAATTCTCAAGACATAATTTTCATGATTTTTTTCCCGAATTTCCTTCGAAAAGAAATCGCTTTGAGCACTGGAAAATGCTTTGTACCGATTACAATTGCTTTTTATTTTTTATGCTCCAAAGTGGAAGATGTTTCTTAAGAGAAAAAAAAATAATGCGTGAATGTCAGCAATTAGCATACTCCGTTAAAAATTTTCTTGAAATTTTATAATAAAAAGTACCGGCATCCATGTTGTCAGTACATTTTTACCGTAAAATCCAATTGCACCACAAAGATTTACTGTAAAAAAAAACTGCTGTGGCTAACTACGCTGAGTAAAAAAAGGACAAGATGCAAGTAGCGAGGCCTGAACCTGCAATCCTTTGAATAGCAAACCCGTACTGTAATCCCTATACCAATTGGACCTCGACGAGCACACAGGAATGAAGAATACGTTTCGTTCCATAAGTCACGTGGTGTTCCGATTGGCGATGCAATCGCTTATTTTTTCCGGTAATATTTACTGTAATTTTTTTTTCTTTCGGTAAACACTCCATTTTACAGCAATATTTAAGTCAAATTTTCTTGAATGTATAATAGTGTACTCTAGATCCCTTTACGAAAATGGTCTTTTTTAAATTTAAAATACAAACGTAATGAGGAAACATTTTTTTTTAAGATAATCGAAAACTGTGTAAAGTAGAGAGATAGAAATAGAAAGTAATTGAAAACCAATATAATAACAGCTTTAATTATCCAAACACAAAGCTGAATTCTAAATCTGAGCAACACAAAGATTTTAAGGTTGCATGCGGGGGATCCTCGGGCATGTTGCACAGGTTCTATATTTTCAATTAAATTTTTAATAAATTTTCTTCTCAAAAAGCCCTACATCTCACAGAGAGCAGCTTTCAAACCTACAAGCGAGCGTGAGCAATAGTGTGCCAGATGTCCACCTATCGTATATCACCAGGAAACCGGACGACGGTGTAATAAGGAAAAATATCGAAGTTTCTAATGAAAGAGCATAATAAAAAATGTTTTTGAACGCATAAATTTATTTGCTCTCGTTTCCCCGTCATCCAAGTATGAGTTCTAAAAGTCACTAAAAATTTAATGAGTCTAGGTGAGAATCGAGAAACATCTTTCACACACTTTTGCAGATGGATTTTCTGTCACATGCAGACAGTAAAGTCGCTTTAAGCAGTGGACGTCGGATAATTGAATCAGTGGTTAATTGAACCAACCACTTTAAATGAATCAAATTGCCAAAAACTGAACAAAATCCTGCTGTATTGAATTAGCTGCTTTATTGAAGCAGTCGCTTTATGGAATCAAAACTGTTTGGAACAAACGTGATTCATATAAACGGCGATCACTGTACCTTCGATTTCTTTCCAAGTCCAATTTAGCCACATGTCTGAAAATTTCGGCTGACTTTAAGACGAAAAATTTGTTTCACTATGCTCTTTTGATTGCTACCTATTAAGTTTGCTTTTTTACATTTTTCCGCAATTGACGTGGTCAGATAGGTTGTGTAAGATTCAAATCGGGAGAGTTGGCAATGGACTGAATATTCTGGATACCTTGACTAAGAAGAAAGGTGTTGATCAAGGCCCTAATGTGTGAAGGCAGTCACCATCGGTTGTTTGCTGACTGCCTGAGTTGTTAGATTATGTTATCGGACAAATGGTCTCATTTCTGTTTTATTAAACAATGTGCTTTGAAGTAAACGTATCTTTAAACTACAGTAAACTCCCGATTATCCGCGGAATAGGGTGGCACGGTAACCGCGGATTAGCGAAAATCGCGGATAATCCGAATAATAGGTAAAAAACGACAGTATTGTATACGATAGCTTAAAACTGAATAACACTCGCACATACATTTAAATTGGAGCTAAAAATATTGCTACATTGCATCTACTAACATTGAATATAAAAAAAATGAGCAAAATCTAAAAGCGAACAATAGCACAATCATTGGTTTATTTATTTATTTATTTTGAGGAGTACCCGCGGATAATCCAACCGCCGATAATCGGGAGTTTACTGTATAAGTTAAAACATATTCTACATTATTTACAGGAAAGATGCCAAATTGCTGATAGCTTAAAAAATATTATTTTGGAGAGTTTTGAATAAAACTATTTAATAATTGACGGTACTGTATAAATTTCGAAACTTTAAGTTCAAAAAGAGCTTTTTTTTTTACTGTGTACATTCTACTTAATGGTTTTAAACGTTTAACTAATAAACTGGTATTTCAAATGTAAGCACTTACATGTCTAAGCCGCAAACAAATTCACAGAGAGAAAATGTAAGTATCAAAAAATACAGACCATCTGATTTTTACTTCCTTTTACAAAAAAGGAAGTATTGTATTCGCGAAAAAATTTTCACTCAAAAATCGCCCTTAATTTCCATTTTGCTCACCCCCAAATGAATGTTGAGTTTTTTTTTCGATTCGACCACATGCGGAAAAGTGCCTAAGAATGTATAGACACGCGAAATATCCATTTTGACCATCACCGAGGTAATTACAACGACTTTTCTCGTGACGTCTGTATGTATGTGTGTATGTGCGTATGTGCGTATGTGCGTATGTGCGTATGTATCTCGCATAACTCAAAAATGGTATGTCCTAGAAAGTTGAAATTTGGTACATAGACTCGTAGTGGGGTCTAGTTGTGCACCTCCCCTTTTGGTTGCTTTCGGATGTTCCTAAGGGGGTCTTTTGCACCTTTTTGGGGGGAAATCATTGTTAATATCAATGCAAACTTAAGTGGTGTTATAATTTGGTAAACACTTGGTGACGTATCGCCAAGCTTTTGGTCGCCAAGTTTTTTCGCCAACTTGGCGACGATTTTTTTTTTTTTTATTTTAATCTGGTTTCAATTTGGCCACTGTTGGTGATATTTAGAGAGTAAACTATTGAATCATATTAAAACTGCCAATAATGAGAAAATGACATTAAATTGGAGTAAAAGGAAGTCATGTGATGCACACATCAGCTCGTTTTTTTTTTTTTTGCTTATTTTACTAAAGTTCAGCTTATTAATGTTTAATATTTTATTTTGTGTAAACAGTATAATCACATGCTTGAAGAAAGAAAAGATGCTTGAGAAAGAAAGTAAGTGTATACCTGCTTCTTCCCATGTAGCTAAATTTTTAAACTTACTGTTTAGCAATGCCTTTCTGAAAATTATTTAATATATTTTTAGACATAATGAAAAGGCTTTAAATTTCTTTCATAAATATCTATGCCTTTATGGAAAGCCCTTCATAAATGCAGAGAGTGTGAACAAATAATTGTGACAGCAGCTTGAGCTTTAAATCTAATAACTGTCGTTTTCAATCAAATATATTACTATTTTCTGTTTTGGAGAACTAGCCAGTCTGTTGAAATAGCGCTTAATATTCCGTTTGGCTCTTCTATTGTCAACTTGCCATCACTTAAACGCAATTCCCAAAAGCTGCCTACTAGATTTGAGAACTTTAGCTCTTATTTTGCGCTAAGGGTACTTCAACCTCTTCCAAACTTTAATGAAAATCAACAAGTTTTCATGTACTGAATAAATTGATCATACATTTAATAAGCCGTAAAATGGAAACATCGACTTATTAATTCTTATATATGTCACTCACTTCTTTCAAAAACGTCATTTTTCAAAAATTAGCGATTTTGAGTTATGCCTTTTTTTTGAACTGCTATGAATGAGTAGCCTATCTCTGCAAAACCTGCATTTCTATAACTTAATGTTTTGCTATTAGTGAGCAAAAGTGTCATTTTTGCGTTTACAAGTATTTTCAGAATGTTGTTTTCAAAAATATCACATCTTGGGTTATGCTTGATTCATTAGGCATGAAACATCTTTGTCTTTTAGTGAAAGATGATATTATTCATTCCAAAAACAGTATTATCCGCAAAAAAAAGAGAATTTTTCTTTCTTATGTTTTAAGCAGGAACGCACTGCTTTTTCTTTACAATAGTTTAGATATTCTCTATTGGGCTCATATTTGGACTGATTCCATGCCGCGGAAATGTTTTTACATATATTTCACACATATTTTTGCACCGAAAGCAGGACAAGGTGGTCATTGTTTTAAGCTATTCAAATCTCAGGCTAACCTGGAAATAAGGAAAACCTACTACTTTAGTAGGTTAGTAGTACCCTTACTTTAGTAGGGTTGTGGGCACTTGGAACAGCCTACCGGAAGAGGTGGTAACGAGCAAGGGGGTTGATAGCTTTAAGAAGGCCATAGATCTTCATTGGGGACTAATAAATTGACTAGGACCAGCCTAGCTGGACCAAGAGCCTGTTACTGGTCGTAACATTTGTATTTGTAAAGTATTGTATTCGCGAAAAAAAATTGACCCAAAAATCAGCATTAATTTCCATTTTGCTCGCCCCCGAAGGAATATTCTGTTCTTCTTTCAACCTGACCACACGATATATGCTTAAGAACGTATAGACATAGACATCCGAAATAACCATTTTGACGATCCCAGAATTAATTACAACGAGTTTTCTCGTGATGTATATGCGTATGTATCTCGCATAACTCAAAAAGGACATGCCTTAGAAAGTTGAAATTTGATACGTAGAATCCTAGTGCAGTCTAGTTGTGCACCTCTCCTTTTGGTTGCATTCGGATGCTCCAAAGGGGGTCTTTTACACCTTTTTGGGGGGAAATCATTGTTAATTTCCATGAAAACTCAAGTGATGTTATAATTAGGCAAACAATTGGCGATATATCACCAAGCTTTGGTTGCCAGTTTGGCGCCAATTTTTCGTCAATTTGGCGACAAATTTGGAGGGTTTTTTTTTTTTTTTTTTTTTTTTTTTTTTTTTTTTTTTTTTTTTTTTTATAAATCTGGATTTATTTTGGAAACTATTGGAAAAAGTTAGAGAGTTAATCATTGAATCACATTAAAATGTCCAATATTGGGGGAAATTATTCTTTATGAAACGTTTTTTTGTTTCAGTTCGCAACAAACTTGGTGTAAAAATATTTAAAGTGTTTCTTTGCTTACTCTAAGGCACTATTATCATTGAATTGGCTTAAAAGGAATCATGGGATGCACACATCAGCTCTTTTTGTGTCAGTTAATCCGATCTTACTGTAAATTCTAAGCAAATGAATTTCTCCAACAGGATAAACCATAAAAGTGACGTTAAAGGCAATATAGGTTTACATTTAATGGGTAGTACCAAAAGACAATGACATCCAAAACACAGGCATCACATGCTTCATATAACTTTTCTTTAAGTGACTGGGTTTTGAAAAATAGCAAGAGGGCGTTTTTTGATATTTTGAAATAGACTGTATTGAAAATGTTTACTCCAAAATCAGTGAATAAATTAATAAATGCTAAGTTTAGCAATTAAAATAACGGTAAATAAGAAAAACAATATTCGTGAGAATAGCTAAATTTGTGACCGCCGAATAGTAAAAATTTGGCTCGGTAGTTTAAACTATGTTCTATTTTCTCAAAAGGCTTGTACAATTCTCCTTCCGAAAATCTCCAAAATAAAATTTTTTCCTTGATTGAAACACAAAAAATAAAGTTTATAAAAGATCTGTCTAACAGACGTCCATTCTGGATTTTTTTTAATTTTTGAGCACGAATTAAAGATATAATTATTGATTTTCCTTTTTTTAAGTATTTCATTTTTATTTTTTATCTTTCTAGTCTAAATTTTAATGACTAAAAATATCTTTCACAGTGGCCTTAAAATGCAAATCAATACTCAAAAACTCATCAAAAATGTCCTTAAAATGAAACTAATGCCCCCCACAATACATATTGAACAACAGTTCCAATTTAAAGTACAGTTCTTTCATAAAAATTACATGCTAAAATACATTGAAAAAATTGGTATATAGCTCAATTTCTCCGAACTTTAAAATTAATGTTAAAACTACAAGAGAACCTATTTTTTCGTTAACATAGTTAACTGAAAACACAATGAAAATGCAAAAATTGAGAAATAGTTAAAGTAGTGTTTCGTTCGGTGTTTAGGTTAATAATAGAGTATGCTGTAGATTTAAGTAAGACAAGAAAACTCTTGATGGAACTCAATAGCACCAATAAAAGAATATTTGTAGCTCTGAGTACATAATATATATCACGGAATCACAACATAATTTCATTCGTTTCAAAAGTCAAGTGTTAGATTCTAAGCAAAATTTAATTTTAAAGCAACAACAATCATAAAATCAACTTATTGTTGTTGGCAAATACATGTTTAGAGCAATATCGGGCAATACATGCAAAAATATAGCCATTACTTCGCTCATATTTTTGTACTGCAAAGGAAAAAATAACGGAAGACTCAAAGTTCTTCCTGTATTTTCTTTGTAATAAATAACTAGCAAAACTATGAAATAAAAACTGCGATAAATAGAAACATGGATACAAGAAATGAAACAAACAGCATATTTTTGGATGCTTTGGTACCATATCTCTCAAATTACTGAGCTTTACTAATAACCTTTTTATTGCTTTTCGTCGATAAAGCAAAATGAACCTCATGCACAGGGACGCATATAAACAACCTTTACTCAGCTAGAGACTATGTAATAGTTTTGGGACTTCTGATTGGCTAGCTGACGATGAGTCATCCATACTTTTCTTTCCCATTCTACGCATTCAAATAAATTTCAAGAAGTTGTTCTAAATTCAAGTTTGAATGTTTTCAATTTTCCTCCTTCGAATAGAAGATCTTGTTTCGAAATGAAACAATAATAAGAGCAATCAAAGCAAAATAAAAAGGTTTTACTTGATAGCCAATCAACAGTCTAAAAAATTTTACATGATCCCTAGCAAAGTAAACGTTGTTTTTTGCCACAGGTATACAGACTTTAAAGCCACGGAACAGATCGTTTCTAATGACGATCTTTCGATAATACAAATGATTTTACCTAGAGTTACTCTTATGCACATGTGATGAAAACGTACTGCAAGTATTATAGTCTTAAATTTACAGCAATTATTAAGAATATGTATGCTAAAAGATGTCATGAGTAGTAACAATATCTTCTTTGATTCTTCAACTTCTGATTTGCATTCCTCCATAAGATTCCCACTTAAAAAAATGCAGGACATTAAAGATACTAATGATAAGATCAATGTATTTTAAGCAGCTAATATTATGAAAGCTCGTCAGAAATAATTAAAATATTCTAGTTTTTTTGAGCAATCACGATTGCTTGTTGTTCTCATTTGACCGTCTTTGGTGTCTGTGCCTTTTTCAACCCTCACCGTCACCTGCAGGCGCGACTCCGTCCCCGGTAGCCGCTCCTGGTCGGTGGGGTCCATGTCCTACACACATACATGCTCATACACATACGCACTCACACACATACACACACACGCCTTTACACGCATGCACACACGCCAACGTGCATGTACACAGGTCTACACGCACACAAAAGCCTACACATACACAACTGTACGCACGTAACCGCCCAAGAGGAGAGGTAGGCTTGGAGGGACAGGAGCCGTGTCTAGAAACAAGTGAGTAGGGTAGTAACCAATGAGTAGGGTCCTGTCGCAACTCGTGATTGCGAAAAACATAATTTGAGTTCAAAATTTCAGAATTCAAATTAATTTTCTTTCTTTTTTTTTTTTTTTTTTTTGAGAAGTTAAAGGTAAAATGTAGCAAAATTTATTGATCCTCAGTTTAGAATTTTGTTTGTTTGAGCTTAAACAAGCTCAGACCAAGAAGTTAACAATGTACTAAAAATACTTTCATTGTACTTAGAATTTGTGTTCTTTCTTTAAAAGTTGGTTTTGTAAGTGTGAATTAATGTTTTACGATTTTTTTTATGTGTATAAATATTCTTGCTCTGAATCGCAGTACTAAATTGAAAAATATCATAATGCTTGTTTTAGGTCTTAGTTTCTGACTATCATTTTTTATGTGTGAGTATTCTCAATTCTTTATTTTCTTTCCCTTTTTTGAGTTTTCAATTATTTGATGTGTGTAACACTTCTTGACTTGGAACAGAGTACTAAATTGCAAAATATAAAAATACTTGCTTTAATTTTTGGGTTCTAAACGTCATTTTTTTTTTTAATTTCTTCTCTTTCCCTTACCAGCCATCATTATATATGCCAAATTGTCGTTCTAGGAATGAATCAATAAAGGGAATTTATTTTAAAAGATTTTTCTTTAAACAATTTAGGAATTGAACAAAATACGATTAAAATTGCAGAAAACCTAGAAAATCGAGTAAACAATTCCATGTGTGAAATAAAGCAAGTATTAACTTTAATAAACACATCAAATGATTTCTAAATAAATTTCTGATACAGACAAAAAAAAATATATCATCACATTGCTTAGTATTAAATATTTGTGTGCTAATCGTTTCCATGGCAATAAATAATCACTTTCCTTATTTTCGGGTCGGTGAATATTATTCAGTGTGCCATGAGAATGAATGTTTCTAGTTATAGGAAAATAATGAGATATTTTAACTTTTTATTTCATTTAAACTATAATAATCGTCGATATAAGTTAACAGTTGAAAAGTTATTGTATCAGAGTGTAAGCAATTTTACGGTAGAAGAGATTTGCTTCCTGACATATTCAAATGATTTTCTCAAATATAAAACAGATAAGATTCAATATTTGTTTAATAATGGCACTATAAATGTAGTATGAACAAGACTTGCTTACAATACAATTTGTGATATTTGATTATTGAAAACGATTTCACGGGAAATTTATGGATTAAAAGATTAGCTTTTGCTAAAATTTACTAATCACAGAATTTCCGGCGAACACCCTTATTAATTAGAAATTTTTAATTGATTTAATTTTGCTTTTTACCAAAATATATTTTATTGTACTTTACAGGAAATATATAAGATTTTTCAGTGAGAGATTAACAGTTTTTCTTAAGGGTAGCTGCATTTTAATAGGAGAAATAAAAAGAAAAGGATAACACTTAAATTGCTAAATTCCCACTTGGTAAAACCACCAGTAGTTGACACTGTACTAGTAATTAACACTTACAAGGAAAAAGTAAATTAACAATTGGAGCACAGGCTCCAAATCGGGAAAATGTCCAATGCACAATATCTCCCTTTTTCATTTGAATTGTTTTCGTGTTTTGCTTTCCCTTTGCTTTAACAGACGTGATTATGAACACGGTATTTTATTTTTGGATAAAAAATCATCTTTTCAATGTAAGGAGCGTCTGTAACCCACGCACATGTAGTTGACATCCATTCTTGCTGTACTTCATATGGTTGATACGTTTATTTCACTTGACATTATTCGTAATGGATTCCATTTTAAACTTCAGATATATAATAGGACGGTTTGAAGAAATCGATTTTTTTATTTTGGAATCGCGGTACCTCTTAAAAGTTGTTGTTTGTTATCCCCAATTAAGGAAAAATAATAAAAAAATTTCAGTTGACATCTTCCGTTCGCCCATGAGGCTGAAAGTTTGAAAAAAATGTGTTAAAAATTGAAATTTGCAAGAAATAATAAAATTAGGTTTTTATATTTTTTAATAATGCAACAGTCATAAATTTTCAGTATGCAGCATAGTTTGAACCTAAAAATATTGTATAGTTTTTACATAAGATCTTTCGTTCGCGCATACGCTGTAGATTGGGCAGGAGATTTTAGCCCAATTTAAGTCGTATGCGCAAACGAAAGATCTTATGTAAAAGCTTTAAAATATTTTTTTTTTTTTTGAGTTCAAACTACGCTTTATACTGACAATTTATGGCTGTTGCGTTAACGAGCTGATGTGTGCCTCACGTGACTTCCTTTTACTCCAATTTAATGTCATTTTCCCATTATTGGCAATTTCAATGTGATTCAATAGTTTGCTCTCAAAATATCACCAACGGTGGCCAAATTGAAACCAAATTTAAAATTTAAAAAAAAATCGCCAAATTTGTCGCCAAGTTGGTGACAAAACGTGGCGCTCAAAAGACTGGCGATATATCGCCCAGTGTCCGCCAAATTGTAACACCACTTGAGTTTACATCGAAATTAACAATGATTCCCCCCCCCCAAAAAAAAGGGGCTAAACATCCCCTTACAAACACCCGAATGCAACCAAATGGAGAAGTGCACAACTGGACCCCACTAGGAGTCTACATACCAAATTTCAACTTTCTAGGACGCATATCCGCACATACATACGTACATACAGACGTCAAAATGGATTTTCGCGCACTTTTGTGTGGTCAAGTCGAAAAAAAAACTTAACATTCATTCGGGGGTGAGCAAAATGGAACTTAAGGTCGATTTTTGAGTGAAATTTTTTTTCGCGAATACAATACTTCCTTTTTTGTAAAAGGAAGTAAAAAAATTAATTTTATTATATTTAAAAATTCTATTTTTAGCATATTTTTTTCAAACTTTCAGCCTTATTCACGAACTGAAGATGTCAACTTAGAACTTTTATTATTTTTCCCCAATTGAGGATACGAAACTACAACTTTTGAGAGGTAACTCGATTCCGAAAGGAAAAAATGGGTTTTTTCGAACCACCCTAATATATAATTGATAAAAAGTATCGAAATTCCCAGATATGTGACGACAAAAACCGTAAATATTTCAAAAAGTAAAACTTTTAACTAAATTTTCAGCCATTTTCAGGGCCTAAACAATGTTTGTGAAAAAAAAATCAAACTTTTTCGAATACCCGACTAAGGGATCTATTTTTATGATCGATTAAGTATAATTTTCAAAAAAGGAGAATTACTAGTTTAAGTATTTTTATCATGAAGCATACTATTAAATTTCAAAAATCAATATTTCATTTCTGTCAAGATAATTTAGAAAAAGGGAAAATCTCCCAAGGGATAATAATTCAATTTTTTATCAATGTATGGCAATACGATTTTTTTTTTTTTTTTTTTTTTTTTTTTTTTGTTAACATTTAGTAAAAGAACGAAAATTGTATGTTTATAGGGGGAAAATTGCACAAATTCCTTTTAGATTTTCCCTTTCAACACACCACAGTAAGCATCTTCCCGGTAACTCTTACTTTTTTTTCCTACATACTTTTACGAAATCCATCCTCAAGTAGCGCATTTTAGAATCCATTCGACGAGAAAGATTGTTAAAATTTCAAAGATGTAAAAAATTGTTTCCGAAAAGATAGCAAATTTTTTTTAGACATTTTTTGAGCCAGATAGCAAGTGAACCTTTTTTTATTCTTCTGAAATGTGGTAAAATATTTATAATTCAACAGTTATTAGTTGTTTGCAAGTTTGTGGAATATCAAATAAAATTATTGGCATTTGAAATCGAAGATGTTTTATGAGAGCTAAAATTGTAATAAATTGAAAGGAAAAAAAGTGGTTGAATTAATTGGTATAAAATGAGTCATCAATATATGTTTAAAAATGCATAAGATTTAGTGGATGATTTTTCCTCTACGCTTCTTATTATTTCACATTGTTATCTATTTGTATACATGGTCATTATCCAAATATGTCTCTATTTCTATACCTCCATAAAGTGGCTCATTGCTCTAAAAGTTTGGCAAGAGGTAGGACTGGTACTGCCGTTATTCAGATTTCATCAAGATTTTTTGCTTTAATTCATCTTTTTAAAACATATCATGTTCACATGTGATCAGGCTTCATTCACTGAAGTTAAGGTTACAATTTCAACTATCAAAATATCACCAAACAAGCAATTGCTTCTTTCAACTGTAGAAGCATTTTTCACCCGTCATACCTTGACGGGCGATTTTCTAGTTAAGAAATAAATACATCAGATGCACCATCGACAAAATGTGCATCGATTTTCATGCATTTTTGTAATGTTAAATGAGAAAAAATACGCAAATTAAAACATCTAATCCTGCTCTAACTCTTTGATTTGTCATTGTTTGCATAACAAATATAATGAAACATTTGCACTTGTGCAAGCTTTCCGAAAGATATGGTATTAATATTTATGGTTGCAACAAATAATAACTCAAAAACCAAGTTCTGCGTTTTCAATTTGACTTTTCCATTTAATGAAATTAAAATAAAAAAAAATTTAAACAATTTTCTAAGGACACAAAGGAATCAAAATCTAATAATGTATGTTAACAGTCTTAGGGAACTACCATTGTTCCTTATCTGACCACTTTTTCTATGTTATCTCTTCACTTCATAGATATACATCCGTAAATGGATTAGCTTGTTAATTACAAAAGGCTTTTTTATCAGTATGTATGCAAATTTTTGTGCATTTCTTTGGTAGCTTATAATTGCTTCTCTTTTCAAGAAATCCCTTTGTCTTTTCTGCTGATTGTTCAACTCGAAATTTTAATTCGCAAAATCACTTTATCCTACTTAATCACTGATAATGACTTGTTAATTAAATTTGGATAAAACTAAAAGGTTTTTGTTTGCTTACTGTATAGATTACGTAGATTTTTTGTGTATCATTCAGAATTTGTTAGGAAAAAAGGCTTCTATTTAGAAATGAAGGCTTTTTTTTCTTCTCCTATTACTTAAGTATGTGCGGAGGAGGTAGAGGGATAAAAAATAAGATTGATTTAAAGAATTTAGCCTAGATTTGGTTATTTATGTAGTGTCAATCACTGCAAATTTTAATTTTTTCGCTTTCTTTTAGATAAATAGGAGAAAATTATGTTTAAATAAAAATATAATACTTCCTCTGTCCTAACGTAACCGAGTTGGTTTAGATTTAAAGGCTAATTTCGCGTTTAGTTAAATTTGTGTTCAACTCAAGTGGGTTGTCAGTTACGTTAGGTAGTAGCTTATAGAAGGCTCCGACTTCAAAATGTTATTCAAAATTAAGAGCTCGCATATAATTAATTAGGTATTAAAATAATTCATGGTATAGTAATTAAAATTTATTTTACAATTGGGTGTTCAGTTTATTTGATTTTTGTAGTGGAATTGTAAAATAAATTTGATTTATACGTTTGAGTAGGAAAGTGTATATAAGTATGACTCGTTGTTTTTTACTTTTTATTTCCTCTTTGTTTTTTGAAGTTGGTTTTTTTTTTTATTTGAAAATAATTTATTCATTATTTTCATTTTTTCCTTTTAATTATTTATTTATTTTCTGCTATCATTATTGTAAGAAAAATTTAATTCAACTGCTACTGTTATCATGGAACAGAATGAATAAATTATCGTTTGGTGGTTAATGTGAATTCTCTTAACTGAAAATAAAATCTAGAAAATCACTCCACTAAAATTTGGGTGCAAAAAAAGTCAATGACAAAAATTAACGTAAGGTAAAAGCACCCGTAGTCGGCGTTTTAAGCGCATGATTGCTGATTTTCGTAAAAGTATAAATTTTTGCAACTAGTACAACAACAAAAGCGCAGTAAGACTAAACACTATACTTTCCGGATTGTATTTCCCTTAATGGTTTCATAACTAACAACATTTTTATTCTAAAAAAATAAAACATTTTTAAATACTATCAAATTCTCTGTTAATCGGCTATAGTAATCAAGAGATCAGCCATATATGAATACAGTGGTCGACCATATCGTTTTTATTAATCTAATGGAGTATTTGAGTGAATTTTAACATTTTAATGCGAAACTTCACTGCTGAATAACGCCGGGGACGCCGACCCCCTCCCGCTTTCCCGAAATATTTGATTCCTTACTGAAAAGATGATGCAAATTGGTTGTAAATCTTGAACCTTTGATAAAGCATTCAAGTTTAACTTAGTAGGTAATAGAAAGATTGATTACGAGTTTGATACTCGTTGGCATAATTTGAGCTAACGTAGTTGTAGAAGTAATCTTTCTTTATTCCGTATCTGTGAAAAGTTAACTAATTTAATAACATGTCCATGATAAATTCCATTATTCGCTTCATAATTTAAGATTTGTTAAGAACAACGATTAAGCTGCAGTTGTCAGCTTTAGTATTAAAAAGATCAGCATTAAAACCTAAATTATTGATATATCGGCTGACTGAATTTGCAAAACTAGTTTCCGATTTTTATTCCTGAATTAAAATATATATCAAAAAGAGTACAGTTTCGATTTGATTGCTTTCGGAAAAGTTAAGTCACAAAACGAAACATCAAAATAAACAATGTTAGGAAAAAATGTGTACTCAACGGAGCTAAATTAATATTTTGTCTCAATACTGTAATTTACGCATCATTTGATGAACATTAGTAAAGCTATTTTATGAACGAGGATGGCTACAGGGAAATTAACCAATCACTCCAAGCAGAACAGCATCAGGAATTAGTCTACCATGATCGACTATAAGAAACACAGAACAAACCAATACCCAATGGATGGCCCACTACTTTAAACACGACGTAATTCAAAAATGTTTATTTTTCCATTAAAGCATTTTATTATGCACCCCTTGAAAATTCAAGTCGTAAAAAAATCAAAATAAGACAAAAAAACAAACGAGTAGTTGCTTTTTAAGGAAATTGCTTCCAGT
The DNA here is from genome assembly GCF_026930045.1 of Uloborus diversus. NCBI lineage: Eukaryota > Metazoa > Arthropoda > Arachnida > Araneae > Uloboridae > Uloborus > Uloborus diversus. The sequence continues at coordinate 65,854,386 of NC_072740.1, forward strand.
TAACTGAGAAATAAGTGAACAGGCAACTTTAAAGGACGAGCACATTGCTTAAAATAAAATGAAATGATTTATTACTAATTCAAGAAAAATTACCTAAAACATACACTATTGAATGGTTATTGGCTATAGGTAAGTGAAGGCAGGAATGCATCACATTTGATTTTAAATTAGATGCATACTATTTATAGGGATGTTTTATGTCATTGTGGTCGACTTCGGAAACTGGCTGAGCACTGGTATGCTTTGCGTACCCCATACAAAAAGAAATAAAAAGAAGAATTACCTATAGTTAAATTCGAGGGTTTTTTTTTTTTTCTTGCAAGGTTAACCTAACAACTAGCCGTTCTATCGTGGCTTTAATCATTCACAAATGAGAAAAGAATGAAAGTTGAGCGAGTTTAGTTGAGTTGAAAAAGTATGAAGAATCGTATTGCAACTTGCTCTATCCACTTGCACAGATGAGACATTTTTATGCATATATTTGGCCTTTATTCTCGGGATTTTAAATCTTGGCTCGGCTTTCATACATTCGAATACAAGGAACTATCATGTATGATAATAGGAAGCATCTACTTTCTGACAGTTTTCTTGTATTTAAAAAATAACGATTTATACTCATTGAAGGCCGGACGCCTATAAACACCATTACCCCATCTAGGTACCTTGTAATAGTTTTGAGACTCTTGATTGGTCAGTCAACGCAAATGCGTCAGCCATTTTTTTTCCCTTGTCCAGCGTAGGTGAACACAGAAGTTCCTCAGAAGTTCTTAATTCACGTTTGAGTGTTTTAGCTAATCCTCCTCCTCCATGAATAATGTCCAGAAGATCTTGGTTCTAAATAAAAAAGAATAATTAGAGCATGCAAAACAAGCTATTAAGGAGATGTATAACGTTTCTACTTGGTAGCCAATCAGCTGTCTCCAAGATTTTACATGGTCTCCGGCAAAGTACAGGTTGTTTACATGCGCGCAGGATCGTACTGTCACTCCTGCAGCCCGTACAAATTATTATTTCTCAAGCACAAATTTATTTTTAGAAAGTTGATGCTCCATATTATGATACATAAAGATTCCTTTTATTCGAATATACCACAGTTAAAACCCTTAAAACTCTTAGAATAAAAACCAAATATATGCGTAAAAATGTCGCACTTGTGCAAATGGATTGAGCAAACTTAAATTGCTCACAAATATTTCTGAAATTGATAACAGTATAATATACTTCTAATTTACCTAATTTAAAATTACATCAGTTAATTTCAATGCGTCACACAAATTTTTTTTCTATAAATATACTTTTTTAAACAGGAAACTGAGAAATATTTGAACAACATTCTAGTACTTCCTGTATTAAAATATTTTATGCTCAGTGTATAATAATATGCGTTAAAATTTTACTATGTGTATAGAGAAAAAACTAAACATCACTTCAAATTTTTACTTACATAAAGATAACGTTCTACAAAAATAATCTAAATAAGTTTAATTAGTAGAATTAATACTCTTCGTTTCACAAAATATCTCGTTGTTGAAAAACATTCTGCCTTTTGCATGAAATTAAACAAGTAGCTTCCTACGATTATCTTTCTTTGTCGAATCGCTTCATCATCAATTTATGTCAAATTATTGGATTAAAATCGTACATTTTCTTGAGATAGTTTCATGCAAAACACACATGAAATATTCGGAAAATAGAGCTCACGGAATGGTTCGCAATTTAAGATTCTTCACCAAGCGCCGTGCATTCTATTATGTATTCCAACCGCGATGATTCAAACGCCTCCAGGACAAAAAGAATATAAGAATTTCTCAATCCGATCAATTTTTCTTTGCAACGTAAAAGTGGATCTCCGGAAATGAAGACACGCTAGACCTTTTCTTGCAAGCAAAGTGTTTTCTTTCCCGTCCACGTTTTTCTTTCCAAATAACTTATTCTCATACCAAGTAATACACTTGGGGAAGCTTTTACAGGAGACTTTTTTAATACTACAGGTAAAAGAGAATGTATTTATTATAAAAGAATATTATGTTACGGTCTGGGCTTAATTGTGATTTCAATTCGAACTTTTAATTACAAAAAACGTGGAAATCGATTTGTTTCTTTCTACGAAATAAAAAGTAAGTGGTATTTAATACAGAGTGTGGCACGGGAACTTCCTTTTATGTCACACATAATGGGAGATTATACTTTACACTGTTTTGAAAACAATATTTCGTAAGTGTTACCCTCCATTGTCAATACACTGATTCAGTCGAACTCGGAAGTTTTGGTCAACTCTTTGGGGCATGTCGACCGGTATATTGGCAGTTTCGGCTCCGATGCTGTTCTTCAGGTCCTCCAGGGTTTGTGGACGATCGATATAAACCCGCGACTTCAGATAACCCCACAGGTAATAGTCACAAGGGGCTGAATCGGTGAAGCGTGCAGGCCAGTTTAAACCCTCATTCCGATCGAGTGGTTCTTAGAAAAATACGGCTCCACAGTAAAAGCGCGATGCTGTCTCGACCAAAGCATGATGGCAACTGAAAGCAGAATGTAACAATACTTCCTTTTCAGATCTTTCCGTTGAGCCTCTCTCCACCTCTCTGTGATGCTCTCCACCTTTTGCGTGCCAAATTCAAAAAAGGAAGTACTCGTGCCACACCTTGTATCACCGTGTAAGGCTCTCTGTGATGAGCCTTAAAAGCAAAGTGATATTTAGAGATAAAAACCGTTTCTGGAACAAAATGCTTAGCTTAAATAAACTTAAAACCATTTTTCCCTCCATGCATTATGTAATCCGCTAGTAATTGACTGCAAGCTAGAAATTTACAATTCGAATACAAAAATGTTAAAAACAGGAATACATTAGTACATAATCGTTATCTGATTGCTAGAACAAATTTCTAGCATCCCATGAAATTTATAGCAGTAACTAAAGTTTTGATTGAAGGATAGGACGGAACACTTACAAAGCCATGTAGAAAGTTTCAAGGAAGTCACTTTTACTGTTATGAGATAAAATGTTTAATCGTATTTCTTGAGGTTAAATTTAATTCAAAAAGTTTATTAATTGCTGTATGCAGATCATGTATGTTTTTTTAAGCACATAAAAAATAATTTAATATCGAACCAGAAAATTGAAAATTAAAGGAACTTCAATTTAGGTTAAGGTCTTAGAGCGGGAATTAGTAAATTGAGGGAGCAAGTCCTATCACTGGCTTAGCAAAAGCTGAGGTGATGAAACCAAGTCATGTGACTCAACAACGACGAATGGCTGACATTTTTTGCGTGAAACTAGCGAAAGAAACCTGATTTCTTCCTAGATCTTTAACGTGACTTGGAATCTTTGTTTCACGAATGAAAGTCTTCACTCCCTCCATTTTATCTCTTCTTACTGGTTAAGGTACTGAAGAGAAATAAAACTAAAAGACTCAAGCTTAGAGTTTGTTTCAGTAGTCTTTGCCAGATGTCGTCAAATTTATTTAATGCTAATATTTTATATTTCCTATTAAAATGCAAGTTTAATTGCAGTGAAGTAACATGCGTATCCAAATTGTTTTCTCTTTGAAGCAAAATTATAGTCACATTTTTAAACTATAGTTTAGTTTTTCAATTTACAAATTGAAGTACCTTTTTCACATTTCTGTTATTGAATAATGCGACATTATACGTACAATAAATGACACATTATACAATAAAAATGATAAAATAACTAATATAATATAATCAAAATAAAAAGAATAACAGGTTCATATTTTAAGAAATATGAGCTTCATTATTAGATGTAAAACTAAAAAACGTGAAATACTCTAAATTTTATGGCTATATGTAACACAGTTTTACATTAAACCTTGATTTGTCAAGGGACTGAAAAAAGTTATCGTTAAATCAAGGATATCGTTAAATCGAGGAGCATAGACATTTAATACAGTCAATTCCAGACCAGAGATATGTATCATTAAATTGAGGGAATCGTTAAATCGGGTATCGTTAAATCGAAGTTAAGTGAAATCCCGGAACAAAGAAATTCAAGGGACCGCAGACTTTTGTTCGTTGTACTGGAATCCAAGCAATGTTATGGAAATTAAATTGGGACTGAAAATGCACTTCGTTGAAATGGATACTTCGTTGCATCGGTATTCGTTGTAACGGGATTTTCACTGTCTTTACTGATATTCATCAAATAAAGCATTAAATGCATAAACAATTTTAATTCAAGCAAATTTTATCAGTTTAAGTCTCAAAATATATTGCAAAATAATTACTTTTCCGCACTTCTTCCTTTATAAAAGCTTTCACGCTGCTCCAAATCACAAAATTAGAAAAAAATACAACAATAAACTAAGAAAGGAAATGAGTTACAGACATTTTCTTTACTTTTGGACTGACTTCGAAATTTCTAGTTAATGTTTCTCTTTTTTTCTGTGTGTGCGATTCTCTTGTTGAAAACTTTTGAAAGGCGAACCGCTTTAAATGAAACACACTTGAAAAAGATTTAGCTAAACTTTCAAAAAAGAAAATGAACGCTTTCCGCCACTGCATTGAGCTATTTAAATGTAACAATGGCAGTTAAGAAAAAGCAAATTTGAGGTGCACTTTTCAATTTTCGTGTCTTGTTCACTGAAAAGATAATTTCAGTTTATTTCACACTTTCCACAAAGAGCTCGGAAAGAGCAAAACAGTAATTTTTTTTTATCTTACTTCCAGTGCTTTTTTTCATTACTTTTGTATCAAATGTTTTCTTAAACTTTTGCTATTCTATCATCCTGGGTTTTGTCGCACTCAAAAACGTACGATAACGATAAATATTGTTCTGTGACAAACAGATATAAATATATTTCTCAATATTACCAACAAAATTTTCATTGCTGTATGCAATTGTCTGGAAAGTAAAATGCTTTTTATGTTATACTAGAAAATAGTCCGTTAAGGTATGACGGGTGAAAATTGGTTCTACATTTGAACGAAGCAATTGCCTGTTTGGTGATATTTTAATGGTTGACATTTTAGCCCTAACTCCAGTGGATAATCCTAAACTCCAGTGAACAACCCTAAACTCCAGTAGATTGCGTTCATTGTTTACCACTTTTTCGTTTCTTCATTCCCCTGAAATGACATGATCTTACCTGCAAAACAGTTTAGTTACCGGATCCAATTCAGCCTTGTCAAGATCAAGCATTTCCTTGCATATCAAACATTACCAAGCAATATTATAAAATTATCATGCTGTGGCGTGAGTTTCATTATTGGTGGCATCAGGAGTGTTACTCAACCAGTGAATTGGCTGTTATATGTATGAGGATTACTTAGTTAAATGTACGGTTTCAGACTTTAAGAATCTTAAGTCACTAATCAAGCGCTTCTAGCCCACTCCCACCGATCCTCTCTCTGTCGTACGAAAATCCTTCTACTGCATCCTCTTCTTCCTGGGTGAATATGATTTGTCAATCTTAAATTTCACGAATAACTAAAATTTTCTTGGCACATAGTTTTAGAAATTCTCACCAACTTCTTTTTTTTTCATAGACTTCTAACTTGAAAATATTATTTAATATATTTAGCCAGTTTGTATGATTTAGTAAATATTCCTTTGCTGTAAATATCCTCTAAACGGACACCCCTCAAATTTGCACAGGACACCCCACTTATGCGGACAGTTTTTAATTAAACGACAGGTAAGGCATAATGTATTAGAAACAGGGTTGCTATTTTCTCCACTTCTTTGTAAAAAGTCCGGGGCGCCAGAAAAAAATGAACAAAATGGAAAAAAGTGGACGAAATGGACAAAATGGATGAAATAAAAATCAACTATGTTTGATACATCAATTTATGGTGATAATGTAATAAAATTAGTATCTATTTTTTTTTTTCATTATCTATTGTCAGTTAATCATTTAATTGAAATAGAATAATTGTACACTTCACAATCTAATACACCAGAAAAATTGTTAAAAACACATAAGTTCAACTAATTTTATATTATATTTTACTTAATAAAGTGAATAAGCAAAGTTACTGTGATTACATTATTGGACTATTTCACCGTCAAATCTTTAATGTAGAAACTAGCTATGAATTTTGAGTTCTTCCGTTTTCAAAAGTGTCGAAAGATCATTAATTTACGTCTGCAATACTTGAAATATTTCGTTGTAGCATATCTAATAAAGTATTCATAGGTTTCAAAAGGGTTATTAGATGTTTTACTTCTTTATACAGGGTGACAAGAAATAACTTGGACACACAATGTATTTTATTTTAATGCTAATGAAAATATTACAGCCAAACTTCAAAATAAATATGAATACATAATTTTGTGCAATATATTTACAAATTTTCAAAGTGGCTACCTTTAGCCTTAATACAGAGCTCTAAACGTGTCACAAAATTTCAGCTATGGGCCGCAATTCACTAACTGGTATTTTATCCCATTTCTTGCATAAGGATTTCTTTAGGGATGCCAAAGTTTTATGGGGTTTAACACACACCCTTGTCTTCAAGATGAACCAAACAGAATAATCCATTGGGTTTAAATCTGGGGAATACGGTGGCCATTCTTGAGCACCAATGAAGTCCGGAAAATGTGTCTTGCACCAATCTTAAGTGCCTTTAGCTTTGTGTGTAGGTGCGGAATCCTGTTGAAGGGTCCAGTTTTTGTTTTCAAAGAATTTTTGCGACCAAGGTAAGACAACATCTTTCAAAATGAGCTTGATATGTTTCTTTATTAATCTTTATCCCTCGATAAAGATTAATAAAGATCCCCCTTGCGAAACAAAAATTGGTTGAGTGCATACAATATAAATATTTTAAACGCAGAGTCTAAAGTTTATTTATCAGTTATATGTTTAATTTCTCATTTAGATTATTTATTACATTGCATTTAAGAACTTTTTCTTTATGTCAATATTGTAGTTTTTTTATACACTAATCTTAGAATAAGGTTAACAAGAATCCAACGAGCTGATGTGTGCATCACATGACTTCCTTTTACTCCAATTTAATGTCATTTCCCCATTATTCGCTATTTTAATGTGATTCAATATTTATTCTCTAAATATCACCAACAATGGCCAAATTGAAACCAAAAAAAAAAAAAAAAAAACTCCGCCAAATTTGTCGCCAAGTTGGCGACAAAACTTGGCGACCAAAAGACTGGCGATATATCGCCAAGTGTCCGACAAATTATAACGCCACTTGAGTTTTCATCGAAATTAACAATGATTTCCCCCCAAAAAGGTGCAAAAGACCCCCTTAGGAACATCCGAAAGCAACCAAAAGGGGAGGTGCACAACTAGACCCCACTACGAGTCTATGTACCAAATTTCAACTTTCTAGGACATACCATTTTTGAGTTATGCGAGATACATACGCACATACGCACATACGCACATACACACATACGCACATACATACAGACGTCACGAGAAAAGTCGTTGTAATTACCTCGGTGATGGTCAAAATGGATATTTCGCGTGTCTATACATTCTTAGGCACTTTTCCGCATGTGGTCGAATCGAAAAAAAAACTCAACATTCATTTGGGGGTGAGCAAAATGGAAATTAAGGGCGATTTTTGAGTGAAAATTTTTTCGCGAATACAATACTTCCTTTTTTGTAAAAGGAAGTAAAAAGCACACTTATTTTTTATTACCAGTAAAAAAGAGTTTTGATTATGAAATTCCGTAAATCCTTCTCGCCGAATTTTCCTTACGCGAGTTCGAATTAAATCTACTCAACTTGCGAACAGGACCACCTTCTTTTTTGGGTGGAGTGAAAAAGAATTTTCCTCGCATTTGTAAAAGAGCAAGAAACATTATATTACAACTCTTGTCGAATATCAGTAGGGTAGACCGAGGCACGTTTACGCATTTGGTATGTTTACGCAGTGCCCCTTTTCGAAACGAGTTATAAATGGAGAGCCATCAGTCATACCAGATTGATGCTACTCCCTAGCAAATATTCTCACAAGTTTTTGAGCATCAGTCGAGCTTCGATTTAGCATGCGGATAGGAAAATCTGTTTTCTACCGAGCCGAGTAAATTTTGTGTTGAACGTTTTGAAGCTTTTTGTGAACAAATAATACTTTGTTAAAAAGAAATAAATATACAAAAAATAGCAGGTTTTTTTTTTTTTTTTTTTGAGAATTGTATTTATATAGACAGAAAAGTTATTAAATTTTGTTGCACGTTAAAAATAAATCCAAACTTGCCGACGGAGCACGATTACGCATTTTCATTGGAGCACATTTACGCACGTTCTTACTGTGTCTTAATTCTAAACGGGCCCGGAAGCTTTTTTCGCTTTGTACTGTCTCAAACCTTTAGTATTTTCAGTTTATTTAGTTTTGAAAATCACCATCCATTTTTAATTAAGAAACAAATTCGTATCTTATAGCTTACAATCATATAGTGTTGTCTTCACGCCTGTTCAGCTTTAACTTTATTCCCCATTCAGCCTGTAATACATTTTCTTTATTTTAAAGATTTTAAGACTTTACGTTCAAAACACTATTAGAATCACGTTAGATGTCAAAATAATGAAAAGGCTTATCGATAATTCAATTATTTTTCCCACTTGGGTTTCCACATTGTCACATTTGGACTACCCCAACTGAGACCGTTTGAAATAGTAGAACCAAAGTTTAGGAACCAGGAAAGGATTGTGAGCATCCTCTTTTTTTTCCCTAACTGATACTCCGATTAAAGAAGCCTTCAGACAAGATCAGTTAGAAGCTACAAAGAAAAAAATAAAATGGGCAAAACAAAAAAAGAGAAATTACTTTAAAATTTATACGTTTCTATTGAAGCAGAAATAGAAGACATCAAAGAAAAAAGTATGAAGCTAAAACCTGCGACAGGGAAAAAGTTAGTACACTCTTAAAAGAAAATTAATGAACGATTCTGTGTAAGAAGCAGAAAATTGTGCATGCATCTATCGTTTGAAAGCGCACAACCACAATCGAAAAAAGGATAAGACAGGGTTTAATGTCTTAGATGTCAAAATGCAGTCCCATGACAAGTATGCGAAAAGAAATACTTTATTTTTTTAGTTAAATAGAACAGTGATGAAGAAGATGACTAAATAGTTTTTAATCAGTAATAAGCACTATGAGTTTAGTTTTGCTTATAAAATATTCTATAATTAGTTCTTTGTGATTTTCATCTTTTCAAAGTGTTTTAAGAGAAATAAAACATTAAAATTTGGTTAATATCTATATCACTAACTCCTTGGTATCATTTTTATTATGCGTAAACGTGCCCCACTCGATGCGTAAACTTGCCCCGTGTTTGGGGCAAGTTTACGCAATTGACTTGGACTCGAAAAACATTTTTTTTTACGGTTAAAAACACAAGTTGAGCAACAACTAAATATACAAATTTTGACTTCATTAACTGTTTTATAAAACCACAATGTCTAAAATTTCCTAGGTTCAAACATAAAAATTAGAAAATTCATTAAAAAATATCCTCGTAAACGTGCCCCAGTCTACCCTATACTCTCAAAAAGAACCCGGCTCAAAATACACAGAACATATATAACAGTTATGCCGGGAGAAGCTTAAATTATTTAGTATAACATTATCAATCTCTTAACATCTAACTAATGAGCGGCCACTTGACAACTTGGTTGTAATGGGTTAAGATGGTACAAACACTAATACCGGTGTGACAGGACGTGTCATTCGTCGTCTAGAGTTAAAGCTAAACAAAACCATACAGTGGTTGATTTTGTTTGCTGTGTGCAAATGAACTTCCATTGATTGAGGCAGTTAATGCAATATTTGAAATGAACAACGAAAGGAATCGCAAGTCTTTTCATTCAGTAAATTAGAAAAGCTTTAAAGCCTACGAAAATTTACCACTGGAGAAGTTTAAAAGTATAGGGTCTGGTGGGGTAAAGTGGTCATAAAATCGTAGGTTTTCAACTTAGGTGGATAATAAATACAATTAATTCTTTAAACACTTCAACTTTTTTTTTGTTGTTTTTTTACATTGCATTATTAAAGAACACGGTACATTGAATTTCAGGAAAAAAATTATTGATTTAAGTAGTTTTATAATATTTTTATTTCCCTCTGTATTTATGACAACTTTACCCCGTGGGGTGGGGGAAAGTGGTCAGAGCATGCGGTAAAGTGGTCATAGTTAAAAATGAATGCAAAACCATTATAAATAGCCTTAATATTTGTATATTTCAGTTATTTTTATAGTTACAAGTATATGCACAAGTATATGTGTGTATACACGAGTATATACGTTTCGTGTAAACATGAGTAAACATATTCATATATGATGGGATATATGTATCAGATACATGTATGCGCTTGCCAACTCAAGTATATACGTGTATACACGAATATATAAGCATGAATACGTGATTACCTACAGGAGTGTATACGTGTCTACACGAGTATATACGTGTATAGTAGACGTATATATGCAAATATAAGTATACATGCATACATAAACGGGTATACACGAGCTAATTCGTGGATACATCCACTGCGTCTTTGTACGTGTCTACTCATGCATATATATATATATGTTCGCACGAGTACATACGCATGTATACGTGCACGTGTAAACACGATTATATACCTGTATAGACGCATATGCGTGCTATTACGCGCATACACCAGTACATATATGTATACACGAGTATATACCCTTACATAGATGTATGCCTACAGAGTGCATCCAAGCTCTTGGGCAAAAATCTAAGGGGTGTGAGAGGGGAGAATAAGAAGCAAAGAATCATAAAGAACTTATGGTCGCTGACGCACTACATGCACACAAAGCCAAAAACTGATGGATGCAAAACAGGTCACGAATTCGTTGCACAAAGATGATTTTACCCAAAGTTTTAGTTTTTAAGAAATATTTAGAGCAGTTCTTAAAAGTTACGGTCTGTAGTAGCTCTAATACAAACATCGCAACACAGACGCAGCGACTGATGAAAGTTTTTCATAAGTCTTGTTATTGCAAAAGAGAGTGATTTGTGATTGCGGCGGGTGTAAAAAACAGCTGGAGGCCGTAAATTTTCATCAATCGCTTTAAAACTTTCTTAAGACCTCAAAAGTTGTGTAAAACTGTCTTTGTGTAATAAATTTCTGACTTGTTTTGCATCCATCAGTTCCTGGCTTTGCCTGCATGTAGCGCGTCAGCATTGTGACCACATGTTCCTTATGGTTCTTACTTCTTATCCTCCCCTCTAACACCTTTTAATAATTTGCTCAAGAATGTAAACTCACCCTGTATACTTTTATATCATATGCTTGTATGTAAGTGTCTACTCGAGTACCTTCGTGCATATACGTGTCTACCTGAGTTTATAAGTGTTCGTATCTATACGAGTGTAAGTGAGGATATACGTGTATATATGTATGGAATGTATATATGTTTTGATAAAAATACTTGCAGATGCCCTTATACGTATTTATTGGTGCCTTTATGTGAATACATTTATATAAGTGCCTACACGAGTATATATACGCATGCATACGCATATACTCGTATATTTAACCCCGTTTACTGTAAAAACAATACACATTAAGTGAAATTAATAATTAATTTATATCTGCCTTTTATTTAAAGATTAAATGACATTAGAAGAACAATATTCGTTTAAGCCTAATATTATGACCACTTTATCCCATCTTACTTAAACTGTTCTAAAAAATTATCTAAAATGGATTCAGATAACTGCTAATGAGTAAGAGTTCTTGAGACATGTAGGAAGCGACCTGTGCAGTTAATCTGTTCATAATTCCAGCAAACAAAATTTCCCAAGCAAGTTAAAAAAAGGTGTTTAGATTTTTACATTTTTCAAATTCACACATAATATTCTTTCTTACCACGTAAAGTTTTGCTGGTTGTAAAATTTTGTGTTCAAAATGTAGTTTCTAACTGCCCTACTCTAAAATGAAATTTTCACATTCATTCGAACATTTATTTCCAAACTATAGCCATTTATTTGACGAATGACTACTTTACCCCATTGACCACTTTCCCCCACCAGACCCTATATCTTATAGAAGATGCCCTTCAATTCTGATTGGAACAAATCTTAGCTCACGTCAACAATATATTCGCTAGAAATTTGCAAAGATATTTTATTTGGAGATTGCTAATTGAGCAATGTACGCTGTATACACAGCGCGACCACATGTTCACTCTGATTCTCTGAAAAGTATCACTTTAAAAGACGGGCGGCAATTGTTATCTACTTGGAATGTACTACAGGACGAGATTTTTTATTTGCAAAATCTTTTGAGTAATGGCAAATTTCATACAAATATATTGTTGATGTGAGCTAAGATTTGTTCCAGTCAAAGTGGCATCCTCTAAGATACATACATATTTTTTAACTTCACCAGTGGTACATTTTCGCAAGTTTTAAAACTTTTCTAGTAATTAGGGTAGGTGGGGGTAAAGCCCCGCGTGGGGTAAAAACCCGCACCGACATTTTAACTTGATCACCTTGGAGTAAAAAATTTACGTCTAGGTGGTGGGTTTGTCCTATGGAAACCTATTGATCAATGAAATTTTGTCCTGACTAGGCACTCCAGAGACGAGAAACAGGGATAAGTCTGTTTTTACTATTTTGATCTAACTTTTATAATATAGTATTTCAACATTGTAAAATGTAGAATTTGAAAAGATGAATCAATGAATTACGCGTTAATACTGCTACATTAAAGCTTCACTTTCGTGTGAAAACAATTATTCTAATGACTGCTTAAAAGCAACATGGCGCGTTTTTCAGAAAGTGACAAAATGGGGAAAATCCCCGCAGTTGTTTTGGCGTAAAATCCCGCATCTCCAAAAGGTCAAGGATTCTCTCCACTCGGCTTAAAATTGTCTCTTTTTTGAAATATTATTAATATCTTTGTTTAGCATGTGTTTTGTACAGCTTATTCATCTTAAAAAAATAATTGTTGGTGGACATTTACACATGAAGTTTTAATTTGGTTAAGATTTGTTAGATAAAATCTTACATTCATTTTAATTCAAACGTGATTTCACTAATGTAATAATTTCTTCTCCCCCTTTTTTTTTTTTTTTTGAACATTTACGTACGTTTAATTTTTTGTTCTAGTACCTTCTGAAGAAAAACAAATCAGAACCATGATAAATGTCGAGCTTAATGAAGCATGTAACTCAATTGCATGCATCTCTTAGTTCTGTATGGTAGATATTAAAGTTAGGTTCAAAAATATCGATTGAAGACATTTCTGAAAAACGGAACAAAAGCTTGAGACTTCAAAGAAGAAACAAATTTCCCTATAATTTCAAGTGAACCCGCAGAGAATAACTCGAAGCGTATCCCTGCACAATGTGGCCAAGATAACTTCAATATGACAAGGAGGAGGTTATGTAGAGTTTTTTTTTTTTTTTTACATAAAACACCTAGAAGCCTGCAAATGTACTGAGACACAGGAAGAGTCATTGGAAATGAAGACGTTATAAATAAATAGTCGTAACCTCAGCAGGACACGGTTCCATCCACGACGCAATAACATTTTTAGAAAACTCTACTTAGTGTACTGTTAACTTAAAGCACTGGGTACTAGATATTCAATTAAATTATAGCTTCAGGCATTTAAATTATTTTTTATAATGCAGCTGTCATTTTTTCCCGGGTAATTAATCCTCCTTTTTTGGAGAAGAAAATATTTTTCTGACAAAGTTAAAGAAAATTGACACAACTTTCACATATTTGCTGACTGTCAGAAACATTTTCCTGCTTAACTCCACGTTTAGAAAATTACGTAATTTTTTTACCACGCTTACTGCATTTATTTCTCGCCCTAAGTTATCTCTGACACCTTTAAATTATTTTTCCATGGCTAGTGATATTTGTGAAGTTTTATCCCGAACAGTGTTGTTCTCCTCGAATAACCTATCTAACATTGATCCATCACGCAATCGACTAACAAAGACATGCTACAACATTGCATTTAACATAACTTTTTCCTTTTCATAATGTACGGCCAATGCTCTAAGTTCAGCAGTGTAATAACTAATATGTGTTGTTTCCGATTTAAAAACTTATGAAGTGACAGAATAATAAGCGGTGTCGAATTTAAATGTTTTCATAAAATATCTTTTATGTTTTCAAATTTTTGGTCAGAAGCAATTTCAGGAGCCAGCAATTTTTTTAAGATCTGATATAAACCGGGATTCAGTCAGGATATGAAAACATTGTTTCGAATATCTTCAGTCACATTCTGAATGTCCAAGTGAGTGCCAAATCGCTCAATGAAACTATCAAAAATTCCTGTGTCTTTATTAAATTTTTCAGACTGAATAGTTATTTTCTGATTAGGTGCTTCCTCGTTCTGAAGCCTTGTTCATCGGCAGCTCGTTCTATTTTAGTAATGCTTCAGTCTGCTGTTCCTTTTTTTTCCCTCCATTACAAAAGAAAAGATTAAACCATTTACGTTTTCATTCTTCAGGCATTGTTCTAATTCACAATGAAGCTGAATGAATTCGATATTCACATCGTTGCCAGTTAACGTGTATTCGAGGGGGGGGGGTAGTCTATACAATGATGAGGCACTGAATCACTAACATACTTCACTGCTGCTTAACTTATTTACAGGCTATGTACACCTTATACCTGCATGTTGCGTATTGGAACGAACACTTAACTCGCTCAGGAACCAACCGACATCTATAGTGTGGACATTCCATTATATTCGTTTAATCGATGTCTTGCTTGGACGGTTATAGTTACACCAGGGCTTACACAGTTACATTCCATAGATCAATACATAACATGACATGACACCACGAAGTCCCTCCACTTAACCATTTTCACGGTTCATCGATTAATACATAACAGGGGTACAGGGGACAACAACACCATTTAAGAATACACAAAAGCATTTTGATCATCTTTAGTCGTAAATATTTGGAAATAAGCGAGAAAGAACGACTGTTGATCAAAATCCTTTTTTCATTCTTCAATTTGATATTTGTCCCCTAAGTGCATAAGTGATTTAATTTTTATTGCGAAATGTAAGCTGAAACATGTTCTTTATAGGACATAAGTTGCGGATTGGTGATCTCTTATCTTTCGAGAAATTAATAAAAATTTGCACTTTTGAAAGTGCCTCAATACTTTTCGTTATATAGTGTACTTCAGACCTTAATACGGCTTAACATAATACTAAGTTATGCAAAATAATTTGAATACCTACTACGTTAGTCAGAATGGGAGGTCCGTTTGTCAGTGTTGCACTCTGGACAGCAATTCCTGACCATCTGCGAAGGGTTTTTTGGTCATAAACAGCCCATATATATATATATATATATATAATATATATAATGTATGTATGTATGTATGTATGTATGTCTGTTTATTTTTAAACTGCAAGACCTTTATTTTCGAATCCGTAAGTCCTAGATGTATAATAGCAAAAATGTTCAAAATCAGATGCAGAGTTAAGATAGTGAAAGTTTGAAGCGAAAATAAAAATAAGTCAAAAAATACAAAACTTAACATTTTATATGGGCCCCAGGTCCCTTAATTTATATTTAAGTAAATAATCTGCATTAAAAACTATTACTGACACAAAACACTTGACATTTGTGCGACCAAAACTCAAGGATATATTTGAGTTCAAAGTTTTTAGGGACTATACCGAAGATGAGATTGGAACTTATCGCCCTTTCAGGGGTTGTCAGGTTGTCGAAGTAAATAAAATAAGTATTTATATTTTTCATTGCTATTCCAAAATAAAAGCAAATGTTATGCCATGATACGCAAAAGCACACTACAAAACCTCGAACAAATTGAAAAATCACGCTATATGCACTCATATAATTTTAAACCGTAGTTAATCGCTATATTTTCCCTCTCTCATTGCTGGCAAGTGTAAAGTGGTGTAAATCACAAAACGCTGCGTTTCATAGCTCGGTGAATATTGGTCGTACTAATGTCAAACTTTTACTGTAGGAATGATTTTTCAATGGAGAAAATTTTCCTAAATATACCAAAGGAAACCTTGAGCCCGTATAAAAAGTTAAATTTTGTATTTTTTGACTTATTTTTACTTCAAACTTTCAATATGTCAACTCTGCATCTGATTTTGAACATTTTTGCAATTAGAAGTACACTGCAAAAAATAATTGTTGTTTTTACAGTAATATACTGCTTTTTCCTACAGTTTAATACTGCTCTTCTAAATAACAGAAAAAAACTGTAAAACTGTTTTAGATTGCGCAAAACGATGCGCAAAAGGTGTTTCTTTTCATACGGGAAGAGAAACTAATGAATTCAAAGTATCGACAGCCATGTTAGTTATTTTTCGGGTGTGCTGAGACAGGACTGCTCAGCTGTAATCCAAGTTAAAGGTAAGTGCTAGTAATATTATTCATTCCCTTTTCTTAAAATGTAGTTTTTTTTTATCATCGATAATGTATGTAAAATAACAGTATTTATTTTGAAATCATAATTCGTATTCCAATATTCGTTGACGTTGACTTTGCAATTTCTTTTAGTTGCTAAGTTGTAGCGATTGCTTTATAGCAAAAATCCGAGTAGTTGTTGTGATTCTGAATATTTTACTGCCCGTATGATAGTTTTTAAACATTTTCTGAAACTCAAATTTGATTTAAAAATAAATCAGTTCCTTTCTTTATCGTTTTTAAAGTTATTAGAACATTAGATTTTGTTTACGATAATATTTTGTGTTATATAGCATGTGAGTACTTAAAATTTAAATTCTTATGTCTTCTAGTAAATTTTTAGCGAATCGCGATTGACTTCTTCCTTCTGGTTTTTTTTTTTTTTTGCTTTCTAATGTTCAGTTTTAAATTCTTTAACAGTTTGCATTTAACCATTTTATTGATAAACTTTACGTTATAGCAATGTAAATAAATAAAATAATAACGTGACCGAGAGACATGCAAACAGTATCAAGTTTAATGATATTTTTGTTGAAGAATTTGCCACTCTGAAAGACTCAAAATTCTCTGAAATCTGGAGCCAGCTTTCATACTTATCTAACAAAACTAAAATAATTATAATTAAAAAAAATCATCAATGAAGCACTCCAAAAAAATAAAAAAATAAATAAAAATAAGCATCTTTAGATACAAACACGAAACCCTTGTGTTTTAAAAGTTTTATATTTGCGTCAGTAAGAAATTAAAGTTTTACTTCTGGAAAAATGCACTAATAGCATTGAAACTTGTCAACTTAAAAATAATTTTAGAAACCATATTCAATGGCACTCGATGGGAGGTCACGGGAAGTCACTATAACCTCCCCAAAACTGCCATATTGGGAACACTTTGTCTGCCGATTCGGAAAATTTGGGGACATAATTGTAACGATTCAAATTTTTGAATTCTCGAATGTCCAAATTTCATTAGATATTGTACTTAATTGTGCGTACTTAATTTGTGCATGCACCAGTATTTTATTAATCGGCAAATATGTAAGTTCCGTTCGACAAATTGAGATTTGTCATATTTTCTTCGCCTTGAAGGACATGCTCATTTAGAAAAGTTGATACCTAGAACTACAGTAGAATTTGAAACTCTTTTAACCTTGAAATCGTCAGTTTCCTTATGTTTTAACTTTAAGAACCCTTTGAGTCTTAAAGTTTGGTATCAATGCGTTTATGAGGAAGACAAAAACTATATTATAAATACTGAAAAATGTGATTCTGTACTTCACTGTCTTTCACTGGATATAAAAAGTAAAAATATGTCAGATTGTTATCCCCGTAAAAAGAAAAATTGCAGAATTTCGTTTAAACCTGTAACGGAGATTCAAGCCAAAGCCGGGTAAGATCTTTTGCATTTAAATGCGATGGGTTCCTTAGCAGTTGAGTTCTTTAGGGGGGGGGGATTATTTTCCCAATAATAGACGATTTTTCAAAAAAGTGAGGTTTTCGAATACTTTGTCAGGTTTCAAAAGAGAACAGAGAAAATTACGGGAAAGATTCGATTTCAAAAAGAAACTTCTGAACACCCGGTTTGAAATTTAAATTAGCGACCAAAGCATAAGAATCAAAAAAACCAACAAATCCTCCATTTAACAAAGTAGCGTCATAGAACATTATAACTAAACATTAATGAATGGAATTAGAACACTTTTAAATGAATCGGGTTTGCCTCAGCAGTTTTGAGCCGAATCAGCTATGTGCTTCCACTACTTACGGACTAGAGCGGTTTTAAAAGGAAGAACCAAAACCTTTTTAAAACTATTTGAGGGAAGAAAGCCATCTATTAAACACTCCCGTGTTTTTTGGCTGTATTTCGTATATTGCACTTCTAAAACAGAAAATAAGCAAATTGGATATGAAAGCTAAACAGGGAGTCATGGTAGGATATGCGTTTTATTTGAAAGGTTATAGAATTTGGGATCCCGAAAATAGTGAAGTGACAGAAATGCTGAATGTTAAATTCGATGAAAATAAATTCTGGGCGGGAAAAAAATAGGAACGGGAAACAGAGGTATACCGTTTTATTTCACTTCTGAGTAAATCTGAAGTAGAAGAAGAATATCCTGAAAATCATGAAATAGCATGTTATGAGAATTAAATTGGTTGAAGAAATACCAAGGCAAAGCATATATTGACACGACGATTCTAAAGTCCGAATCGTGAAACCGAGGTTAATTGTTCTGAAAATAACATTGAATATGACCCAAAATATTTTGATTTCATTTCTGATGATAATTCAAGAAAAGTATCAGATTCTGATGAAGATAGGGGGGATAATTCAAGTAAACTAGAAACTAACATTTCCGAAGATGTAATTCCTTCGAATTTGAAACAAAGTTTGAGAATGCCAGAAAGGGAAGATTGGCAAAACGCAACAGAACAGATGAGCAGAACGAAATAATTCGCTTCAAGGCCAGACTGGTAATTTTAGGTAACAACCAGCTATTGGGGGGGGGGGAGACTTTTCGCAAGTGTTCTCTTCAGTAATTTCCTTTCCTTTGGTTGAGGCTTTCTTTTCAATTTTTGTGTATAAGTTACATTGGGTTCATTTCCGAGCAGATGTCTGCAATGCGTATCTATATGCGGATTTAAAAGAAGAGATTTGTGAGACAACCTGAAGGGTTTGTCGGTCCCTGAAATCTAAATTTTGTCTGTAAACTGAATAAATCATTTTTATTCTGATACAGATTACGCCTCAAATCAAGACGACTGGAATATAATGAGGGGGGGGGGCGCTTGTAATGTTTTTGGATAGGGTACGAATAATATGGTGTACATTCAAACAAAAATACGTAGCACTCTCAACGATAGAAGCAGAGTATATTTCAGTTAGTGAACAATCTAAGGAAGTTATGTGAATAAAAAGAATTTTAAATGCCACGAAAAGAATTCAGTATTTTAGACTGATTGTCACAGTATAGAGTGCTATTAATCTAGTTGCGATCGATTTTTCTAGTTCTGCAAGAAAAAATTGCAGAACTAAGCAGATTGATGTGGGGTACCATTTCCTACGGAATTTGATTGATGAAAATGAATTTGGAATAAATTTTGTTGAGAAACTAAAAATAATTTAGCTGATTGTTTCACAAAACCTTTCTGTATTGAAAATTTACGTAAAGCTTGAATTGCAATGACATATTTTTCTAGAGTTTTTTTTTTTTTTTTTGAAATGTCTCAATTATTCTATTATGTTTAAGCTATAATTTGTGCACACAAACGGATGGACTATAATATTTTTTAATTTTTTATTCATGTCTTAATGTATTTCCTTTTTTCGGTGTGCTGGCGTGCCAAGAAGGGGGAAATTTGCTAGCGAATATTTTGTTACTGTCCCTCCAGCGCACGAAGGAAAAACAATTGTAGTTGATTTCATTTTGAATTTGTGCCTGGTGATATGGTTGCGGTTAGGTATTTCGGAAAAATTTAAACTATAAATTTCATTCTAGCCGCCTGAATTTACTTCATTTAAATTTATTCACTAATGCAATATCATTTCTTTATTTTTAGTGGTATGCAAATGTAAAGAACTACGTAACTTGTGACCAGAACTGAATGGAATAATGGTTGTCTCATTTTATCAAGATAACAGTTCGCGGTTGTGCTCCGCTTGGAATTTCAAATAAGCCTCTAGTCTGAACGATGTGCGATAATTCACTTAGTGACATGAATGCCGGCAACGGAAGTTTATAAGTATCTCTTTTCATTTATATTTTTGTGTTTTCGGATGTAATTTGTAATTACCAATGCTTTTGAGTTTTAAAGCGTTCTTAGCCACGTAAGCCTATTCGACGGTCTGCGTGCCATATTGGACACCTGAAGCTGATTTTTGTGGCCCGTTGTCAGGTTCTATGTTACAATCAAGAACTATCTTTTGGAAGAAGTTAAACTCAATTTTATTTTGTTTTGATTAAAATGTGATCGGTCATACAATTTATTTAATTCTGAATTTTTTAAATTTGTAATTCAATATTATATTTTACGGGTAATTGAATATTATCACTTCAAGAATCACCGGAATATAGAAATTTCTGTTGCTAGAGCTAAATTAGACGTAAATTTCTTTCATTATTATTTTTTTCTAATTTTCCAGTAAATTTTGGAACACTGATTCTTTGTTTTTACATGTTATTAAAATCGAAGGAACCAAAACAGAATGTTAAAAGTACGATGTATTACAGCGTATGAAACTTTCTTCGCATATTCAGACTTGCAAATGTGAACATGTTTAAATCTACAGTTAAAAGTGGTGCGATCTTCCGGCAAAGCATTTTCAAGAAGGATAGCATTGTTTATAACAAGGACGGTGGGCCAAATGTGGACTTGCAATTCCTTAATCATTAGAACTGGCCCTACCAGATTTACTCTATTTTGACATGTTTGACTATTTATTATTTTGTTGAAAACTTTAAACTTTTCTGACCGAATTTTCATTTTTTGCTGAATTTACTTTAACTAAGCCATTTTGATTTTGGGAATATAGAATTGTTTCTTCCAGAATTCAGGTACATTCCGAAAAACTTAAAGATAAATTGCCTATATCCTCGCAAAAAAAGTGCCACTTAAAAAAAAAGCCGCTGGTGGCTTAAATGGGGACATCGATAGTTGTTCAAAACGGGTGTCGGGGCGGGGGGCTTCCCCATTTTTAAAGACATAGAATATACATGAAACATCATAAATTATGCTTAAATATTAAGACATATATAAGATAGAATGTTCTTACGATATTATTTTATTTCAACTCAAATGACTCTTCAATGTGATTTCTTTGAACTTAAGGAAAAATCTCCAAAAAATTAAATTTTAACAATATAATAACACAATTATGGATTAAAATGCTATTAAATTTCTTTCATATAATTAAATTTCTAATAATGGGCAGCTGTCAAAGAAAAAGAAAATGAAGCTGGTATCAGTTGAACATACCTCGAGCTGTTAACAAGTGTTGGAACGGAATATGGGTTACAAAAAAAAAAAAAAAAAAAAGAAAGTAAAAACATCTACGGTTTTCAATGCTACTGTAGCAACTTGGGGGGGGGGACTAAAAGAGGCTAGATACAGTATTCATTGTTTTGAATGAATACCCCAATATTTCCCAATTGGTTGTCCTAAACTTCGACCTTGCTCCATTTTCTAAAAAAATATTTCTCTACCTTATCCTTATTTTCGTTTTGAAATAAACATATTGCAATTCGATAATCTGGAGCCTATTATAAGAAGAGACTAGTTTCAAGTTGTATCGTCCTTAAAACATTTTAATTTTTTCTTTAGGCCAAGATGTTAGTCCCATTTCGGAAAACTTTCCGCTGCTTTTTTTTTAATTCTTCACTTATAGAAGGAGTTACTCTCCCGATCACTTCAGTTAGCCGATCAAAAAAAAAAAAAAAACATTATTCTTAATCAACAGTCTCATATGTAATTAAAAATCCTTCAAAAATGCCGAAAATTAAAAGGATTTTTCTTTAAATTGTACTTCAGAAACCAGTACAAGTGCGTTTCTTTGTATGGAAGAAAAAAATGTAAGATATTATTTTCTTTCTTTTTTGAGTTCTTATGTAAAGTATCCAGATTAAGTCTACTTTAATTAGACATTAATAATCACCGTTACAAATGCTTAGCTTGCAAATTGCTGCCAAAAATTTTTTTCTCTCCTTAAAACAGCATAAGCGCTTAACTGGTTCCTGAAATAAAAGGTTCAATTACAATTTAGGTATATGTTGAGAGGTTACAAAATAAAAGCAACTCCCAAGGCAATTTCAGATCATTCAGAGTCATAATTTTAATCATGTTAGGGCGTATTTTTATACCTACGTAATTTGATTTTTCCATGTATGTTTTTTGATGTCTACAAGTTTTATGAGATTCTAACAATTTTTTATTTTGACAGATGCTTTCATAATATAAGTTCTAATGATGGCACCGAAGTCGGCTAAGGTGTCACAAAAAAGAAGCAAGTTTGTGATGTAAAAACGCTGACCTTGAAAAAATTAGCATTCGATTTTAAATGAATTTCTGCAATTTCACTGTAAAAACTACTAATCGATATTCAAAGGTGATGTATACGAAATAAAATAATTTGGCAATTTTTATTGGTGTGAATGTTTCGTTTTTTCTCATGAAAACATTATAACAGAATATAAAGTTATATAATTTTTGGAGTAGTAAAACCAATTTTTAACTTAATACTAGTAGTGATAAACCTGACAGATTTTATTATACTAAGTGAAAAATTGTTTCTGTTTTGTTCTGCTTTGGAATTTTGCACCGTCATATATTTGTTTTCATCTATGAAAATTTTAAAAGGCTAATAGGATAAAGTATTATCTAATCTATAATAATCAGTTTACAATAAAAACCATTCTGTGCAGTCTCAATACTGCACATATGGTGTGAAAAGAAGTTGATTTGTTACTAGTATTTCTGAAATAAAGTAGGTCCATATGCAACTTATAACATTAAAAAAAGAAAACCATAAAAATATTCTGTTTTACCAGAAAAAGAAAAATAAATGCACTGAATTGCATGTATAAAGTTAAAATAAGCTTAAAAGTTTAATGGATTGCATACAGCAAAACATTTCCCACGTTATGCTGCACATTTCAGCAACTCGATGCTGGAAGTGAAAAAAGTACTTTTAGTGAAGATACGATGTAGTATTTTCAGTTATGTATAAAAAACTTTCTAATTTTTAATACCTTCATGGATCAAAAAGGTTTGTTTTATGAAAACGCTATAACTGTTCTGAAAATAAAGCTTCAGACCATATTTTGCAATTTCCTTCTATTTGTAAATTTTTAAGTTTGCAATAGAGCTAAAAGTTTTTTGTATAAATGAAAATGCGCCACTTTTTCTTCTTTAACAGGTATTTGTTTTGTGTGCAAGGAAAATATCAATAAAACATATATTTAACAGCAGTTAATTATTTTTATGTAAAAGGCTTTTATATTTCTTTACTTGTCGCTTTTCATAGCCTAAAACATTATTATTATTATTTTTTTTTTTTTTTTTGAAAAACTTTAGAAAAGGAACCGATTTCGTATGTAGGCTGATTTCTACAACTTACATACAAAATCAATTGCTTTACTTTTCTAAATTGTTCTTCAGCTGTAAAAGCAGTGATTTCGACTATGAAAAGAAACAATGATAGGGTGAAAAAACCCTTTTGCATAAAAATTGATAACTATTTATTTTATGGTTTACTGCTGTTAATTTTACTGTACAAATCATTTTTTAAACCGTATACTACTGCTGCTTTTATGGCGCAATTTAGCTGATTCCGCAGCATAATACTGCTAACTTTACAGTTTCATACTGTTAATTTTGCTGGGCAATTCCGTTAAAAAACAGTATATTACTGTTAATTTTACGTATTATCTCTGTTAAATTTACAGGTTAAGTCATTCCTAAAACAGTATATTACTGCTAATTTTACAGTTAGATACTGTAAGCTTTACAGGGCAAATCCATTAAAAAACAGTATTTTACTGCTAATTTTGCAGTTAATCATTGTTAATTTAACAGGGCAATTCCATTAAAAGACAGTATATTACTGCTAATTTTACAGTTAGATACTGTAAGTTTTACAGGGCAGTTCTATTAAAAAGCAGTATATTACTGCTAATTTTACAGTTTATCGCTGTAAATTTCACAGTAAAAGTCTGTTATAAAACAGTATATTACTGCAAATTTTACAGTTTAGAATTGTAATTTTTGCAGTTTTTCTTTGGAATGCGAGCTGCCAGTATTTTACTGTAAAAACAACAGCTTTTTTTTTGCAGTGGACTAACATCTAGGACTAACGGTTGCGAAAATAAAGGTCTTTGCAGGTTAAAACGGAACACCCTGTTTGTATATATTAACTACCGTACTAGAAATGATAATATGTGTTTAAACCAAGGGTCCTAGATCTCCCTGTGTCACTGCTGCGCAACCAGTAATTTCCTTCTGGGGGGGATTTTTCGCCATAACAGCCCTTATACGTACATAAAGTATCGTAGTAAGATTGGTAATATATGTCAAATTCAAGGGGTCTAGTGGGATTCTGACCCCAAAACCACCCCCTCAAAGCCCCACTGAGTTTTTTTTAGCTCTTGCCTAAGCAAAAGATTATATATATATATATATATATATATATATATATATATATATATATATATATATATATATGGTAAATGATCTCCGCATTGGTTTTCGCTACAATATTCTTATGAATGCTCAAAACATACCCATCTGTATTATGCAAATGACTCTTATGGTGTTGAATATCTTGAATAAAAAATAAAAGATGTCTTTACCAGACACATTGGAGAATTCTTACCTGAATCATTCAGTTAAGCATGATTAAGTGAAAAACAAAGAAAATAAGAAAAACAAAACTGCCCGAAAAAGAAAATCATCCCTTGGAAATCTCAGTAAACCAAACAATACAATTAAGACCAAAAGTCATTTGGTTTGAGAAAAAAAACTTCTAATCTGCGTTTTACTCGTACTTTGCCTCTAGAGAGCTACATAGATAAGAAAAAGTAAATGAAAAAGCTTAGCACCTAGCTCTTCTGCTAGGATAATACAAGGAAACATAATGGAGGAATAAAAGCTACATGTGCGCTTGCGTGAGCTAATGTTTTTATGCCGATATATGAAAAGTTCAAAGCTAAAGTGGATCAAGTTCATGAACGACTTGATCCATTCTACCGCCAAACACCTCATATAATACGATCCCAAAGTGTTTTGTGTTGAGTGAGGCATTTAGAGCTGAAGTGGGTTAAGTTGTTGATGGTCATGATTCACTTTTGCTCTGTACGCCTCGTATTGAAAGCAAGGTTTTATGTTTCGTTAGCTGCTCAATTTCCTCGAGTATGAAAAAACTATACCCAAGATTTATCTGTCAACTCCTCTCACCTATTTCAGATTTTTTTTCTACATTATTACATTATTATTTTTAAAAAATGCACAATATTAACGAAAAATTTCTTTGAAGCATGATTTAAATCAATTTTTAAATTAATGCTGTGGTTTGAAATCGAAGAATATCATTATGCTTGAAACATTAAAACAAATGTTCTTTGCTCTTCATATTCTGCACTTTTCTAGCCTTTCTGAGTCATTTTGTTCAGCTCCTTTTAAGATTCATTGTCAAAACTATAGTCGATTTTCTATAACTCGAAGCCTTATAACTCAAATATTCCAATATCTCGAAGTTTTCACTCGATTCCAAAATAATCGAGTGTTTTCAATACAAAGTTGAATATATATCTCGAATATACTCCTCTTTTTAAGTCCAAGTTTTATGAAAATTTCGTTTCCATCTTATATGTTAAAAACTGAGTATTTTTGTATGTGACTATTTATCCATCTATGTTACTCTAACTGCTTTGAAACGCAAGAGAATTGACCATCGAACCAGGTAAAGATTGATTTGTAATTTTTTGGATATGATGTTTTTGCAATTTTCGGTTTTTTACTACTTAATTAGTGGAGATATCAATTAAAACGTCAATTCTCAAAGCGTTTCCACTTTTTTTGGCACCACCTTCCCGTTTATCCTACTCATTCATTCTTTCCCAAGGCAGCTTTTGCCTCAACAAAATTATGACCATTTTTTTCTTCTGCTTATAATTTCTCTTTCTTTTTATGCTTAAAGCGGAAGTGTTTTGATCTTTGAATGGTTCGAGCTTCTGGTTAAGAGCATAGACATGGGAATCAGGTGTCTCGTGTCTATGGCTAAAAGGTGCGGCGTGCGAGCAATGGAATGGTTCTAGAGGTGTGCCGCGATCAAGATTAATTTACAGTTCATTATCTAATTCCAGTTGTTGGTAAAGTGGGAATCGGAATGGAATGGTTTCAAAGATGCGACGGGTTGAAAATTAATGACCTGGATTTTAATTAATGCACCGCCGCTGGCGGCAAGATAGGGGTGAAGCCCCCGAAGTACACCGCCAACGGCGGCGTACACAGATCCGCCACATTAGCTGTTGCACCAGCCTCTATAGGCGGCTAATCTAGCCACCCTGGAGGCTAGTTTAACACTTATTAGTCCAGTCATTTAAGCTTAAATTAGGTAAGAATCTCGGAATTCGAGATACCCAGCAGTAAGTCTGTAAATACTTGTATATTGACACCCTAAAAGTTGTCTCAAAACCTACATATGGTAGGGTGTAAGCAACTATTAAATTTCAAGGTCAAAGGTCACAAAAATCGGTTTTTTTTGCGCTTTTTTGTAAATATCTTATTTTCTATGGGTTTTTTGCTATTTGTATTTATTATCAATATTGTAGAATACAAAATTCTCTACAAATTTTGTTAAAAAAAATTTATATGGTGAACCGTTTTCGAGATAGAGGGCGGAGAGCGTGCGGTCACAGTATCACTTCAGGTCAACCGGTGCCTCCGGTCGAAAACGCGCCACATATAGTTGATGAACTATCGAAAAATCAATGATTATAAATATTTGTCAATTTTTATTAACTATTATATTATATTTTATCACTTTCTTCATGCATTAAATGATGATGCGGATGTTCTTATTGTTGGAACTGCAATAGAAGAATCAAAGTCTGAAAAAACTGCAGTTATAATAGGACAAGATATTGATTTACTTGTCATTTTGATTGGGCGTACACTGTCTTACGAACAAGAAATTTTCTTTAAAAAAGTTGGGAAAGGAAATGTAAAAACGGAGATATACTCGACTAAAAGTTTTGATAATTATCCTCATTCCAAAACACATTTTATTTCTGCACGCATTAAGTGGCTGTGACACAACTTCTGCGCTTTTTAAAAAGGGAAAAAAATCATTTTTAAAAGTTTTTGAGGAACTGACAAATTTGAATGAACTAGCTGCAGCATTTGAGGAAGAAAATTGTTCGGCCCAGAGATTATTAGAGAGTGGTACTCAAACTTTATTGGCAGTCTATAATGCTCCGAAATCTGTGAAAAGTCTCGATCATCTTCGTTATATGCATTACGTCAAGTCTACAAAATTTAATAAACCTGTGCAGCTTTCAAATATTCCACCAACAAGTGCAGCTGCTCATCAACATTTCAAACGTATATATTATCAAGTTCAAACTTGGTTAGGGCATGATTTGGAACCCCAGGTATGGGGTTGGGCAATGCGAAACGATTTTCTGGAGCCTATCATGACAATTTTACCACTTGCTCCAGAAGATTTGCTAAATACAATTTTCTGCAACTGCAAGAGTGGTTGTGGTTCGCGATTCGGATGTAGGAAAGCGGGCTTGCAATGCTCTTTAGCTTGTGGCCAATGTGATGGGCAAGCTTGTCTCAATGCTCTACCATATCAGAGCGACATTAACGAAGATGGAATCTTTGACCCCGAAATCATGGAAGAAATTGATACAAATGTCGTTGAAGACGATAATGAAGACCAGTTTGAAATTTACCAGCAGCCGGAAGACGACGATGAAGAGGAAGAAGATGATTAAAATTATAAATTGTAGTTTTTGTACTCTTTATTCCATTTTTTACTTTTAATAAAAATAAATGTATTGAATGATAATTTTTAATAAAAAGATTAATTCATAATTTATTTGATTTTTTTTCATCCTGTAAGAAGTTATTAATATTAATTAGGTTAAAATTCAAATATAATTCCTATATTTTCATTAACAATTCGGCAAATACATGGGCAGGTAAGTGTTGTTAAGTAAATTAATACTGAATAAAAAGTGGATAGGTTAGGAAAAAAATGGTAAAATATAATGTAATAATTAATAAAAATTGACAAATATTTATAATCATTGATTTATCGATAGTTCACCAACTATATATGGCGCGTTTTCGACCGGAGGCACCGGTTGACCTGAAGTGATCCTGTGACCGCGCGCTCTCCGCCCTCTAACTCGAAAACGGTTCACCGTATAAAAAAAAATTTTGAACGAAACTTGTAGAGAATTTTGTATTCTACAATATTGATAATAAATACAAATAGCAAAAAAAAACCCATAGGAAATGAGATATTTACAAAAAAAGCGCAAAAAGACGATTTTTGTGACCTTTGACCTTGAAATTTAATAGTTGCGTACACCTTACCATATGTAGGTTTAAAGACAACTTTTAGGGTGTCAATATACAAGTATTTACTGACTTACAGCTGGGTATCTCGAATTCCGAGGTGAACTTACTATAATGACTGGACTATTATAGTATCCAAACTATAATGAAACTATTCCTGAAAAAAAAAAGTCTGGGAGATGAACTTCCGATTACTCGAACTACCGTTTTCTCGAAGGTTTTAGCCAGTCTTTTGGGACTTCGAGCTACCGAGAGTTGACTGTGACTGAAAAAAAAAGACATGTTAAAAAGTTCTGACCAGGGCTTGATTAACGAAAGTTCCCACGGATCCGCGCACCTGAGACACATAATTTTGGGGGCAACAAAATATGCTAAATTTCTTTCTTTTTCCTTTTTTTTTTTTTTTTTTGGAAACGGCTTCTTTGAAAATGTGCAGATTTTCTTGTTACAGGGGCACCAAATTTCATTAGGGCCAAGGCATCATTTTGTCTGGATCGGGCCCTGGTTCTGACAATCGCATGAATAATGACCAAATCATGCATCTGCACAACATTATTTATTTCTAAAAATTTTTTTTTTCAGTGTATATCGGAGTTTTAAAAACGTTTGCCATATTTTCTGTTTGTATCTTAATATTCTATTCTATTCTATTCAAGAGTCACAACTGACTACAACTGCATTTATGTCGAGGACTGCATACTAAGTGCCTTGCCTCCATTGTTTTTATATACCGATAGATGGCAGCACCATCACCGGATCGAGCAGTTAATGAGAATTTAGAACTAGTCCAAGAGCTAATAGCTACCTGGTACTAGCACCCCCAGAGGTATCGTTTCACTTGGAGGACATTGAGACCACGAGCATATTTAACGTCGCCCAGTCCCCTTTAATGACGACGGTGGGTCTTCGACCAGCAAGGATCGAACCCGAGGCCCTTCGGCCCCGAGTCCAATGCCTTACCGATCAGGCTACCACGGCCCTGTATCTTAATATAAAGGCAAAAAGGAAGGCGATGCCATACATTAAAAGAGAAACTTTTGCATGCTATCTTAATTCACAGCTAAATTTGTTACATTTATTTAAAATAAAACTTAAACATTAAGCGATTTCTGTGAAAATTGAAAATTTTATTTAACATTTACCCATTATTATTTAGGGACATCTCAACACCTTCAGCTGAAGTGATGAATAAAAAGTTCATATTTGTGGATTTAATCATTTGTTTTTCCATAAAATATTTCTTCATATATTCTAGTAGTATCCCACTGTGCGAAAGTTTGGTTTGGCCTAATAATTGTAGAACTCAATAAATATAATCAAACACCCTTAAGTCAAACATCCACTTCTCTCTTATCTGCCGATCTCGACAGGTATCTGCAGGACGAAATTGGAAGATTGGGCGCGGCATATTGGGCGCCGTCGATTGGGCAGTTGCTGATGGGATGAATGATAGAATTCCTTGACCTCCTGTGTCCTGTAAAGCAGGAGTTACCTGTGATTGAAGTGAAAAGCCAACGTAAATAAAGCACAAATTTTAAACAAAATACAGCATATAGCTATTTCAAGGCTACAATGGAGCCTCTTCATCAGTGCAAAAAGCTCGCCAACACAACCAAAAGTCGCGACATTCGGTTGTGTTGGCGAGTGGCGGTTGCAATAATCCCTAAAAAATCACGGGAGCTATGTCGAAAAATACGGTGAAGGAGGTAGATTTTTATGCAATCAATTTCTTTGCTCTATCCCACTGTACTGTCTTTTTTAACTTCATAATGAAACTTACTTTCCGAACGACCCTCGTACATATATACACTCGCTTTTTAATATATGAGATTAGGAGTCGCATTTTTTTTTTCTTTTTAATTGGCTCTACAATTACGGGGAGGGGAGGAGGGGATGTGATCACTCTTGTGAAGCCTAGCCAAAGTTTCTGCAGGCTAAAATCTGCAAAAGAGAACTGCCATTAGTAATTTTATTAATTACTTCCATTCTTATGACATTACATGAGAAAAGCCCATGTTTTTGAAATTTTTAGCTTTTATTTTCGTGAAATAAATCAATCTGTTGAGTAAAAAATCATTTTTTAATCAATCGTTAAATTTTAACTCTGAAAAGTGAATGGGCAAGGCCAATTTTGGGAAATGAGGGGCAGTTTCCTCCCTTGCCTCCTCCCCCCCCCCCCCTGTATGAACCGCCAATGAAAACAACCATTTTTTTTTACTGTCTAGACTAGAATATATCTACCCTAATCTGTAAGCACATGTTATAGAGAAAAGGTGCGCTGTTGCAACTCTATACCAGTTTTTTTTTTCAAGTGTGTACTGTTTAAGGGAGCCGGGGTTTCTTCAAATGTGTCCTTAAATTTCTAAACTAGGCACTGAACAAAAAAAAAAAGGGAAAATGACTACTCCCTCCATTTACTACTGTAAAAGCATTAACTTTTTATGGTGCAATTTCATTCATATTTCAATTTTAATTCTTTTCTGTCACTCGATGACTGAATTCCGAACTTTTTATTTATTTATTTATTTGAAATCAGAGTAAGAAAAGGTTTCATTAATTTTACTCAAATAAAAAAAGTTTTGTTTTTTCTTTTCTTCTATTTCATTTGCGAAAAAGTTATAAAACTAGTAATTTTTTGTCTTGAAAGCAAAGGTTTTTTCTAACATAATTTTTTAATTCTTCTCTGTTATTTCGTGAAATTTTTTGGGTTGTAATTTATTATGTTTTAAACATTTGTTTTCAAGGCATTTAAAGTATTTTTTCAAGAATTATGTGTGAATGAATAAAACACAAAAGGCAAAAAGGGAAAAGTAAATAAATTGAATATGTAGGAAATTCCGCTTAAACGCAAAAATAGATGGCACCACTTCTACTATTTTGAACTGCTTCTTGCATAATTCAATAGAGTTTCATATTAATAAGGACAAACCAGAAGCCAGTAAATTTCACGAAATCATCAAAATTGAGGCATATAATTTCACACGTTTCTGTTACCCATCCATATTCTAGTTTTGCATGTGGTTATCCAATACTTTTTCTTAAAGTTTTTTTTTAATGCTGTGTGAGCGTTCACAACATTTTTTCATGACCATTGAGCACTTACATTTTCATGTTAAAAATTAAATTGTAACATGAAAAAACAATGCGAAAAGCGAAAACTACTTAACGCAAAAAAAAAAAAAAAAAAATCTACGGGCAAAATGCTTTTAATTATAATACAAGTAGAACTTTATAATTTTAGGGAAGAGAAATGCCAAGCGCCCTACGGTCTCATGGGGATATCAAGCTCGTGTAGCGAAGAGGAGATAAATTAAAACCTCATAGAAATCTAAACATTCACTCTCAAAGAATAGATGACGCCACATGCTGAGGATTAATTTTAATTTTGAGGGACATAGCCTAGATACAGTGCCGGAATTTTCCAAGGTGGAGCAAAACTTTAAAATGCTCCCCCCCCCCCCCTTCCTGCACACA
This sequence comes from Uloborus diversus, assembly GCF_026930045.1. Classification (NCBI taxonomy): domain Eukaryota; kingdom Metazoa; phylum Arthropoda; class Arachnida; order Araneae; family Uloboridae; genus Uloborus; species Uloborus diversus. The sequence goes on from NC_072740.1 coordinate 65,886,330, forward strand.
CACAAGTTCATCTTGCTTCAAATGCTTCTATCAAGTCGTATTTTTGAATTTTAAATTTTCTGTAGAGTACGATTAAAAATTCATTTATGCGAAATCATTATGAACAATTTTTTCGTTAAAACGGAAATCGACCCGGATCCTAGTAAGCAAAATATCTTGCCTCCGTATTGCATCAACAGCGAAGAGGGAGAGAAAGAGAGAGGAGGGAATATATTCGAACGGAAAGAGGGATGCGGGAAGGGAATAAAGATTGACATGCAAGAAAAATCATCTTGCGCTGCCTCAGTATTGTTATGTTACTCCATTTATGCTGTCAGGAGGTTGCCACAATATTGACTGACAAGGTGTATGCAGCATAATATCAGGAAAATTTCAAGGTAGGCTGCTTTTGTAATCCTGCATACGTATTGATATGACAGGATTATATCAAGATGTTGTCATGACAGCATGAAATCAAGGTCTAGGCAAGATGATCTTGCTTTTGTAATTTTGCATACATATTAATATGACAAGATAATATCAAGATGTTGTCATGATAGCATGAAATCAAGGTCTACGCAAGATGATCTTGCTTTTGTAATCTTGCATACGTATTGATATGACAGGATAATATCAAGATGCTGTCACGACAGCATGAAATCAAGGTCTAGGCAAGATGATCTTGCTTTTGCAATCTTGCTTACGTATTGATATGACAGGAAAATGTCAGGATATATTGACATGACAGTATGAAATCAGTACGTTTGCAAGGTGCTTTATCTGTTTATTTATTTGTATTATTTTCACTTCAAACTCGAGAATTTAATTACATTCTTCAATTATTTCTGTTGTTCTTCAAGACTGATTAGTTTTCTAGCCTAAGAATATTTTCTTAAAGCTGACATCTGATCGGAAATTCATATAAAGATATTAATAGTACTCTCGCAATTTAATTTAAAAAATAAAAAGTTCTTCGTTTTGCATAATACTTGACTTATTTTTTAAAATTCGTGCTTCTAATTGTGTTATTAAGACATAAAATACTTAGTAAGGAATAATTGTGGAAGTTTTTGTAGCACACTAAAGAGTAAAGATAGCAATAAATAAATAGATACAATAAAGTACATTTCGGAATGGATGTCAGCATTGAAAATATCCCGGTCTAGGAAGATTGGGCGCCGTAAATTGGGCGCCGCATATTGGCCGCCGGAAACTTTGGGCGCGGAGCATTTTGGGCGCCGGGAACTTTGGGCGCCGAGCACTTTGGGCGCGGCGAACTTTGGGCGCCGAGCATTTTGGGCACCAGGAACTTTGGGCGCCGAGCATTGTGAGCAACGGGAACGTTGGGCGCCGAGCATTTTGGGCGCCGGGAACATTGGGCGCCGAGCATATTGTGCCCAGTATTCCCGGGGCCTAAAATGCTCGGCGCCCAATGTTCCCGGCGTCCAAAATGCTCGGCGCCCAATGTTCCCGGCGGCGAATTTTGAAACGCACTCAATGCTTACGTTACGGTAGCTACCGGTTAGTTAGCCACGTGACAGCTAATGATCACGTGCTCCAATCAACTGCTTAGAATGGTAACCGGTTGATCATAGAACGCTGCGGTTAGTAACCGGTCGACCGGTGAGGTTCGTCTAACGCAAGGAATGCTTGCGTTCGCCGAGCTCAACTGGTAGCTACCGGTTAATCGATCACGTGACACCTAATGATCACGTGCTTCATATTAATACGGTAACCGGTTGATGATAGAGCGCAGCGGTTAGCAACCGGTTACTCAGTGGTCGACCGGCTAGGATCGCCGAACAAAACCAATTACAGTACATTGGCGAAATGAGAAATAAAAACGAGCGCGTTCTATTAAACAGCATGGCAACCTGGATACATTAAAGCAACCCCGAGTAAAATGTAAACAGAGCCGCCCCTTTAAATTGTGAGGTAGAAATTGCAATGCGAAATATTGCTGTATAAAGTTTTAGTTCGTTTTAATTTCACGATTTGCTGTTTTTTGTGTTGTGAAATATTTCCGTTTTTGTAGGGTTTCTTCTGAATCTTAATTTACGTCTGTATTGTTGTTATGTTTGGAAAATTCTGCTTGCTGTAAACATTCGCAATAAACTAACATTGAACGAGACAAAGAACAGATTTTAACATGGTAAATCTGTAAGTATCAGATAATACATGCTGTTTCAAAATGAGTTTCATTGACTGTTGATTTTTTTTTATATTCTTGAGAATAGTAACTGAAATACAATCTGAGTGTGCTTCTCTTCTGTTGTTGATGTTTTAATTTATTGGTTTTCTCTGAACAATATGTTGAAGATTTTGGTTAGTTCATAAAGTTTTTTAACAATAAAAATGTCGTGAGAAAATCTGTAAAAAATACTACCATTTAATGATCTAAGAAATACATTTTATGTCAGGAAAGAATATAATCCTTTTCATTTAATTTAATTTCACCTTCATCTGTCTCAGTTTTTAGTTTTATAAAAAAAAATAAAAAGGGGAAAGGATGGGTGTGAAGATGTTGAGTCACTGCTCCTATACTCTGTGGGGCTCGTGAGAAATTGAGCGACCAGTGTCAGCCTTTTCACACTCCCCCCCCCCCCCCATTTCCTAAAAAAAATTAAAATGACACGTTTGGCTACCACCAACTACTCGCATTCAGTAGTCATTGGCCCCAGGAACTGTAAGCTGTTCCATTTCAATTGTTTTATGCTCCGAGCTTGTGTCTCTTCTTAACTGTACTAAATCATTATAGTCTAATAGGTGTGTGTGAATTCATTTGTATGCTAATGATAATAATATATTCAGAGCTCTAAAAAAAATTTTTTTTTTTTTTTGGCCTTGTTAATTTTGCCTAAATGAACTGATAATTGATAACAATTTACAGATTGCATCAAAATCTTAATTATATGAAAATGTTCCCTATCAAAGGAGTTTACAGCAAATATTGTATAATTGACGTTGAATTCATAGCACCTGTGATAGTTAAGTTAGAGGGGGGAGGGGAGCCAAAGTGAGTGCCCTTGGCTAGTGCATTCTTGCACCCTTTGAACTTGTTCGTTTCCGTTTTTTTCCCTTACATTCATGGCATGTGAAGCAATCCGGAAAACTTGCAGAAGGGGTTGCTATTCATATTGTATTGTAATTAACTCTGAATTTGGAGCACTTCAGAAGTGATTGGTTGTGGGGGAAAGGGTTCCAAACATAACAATACAGACGTAAATTAAGATTCAGAAGAAACCCTACGAAAACGGAAATATTTCACAACACAAAAAACAGTAAATCGTGAAATTAAAACGAACTAAAACTTTAAACAGCAATATTTCGCATTGCAATTTCTACCTCACAATTTAAAGGGGCGGCTCTGTTTACATTTTACTCGGGGTTGCTTTAATGTATCCAGGTTACCATGTTGTTAAATAGAACGCGCTCGTTTTTATTTTTTATTTCGCCAATGTACTGTAATTGGTTTTGTTCGGCGATCCTAGCCGGTCGACCACTGAGTAACCGGTTGCTAACCGCTGCGTTCTATCATCAACCGGTTGCCGTATTAATATGAAGCACGTGATCATTAGATGTCACGTGATCGATTAACCGGTAGCTACCAGTTGAGCTCGGTGAACGCAAGCATTCCTTGCGTTCGACGAACCTCACCGGTCTACCGGTTACTAACCGTAGCGTTCTATGATCGACCGGTTACCATTCTAAGCAGTTGATTGGAGCACGTAATCATTAGCTGTCACGTGGTTAACTAACCGGTAGCTACCGTAACCTAAGCATTGAGAGCGTTTTAAAATTCGCCGCCGGGAACATTGGGCGCCGAGCATTTTAGGCCCCGGGAATACTGGGCACAATATGCTCGGCGCCCAAAGTTCCCGGCGCCCAAAGTGCTCGGCGCCCAAAGTTCCCGGCGCCCTAAATGCCCGGCGCCCTAAATGCTCGGCGCCCAAAGTTCCTGGCGCCCTAAATGCTCGGCGCCCAAAGTTCCCGGCGCCCAAAGTGCTCGGCGCCCAAAGTTTCCGGCTCCCAAAATGCTCGGCGCCCAAAGTTCCCGGCGCCCAAAATGCTCGGCGCCCAAAGTTCCCGGCGCCCAATAGTCGGCGCCCAATCTTCCCATTTCGAAAATATCCCCTGGACAAAACATATGAATTTATCTTAAAGAATAACATAAATAATCATTGAATAAAAATAATCTAACTCGTGAGATTAAAGTGATAATAATACAAAATTCTCGGCTGCTGATCCTTTGTTTCAAAGTCTAGGGACGGTCTCTGCCATTTCTATCATTGATCGCACATCGTCTGCGATATGGCTAGTCTAGTACTATATTAACAAACAAATGCAGTTATCAGTCATAAGTTATTCCTTAAACAATACTATTCCACAGGGGCGGACTGGCCCTAAACTTTTGATGTGGAAAAAAAAATTCATGCCGGCCCCATCCAAAAAAGTTTGGCTGTAGTTTTCCAAACCTAAAAAGTTTCTAGTGGGATTTTCAAAAAAAAAAAGGTTCCTCCCCCCCCCCCCAGCAGCCCTCACCTCTCTCCTCCCGCTGAAATACCAAGATTTTTTTTTTCTTCCATAAATCCTTATTTAACTTTTCATTTCAAGCAAACTAGTGGGCAGATTGATTTAAACTAAGCATACAGCAAACGCCCATAATATACAGATGATATTTCAAGGATCTAACTTTCTCAAAAATATTTGCAAGCTTAAATTGCTCTACGCAATAAAAAAAACCACTGTGAAAACTGTGTGGCTTCTTTGAAAATCCGCATTTAGGAGTATTTCGTTTATGTAAAAATGAATAAAAATCTTATTTAAAACAAAATGTAATACATTTGAGGTAGTGAGAAGCAAAGGGGTGTAAGTAGACATTTTCAAGTTTTGAGTAAAATTCGTATAAAGATTACATCCTAGGTAGGCTTTCATTGATTTTTTTTCTAAATCATGCTGTACAGCGGCACCTACCAGGGCTGCTGGTACTATCTCTTGCCCCAAGACAGAGGAGGGGTCCACCTACCATTTGTACGGGTTATCTCCAAAATTTCAATTTTTCCTCTTGCATCCCTTGCTTCTCACTACTTCATATGGCCATGAGCGGTAATATTTACCCTTTAGAAAAAACTTTATTTTTTAAAGTCTTTTCTTAAAATTGTATTGTACGTATTCAAACTGATGAAAAATTTCATGTAAACCAAACGTAATATATCCGTTCAGAATGAATACATCACAGATCATGAGACAGTGAGAACTGATCGGAAATATCGGATAAGCCCGAATTAATCTACAAAAAAAAAAGAGTTTCGCCGGAAAAAGTCGGCATTTGTCTCAGTGAGAAAACTGATTTTCAAAGGTATCTCTCAAAATGTTATCTAGTGAATGAAATTTATTTTTTAGGTTCTAAGAACTAAAGTGAAAATCATGGGATATACACTTGGGATGGGGGGATTGCGGTCTCCTCTCCGGGCCCTTGGTTTTAACGCAGATTTAGATTGCCAATAATTTTAATACAGTAGTTTATATTCATGTAAAGATGGTTATGACCAAACTCCCCTCCCTTCTCCACAGAAGGCAAGTTCTGGCAGCGCTTGTGCTTTATGGTATACGTGTGGCCTATGCTACATATTAACTTGCCTTTAATAATAATATTCCACTGACTCACAACGTTTTCAAGTAAGAACAATTTATTTATCAGCTTCCAAGATTTAAAGTGAAAACGAAGAAATGTATTGGGAAAAGCAATAAGATGTGCGTATTCTTTTTCGTAAGTAAATATGTTCAACTAGAGTTTAACCTACGTAGATGTTCAACAAAGTGAAACTCAACCGCTTAAACCAAAAATATAACTATTTATACTTCTGTTGTACGAGTTTACATGCTTGCTGAAAATAAATAATAATCGAGTAACGAAAGAAAGCACAACACAGAAATGGTCCGACTTAAACCTTTTTAATGACATAAATTAAACGAAATTAATGAAAACGAAATAATATTTGAAAAAAAGCTACTCAAGAGTAATAAACTAAAAATGACAAAAATAATATTACTCTTCAAGAACCAGTAAAAATGTCTTCATACCAAGCCCTAATTTCGTCAAACTGAAAAATCTAATAATAACTTTGGTAATTTCAAATTAGTGCTAAATCTTATCATTTTATCCGGAAAAATTTTATCCGAAATTTGAATGTATGCTATTGAACGAATTTAAACATTGCATTTATCAATTTGACACTGAATAATAACATTAAAATTGAAAAGTGACATGGAGATCAAGCACCGAAAAGGGTTGTCTCACGGTAATGCAGACGCTTTATCAAGGAAAGAGCCGTCATTTTATCCATCTCGTGACAGCTCATGTAGTTTGTTAAAAACTATTAAAATTCAAAGGTAATGAACAAAGTTTTTTGTCAACAATTTCAACAGAATTGTGTTCATTACCCTTTGAAATTACTATTTGATGTAAAACATATGACATGACATGTGCGGGACAAATTGTCCATTTCTTCATGGAATGGCGCCTTAACACGTCCTTACTGAGACATAAGATGCAGTTTCAGTTTTTTTTATTTCTATTTTTATATTTCAAGAGTTCAATTTTATCTCTATAATATAAAATGAAGTCCCCAAAAAGCGTCTTTGCGTTTGAACTCACAAAACTGGAGAACTACCCGGTCGATTTCGCTGAAAATTTCGCAATTTGTTCCTTTAAGTCCTGAAAAGGTTTGCAGACCAGTTCGAAAAAAAATCGATGAATAGTTCTTTTTTTATTCCAATTTAGGCCCAATTTTCACATAAATTCCCGAATATGGGGGTGAAAAATTACTTGCATATATTAATATTATGTATCAGTGGAAAGAGTAAAACTTCCCGCGTTCTACGCAATTTGTTTCAGTGCTCTAACTTACTTACGGTGGGGGTTGTTTGTTTTCTTAGCTAAAATTTGTTTAGGCTTAGCTGAAATTTAGGCACTACTTTCTTCATTAAATCTATCAATAAAGAGTGAAGGAATTGTACCAGAGTTTTCTTTTTGACACCATTGTAAAAAGCGACATTTTTTACTCCAGATCTATCTCGTCCTACGGTCGAAAACTAAGCTTCTACCTCGAAAAAAGGTTACAAGCCTTTTTAAATTAAGTTCAAAAAATCTCATTTCCATTCAAATTGTTAACCATTTTCTTTCGCATTTTAATTCCTTAAAATTATCTTATTTTGTGTTTCCATGGTTACGCTTTTTAAATCCATCTTTCTCGATTTAATTTCTTTAAAGTATTTTAATATCTATCGTCATTGCTTGGGAGGGAAATTTTGCATGATGTTTTTATTTATTTATTTATTTAAGCCTGATTGTTGAATATACGTCACTTGACACAGTTTTTATTTTCAAAGTGGACTGAGCAAAGCCGGGCAACGCAGCTAGTATATATATATATATATATAATGAGTTTGGTCAGTTTACAGCAAACACTGCGAGTTAGGAAATTTTAATGGAAATCATTACATTAATATCTATTTCTAAGACATTAACAAATGATATAAATTTAAATTATTTATTCAATAAAATGAAAGAATCTTGATAAAGTAAAACTGTAGATGGAAGCTTTTTTTTTCTATCTTTTAATCAGATTTCAATAGACGATTTTTCAAAGCATGTGAAGATTTTGAAACTAAATGTTTTTTTTTTTTTTTTTTTTTTTTAAGAATGTAGGCATATTTCTTCAGTTGTCATTATTGTTAATATATTACTGTTGTTTTGCATAATCCCTATTCAGAATCCGCTTTCTTTTCCACCTCACTGAACTTTTATAGACCTCTGATCGGGGAGGTTGAATTAATAAAACAAATCAAATCACTAGGGAGGTGGGAGCATTGAGAAGGAATACTAATGGAGGGAGCCATAGCAAATGTCTCAGTGAAATAATCTTGAGGTCCAATGTTTCCCAGGTCAGGTGACTTTTTTGGCTGGGAAGTTGTCGCGTTTAGGCACGCAATCGCTCTTTTGGCATTAATATTTTTCAGACGACGCGATGGCGTTTATTATGAAGTCGGGGCTACAAATCAGAGCAACTCTGGCTCCAACTCCTTTACCGAATAATAAATAAATAAATAACGGATACAAATACAGGCCTATCATTCAAATTCCCTCTCCCCACTTCTTTCCGGATTTTAAAATATAATGTAATTGCATTTTTCATGTATTTTGATGTTTATTCCCTAAAATGAAGTTTTGCCACGGTTTTATCAACATGATTTTTGAAACTGGAGAAATGTTAATAATAAAAGGTAATTAAATATTTTTTTTTTCCAGAAGCTACTTTTTTTTTTTTTTTTTTTTTTTTTTTTTTTTTTGCTTTTTTCAAAATTTAGACGACATTCAATAATGTGCATGTATTCAACGTAATGAACTCAAAATAAATTGTACTAACGTTTCATTTCTTTTCGCCAACAAAACTCATACTGATAAAGCTACAGTAATGTCAACCCCTACGAAATTGAGATCATACTACATTGGGGAGGGGGGGGGATCTCATGCTTGGGAAACAACTTTTCTCTTTTGCCAACCCTTTTTTGGGTTGTTTTGGTGCGTAGGGGAAAAAGACCCGGTAAGGAAAAAAATTAGGGAAAAATATCCCGCTACTGTCCCTATTTGACCCCCCCGTGGGTTTGACTGACACCCAACCCAGCCCATGGGGAGGTACCCACCCATCAAACTCGGAGGCCAGTTTTCGCGGAGGCGAAATGTCTGGGACACCGAACGGCAGGCCTTGATAAGAACTTTTTTTTTTAAATAAAATTGAGGAAAACGGCACGTACACATTGAATGCACAGAAAACGGCTCGAGTTAAGGACGGCCCATGTGGAATTTTCCACATCTCACACGTGGCCAGTCCGCCCCTGATAGATAGATAAATAAAGATATTGAGATATAAATAGATAGATAGAGGTAAGTAGATATGTAGAGAGATAGGTAGGTAGGTTGGTAGATAGAAATTCATAGGTAATTAGGCATATAGCTAAATATAAATGTATAGGTAGGTAGATAGATAGAAATAGATAGGTAGCTAGACAGTTACATAGATAGAAATGTAGATAAATAAATAAATAAATAAATAGGTCATGTGTAATTTAATATATGATATAAAATAATAAAAGAGAACGAAAAAATACCCAGTATTATGCTAAAAAGTGTATATTTTGCAAAGGAAAAAATAAAGAAAAAATATAAAATGAAATATATAAATAAATAAACACATAAAACTATCTGCATTACAAAAAAGTACGAAAATAAAAATATCTCAAAGAAACTTTAAATTTATTTTTAAATAAAAAGGAAATTTTGTATATGTTCATTCACTGGTTTTTCGTAATTTTTCGTATCCAGTGAATGAACATCCCTTTACCTGAAAAACTACGCATTCTGCATTGACTGAAACAACTTAAATCGGTAGTCTAAATATGCATACATAATTTAACTTTCGCAGAATTAAAAAATTAAATTCATAAATACAATTAATATTGATCAAAATAGTTGCATGCACGAAACCAGCCTTGTTATTTTGGCAGAGAAAAAGAATGATGCACAATCGTTAACATTCTATATTTTTTTTCAGGAAAAAAATATGTGACCAAAGAGTAACCAATCAGGTGTCAGATAGCTTAAAATATCAATAAAGAAAGCTATAGTAGTCAATTGATTTAGAAAAAATCTTTTGGAAGCTTATTTTTTAAAAATATTACGAGTTTGTTCATTCACTGGGTAGTGTTCAGTCACTGATCAGTATACCCTAGCTCTTTAAAAAAGTGCAAGAAAATATAGAGAAATTAACACGAATTTGGAATTAATGAATAGAAAATAAAATTTTCCAAACATTCTCAATATGTAACGAATCGCATTTGCAAGAACATGATTGAAAATGTTTAAGATATAAAAAGCACATATGGTATACAATTACCTTTTGCATTAAATAAGGTGAAAAATACTCGAAACATACACTGCTGAGTCAAATGCTGTACCGGTCGAAATGAGAAGATTGTGCGCCGTCGATTGGGCGCCGGGAACATTGGGCGTCGTCGAGCACTTTGGGCGCCGGGAACATTGGGCGCCGGAAACATATTGGGCGCCAAGCATATTGGGTGCCAGGAACATTGTCCCCAATGTGCTCGGCGCCCAATGTTCCCGGTGCCTAAAATGCTATGCGCCCAGTGTTCCCGGCGTTCAAAATGCTCGGCGCCTAAAGTTCCCAGAGCCCAAAGTGCTCGGCGCCCAAAGTTTCCGGCGTCCAAAATTCTCGGCACCCAATCTTCCTAGATCGGTACCGGTTACATTATACATGCATACCGATTAAAGAAACAAAACAACATGTTAGCACTTGATATTAATGGCAGTTTTGCAGATATTACACTACAACACTCTACGAAACTAAATACAATTCCCCTTTAACACTGAATAAATGGCGGTTGCAAGTTGTTCGATGTGTAAAACTTTTAAGGAAAGGAAAAAAAATATCATTTGTGTATTTTAATTTATTGAACGAAAATTAAAAGCTCTCAAGCTGTTATATTTGCAGAAACTCTTGTTTAACTGTTAATCTTTCTGATAAATCTGGAAAAAGCATCATACGAAAACTTGTCTTGTCACCATGGAGCTTAGTCATTCATACTACTCTCGATCATCCTACTCATCCAAGGGCGACTGACAATGAGAGATACTAGAGTCCCTATATGAAAACGTAGTTTTCAGAGTTGCGACAACGCGGTATCATTTTCCTATTGGTCGAAGACCGCCTGAGGCAAGGTTTCTTCTTCTCCCGTAGGATTAACATGGAGCGTATGACAGTGCTGTGGAAAAACCCAGAATCTGAAAAATTAAAGGTGAGTCCAGGATTTTAATGCTCATATTACTGTTCTGCAATGTTCAAATTATACGTGTGTAGCTTTACTTGAGTGAGTCCATTCCTATTTCTTTAACTATCGCGTAATTATATCAAGAACATGTGTTCCGGTGTGCTAAAATTCCATCCTGACACTTTATTTGGGTCTTTTATAGTTATTCTTTCTGTTAAATCGATGATTCCAATCACAAAGTTATTCAAAAACAACACTTTAAGACAAGGCAAATGTTTAAATTGTGTAAATTAATTTTTTTTAACGATAGATCTCTGTATTCGGTTTGGCGCGATCAATTTCGTTCTTGGCGACGAGTGGAAGTAAACAAAACATACACTTGTGATGTGAAGAGATCTTAACTTGTGATTTGTATTATAAATGCTTTATGCTGCGGAAATTTTTATTTTAAATGAATGTGACTTGATATTAAAACCCATTTTAACTCATGTTTTAATGTTAAGGTTTTTATTTTTCCTGATCATTTCTTAGACAAAAATTGACTAATGTATCGTTTTTCATGTTCCTTCAAGCAATCTTCACTTTATGCAACGTAAGTATTTACAGTGTCAAATTTTTGTTTTTTGAAAGGAGATGCAGAGGAAATAAAATGCTTATAAATTATAGGACTTTCAGTGCTTGCTGGCAGTATCTTTTAATAACATTTTGATTTATGGAAACGTTTTGTTATGATATTCTGCTAAATGTTTATTAGTTAAAATTTGTTTAAAAAAATGTCAGTTCGATTATGAAATTAATGTGACCACTTGAATTTGCCAAAGCGTTTGAGGTGGATATGAAGTACAACACTTGCTTGACACACAGTACAGTTTTTATCGATTTTTTAGGTTGAGCGAGCCAATTTAAAATGTATTATTTTATTAAAAATTTAATGAATTGTAGGTAGTTTTGGTTAGTTTGGTAATTTACTCTTTTTTATTCAACAAGCATGCCAGTCGCTGTGTGTTCCATCATAAACAGAAAACTGAGGTGTTCTAAGTTCGGTTCAAGTAGTGTGTTGGTACATTTTATTATGCTCTAATTAGGGTTTACTAATTTTTAGGTTGCCTTGTTATTTCCTTTACCTGCTATTTCTTTATCACCTGAAGAATCAAGTGCATGCTATCACCCCACTTCAGGTTAGTAAAAATTTCTATTTTTATTGAGAAAATGATTTTTAATAATTATGGCCATGGTTGATACATAATTAAGTTTTAACAAGTTTTGAATTACCTTTGAGGTAAGGACTGTTATCATGGGTTTTTGAGATTATAAAAGTCCTCCCAGCCACAAAGCTCTTGTCAGTCAGAAATTAGGTACATTTAAAGTTTTGCGGGTTGAAATATCAATACTTTTATAATAAAATGCTGAATCAAAGATTTTTTAAGTGAAACTTTATGCAAGGGCTTTGAAGCTATATCCAACCTTTTTGTGTGATGAAAGGTGGTGGGGATAAGCAATGTCAGTTAGAAGGAAAATAGTGGCTTGCTTGCCTTCAGATATTGGAGGAAAGTGAGACCTTGCGCTCTTCTTGCTTTCTTTCTCATTTTGTATGGTTGCATGTGCTACGTTTAGGCAGCGCGGAGATCAATATGTACATTTGTAATTACTTACTTTAGCTATCGTAAACAGATCATTTCTCTTCTTAAGAAGGAAGAAGATGATCATTATAAGTGGACACATGTATATAATTTTATGTAAGAAAATTAATAAGAAATACAATCTATTTAAAAATGTTTGATGAACAATTAATTTTGTTTCGCGTCTATCGTGTGTCATTATGATACAACCCGTTTCTTGGAATCAAACTTTAGAAGAATTCTACTCTTCTAGATCAGCAGAAAAATAAAGTACATGAAGCTCTCACCCCACATCAATTTCGTAAAAATTTCGATATTTGGTGGAAAAATGATTTTTAAATAATCCTATCTCGATTAATGTGGAGTTAAATTTTAACTAGTGTGGCATTTTAAAACAAAGGCTGTCATAATGGGTTTTTGAGATTATCCATAAAGATCAGGGTTCGAAAATATCCGATATTTTGATATATATTGGATATTTTGATATTTATCCGATGTTTTCAATCAATGCAAAATAAAGTCTTTAGTAACTACTTCCTTAAATCAGAGTTGTTTATTTCTCTTATATTATTATTATTATTATAATGCATCCACTTTAAAAGTAATGTTTCTTTCATTATTTATATTCATTTATTACATGTTCGTGATTTTGCCTCACCCACTCAAAAGGTAATTCAATTGCATCCGAGTTCATTTCAACCACTCATAAAAATAAATGTATAAATAAACAAATATTCAATTTATCAGAGATTATCTTAATTTGTTAATGGCTTTAGAAAATCCATACTTTTTTCAGGAAATAGAACATTGAAATAAAGGGGAATTCAAATGCTCTAAGACAATGGTGCGCAATATACGGCTTTCAAAACTGATTCATGTGGCCAGCTGAAATATCTGGTATAGATAAATGAATTTAATGAAAAATGTGGCTTTATTTTAAAGAATCTAAATTTGAGCATCAGTTATATTGCATTCTCTATATTTTTACTTCACTTAAATTTATATGTTAAAGCCAAACAAGAACAGTTTATAAATAGTTTCTACAGTATGCACTCACATTTTTTCAATCACAAGCACAAGTAAGCTCTTTGATGAGGTAGTAGCATTCACGTAAAAGTTTAAGACAGGAGTTTAATTTTTTTTCTCCTCAATCTTGACTAAAACCATTAAAGAAATTAATTTATAGTTTTCTGAAAATTACTCAGGACTGCTGAAATAACACTTTCTGGAAAAAAATTTGTTCAATATAACTGTGCCATGTGATTTCGTGATAGGATTTGTAGGACCATAGGAGCTATTTGTTGGTCAGAAAATAAAATAAAAAATATTAATATTATTAAAATAACTGGGACTCGAACAACCTGCCCCACTGTCCAACATACCCCACCTACCCCTACAATTTTGCTGTGGATATTCCTAAGTGAAATGCAGAAAAAACAAGCAAGTTTTCTCACGGTTCCTATAAAATTTGGAATCACGAACAATCATTACTTATTTTAGTCATCATAAACTGATGATTTCTCTTCTTAAGAGCAAAGATGATGCACACTAAAAAATATGTACATAATATTATGTACATAAATGAATGAAAAACACAATCTATGCTAGTCAAAAGAGATTGATGAATTAAAATATTCCCTGTAATATGTGTTTTACTTTTTCATGTGTTTTTAGAACACCCTGTTATTTGAAATTAAACTTTACAACACACTTAATGCAAAGTAGTTGAAATACAGCTCTATTTCAATTAAAGTATGTTTATTTATTTTCCATTTATAATTTTATGAACTACTTTAAAAAACATTCCTGCCAATTCAAAACATCAGCCGTATTGATGATTTAGCACATTTGAAGAGTTTTACTTCAGCTTTTAAATTTATTTGCCCTTAATGTTTTTTAAGTTTCTTCCAGATATTCTGCAACTTAAAGAAAGCTCAACTACTAATTGAATTGTAGCTCTGATGCAGATGTTCTAGAAAACTCATGATAATATTGTACTGTTTGCTTAAAAAAATGTATAATAGAAGGATCTCCAGTATTAAGTTTACAAGGATGTCCAGAAATCATTTTCGAAGTTTTCTTAGCTTGACAGCTTTATTAAAACTAATTTTAATGAAGTTGTTTAAAAAAAAATAAATTTCCATGTATAATATGCCATTCATGTTTGTTATGTTGAAAACTTCAGGAAATTTGTTGCCGAAATGGTCTTTGGACTTTCAACAACGACATACAAACCAACGAAAATTTTGTGTTTAAATGCTAAATAGTGTAATTAAATGAAATTTTGATCTTCATACAGACAATGCTGTATTTCTGATTTGTTACGCTTATTGTCAAATTTATTATCATTCATTTGTATAATAATATTGAAATGTAAAGAGGTTAAACAAACAATACTTTTGCAACAGAAATTTTGCTGGAATTCTGTTTTGATTCTCTAAATTTAGAGTTTTGAATTTGTTTTGTAAATCAAGTGCTTTCTTTAGGTTTATGCTTGTTTGTCATGTAAAAATATTGTTTTCAATTCAGATTTATAATAAATTTTTTGATATTTAACGCAAGGCTAAAAAATTTAGGTATACATAAAATTATGAAAGATGTATTTAGGTTTGTTTATTGTTATACCTTATTTCAGCATTAAATGAACAGTTCATTTCTGCTTATTCTGTTCCTGTAGAACACCCCCCCCCCCTCTCAAAAAGAGATTTTTCTCCCCACTTAAACTACAGGACAGAATTTGAATAACTGCAAATAGCTCCAATTTTGGAAGGGATTGGTAGCAACTGTTATCTTAGTCCACTTCTGACTGTCAATGCACCTGTTCTGTTTCTGACTGAGTTCTGGAAGCATTTTTCAGTGTATTAGAACATGTGTCGTGTTCATCCATCCATGATATGGAGTAGTGAATGGAATAACAATCTATATGAAAAAGTCTGAACAAAAAATTGAATTTATTTCAATCAAGGGAGTTTTTTTCCATAAAAATTCACTTCACGAATAGTATAAGAGAAAATAAATTACAAGCATCAGTATATTTTGCCCTGTCTAATCGAAACTCCCTGATTGAGTACATGGGAATAAAGTCTATAACAAAATTTATTTTCTTTATGTTTATAAGTGACTGAAAATTTTGATTAAACTAATGTTTTGTCCATAATTATTAATTTTAGGAAATGATACTTTGGAGTAAGGAATTTTTTAAAATTTGGTAATAATAACTACATTTTGAACATCTAAATATTTTGACGTTACGTTGCATTTCAGAAAACACAAAGATTAATCTTTGCCTATTTTGTTACTTAAGCAGTTATTAATAATAATAGTTTGTCCCAAAATCTATAAAAACTACAAATCCTGTTTCGATACCCTGAATTTGAGTTTGATTGCCTAGTTGAGAAAAATGTCTTTGTTTTCTCGTTTTTTCCTCGTGTAAAAATGTTGGAAATTCTGTGTTTGAAATAAAGTTTACAGATGTAGCAACACCACAAAAATAAATTGAACATTAGAGACTTTGGTTGTAATTTTTATGTGGTAATGACCTGAAGACTTAGTATGGAATTAATGAGTTTTCTTCATGCTAAGTTGTATCTAAAATATCTGTCAAAATTAAATGTAAACATTGCTTTTCCACGAAAATAGAAAATAAGTACTAGTCCTCTACTTTTGCTGTGAATGATTTTTTCTTTGTAATATTGTTTTGATGTGAAAATATTGTTCAAAATTTAAGTAATAGATGTATGATGCAGAGAAATAAATAAATACCAATAGATACATTTGTTTCTTATTCATATGAGTTGAAAATAAGTAATGTTTAAAATTACACCCCCTCAACTCCTCAATTTATTTCTGAATATTTCTATCTACATCAAATTAAAGTAATAATATTCAACTTTATTCAAATTAATATTTTAACCAAGAGTGCCTAATGAACCACTAAAATATTTAGAGGTTCTTGGTATTCTTTCTTTCTTTTTTTTTTGGGGGGGGGGGGGGGTTACCTCGTTTTGACCATCTACCTATTTCTAGTTTTGAACTTTCAAATTTTCTTTTGCATATTTATCTTTCAAATTTTTAATTTAATGTTTAACTTAATCACATTTAAATCAGAAAATTGTACAGGGTAAACTTAAACATGCAATTTTAATTAGCATTTTTTTAAAATAGAAGACCATTTTAATTAGTGATATTGCTTTTTAGATGGTTACAGGAAATATTGTTAGATTTAAAACTCTTTACAACGTTTGCCTTTCCGTTCATTTATTTATTTTCATTTTCTTACCTTTTTTTATTTCTTTATTTATTTTGAATCAATTAAATTCTAACACATGGAGGTGAGAATTCACATGCTGCTAACCAAAAAAAAAAAAAAAAAAAATTATTACAAAAAAAAAAAAAAACTGTCGGCAGATTTATATGGATATATTTTTGCTGAAATTAAAAAATAATAAATTATCACTTAGTTTTAACTGTAAAAGGCATGTGACAGCAAAGTTGCACTTTTTGAAGATTAGCCCATTAGTGACTGAAGTTTTTAATTAAACTAATGTTTTCTTTTTCGGATGAAAATGCTGAAAATTTTGTGTTTTAAATAAAATTTATAGATACAATAACACCAAAAAGTAAATTGAACAACAGAGATATGTGTTGTTTACAACAACAACAAGATTGCAACAATAAGATCATGCTATTGATCTGAAAACTTAGCATGAAATAAATGAGTTTTCCTCATGCTAAATTGTTTTCAATTTTTAGTTTTTGCTTTGTCATAAAAATTCAAAATAAGTACAAGTCCTTTTTTGGTGCTCTGAATTGTTTTAATTTTGTTTCATTAAAAAAATGTCTACTATCTAACTACCTTTCATTCTAGTATTGTTTTGGTATAAAAATGTTGTTGAAAATTTTAAATAATAGATAGTGTACTTTCAAGAAATAAATATAAAATAATGGAGACATCTGTTTCTTATGCATATAAGAATGTTGAAAAAATATAATGTGTCAAAATACCCCCCCCCCCCCTCCTTTACTTCCCAATTTATTTCTGAATATTTCTATCTGCATCTAGTTTCAAATAAAAATGACCTCTGATTAATATAATTTCAGTTTTCAACTTTATACAAATTAATCTATTAACTGTGTACCCACTAAACCATTAAAATATTCAGAGATTCTTAATCTCTTTTTTTTGGAGTGGGTTGGGGCGAGATTGGATCCCCGCAGTGTGGGGTTCAATGGCCTCTGATATTAAAGAAAAAAATTGAAAAAACCTAGCACTAAGACTTATTTAACGTTACAAATATACACTGATGGCCTCTGGGGAGGGGCTATACAAATTTTGTTGCAGGAGGCCTAAAATGTATAGATCCTGGCCTGGATAGGATACCTTGTTTTAAGCTTCTACATTTCTAGTATTACTCTTTCAAACTTTCCTTTGCATATACATGGGTGCCACACCCCTAACAGTACTCCCCCCCCCAACGTATGTGGGCATCCCAGGCATATATTTCCGTTCAGAATTTTTAAGCTAATGCTAAACTTTGTTCCATTTAAATCAGAAAATTGTATATTTTTCCTTTTATAGAAAAAAAAAAAAAATAAGTAATGCTTTTGATATCAATATAAGAAATATTTCTATGTTCAAAAATCTTTATAGCTTAATTTAATGTAGCAAAAACAAGCAATTTTTTTTATGTTCGTTATTTGTTGCTTATTTATTTATTTTCATTTTCTTAATCAGTCTTTATTCTTTCATTCCTTTTGAATCAATTAAAATTATTATATAATTTTCGTTGTCTCGGAATCTTTTGATTAGTTTAAAATTGATCGTATTAAAGAAAATAAGATTTTAGAAAAATCTGCTCTTAATTCTGCTAACACAGGGCCATTTTGTCCTTTTTTTAATGTTTGAATCAAAATCGAGCGTTTCACTTATTGAACAGCATGCATTTTCGAATCCGCGTGCTTACATCCTTCAGAACCCGTTTCAGCCACTCTTTCCGCTCCCGTTTGCGACTATTTTTTAAAATGAAACTCGAAAGCGAACAAGGAGCCAATCTTGCAGCTTGGCGGCAACCCTATTTTCCCCCTGTAACCGGTAGCGCTTTCCGAGCGTAGCTGTTGTCGCAACTCTGAAAACTACGTTTTCATATAGGGACTCTAAGAGATACCAGATACGGAAATATTTTGCAACATAAACCACTCGGGGAAACTGACCCTGAGAAGAGTACATTACTAAATTACTACGATCTGCTATGATCCAAGTAAGTTCTAGCTACATTTTTAAAGGAAACTTGGTATTTATCGGCACGAAAACAATTAGATTAATCAGTGCAAATAATAATATGCAATCTTCTTGTGTAGAAATAAACACCAACAGTGACAAAGGTACATAAACAGCACAAATCGTCCCTAAATCGTAGAAGTAATGTAACATCAACGTGATCACATGTACCGAAATCCTCTTAAATTCGTAGAGAACTGGTTGATAAAATAGCAAAATGTCCGCCCAGCACAGCGATTTTACGTGAAATCGCTGTAGATATGATATGACTTTCAACATTTTTGGGAGCAATTATCAACGTTTTTTGGATGCTTACAAAATATCAACGATATTTCTATGTTGGTTATATTGTGCTCTGGAGGAGTTTTCAACGGATTTTAGAGGTTAAATGGATTTATCTACTAATATAAGATGAACTAACAACCTGTTTCAGTGGATTTATCAACGATTTTCTCATGTGTTTGTGTCACGAAATATCTACATAAATTGCATCTTGGTAAATTAATTACCAGTAATTTATAGACTGTTTGCACACTTTTTGAAAGTCTTAAAAACTTTTTTACCCTTAAACTTTTTAAAACAGTAATATACTTAAGATTTTCTAAAAAATCATTTGAATAAAATTCAAATTTGGAATATAACTCAATAAAATAATTAAGAAAGACAAGAAAAATGAAATAATTTTTAAATTAATTTCAAATATAAATAAATATGTATATTTTATTTAAATAATTTAAGAAAAAATGACGAATGTTAACGATTTTTTAGCGTTTTAAAAAGTAATTTTAAAGATTTAAGACTTCCAAGAAACATGTCAGTAATCTATGAATCATTGATAACCTATTTTGTGTTCATATTTAAGTAGACAATAAACCATTTCTTTTCTATGCACAATTCACAAATTTTATTCCAGCAATAATCTGAACAAAAAAACCAAAATAATAATAATAATAATAACAATAATAATATGAGAATTTTTAATTCAAAGCTATCTCTACGTCGTTCTTGACGATCAGAACATTGTTTCTTGAATTTAGAAAACATAATTTAAAAAAACTTAAAAAGCAGGCAATTACTTACTTCACGTTAATACAAGAAATCGCTAATTCATTTACACACTCACACTCGCAACAATACACAACCCGACAACTGACCACGTGGAAACATAGTCAGTAAATAGCCATTTTTCTAAACTGAAATTGTTGCGCATAAGCAGATTAAACAGTTTTCAAACATGTAAAAACTCGTCAAAATGATTACAAAAATTAGAGATACGCTATATACTATAAATGTAAACTTTCAAACATATTTTGGATTTATTTTGAAACCTGTGCCAATTTCGTACTTTTGTCAACCATATTTGGAAAAGCCCAACTACGTGAGGAAATCTACATCGCGGCGATATCCGTTTGTGATATGTTATGAGTTTTGCACCAGTTCAACGATATAACAACGAATGTTGGAAGATCTGTGCTGTCTGGGTAATCATTAAGTGCCGATTTACACGATTCCCGCTTTCGGACATCTGACGTCATTTTGAGCTCGAAAACCAGTTTTCGCGCCTCCAAAACCTGCCTGACTTCGTCGGGAATGGGTTGTGGATCGTCCACAACTCCAAGTCAGAAAAGCGAAGTCCGACGTGCAATGATTGGCTATTGATGTCACATGCTTTCGTTTCTATGGTAACAATAAACCTTCTAAAATCAGGGAAAAGGTAGCCATCTTTGTGTCTACGGTAATGATTTTGATAAAGTGAATTTCAAAGTGTAACTTCGAAATTGAACAAAGCTACGTAAATCATTGATAATCGCGCGAAATGAATGAGCCTCTTTTTTATGAAGGACCATCATGCACTGGAAAAAAAGCGATTTTAAACATGCTAGGAACTGCAGCGTAGCATCTATACGAATTAGCTGGGTAACTCTTATCGGCAGGATCATTTCTGTATATTCTGTCATAAGAATTATCTTGCTGGCAAAAAGAAGATATTATAATTTTATTCTTGCTTATGGAGGCAATGAGAAGATTTACTAGATTTTCAATGTTACACCTATAACCTTTTCAAGTAAGTACCATTGTGATTGTTTATCATACAAATACTTTGTGATATTACTTAGATTATTATGTAATAAAAATAATGACATTGTTTTCATTAGTAGCTAGAAGTGTTTAAACAATGTTTTACGCAATATTGTAATAGCTTCATTTCATAACAAATGAAGAAATCTTTAAATAATTATCAATCAAATGTTGTAAAGTCACTTTTTTCATAGGAACTTCCAAGTAGGTACATATTCTCAATTATGGGACCGCTTATAGTGCAATGGATTCTTTTAAATTTACTGTGTTTTATTCTAGGGCATAATTGTTCGTAATTTATTATGGGACATAATACTATGTGTATTGTAAAAAAAATATTCACGACAAATTGTTATGTGCTGAATCAGTTCATGATTTGGCTGGTCTGAAGCTCTGTTCCACTCCTATTTTTAATCAACAATTGTACTAAATGTTGAAACAACAACAAATTTTGGCAAAATATTCAGTATTCAGCTGAAGATAAGGACAGAATTTTAACTTAATGTTCGGTATTCAGTGCATCCCTAGTTTTTGGTTTATGCGGTCTTTTAAAAAAAATTCGAGTTTACGGAAAAAACACACACAGGTATAAATTTTACATTTAATGATAATGATAAAAATAAATACAATGTGTACAAGTTAATTACAACTTTTTTCTTCAATTTCCTGATAAATATTTTCCATGAACATTCAACAGGAGTTGAAAAGAAAGTTATTATTCATTAGTTGGCTACATAATAAGAATATTAAATGCAAAAATTTTGTTCGATATCTTTCTTTCCAAAGTTACATCAACATTGGAAAAGGATAGGCATTACTTGCGAGCGTCAAACTATCGTGAAAGGTGGGTGGACGAAAGGAAAACAATCTCAATGCATGTTACGCATGTTCATTTTAAGCTATATTTATCTGATTTTTCTGTTTATATACAGGAGGGGGTATCTTCAAGGGGTTTTTTTTCCTTGCCATCATTGAATAAAAAATGACCATAAACATCTTTCATCTGACTAAAATTTCAATGTTTAAAATAGTTTCCTCTCACATCCTTCACAATTAAACCTCTGGTTTTGCTAATCAACTTTAGCTGAGGGTAAAATATTTATCTTCGTGTTTGTTGTTTCTATATTCATTTCCTTTTGTGCTTGCAAGTAGCGAGAGTCAAAAAAATAATAATAATTTGAATTTTGACATCTTGAATTCAAATTATGTTTTTCGCAATCACGAGTGTGTATGTAGGGGTGTGTGTTTGTGTCCAGGCATGAATGTGGGTATATGTGTGTATGTATGCGTGTGTGTATGTGTCTGTGTGCAGGCATGAGTGTATGGGTGTGGGTGTGTATGTCTGTCTGTGGTGTCTGTGTGCAGGCATGAGTGTGTGGGTATTTGTGTGTGCATGTAGTTGTGTATGTATGTGCGTGTGTGTAGGACATGGATGCTACCTGGAGACGGTTTTGGCTAGGGGAATAGCATCGTGAAGAGCCGGTCGACAGTGATGCTGCAGAGGGTGCTGGTGGGAAAATAAAATCATAGGATATCAAAACAGTCAAATGAAAGCAATACGCAATCATGATTGCTCAAAAAAACCATAAAGATACACTTCTGAACATTTCTATGGTGCAGACTGCGTCATGACCCCCCCCCCCCCCCAGTAACTTCCCACCCATAGTCACTTCTTTGACCACCAGACAAGGCGGTTGGTAAAACTAGCATTTGTAAAAACCCCAACTGGATTTTTAAAGGAGCACCTGGATTTTTTCAGGTAACTTTTAAATTTTGGTTTCTTTCAAAATTTAAACTGATTATTTTTCAATTAAATTATGGAAAAAGTTAAATAAACAATAAAAGTAAAATCTATATATCTAAACAAAATATGATGTATGTTAGTGATTGTGTGTGCTATGTAGTTTATACAAATCCACAATTAAGGCCAGATTTTTGCCAAATTTGTCACAAAGGTCGTTTGATACTTGAGAATTTACATGAGGAGTTTCACCCCACGGTGCACAACCATGGGAGGGGGGGGGGTCCTTACACAAATACAGTTTATCAAATCTTGTGCAGAGGCAGTGGCGTAGCTACATTTTCTGCCGCCCGTGACAATTCCTCAATTTGCTGCCCTTTGGTTGAGAAACAGTCAAAAGTATTTAAAGGAAAAATAAGAACTTAATTACGAAGAAAAATAAAGAATATGCTCTATTCAGAAAAAATTTCTAAATTAGTCCTAAGAATGCATTTTAACCTTTTGGTGACACCAGGCAGGAGCTTAGAGGCCGCCGCTCTGCAATTTTATGGTTTCTTTGGTCCTTTCAAAGGGGGTAATGACATCCTTTTGGATCCGTGCTGGGGTGCCTGTCTTAATGTTGAAAAACTCGGAAATTGCCGCTTTCCTAGATCCAATACTGCCATATTACAGAATTTGGATGGTTTTCTTTTTCACTGATACAGGGTGATAAGATTAATGAGCCCTATAAGTTCGATTAACCATACTGATTCATGAGAAGGAAAAGTTGTGTATTGAAAATCATTACTTTCCATGTGAATGTGAAAGGTTTACTTAGACATCAATTCACTAATTAAAAACCTTCTGCTTAAATGAATGTCTCAGTTTGAAACTCGCTGTTTATAGGAATTTTACTGATATAAAGCAGTAAGATTAGTCGCAGTTATTATTTGAGTTGTGAGTAAGTACTTTTATAAGATAAACATAAAATTAATTCTGGTCTGAATAAAAGTTTTGTAATAAGTGACCAATTAAAGCAATTTCTGAAACAGATAATGCTACCCCAAAGATAAGCAATTAATTGCCCAGACCTCTCTTTTCTTACTCTTGTTGTAACTTTCCTCAAAAAAATAGTTTTTTTTTAATAAGGTAGTTTTCGAGTAACTTTCTTAAAATCAAGTGCTAGTTTCATATTATAACGAGAAGTTTTTTTTTTTTTTTTGCCTCCAGTAATTGATCAGAAGCATGATTTCCCTTTTAGCAAATGTTGAACTTTTTTCACATCAAGAGCATGAAATTGCCACCCCCCCCCCCGCAAAATGGTGCCCGGGGCGGACCAACCCCTCCGTCCCACCTTAGTTACGCCACTGTGCAGAGGTCGTGCAATGCTTAGGAATACACATAGGAGGGTATTCGTCTACCTAATGGGGAGAATCCCCCATAAGGAGTTTTCCTTATACAGCTCCATAACTTACAACAGATCTTTGCAAAATTTGGCGTCTTTTTGCGATTTTTAATTTGTGGTAATTCATCTGCTTCGTGTTATCATACATAAAAAATAGTTTGCTCATATGTATATTATTTAGATGTGCGTAACATTTACTGTCTGGCCACGGATTGTATGGAAAGACAAACATCCGTTTTACAGCCGGAAATGGACAAATCTATTATTTTTTATCGATGCCAGCTTTTGCAGAAGCAGAGTCTCATTCAAATGAGTGGAATACGGGCATCAAATTTTTACTTTTCCCCCTTATTCACATAGATTCGTCTTATCTGGACGTATAAAAATTCCATGCAATCCGTGGTTGGACAGTATGTACTTCGGACAATAATTTAGGTTAACTTTTTAGTTCTGAAAAGTAATGACTTGAACATAATTATTCAATTCCCCTCCCCCTCCCTTTATTTCTTTTACTATTTGTGTATTTAAAAAAAACCTTGGAAGGACTACATATTTGTTTTAGATATTAAATTCAATGCCTCTTGTAACAGTTCCGTTTTCTTGTAACGGCTGCATATTAGCCATTTCCCATTTTTCAAAAAAGTACTTATCAGACTAAAGTAAGCAAGAATTATTTCAATCAAATTCCAAGACGTTTTTTTTTTTAAATTGTTGGGGGGAAATGCTTTGATTAACTGAAAATGGCCATATTTTTTTTAACAACAGCTCAATGCAAGGTTTCCAAGAGAAAAAGCCATAATTCAAAAGTCAATTCCGATCACCCCTCCCTTACATCCACCCTTACTCGAAACAACTTCGAGATGAAGAGATAACTAACTCCTGCTCAAAGGTAAAAACGTACACTGTGTTCAAAATGAAATATATGTACATTACTTTCCTTTTGATACATCAAATAAATGCCAAACATATTTTTTCAATACTGCATTTGTCTATAAATCCTCACCCCAGGAGTTAACTAGAATTTTCTCGAACATTAATGCAATAAAGGCGCTCAAAAGACATTTGCACGATGGCACCGATCAGGCTCGGTGCTGGCCTGCATACACGTAGATTTGCACATGTGTTAAATGTAGCCTCCCCCCCCCCCCGAAAAAATATTTCAACACCACTGTTAGTATTATTCCACAATAACATGCAAAGCAGTTCTAAAAAAATATATATTTTGATACATCACTACAAGCATTTTATTAAACAGTGAAACTTCTCCGAGAAGCCACCCCTTCGTTCAGTGAAAATGTGGACACAGAAGGGGTGGCCATACTTAAGAGTTTTCGTTATTGAACTCGAGCTGTACTATGAATTATATAATTCAACACTTTTTAATGATGTTTCAAGAAAATAAAGGGGTCAACATACACAGGTTTCACTGTATCACTAAATGAAAAAATGCTCCTCATCGAGTTCTGAAAATGTAATAGCAATAACACAGCAAAAATTATCAACTGTTGTTTTCCGAGCGGCTATCCGAAAGAAAAACTTTTGCACACTGAGAACAGTGGTGTTCCCATACGGTATATTCCATGTATGCCGTATATTCTCAATTATTTTTTAGACATATAGCGTATACCTTCAAGTTTCAAAAATTTCCATATAAACACATATTACATATATCGTTGCCTCAGAGCAACACTAAGACATCTAATCCCCGAAATAACATTAAGATATCCTACTGTTGCTCTGAGGCAACGATTTGATCGCATACAAATATTGTGCGTAATGGTTTACTGGGAGTATACCCTCAGAAAAATGCATACAACAGCAGCATGATGTGATAAGATCCTAGAACATACACCATTCTATTTTTTAAATTAATCTTTGAATTTCAGGGGGGGGGGAGGGAATGCTTGTTCGATGAACCCAGAATTATCTTCTATTTATTTTTTTAGCCTGGCTTAATTGTGCACATGTTATGTATTGAATATGCACACAGATTTAAAAAAACCAGCGGTAAACCATTACCGCGAAACACGGGAAAGCACTGTTTGGCAAATTTAGAATTTTTTACTTCTATTTTTAGCGTGGCTCAAAAAAAAGATTAAAAAAAGCGCTATCCAAGACATGTTTTCTAAAAAATAAACCTTCAACATTTACGGAAAACACTTCAATTCTTTAACAATTAAAAAAATAGTAGGAAATAACAGAAGATTCAACGGAAGCAAATATAAACAAACAGGTGCAGACGCCCTGTCAAAACACCGAACCGGTTACGAAATTTGCATACGCTTCCCGCTTTCCGCCTTCGTGTAAATGAGCAACGATTTTCCTCTGACTTGTGACGTCACATGTCTGCCGTCCGATGTCCGAAAGCGGGAATCGTGTAAAAGGGGTCTTAACCACATACTCACATACTAAGCACAAAATAGGAAAACAAGGCAAGAATATCACTAAAAACAATTAGAAAAGCATTGATTCATTGCCAGCTTAATACCGTAGCAGAACATAGTAGCAGAAAACTGGTTTCGTTTTAATCCGATTTACAACGCTACTTATTAAAGTTACTTCCTCCCAACATGATTATACAACGTGGAAGAAACGTTTCGCAGTGTTTCTTAGGAGGTTAATGAGTAAGCCTATTCGAACGTGACCAATACGTATTCTATGCACCCTCTCTTATAATAAGCAGGAAAATACAGTAAAAACTGTCAATAGTAAACAAGAAGACTACATGCATAAAGGTTCTTCGTTGCTTCAAAAAATATTTCATATTCTGCAAAAAGCTTTACTTCTTGTTTCGTGAGAAGAGTTAACTGCCAACCGTTGTCGGCTATCCAAGGTCGAAGGGGACAATTCGTGCTGTCTGCTAGTTTGAAGAGTGAGCGCGTATATTGTCAGTTTGCATCAGAATTCCACATAAGTGGAGGCAAGAAATACTGACTTGTCAGATAAGTTATAATATAAATCCGTTGTACAAAGGCATTTTTTTGAAATCATTGATTATTTAAATTATTTTTTTTTTGTTCAAGTGTTCTATTTATTTACTTCCAAATAAATTTGAGAAAAATGAGTGATCGCTACTGCAGAACTGATACAGGAGCTATGCTTTCGCCCGATGGAGAAGAGGGTAAAATAGTACCTTTTGCTCCAAGCAGAGAAGGCAAAGATGTTCCTCGTGGTTCTTTTAGTGATAAAAAAAGTCGAGCAATTGGTGTTTTCACAAGTGGAGGCGATTCCCAAGGTAAGAAAGTTCTAACACTTGAAATGAAAACATAAGCATTTCACTCACATTATCTTTGCTTACATGATCAAGATCACGAAAAAAGTAAACGTTAAGGCTGGTCATTTGGAGGATCGGTGGGAGTCAATTGCCCCCCTACCCCCAATTTTTGAAACATAATGTTATGCAAGTTTAGTATGTATTTTGTTTGATACCCTTAGCCCCCCACCCACCCACAGAGAACTCAAATGACAGGCCTGTAAACATTTGCTTTAAAGAGCTTTATATGCTATTTGATTTTTATAGTGCTTCAAACCCCTATTTTGCTGTAATTGATCATTTATATGAGTTTCATTTTTGAAAAACTGATGCTAAAGTTAAAGGTTTTACAGCACAGTTCGTGCCTGTGATGCAGATAATTATATTATTAATCATTTGAAAGTGGTTTGAAAAAAAAAATCAACTGAATTGGAAACATTCCTTTCACTGATGCTAATTATTTTTTGTTTTCAACTCATAGGAATTTAAGCTTTTTTTTTTTTTTTTTTTTTAAATCTGCTGGCATGGCCTGAACAGGGGAAAAAAAAAACATGGCTTTTATTGACTCTAGCTCATATTATGTTCTGACAAAATGTTGCATATTTTATGAATCTGTGTATTCAAACTCATGTCTCACAATAGTGTCATCTTTTCATTTTCTTTTTCTTTCTTCCTTTATTTATTTTATTTATTTATTTTTTTTTTTTTTTTTAATTTTGAAAATGCAATTGACTTTGCAAATGTTTAAAGCAGTAGTTGTTTTTTACTTCCTTTTACAAAAAAAAGAAGTATTGTATTCGCGCAAAAATTTTCACTCAAAATGCGGCCTTAATTTCCATTTTGCTTAACCTTAAATTAATGTTGAGTTTTTTTTTTCAACTCAACCACACGTGGATAAGTGTCTAAGAACATATAGATGTGGAAAATACCCATTTTGACATTCCCCGAGTTAATTACGAGTTTTCTCGTGATGTCTGTATTTTATGTATGTTGCATAATTCAAGAACAGTATGTCCTAGAAAGTTGAAATTTGGTACGTAGTGGCTAGTAGTGGTGTTATAATTTGGCGGACACTTGGCGATATATCGCCAGGCTTTTGGTCACCAACTTGGCGACAAATTTGGCTTTTTTTTTTTTTTTTAATCTGGTTTTAATTTGGCCATTGTTGGTGATATTTAGAGAGTTAACTATTGAATCACATTAAAATTGCCAATAATGATGAAATAACCTTAAATTGGTGTAAAAGGAAGTCATGTGATGCACAGATCAGCTTGTTTAATTTTTCATAATTCATAAATAGATCTATGATTATAGATTTTGGGGATCTATTAGTCTTACATGAAAATGATGCAATAAACAAAGTTTTTAGAATTTCTAATAGTTTAGAAACATTTTTTTTTAAATGTGTATTTTTATGATAGATACATTTCTGCATATGCAGATTTCATGTATAGTTGAATTTTGTGAACAAGAATCTTGTAGAAAATTTACATTAGGTTTTCCAAAACAAGTTCTAAGATGCATGACTGTCTATACCTTTTTTAAATCTTTTTAAATAAAAATAATCAAAGCTCTTGTATGTTTTCAAAGGTATGAATGCTGCTGTTCGAGCTGTTGTACGTATGGGAATGTATATGGGTGCCAAAGTGTTTTTCATCAAAGAAGGCTATCAAGGAATGGTAGATGGCGATGATTATATTGTTGAAGCAACATGGGTTAGTGTGTCTGGCATCATTCATAAGGTAAGCTTTATCTTCTAATAATAAAATTAGAGATGTTTTGATACATACACGAAATAATATATATTTTATTGCTTCTTACTAAAAAAAAAATTGTGACATGACTAGCAAGCAGTCACTGCCCAGCTAGACTGTTAAGTAAACTAGGCTATTGTTCATGTTAATTGATTAATCCCCATCGCACGTAAAAGGCCCCCTAAAAGTTACTTTTCCCATTTTGGTTAACAACTGCTTCCAGTAAGATGTTCTAAGTGTTACCATACTGATCTATTTTTCCTGATTTCAAGATCAGCCTAAGATTTGAGAAGCTCAAAATATTTTCTTGTTCTTCTTCGGATGTAAAAATTTAGCTCGTCAATTTCTTTTATTTTTATGAACTCAAACAACGAAATTGTGGGAACTGATGTGATATACCCCACCCTTGGCGACTTTTTCCTGTTGGCGCAAAGAAAGCGTCGCCAAGAAAACGATGTATGACGACATATGTCATACATCGTTCTTAGCGATGCTTTTTTAGCGCCAACAGGAAAAAATCAGATAAGAAAACATGATCAAAGCACTTCAGAACACAATATATATAAAAACAACATAAAAGCACAACAAAAAGCATCACGAATATATGCTTCAAAAATGTACAGGGCCGGGGTTTTTTGTAAACATATTAAAATACAATGAAATAAATTATTGTATTAATTACAAGTCGAAATTAATGCATTAATTTTTTTTCATCATTTCTCCGGGATACGAGCCCTCGGTCTCATAGTACTTTTGTAATGAGACCTCGGCTCGCCGGCCCTGTCTCGGTCTCATTACAAAAGTACTATGAGACCTCTGGCTCGCCAGGACCTCGCTCCGCTCGGTCCGTTATCCCTCCGACTGTTAATATACATTACAGTCGAAGTATGATCACAGTTATGTATACTACAAGAACCCCTCAAGGATTTGTAAAAACAAAGAATTTTGGAAGTGAGAGGTTTTTTTTGAATTCTAAAATAAAGAATTTACCTTTTTATTTGGTATAAATATTCACACTCAGTCTAAAACAATACATCATATGACAATGGCACGTTACAGATACACACCACGTTGGAGTTAACTTTTAATTAACCTTCAAGTTTGAAGAAACTGGCATTTTCTAATGTTTTTACTTCAAAACACAACTACTGAATTTAAACTAACACAAAATAAGCATTCCTGTAAGGTATATTGCACGAAACAACACCACGTCATAAAATCCCCCCTAAGAGCGGAACATATGTGCACCTACCTCCACGGACACACGTGCGAAAAGAATTAGTTCACATCTTTACTTCCCAGGTATATTCTGCAGGGTTACTAGGGCTACCGGAAAAAGTTTTATCGCCGACGTTGGCGATTTTCGAAATGAGCTAAAAATTCTATCCTCGCCAATGGGGGGGTATATCACATCTGTACCAAATTGTGTCCCATCTGACTCTTTGCTTCAGACCATGTATATTTTGCTTTTTGTCATAGTCTTAATCTGAAATTCCACTTACAAACCTATTAGTTTTCCTTTAAACCCGTTCCAGTAACACGATGGTGCCCCCTGCTCAAGAGGGATGGCACCAAAGACATATGGGCAGTTCTCAAAAGGTGGGAGTAAACACAACTTTGAAACTTCAACACCAAATAACTTTCATTTTAATTAACTCAAAAAAATTTGAGTTAAATTATAATACTGTATAGAGACAAGAATTGACATAAATTATGGAAAAAATGCTCTTCAAATACCTTTAAAAAGATATTTTCTTTGCTAAAAGGCACAATTTTGGACATACCAAAATGTTAACTGAGCAAATGTACCATTAAAAATATTTTTTTTTAAATTATTTCCATACGTTTCAAAAAAAAAAAAAAAAAAATTAAGGGTAAGAATCTCAAACTGAATAATTTTTTGATAATATTTTCCACAAATTAAAAAATTAAAGACAGATTATTTATTTTGTGAACAATTTTAGAAAAAATGGAAGTTTGATGTATGTCCAAAACTTACGATCTTGACAATGCTATAATTTGAGAACTAAATATATGATTTATATGTTTTAAAGGTATTTTTCAATCCTCAAAATGAAGTTGTTATTTATTTTAAAGTGTTTTCATTTGTTTTCATGCAGTATCTTTGAAGAAAAATCATTTTTCTTAAACATACATGTAAGATGTCCAAATTGTGTTACAATGTAGACGCCGATAATTCTGTTCAATTATTCGTTATTATAAATAATCTTCTGTCTTGTAACCTTAATAAAAAAGGCTAATATAATGTTAATTCCTTCAATCCATTGACATTTTGCACAATTAATACGTTATGCATTGAACATTACATTAATAACAGTAGAAACACAAGTTATGATCGTAATGGAACATATTTAAGTAAACAAAACGGCACAGAAATTGCCAAGCAAATTTCGATTGGCGACAACTCACAGCATACGATAAGCAAAGGGTTACCAGCCAGAATTCTGGTTTTCGCCAACAGCATCAGTTTTGGCGACTTCATCACCTGCGCAGGCAAAATGGTTGGGGGGGGGGGGGTTCGGATTCTATAAAACTATAACAAAATTTTATTATTTAAAGGCCAGTATTTAAAGTCATTCAAGTACTTTAAAGCCTTTATTTTTCATTGCAGAATGTAAAAATAGATAAAATTTTCATTAGAAAAGTTCAAAAACTGTGAAACTTACATTAGGATGATGTCCAAAATCTGTTATCTACAGGACAACAATGTCCAAAATCTGTAACCTACAGACCGATCATTAAATTTGCTATTTATTAATTTTTATAAATACCTGCTTCTTTTTATGTTTGTATATGTTGTTCTAGGTGTACATGCTATGCAATAAAAACAAAATTGATGTCAAATTTCAAAATTTTAAAAATTGTTCAGAATTAACTTTTTTGTTCCCACCTTTTGAGAACTGCCCATATTTCAATGTGAATTCACCCTGAATGGGCCACCCTTGAAGCTGTCTATTTGTACCATTAGTACAGCGAACTAACCCATGGATATGCTTACACTGTTTCCATTAAATTGCTTCGCTCACTCCTCACAAACCAAAATATTTTTTTTTTTCACTATTGAAGAAAGAATCAGTACACTGGTTTGATTTGAATGATTTCTCCTGAAAGTTTTCAGTACTGAAATCTTAAAAATAAATTTTAGTTTATGTTTGGTAGTGATAACAGATATAAAAAAGGGGGAAAGAGCAAGGGTTCCTTTTCAAATTTTAGGTTTTCTTTAAAAAAGATTTCAAGGACACACCCAGAAAAAAAAATTTAATTGCAGTTTTAAGATCACAATTTTCAGACTATCTTTGTCAATGAAAACGTTTCAGCGGGGGAAGGTAGGGAACTCAAAAAACATTTCGAAATTGACACGTAAATAAAAGGCGCAATTTCAGACAATCTTTAATATTAATGTTAGGGAAAAGTGGGGTTTTAGTGGCCTCCTTTGGAAATTTTTCAAAATTGATGTCTGGAAAACAAAATTAGACTCTTTTTGACAAGGCGAAATTTAAGGGGTCGAGGATTGTCCCCAGAAATGTTTTGATTTTGAAGTTTAAAAAACCCAAGTTTAGGCTATATGTAAAAGATATTAGAGAGATGGTGGCAGTGGGGGCTTGCTTTCTTAATTTTGTCAAACTTCAAGGTTCAGAAATGCACTTTCTAGCTATGTTCAATGTGGTTATGGAAAGAAAAAGGATCTGGTTGCTTTCTCTAAAAACTTTTTCGACATTAAAGCTATAAAATGTAAATTTTCAGCTGCAAGATTGTTTCCGTAATTTGCTTTTTGCATGTCAAAGGGACTTCACCCATTTATATTTATCCTCAGTTAACAGAGGTATATGGGGACAAGTTTGCCTGTTCAACACATTCGATGTAGTACAGGGAGTTTATTGCCGGTCAGAAAGAAGTCTACAATGGGGGGGGGGGGGGACAAACCGAGTAGAAAACCAGTGATTATCCTTAGTTGCCTGTACCACTTTTGAATGTGGAAAGGACTAGCACTTGTTGCCATACATCTCTATCAACTGATGATAAATATCCATGAACAGAGCCCCTTTAGCATGGAAAAGCAGTGAATTACTGAAGGAATGCTTTAGTGTTTTTATTCGTTTCTAAATTGAGCCAAAAGTGCTTATCATCTCTTTATATTTGTAAACCAGTCCTTAAAATTAATCTCAATTGTAGAACATAAAATTTACTGTGTTAGCTTTCTATGTTTCCTCCTTTTGTGCCGTATTTTTTTTTTTGTATTATCTGCAGCGGCATATAATCTGCAGGTCCTAAAATCAGCCTGGAGAAAGAAAAGGCTCTGCATAATCTGCGGATAATCTGATGTATGTAAAAATTGAAATTGTTTTGATTTGACAATTTTATCAACTAAACTAAAACCGTGAGGAAGTAATAATTATTTAGGTATAATCAAAAGTAATCCAAAAAATAGTCTAAAAATAATGATTTCATGATTATAGTACGCTAATGCCTTAAAGACAGTGAGTCAAGACAAAGGAGCAAACATTCCAATCGTGTGCAAATGGAGACTTCTTCTTTAGCTGTATAGTTGTTTATTTTACTCAGCCTGGATTCCATAAGAGGAAAATTTAAACTATGTAAAATAAATAACCCTACAGTCAGCCAAACGGTCTTTATAGGTGAATCCTGCTGCAAATTGCGTTTCAATGAGTTGGCGTTGAGGAAAAAAGCACAGATAACCAACGGCAGCGTATAAGTAGCACCTCGATAATCTGATAATTTTATACTTTTTTATCAGATAATATGCAGGAAAATACAGTGCTTAAGTTCCTATAGAATACTGTGCATGTGGTTGAGGAGGAGGGCAAAGGGGCCCGGACTCCTCTCAAAACTAATTTAAAACTACTCATTGTGAATAAGGATTTTGATGATTTCAAGCTCAAATTTGGAAAGTTCTCATATTAACCTTTGGCTACTCCCAAAATGAATTCCTATACATACTCCTGGTGTGTACATCTGTTAATGTTCGTCAATTTGAAACTGCTTTAGTATTCTCTTGAAACAAATATTTTTAAATTAGCTTCATAAAAAGGCAATGTACATGCTTTAATAATATGTTGTTTTTTTTTCAATGTTTGCACAGGGCATATTACCCAAAAAGCTCAGGAAGCTTGAACTCTCACTCAGAATTTATAGGGGGCCCAAATATGACTAAAACTGCAGGGTGGCGACAAATCAGGGAAAAGTCAGGGAACTTTATCACTCAGGGAAATATCAGGGAATATTGAAAAAATAACAAAAATTCAGGGAAAATTGATCAAATGAAGAAAAAAAAAATTTCTTTGCAAAATAAAGTTTTTTAGTTCCCTACAAATTTTTCACCAATTATTTGTTGTATTAAAATTAAATTTTGACTGAAAATCAAATTTGTTTTTTGCATGGTATTATTCGCTGTCACTTCAGATTACACGCAGGGTTTTTTTTTTTTTTTCAGACTTCAAAACTCTTTTATTTTAAAACCATATACATGTATATTTTGAAACTATTACTAATTGTTTTTTTCATTTCAATGTTGTTTTTTACTAAAGTAATATATGATTTTTTTTCGACAACTAATGAAATCATTTGAAATTGAGTTGTGTAAATAAGTAAATATATTTTTATTATTTTTTAATAGTTAAAATGCTGTATCCATTCATCAAAACCTAAGTTCTTGATAAGGAAAAAGCTCAATGTGACTAGTTGTTGGTAGATTTCAATTTGTTTTACATAAATATGTCTATTCTGCCCTGTGCAGGTAAAGGGTAATAACAGCAGTTTTTTTTTTTTTTTTTTTTTTTTGCATTTTTGTCATTCTATGGTGCGTTATCTTTACTGCACATACTCACTTATTTAGTTTATGCTGAAAAATTGGCGTGAAAAAAAGTCTTAATTCTAACATTTTCCTATTGTTAGTACTGAATCCACCACACATTTCTTCAAATATCTCGAAAACTAATGTCTGCAGAATGCAGATACCTACCGTTTACCTGCAGATGGCAGTATTATTTACGTAAGTCAAACTACATTACTTCTATACTTTAACTATCACTTGTTATTCTTGTAGCAACAATTATGCTGCTTGAAAATTCAGTTCAAGATTATTTCCATTTAAATTTTTTAGTTTTACCATGATTAGATATGTCTTTAAGAGTGGTTTTAATAATTTCTTACAATTCTTATTTCACTGGTTCCTGAAAGTAAAGTATTTGTTTTAGATTTCCTATAATATTTCTCTGTCGATAATTTAATCAACTATTTTTACCAAAAAAAGGGGGGGAGGTATTTTTTCAAAATATATTTTTAATTAACAGCTTAAACCGTTTTAAACAGTGCATTTTATTTAATATGCAATGCTTTTCAGGTAGGGCAAAGAAAGGAAACCATTACTATAAGTAACGTAAATCAGGGAAATTTGGTGAACTTAATCAGGGAAAAGTCAGGGAACTTTTTTTTCCAGTTCCTGTCGCCACCCTGAACTGCTTAAGAACTCTAGTTTCTGCTTTTAACTGCATTTTTTTAGATGTTGTAAACATTAGAATTTGCAAAACAAAAATGTTTGAAAGCATTAAATAATTATAGAATTATATTTGATAAAATGTAGCCTCAAGCTAGATTTTCAAATGTGGGATTTGATTCAACTATGTTAAAATGTACTTTTATGACATATAATTTCTTTTGTAAAGGTCAAATATGATTTGACATGTTACTACCCATATTTCCAGAGAATTGAAGCGAAACATATGTAATAAACTTCTGTCAGTCGGTAAGGTGGAATTAACTTGAATTCTGCTTGTCCTTTTCATGTTAGAAAGTGTGTGTCAATGCATAGAATGTTTAGAAAAATTTCCCCAAACGAAAAATGGGGGGCTCCAAAATCAGGGCTGTGGAGTCAAAGAGTCGGAGTCGAACTGATTTTGGAGTAAAGGAGTTGTAGTCGTTCAAAAACATGCCGACGCCGACCCCAGGTTTTTTTATTTCTTTAATTTTCACTGACTCTCCTTGCATTTTTTTTTAACTGACTACCTATTAATTTGATTACATGCTACTAATAAGAAAATGCTTGTCATTGTGGCAACCAGCTGGCTTGATTGTTTATCGATCTTTCTGTAACAGCTATACCTACGCTGTCTCCTAGTTTGCTTATTTTTTTACTTTATTTAAATGATAGCAACTGTCAGCAAACAGTTTTGTTGCCTAACATTTCCTAAGTAATCACTTTCAAATGAAAAATATATTTTTTTTTATCCCTATCTCAGTTATAAAATAGTAAAAGGAATGTATGAATCGCTTGAGCTAGTCTGGAAACTTCTGAGGGTGCTTGGTAAATTCAAATAAGTGCTTGTTTGGCCCAAAAGTGCAAATCCAAAAAATCCGATAAAATATAATTTTTTTTTTTTAATCTAAAGACTTTTTCTAAGAAAGCTTGGTTATCACTAAAAAGTTCAAAATAAAACCAGTACATGATTTATTGATTACAACACTCAATAATTGCAGTTAATGTTAAAATCTTATTAAGGTTAATTCTAAAGCTGCCAATGAAACAAAAATTAAAAATTGAGTCAAGAAATGTAGCTATGGTAAAAGCTATTCATACAAAGCTGTATACCGCCGCATTTTGTGTCACATTTGCTCCAGACGTACATGTACTCGACCTCTCCCTGCAATATAATGCAATATTTTCATTGAAATTTTTAAGATGAAATTTAAGATTTAAGGGGATATTGTTGGGGAAATTTTTCAGAATTAAAGATTTTCAATTTTTATAAACTCGGAGATTAAGTTGAGGTGGTACCCACCAGATGGTTGTCACCCGGGAGGGGGAAGGACCGCCCCCTGTCAAGAAAAGGTTTTTGTGACTAAGCAAAAAATAAATCCCTCAAGGGGGAAATTCAAAAAATTAAAGGAGAGCAAATTAATCCAATTAAATTTTTTAATGGGATTTTTAAGTAATCTCGCTTTAGAAATTGCAACTATTACTATTGGATAATTTGATTTTCAAATTGAATTTCTAACTTTGTATAACATCTTAGGTTTACAATAAAATACAATGCAAAAATTTCATAAAAAGGAATTAATATTTTCATCTCTGCTTAGGGGTTTTCCCCCCTTCCCATGAGGGAGGGGGATTTGGAAAAAAATAAATAAATAAATAATAAAAAAGCTGGAATCAGACTTTTCAAAATCCAGGAGTCGGCAACTTTTCTTCCGACTCTGCAGCCCTGCACAAAATAAGACCAATCTTCCCCTAATTTCAGAGATTAATTGGGCCCTAGGTTTGTAAAAGTCAATTCAATATTCTTTAAGAGGAATTTTTCAATATTGTTGTGTAATGATGCTTAAAAAAGTAGCAATTTTTCAGAATTAAATTATGTTGCTCTTTAATGTTGTGAGAAATGCAAACTGTTTATGCTAGTAATTACCATTTATCATCAATTTTTATTTCTTTATTTTTTATAACTTTTGTTATTAACTCTTTGAATTGTTGAAATATTATTCAGCATTTCAGGCCCATGTCCAGGTTTTCACAGGAGAAGGGGTTTGAAAGCTCCTACGTCCGTACCACCAGAGGAGTGTTTGGGGGAGGGGGGAGTTGAATCCCTCACAAGCTTTAGTTTTGTGCTGAATTGTGGATCCCATTATGGCATTTCTACACCTGTAAAGACTTCTTGTAACCCCTCTCTACCCTTGAAGGATAATTCTAGCTGCACAAGTGACTGCAGTAAACCTTCATTTTACAGTTACTTTTAATTTGAATTGAATCTTGTTTGTTTCTTTTAAAAACTTTTTCTTCATTTTAATCAAATCTATTCACAATGTGGTATATTGCAATCAGTATAATAAATGTCCACAGATTCTTAATAAACTAAACAGGAAAAAGCTTATTGCAGATGCAAATTACATTTCCAAACTCAATCACTAATGGATTTTCATAGCTGCAAGATATGCCAAGTTCATCAATACCTCTTGTAGCAATAAAGGCTTTGTATTGACAAAACATTGAGGGGTTCTTCCACCATACTGCCGTGCTAAGCACAAAAGTCGTATCTGCACTTTTTATCAAAATTGAGTTAAGGTCAACAACGAATTCTTTGTCATGTATTTTACCTAAATACTGTGTTTCATGATCATTTGTAAATAGAAAATGTTATTAAAAATTCAAAAACTGTGACATTCGTATCAAATACATGGAGGCACACAACTTTATAAATGGCAGTTTCTCATTTTAAACTGGGATGCAGATACAACTTTTGCGCTTAGCACGGTGGCATAAATTTTTTTTTTATAAATATTATTCCAGTTGTCAAAGTTCTAACACTCGTAAATTGCAGAAAAACTTCAGTAAGAGTATTAAAGAAGCGCTGCACACAAACTTTCACATAATAACTAATAAAAGTCAAATATACATTTTTTTCATTTGGCTTATTATTTTCCCCCAAAGGGAAGGGGTTTAACCCCTAAAACCCTCCCCTTGGTCATGGCTCTGCAGCATTTTGTATTATTCAGAAAAAGTCTGGAAAGAATTTGTTGACACATACATTGACAGTGTTCTAAAAGGCCATAGAGATACATGTCCAAGCGCAATTAAATCTGTTGGTTTAAAATGTTGATTAAATTATTCCTTAACTTTTTCTTACTTACTTCAGCTGTTAGTTTTGTTGTCCTTTAACTGCAGTTTTAAAAAAAATTATTTTTTAACCTGATTGTTTTTATACCTTTCATAGAAGCAGGTTTAAATTAATTGCTGCTCACCCTTTTTATACTACACCCTTGTAGTTAGTTCTGTTATTGTGCTTTTCATATACATTCTAAAGAATTTTTTTTTTTTTTTTGCTGTCAAGTATGTCACACAAAAAAATAGTATTCAGATTTTTTTTTTTTTTTTTTTTTTTTTTTAGGGTGGCACTGTGATTGGCAGTGCTAGGTGCAAAGACTTCACAACGAGAGAAGGCAGATTAAAAGCAGCAGCAAATTTAGTTAAGCATAGCATTACGGATTTGGTTGTAATTGGTGGTGATGGTAGTTTAACTGGTGCCAATATATTTCGTCAAGAATGGTCATCTTTGTTGGATGAATTAGTTGAAAAAGGTAATCTTTATTTCAGTTAAAAATATTGGTTTTTTTAAAAATTCTTTTTGCTTTGTCAGAAGAAAGTGTACAAAATAAGCCAGCAAAAGCTCAAGTATAATTAACACTCCATGCAAAACATTTTATGCCGTGGGACGAGCGATAAGGCTAGTGAAACTAGTAAAGTGCTAGTCAATGCTTCTTCATAAAAAAGATCAAATTCTTCTGAAAATGATTCTTAGTTGTTTCTTCTTATAATTTATTAGGTTTGTTCCGTTGTTTTTCTGCATTTAAATGGGGAGAAAATTAGTATTTTGTGCAGTATTAAAATATTATCATTGTGTACATTGATCCTATATTTTTACAATGCTGTTATTTTGAAAATTACTAGAAGTTATCTGAAATACAGTATATGTGAAACATTTTCTATTTTTCAAAGCTATATCCCTTCCTAAAATAAATCCAATTGTCAGAGCGTTTGACTGTTTGTAGTACTTACAGGGCTCTAGTTTGTGTGTAGCTATTAAACTTAGTACACAAGTACAGTAAACTCCCAATTATCCACAGAATAGGATGGCATGGTAATCTTGAATATGCAAATTTTGTAAATTATCAACAGAATAAGTAAGAAACTTACTAGTCTATACAAAAGCTAAAACAATCAGTAACACTCACACATACAGTTAAACTGTAACTTAACACAATAACAGCATATGTAATATAATGTATGTAAGAGCAAAAGCAAAGACAAAATAAATCGCTCATTACTACAAGCAGATATCGTACATACACAGCAAATTATGCAAACATGTTTGCTAAAACATATCAAGTTAGGTTCCACTGAAGTTGTGTAGGGGCAAGAGCAGAGTCTATGGGGATAACCCCTCCCCTTCCCTGGTGTGTCATTTTTTTGATGGAGTGGCGAGTGCTTTTGCTGGAGGAGTGAATTATTTGAGGAAGATTTTCTTTTTGCTTATGGAAAGTCAATGACAATTGTGAAGTTTTTGGGGAATTTGTAGGCCCTTATGAAACTTTATATATCAAGTCAAATACCCTATTTAATATACTACAAGTTGTTCTTGTACACCTTGACTTATTTTTTTCAATGTTTAAAAGAGCTACTATGATGAAAGTGTGCAAGTTTGGTGGTCTTCAAAAGTTGGTTTTAAATTTACAGCCATAAGCAATATATGTCCACTGCACAGCTCATCACAAAATGTAACTGGGAAAATGTCCCAGTGACGTGGCCTAGTTTACTCAGAAATTATGTATACCAACGTTTAGGTTATTTCATCTTAAAAGTGCCATGTCACATACTACTGGTTTGTTTCAATCATATACACCAGAAAATATGTAAAATAGCATTTTCAAAGTTAAAAAGTCAAAAAATTTTGCTGCACTCCCTTCACATAGGGGGAGGGATTCATACTCCCTACAACCCCATCAGGTTTCATCAAGTCATGTTTCAGTGACATAGGAAGGTTTATTGTGGATGGAAAGGAAGTGGAGGAAATAAATTAGAATGTTAAAAAATAGATTTTTTTTTTCTTGTTAAGTTCAAATTGTGTGTGATTTTTCTGCATTTAAACAGCATCACTGAAAAAAATTAAAAAATGAAAGTGAAAAACTGCAGATAAATCTGAAAGCGGATAATCAGGAGTTTACTTTAGTAGTATAAAAGGCCAAAAACTTGTCTTCTATTTGGATCTCCCTCAGTAGGCAAGATGTAAGATGACAGACTTGGGAAAAACCCGTCCGGATATTAAAACTAACTGACATGCATTCCAAACTTAGAATTATTAACCTCTAGGATGGAGCAGTAGTTGATTTGGGGGTAGAAAAATAGAGGGGAAGAGGTTTTATGCCTTTATGAACCAATCAGAACTCCTCTGTTTGCATATTGGTTCATCAGTTTTTTTCTTATTCAGTGTCACCTTAGCGAAGTTGCAATTTGGCTGGGCCTTTGAAATCTCCATGTTTCTCTGAGTTTGCAATTGGAGAAAGCTTTTGCTAGCTAGAGGTGCTGCTATAAATTTTTTAATAACATTAAATAGCTTTTGTTCAGCACCTTCTATTAGTTATATAATCTTTGAATAAAGGTAATGCATGTTTTTAAATTATTAATGCAATAAAGTTTGCAAAAAAAAATATATATATATTTTTATCTTTATTTCGGACATAAGGTTTAAAAAAAAAGATTTTAAAGTTGTTAATTACGAAACTTGATCTTTTTTTGGAAAAAAAATTTTTTTCCTTAAAGTTTTGTGAATTTTAGCAGTATGCCCTTATTGTATTCTAGGGGTAACAACAATACAATACTCATCAAATATTTTCAGAAAGAGTCCTGTAATGATTGCAAGTATACTGTTATGTTACAGTCCTGAGTCAAAATTTCCACAGCTCTGTTTAATTTGAAGTGTTATTTATATTTAAGGTACATTTTTAATAACAAAAATAATTATTTGCATTAAAATCTGAAAATCAATTTTTTTTAATTGTAAAACATCCTTAACCTACATAATGAAAATGTATTGAGAGGGTGGTTGTTAACAACACTCGTCAAGAGGCCTGAAGTGAAAGAGATCCTTTGGAGATAGTTACTTCATATACAGAAAAAAAAACTTGAATTTAACATTGATTTGCCCCCAAAAAATGAGTAAATAACCTTTTGGAATGTCTGATTGCAATCAAAACAGGAAATGCACGGTATGAGTCATATATATAATATGACTGCATTCTTGTGTTATTTGAAATACATACAAACATAGGCAGGCACACAGACATAAATGTCACAACAAAGTTCTTCAAAGCAGATTCTAGGATAGCTAAAATGCAGTTTTTGGTTACCTACAAATTATCACACACAAATATATACAGATACTAGTCAAAGACCGTTTAGGGGTAATTAAATGTAAACTTTATTGAAATTAGAGTGAAGATAACATTTCCTCCATATTGTACTAGGAATTGAAAAGTACATAAACTTATGTTGTCCAAATAGTTCAAATTTTAATTACTAGGATTTTTCCGGATGATATGAGCTTTCAATAATCCGTGTTAGAGAGAGCCCCAATTACCTCTGGTTTTTGAGACTCTGTATGTTTGTTGTAAAACATGAGACTAAAAATGCAAATGAAATCTGTGTTGTGTTTTCAGTTTATGATAAACTAATCTCAATCTTACTAGTAATTGAACTAAAACAAGAAATAAATTTGTCAATACTTCTGTTTTGTATTTTCCTTATTTGAAAATTTGGGTTTTATTTATTTATTTATTTTTTCTGTATCGTAGTATCCAAAAGCTCTGCTATGATATGTAAAGCTATAAAATATTTTTTCCCATGATTAGATTTAATATAAATTATAGAATATTTAAGCTTAAAAATTATTGTACTACATCGTTTTAGAATTTTCAATTTTAAGAATCTTTCATCAAGAACCTTTCAAGTGAGTTTTATATCTTCTTTGAATTCTTTAAATCCTTACAGATGTCATTACACGTATTACAAGAGCTGAATGTGGACATTTGAACATTGTTGGAATGGTTGGATCTATTGATAATGATTTCTGTGGTACTGACATGACAATTGGCACTGACTCAGCTCTGCATCGCATTATTGAATCAATTGATGCTATTGTTACTACAGCTTCTAGGTAAGTTTCATTGATTTGCAGAAATGAAGTCATTAGTTAAAAATGACTCTAGCTTGTATGGCAGGACACAGAGCCATGTTGCTCTTTTGATACACCCTGTTGAAACTTTGAAATGTTATGATGCCTTTTGGGAAGCACTAACTTTTTAAAACACCTAGCAATAGCAAAAATAACTCCATGGCTTTTTAAAAATTTGGACTAAAATGACTCGGCTCAACAGGGAGCTCAAGTCTTCCCCTCGATGTTAGTAACTTCTAACTTTTTAACAAATTCTGAGCTAGAAGTGAAGGAGAAAACCTTTTTAAAGCTTTTAAAACTAGAAATGAATATTGTCTGATGGCTGTTCTGAAATTTCTTTGCTTTAAAAATTTCATATCTCTAATTCTGCTTTGAATTTTCTTTCAAAAAAATTTTGGATAATGGGTTTCCAGCCTTCTGATGAAGAAAATGAAATGACAAATCTCCTTTGTCTTAAAGGTGGAAAAATATGTATCTCAAATTAACATAAACCATAGACTTTATATTGTTATTCCAGAGTTCAACTTTTCAAGTTTAAGTTTTAACTTTTAATAAGTTCAGTAACATTATAAAAAAAATATTTTCAGCCTTTAAGTTTATGCATTATTTTTGTTGTTTTCTTTTTAAATAGTTTTGCTTTTTTGGGTTGGGGGGAACCCCTCACTGGAAGCTTTGGGGGTCTAAGTATGCAGATCCGACCCTGTTGGGCATTATTTTTAAATTAACCGAAATTAGAGCTGTCATTACAAGTTGGAGAATAAATTTTGCCATTTTCATTATGCATGGTGGACTTGAAGCCATGCTAAAAAGAGTTCAACTTTTGCATCCATTGCCTGCAGATGAATTAGAATGATTGTTTTGGTTTTCACCATAGCTTTTCATCGGAAAATTCAACTGCACTTAGTGTAAATCATGATAAAGAGTATATGCCAGGGGTCATCAATGAATTTCTGTAGAGGTCCCGATACTTGCGAAAAAAAATTTATGGGGGTTCAGAAGAAACTCATATTTTACACTAACCATTAAAAACTTAAATCAGTCGTGCAATTATTTCAAAAATACTACAAAACATGAAAAAAATGGCTCCTAAAGATACTATTGCATTCATAAAAATCTGTTCAAATAACTAATACTTTACTTTAAAAATATTTTTAGCTGTCTAGTTTGTGACCTTCAGCAAGAAATTTAAGATTTGCCATCAATTCATTAAAGAGACATTTGATCATAAAAGTTTATTTAATTTCAAAAATTAAATGCTTTTATGAATTAAAATTTGAAAATATTTTTGTGAAATTTTCCCCTTAGAATTTGTGTAAAAACTGATATAAAAGAACAACACTTTGCTATGTATGCAGAAAAACTTGAATTTAACACACAAATTTTAAAAAATAACTAATATTACTCTAATTGTATATCTTTGTTTTTCTTTAGTCATCAAAGAACCTTTATATTAGAAGTAATGGGACGACATTGTGGGTAGGTTAAATTCTATTTTTATTGTTGTTTATACGTTAGTTAAAAGGTGTATCGAAAAAAAAACATTTTTTTGGAAATTGTAAATTTCAAGTTGATAAAAAGTTACCCCTACCGACCCACATATATCACAAAATTTTTTATTCAAATCACAAAATATTTAGAAAAATGATTTTTTTTTTTTTTTTTTGGAAGATTATAAAATTTAGGCCTTTTGCGGGGTAACTGAATTTTGTGGTATATGTGGATTTTAAGGGGCAACTTTTTATCAACTTAAAATTGTGAATTTCCAAAAAGAGGTAGTTTCGATGCACCCTATTTATTAAGTCCTAGAGCTATTCTGTGTGCATATAATTTACAGTTGCCAAATTTGAATTCATTTTTTAGCTATTTAGCTCTAGTTGGGGCTTTGGCAAGCGAGGCTGACTTCGTT
This sequence comes from Uloborus diversus, assembly GCF_026930045.1. Lineage (NCBI taxonomy): Eukaryota > Metazoa > Arthropoda > Arachnida > Araneae > Uloboridae > Uloborus > Uloborus diversus. The sequence goes on from NC_072740.1 coordinate 65,930,927, forward strand.
TTTATCCCTGAATGGCCTCCTGAAAGAGACTGGCCGCAGATATTATGTAGAAAATTACAACAGGCTTGTATTTATTTATTTTTTGAATGTATTTATACATATGTATGAATTGAAACTTTAAATCTTCATGGCAAATGAACATAGATTGTTGAAATGTACTAAAATATTATGCCTAACATTTTGAGAGTGAATTTGATATTCTTTTAATATTTATTTACTTGTTTTATTTTTATATTTTAGTAAGTAATGTTTTTTTTTTTATTTTATTATTTATTTTGATAACTTTTAACTCTGAAAAGGGTATAGTTTCATTAATTTAGAACCTAAAACAATCGAGGGAAGGATGCTGTTTGTAAATGGATGTGTTAACATTTGCAAAAGTAAGCTTATTTAGTTCTAGACGAAATTTTTCTGTATATTTTCAGTCACTTATATATATAACATTGGCAGGGCTACCAATGGCTATGATAAAAAAACTAAAGGAGCTTTTTTGAAAACCTCTATATCAATCATTTTAGCCAAAATGAATGCAAAAATGATTAATTGGTTGCCAGGGTTGTAAATCGGCAACTATTTCTGCAATTTAGCTACTTCAGTAAAGAAAAACTAAGAATATTTTTCTTTTTCTCAAGCTACTTCTAAATTTGTTCTCTACATTTTATTTTCAATCATCTCAAAATGCAAGTATAAAAGTTTTTCCAATCAGCAAAAGCTTCCTTTTTAAAATAAACCAAATAAAATCTTATGTCTTCCAAATTTTAATATTTTTCTTATGTGGATATCACTTGACATACATCCATGAATTTTAGCTTGAAATGTAGTAAAAAGTACTTATTTGAAAACTGCAAAGCTATATTTTAAAGTTCTAACTATAATTTCGCTTTGGTGCGTACCTGCCTTCTGCTATGTTTATCCTCCTTTCTTCCAACCTTGCCAGGCCCGGATCTACGTACCCGCTGCCCCCGCAGTGCATAGAGCCCATGTCCTTAAGGGGCCCGACGGCCCAAGAAATTTTTTTTTTAATTGAAAAAACTTGCACTAAGACTTATTAATGTTGCAGATGTACACTGGTGGAGGTACCCTACAGATTTTGTTGCTCAAAATTTATAGATCCGGACCTAAACCTTATCAAAAACAAAAACAAAAAAAAAATTCATTTGAACTATGGCATTTTGAATTCAAATTATGTTTTTCGCAATCACGAGTGTGTATATGTAGGCGTGTGTATTTGTATCGAGGCATGAGTGTGTGGGTATGTGTGTGTGTATAGGTATGTGTATGTATGCGTGTGTGTTTGTATCTGTATGCAGGCATGAGTGTGTCTGTGTATGTAAGTGGGTGTATGTATGTGTGGGTGTTTGTGTCTGTGTGCAGGCATGAGTGTGTGTGTGTGTATGTGTGTGTGTATTTGTACCTTTGTACAGGCATGATAGTGTGTGTATGTGTGAGTGCAGGTGCGTGTATGTATGCGTGTGTATGTTGGACATGGACGTAACCTGGAGACGGCTTTTGCTAGAGGAGCAGTATCATGAGGCCGGCTACGGTGGTGCTGCAGAGGGAGACGGTGGGAAAATAAAATCATAGGAACATCAAAACAGTCAAATGAGAACAATAAGCAATCGTGATTGCTCAAAAAAAGCTTCCAAAGCAAGCATTTTCCAAGCCTTTAGATGTTAAAAGTGTGTAGATGTTATGAACATAGACTTTCAAAAAGCTTTCAATAAAATATCATGCATTATTTCTCTGTGAACTGATTTGTGTTGCTGTAGGAGGGAAAACTTGAATTTGGGTCAGAAATAGGCAGAATAGGTTGAAGTTGTTAGAGGGGTAATCATTGTCATGGACTGATATTTTAAGGGGTATTTCACTTGTAAGTACTTGTTGCTTGTTATTTTCATTAGTAATATTAGTAGAAAACTTCCTAGAAACATAGGTATAGTTAGCAGTTACTGCTGTGTGCCAGTAAATGGCAGTATCTGCAGAAATGAGTTTTCGAGATATTTGAAGAAATGCGTTTTGGTTTCAATACTAACAATAGGGAAATGTTGGAATCAGACGTCTTTTTCGTACCTTTTTTTCGGTGGAAACCGAATAAGCGAGCATGTACAGTAAAGATAACGTACAATAGATGACAAAAATGTAAAAAAAATGAAAAATTTGCCGTTACTGCCTTTTACCTGCACACGGCAGAGTAAGTTACTGTCCCTAAACCAGGCATAATACGGAACTACATGCTATATACCAGACGACTCGGTTATCACATCTAGAGACTACAGTTTCATTCTTATTAGAACTCCTCATTCTGGCTTAGTGAATAACCGAGCTGGAGGCAGATGTTAGTGGCAACAAACTGGTAGAAAAAGTAAAATTATCTTACCAGCGAGTCCCCATATAGTAATTGACAATTTAGTTTGATGTTAAAAAACTAGCAACCTTCTGGTTACAAGTTAGGTTAAAATATACATGCTAAAGCAGCATATTTATTAAGTGTTAAAAACATTTCAACGAATTTGCTCTAGGTGATTTGGTTGTTTTGCAATTAGTGATTTTCTTCATATGGGAACAAAATCATGCTATTTTCTTAAGAAAACATTGACTATAGATTTTTTTCAAATTATATTTTTAAAAGAATATAATGTATTATAGCTTTTAAAATCCTATAAAATATACCAATGGGATGCTGTGCGTAGCTTAATTGAATAGGGAACTTGAAATTGGAGAGTTCTAGGTTCAAAGCCTGACATCCCAAAATGCCTACGGAGTATGTAGAGTACTTTCTCATAAAAACCATGGGTTCAAAAGCCATGGGGCTCGTCACCATCAGTTACCTCCGATGCAGGGTACTATATACTTCTCCCACTCCCTTTCAGTAGTATTCTGAAAATATGAGGTCTCCATGATAGTTCCCCATGGTATTTAAACCCAATATACCTATTGCATTACTAGACTCCATAAAGACCCTGCATACAAAATTTCAACCTTCCACAGCACATTGTTCTTGAGTTATGTACGATACATACACTTAGATGTCGCAAGAAAAATCATAATTTGCTTGGGAATGGTCAAAATGGTTATTTCAGCTGTTCAAAGGTTTGAAATACGACTGAAAACCTAGAATAGCATACTAGTTATTTTATTCAACTTTATTTTACTTTATATTTTTTAATATAGTCAATAACTGTAATAAAGTGTCCAATTGCTGTGCATTTGACATTAGTATTTTTGTATTGACTGAATTCAGGATATATGTACAAAAAATGTTTTAAAATAACATGTTCATAAATACATTAATATATTATCATTAAACATTTTTTATGCACATGAAACTGTTTCATGTCTTTGAAATTCAAACTTATAGTCATGAAGTCGCTTAAATAGCCATTAGCTATACCTTTTCCCCTATTTTTGCAGTCAAAGTTATGGGAATTACTGACTACGAAGCAAAGTGAAAAAGCTTTAAAACAAGATTTAGATAAAATTTTTAAGTGAGACTTGAAGTGGGGTACATCATTCAAAGTTTGGAAATGTCAATTGCTTTTGAGATTGCCATGGAAATAAGCATGTAAGCTATTTTTTTACAGGCATCCACCTTTAGCAAAGTAAAAACAGTTGTTAATCGGATTGTTTTAAATAATCAGTACTTAAAATTTAGTCAGTAATGCAACATAACAATTAACAAAGGCAACAAAGAATGTTGGTTTTTTCATATAATCCTGAGGAAGTTCTACCTTTATAAGTCTGGTGAGACCTCAGTTGAAATCTGCTGTTCAGTTCTGCTCTCTTTACTCTAAGAAAATAGTAACTGATTGAAAAGAGTGCAAAGGAGGCTTATAGGAAATGAACTTACTGGGATAGAAAATTGACTTTTAGATTTAGATTATGATTCCAAACTTGAATCATTATCTAAAAGATTGATTCAGCCTGGAATGCCATCATCAAGTCTTAATATGTATGCTCTTGAGCAGTGGAGAGTCAGAGTGGATGTGATCCAGTTACTTAAACTTATTAAAATGGAGGATGTTGATGGGCTAAATTTCTGTGCAGATGGTAAAACCAGGGATCATTGTTTTAAGCTTTTCAAATCTCGAAGCTAGTCTTGAACTGAGAAGTAAATAGCTGCTTCTATAGGGTTGTAAGCATTTGGAATGGTTTATAGGAAGCAGCTGTTACTTGCAGTGTAATGATGGTTATAAGAGGTCTCTTGTTCTTCATTACAGATTTATAAATTGACTAAATCCAGCGGGGTTGAGAGCCCCCGCTAGTTGTCCCTTTTACAGTTGCGTTTTGAAACAAAATGTTCAGATTTTCTTATTTTTGCCACTGTTGAGCTTTTCTCCAAGCTTTATTCTGCTTAGCTCTTGAAAAACGTGTTCAATCTGAAAACTTTTTTCTTTAATGTCCGGGGAAAGGCTTTCGTAAGTTAAAAATTGATTGCGTTTTGTCAATTTTATTATGGTCTCTAAATATTCATAGCTGCTATTTGGATATTGTTAAAATATGTCAGCTGCAAAACCAGCTACTAGGCTGATTCTAAAGTTTTACAATTAATTACTTAACTTTACTTCTTCAGTTAACTTTGTTGTTAACAATCTTAATTGTTAACTTTAGAAACCAAGCATCAGAAGTGCAAGCTATCATTGTGAGCTATTCTTCAGCGAATACTTTGAAACTACTGTGATTAAAACATTTTGTCAAAACTATTATTGGTACAGTCATAACCAGCATAAAATTTAACATTGATGTTAACTGTCTCGCTGTAGTGTTTGGGTCTACCGAATCCAGCACCTTTAGTACAGCATATGTTTTACATTTCATTAACTGTGTTATGGAAGAACTTGAACTCATAGAGAAAAGGTTCTCCTAATCTTTTAGTTTTGTTACTTATTTTTAACGCAACCAATTTACAAACCACAGATGAGATCTTAATGGTGTTGTGTTATAAGCAAGCCTAATACAATTTTTTTATCTTGTAATCATATGCATTTCATGCTCATGCAAATAATCCGCTGTGAAAATTTACATATGCCAAATATTGTGAAACTTTTGACTCACCCTAGTATAATGACACCTCTCCCCTAGGTTATGTAATTTTATGCTCATTGTGTTATTAAAGTATAATTTTGGTAAAATAAATAAGAGTCAATCTTAGCAACTACTTTGGTGCACAGGGCTGCTAAAGTGACTATTTTTTACATCCCAACTCTTTAGAAGCCTTGCATTGGACAAAAGAAATACATTTTTATTATAGAAATTTTGAAACTTTACAGGAACGAGACAATGGTCAAAGATTAAATATCATACTTGTTGCTGAAGGTGCACAAGATAAAGATGGCAATTCAATCTCTGCTGAACAAGTTAAAAAGGTTGAACTTTTTTGTAAGCTATGAAGTTTAAGTTTTTTCTTTCTTTGCAGTAATTTGGACTTTTTTATTACATGATTCATACTTTATGAAATTCTGCTGTAATACTTTTGTTTGTTTAAATTATATAGTCCTGTGTTTATGGTTATGAAAATATTAAATAGTAACTTGTTTGTCCATTCATATTCAATATGTTTTGGATATCCAACACGTGCATTAATTTAACTATATCTCAAAAAAGCAAAGTAAAGAAGTTAACAAAAAATATCAATGCCTGACAAATGCAGTTCCAAATATATATTGAAAAAAAAAGTAAAATGTAAAGAAAATTCAAAATTAAATAAATAAATTTGAAATATTTGGAAAAAAAATTAATATATATGTTTAGAAAAGTTCCTATGTATTCAAACATAATTTACAATGTGAAGAAACATTGACTTGATGTCTGAGTATCTTTTTAAATGTTATAATTTATTCAATCAAATTTTGGTTATACCATATTCATATTGAATTTTGTATTTTATTTATGTTTTTTAGGATGATGTACTTAGTTCAAGTGTTTCCATTAATTCTTAATGTTTGATTTTTGGTCATATTATGTATTATTCTTAATGAGCTTAAAATAACTGATATAGTTTTATACTATAGTACTTTGATATGCATATACAAAGTGGGGAAAATAATCAAATGTATGGTTCCTATTTATTTTATTTTTATATTCTATAAAATCTCTATCCAGTGAATTCTTTCAATTTTAGAGTGAGTTTCATGGAATGAAATAAGAATGAGCATTGCTTTTCTGATGTTATTCCCAGTTCTGCATCAAATATTTTAATTCAAATTCATGTGTAGGAACTTAAGCATTTTGTTACAAAAATGCTTTGAAGCACAGTTGATCCTGTCTTTCTCAAGTATTGGGAGGACAGAATAATTCCCCAATGGAAATCTACTGAATAAATTTTGGTTACAAGCTTTTGAATGATTTTTGTGCACAATTTGAGACAAATGCAGGAAAAATTTCCCCACTGAGCTTTGTCAAGAGCTTGCATGTGTGAAACGCAAAACTGATGAACTTAAACTCTCAAAAATACTAGAATGTATTGACAACCAGAAGTACTTTATGCTCTCAAAATTTCAGGCTTCCAGTGTGATAACATTTTCTGCAATCTTCGTTTAAAAATTGCAGTTTGGTACAACAAGACAAAAACTATTTTCTTTTCATCCTTATCTAAAAAAACACCATCAAAAAGAAAAAAAAATTGGTAGGATTTTTTTTTTTCTTTCTTTTTTCTAATGGTACTGATGAAAAGAGGGTGCACAAGGTGGCAAACTTGAGCAATTATTAGAGTCACTTTGGATGAGCCTATCTTTTAGAAAACCAATATTTACAATCAGCAGTTGTAACCCATTAAAAACAAGCATCTTGATTATAGGATTGCTCAGTACGAGCCTTTGAATTATTTTTGCTCAGAATTTGTAACAACCAAAATCCAGGAAATAATTTCTTCGCTGTGCTTTTTCGTGAGCTTACATGTGTGCTACACAAAATCTAATGTGCTCAAACTCACAAAAATACTTTAATGTATTAACGGTCTAACATACTTTTAGCTCCCAAAATTTCAAGCTTCCAGTGGGATAAAATGTTCTGCAACTTTAGTCTAACCAAAGCAATTTGTTTCACAAAGCTTATTGTCCATTTTAGAGCACTTTTTTTTAGGAGATCCTAGATCCTCAGGGTTTGGATCTCAAAAGTGGAACATTTGCATAGGTTAGATTCAATCTCTGCACCTCTATAAAATTTAATCCAAATCAGAGATGATTGAACTGGGACTACTAGGTCACTTTACAAGGAATGAATCCTCTGTAATCTACAGTTGTGGAGCTAGTTTTCATACTGCACTCACTCTGCTACCCTCCTCACTGACTTCTCTTGATCAGAGCTACAAATTTTTTCTTTGCCATCTGTTTCTTATGGGTATTTCATTTTCTTCTTCCTTCTTTTGCTTTTTAAAAGGTGAAAGGAATGCAAAGTCATATTTCAATTTTGCGTAGTGGCTTAGAATTTTAAGAAGTTTAAGTTTCTCAAAAAAATAATAATAATAATAAATAAATAAATAATAATAATAATAATATAGTGAACAGGTGTATTTTAATCAAAATTGATTGAAAGTTACAAAATTCCATGCTATTCAGGTTTTAGATACATATTTTGAGATAGACAGGGTTAACTTTTGCTCTCTCTATGATATTATTCAAACAATTTATGTCACATATGATTTTGTAGCACACTGTTCAAAATATTTGTTCTAGAGTAATTATTAGTATAAAGAAAACTCAAATTAAATGTGATATAGAATTATTAAAGCTTTGTTTACATTTTTATATGTGATTAGAGATCAATTTTAATTCAACAGGTAATAGAAGATAAATTACAACAAGATACTCGTATAACAGTCCTTGGGCATGTTCAGAGAGGGGGAAGTCCTTCAGCATTTGATCGAATTTTAGTAAGTAATTTTTCTTGGAGCAGCATTAAATTTTCTTACAGCAAATCATTATTTAGTTAATTTTTGTTAGTTTCAAAATTTGAATTATATATGCAGTATTTTTCAATTTGTTACTTCATTTTAATGTAATAGGGTTGTCGAATGGGTGCAGAAGCTGTTCATGCTTTGCTTGAGGCAACTGCTGATTCTGAAGCTTGTGTAGTATCTTTAGATGGAAATCAAGCTGTAAGAGTTCCATTAATGCAGTGTGTTGAGAAGGTATTTATAAAAGTTTTATTTAAAGAATTTTAAGTATTTAATACATCAATGTGTAAGCACCTAATGTAAAAATCCGGTCTTAAATTTGTGTGTATTAATGAAATCAAATAAACAAAATTCTTTACTTTTGATTTATTTCTTACAACATAAAATGTTTTGATTTCAAATTTTTGTGTGTCATTTTTATGCTTATCGTTTGTTGCAGTAAACTTTTTTATAATCTTGTTTATAATTACGAAGTTCTTAGATGTTTTCTTTAAAAAAAATTATTGTGATACCAAACAAAAATTAGGTTTCGAAGTCGATTTTTTCATTGTGGTATCTTTTGTGTAAAGTTTCTTCTTTCAAATTACCCAAAGGTCTTCTATTGAATTCATGTCATAAGAACTGTATGACCATTCCAAGATGTTTAAGCCCTGCCCACCAAAGATATTCTTTGCTTTCATAGATGAAAATGTGGCATGGATGGGAAAAATAATCTTCAAAACACATCTCTTAACCTGTAAAATACGCTGCACAAGACTATTTTGGGATGTTTTCCCTATTAAAGCTCTTCCCAAAAGAGATAGTCAATGAATAAATGTAAATACATGAAAGTGCTTTGAGCTAAATTTGTTCCAGAGCTTCAAAAACTTTACATTGATGGCACCAGTGTGATCTTGTAAGATTTGGTATCATACCAAAAGAATTTCTTCATTCAGAAGTGCCTAAAAGCTTTGGAAATGCCTCACAATTTGTCTAACCTTAACTCAATCATAAACCACAATGCAATTGACATGCAGAAAATTTCCAAGAAGGATTATGCTGCAAAGGAAAAGTTGATTTCTATTTAAATCAATGTTTAGCTTCACACTGAATATTTTAATATTTTATATGCCATCTTACAAGCAAAATTTTTTGCATTGTAACAAATAAACAAATAAACCATGTTTCATGAGAAGTTGAGCTTGATGTCATCAATTTACTCAAAAGAGTATACACACACACACACATATGTATATATATATATATATATATATATATATATATATATATAATATGTGTGTGTGTTATTCTGAATCTTGTTAATTTTGTAGTTCAAAACGGGTTCTGAGAGCTTGTCATTTTTTGTTTAAAGTTCCTCCATTTAAGATGTGACCCTAAACATATTGTAAATACTTGCTGCTGTTAGTAATTGCTTTATAATTTATATCTTAATGTTGTATGTTTTTCTGAAAACATTAACTGAATTAAGAAAAGCCATTTCTCTTCTTTTCCCTTTTATCAATGGTAGTTATATAAAAACATTGTATCTGGAAAACAGTAATTCCTTCGATCAACTCAGAGAAAAAGTTAATCTTCTTAAAAGAATGTTACCCATTTTAGTGTTTAAAAATGGGATTGAAAATTAAACTCTCTTTCATGGTAATAATCACTGTTTTGAGTCACAGAGCAAGAGTGCTTATGAGAAATACAAAGCTACAATACTCTCTTCAACTTGATTTTTGGCTGCCGGATGTGAGTCTTTTTGCTGCTGCTGCTTGTAGCTGATTCTCAAAACTTTTGACCAAATTAAAGCAGTTATGCTGTTGTAAAATTATTTCTCACACTTGAAGTGTTCCTTTCAGATTCTATTCACTAGCTTTCTGAGTATTTAATATGTGGAAAAATATAGACAAAACAATGTTCAATAAATTTTTATAATGTTGTCCATTGATTGAAAAAAAAAAGTCATTGTTTAACAAATTGAACATTTTAAATTGTTCCCAGTATTATTTTGGTAACAGTTTTGTAATGAAATTTTAATTTCTAAACAACTGTAGAAGTGCAGTCTTAATCATTTTATGTGTATAATTCTCACATGTTTACACTTCATCAGTTTTTTATTAAATTAAACCCAATTTCGATCTACATGCGAATAATTTTGCTTTGTGTTCACATTCCTAGACCAAAGCAGTTGGTTCTGAAATGCAAAGTAAACACTGGGAAATGGCTGTGAAACTTCGAGGAAGGTAATTGTACTTGAAGTGCATTTTGAAATATATGTAGTTATTTTATTTTTTGAATGATTAATTTTAACCCCTTTTACTAATTAGGAGCTTTGAACGAAATTTGCAAACATATAAGATGTTAACTAGGCTAAGACCACCTAAATCTGTATTTAGTATGTATGATGGAAAGGTAAGTAATACATTGGCTTATTTCAAATGAAATTTGATTTTTTATCATTTATTTAAAATTTGTCTTATCAATGTGAATCTTCCATTATCTTATTCATGTTATGCACACTGAATCCTATTTATATTATGCACATTGGATGAACACATGTTTGGATCAGCCAACATTTCCCCTTTTTGCTGAAGCTTTTCTTAACTTTATTTTCTGCCCTCTGTATGACAGAAGAAATCTCCCACATTTTCCCCTCTCTCTCTCTCTTAAGAACAAATTCATTACATAATTAAAACAATTTCAAAAGCCAATATGGCTTACCTTACATTCTGAAGTGATGACCTCATGGCCGGTTTGAACTCTCTGTGACATAATGAGCTCTGCACCAGCACATCTTTGTTTGTGTTTAAAAATTTCCACATTGGCCAATAAATTTCTTTCTGTGGCATAGTGCATAAAAAAAAATCAAACTGAACTAAATGTTTATTTTTAACTCCAATTCAATTGCTAAGGACATTGATCTGGATTTTAATAGTTTATTTTCATTCATCATTTGGTTCCCTTTATTAGTTCTGAAAAATATGGACAGGCCTTGGAACTAGTCTCTTTTCTAGCTATTTGTCTCTTTTTTATTTGAGTGTCTCTTAAGTCTCTATTTTCATGATTTAGTCTCTAAAATCTCTTTTTTTTTCCCGCGAGTGCTTGTTGAAACGATTTCAGTTCGCGGAATTTCGTTTAGCAAACGTACGCAGCTTGACCAATCAGATTGCTTCGAATGATCAGAAAAATGGCGAAAAAAAAGAGCTTTGTCAATGGAGAGTAGTGCAATAAACCACTCCCCTATGTGCAGTCTTTTTTTTTTTTTCAAAGAGCTATTGTGTGAAGCTTGTGGGGGGAGGGATAGTCCTTAAGCCTTTTGTGTCGCCATTTCTAGGATAAGCTGTATAGTTCAGAAGCTATCAATACAGAATAGACTTTTTTTATTGTGCAAATGTAGTTTTATTTTTCTTTTTTTTTTTTTTTTTTTTTTTTGCTTTTGTTTAATTTCAGGTGGAAGTATCAAATTTGAAAGGGATAAACATTTGCTTTTCAATTACTTCTGAATTAAAATAGAATATTTGTTGAAAACCTGTTAAAAAAATCGAAGATTAAAACGATAAAAAAAGTGCAAACATGGAGCCACGTGCTTCGCGGAAAATTCGTTGCTGTGTATAAGATATCAATCTTTTTGCATCCTTTAAATATTTCAATTATTTTTCAGTATGGGAGCTCTTATATGCAAATGTAGGACAGCTTTTTTCATTTTCATAATTCATTTTATGATTATTACTTTTTCTTTTAGTGACCTTTATTTCAGGGAATATCGTATTGGAAAGGCATAAGCATTTGATTTAACATCTATTGAAAAGTTGTTTAAAATAAATTAATGAAAGAATAAAAGTATGCGAACATGGAACCACGTGCTTCGCGGAAAATTGATCGCTGTGCATAAGATTTCAATCTTTTTGCATCTTTCAAATATTTAAATTATTTTTCAGTTTGGAAGCTATTATATGCTAATGAATGATAGCTTTTGGTTTTGATGTAATTTATTTTATTTTTGTGAACTTAATTTCAGGGAAACATTTGATCAGAAAGGAATAAGCATTAGGTTTTTAATTTGTTGTGAGCTAAAATAGAACATTTATTGAAAAGATGTTAAAAATAAATAAAGTAATGGAAGAATAAAAGTTTGCGAACACGGAGTCACGTGCTTCGCCGAAAATTGGTCGCTGTGTATTAGATTTCAATCTCTTTGCATCCTTCAAATATTTCATGTATTTTTTACTTTCGAAGCTCTCATATAGAAGTATAAGTTAGTTTCTTGTACTGCAATAATGTATTTTAATTTTATTTTTATTATCGTTTTTTTCTTTTTGCAAACTTAATTTCCATGTAATATTTCATTCTTTTTGCATCTTTCAAATATTTTTTAGTTTTGGAGCAATCATATGTCAGTGTAGGATAGCTTTTTTTTTCATTGCAATATAATGTATTTCAATTTTATTTATTTTTTTATTACTTTATTTTTTTATGAACTTAGTTTTAGGGTAGAAAGAAATAAGCATTTGATTTTTAATTTGTTTCAAGTTTAAATAAAACATTTTTTGAAAAGCATTGAAAAAACAGAACTGAAAATTATAAAATAATAATACCATGCCAACTTAACATTGTTATTTCTTATTTTACTTTTCATGCACAAAGGTATTTATTTAACCAGGGGTGCCGACCAAGGGGGGGGGGGGGGGGGGTCATGGCACAGACTGCGCCATTGAAATTTTTTAGGAGGGTTGTTTTGAGAGTTTTTTTTTTTTTTTTCATTTTTAGGGGGGGAGGCTCTTGATTTTGGGGGGGGGGGGTCTTTGCAAAATTTAGCGGCGGTGTGCCTTTTTTCTAAGGGGGAGGGGACACCCCTGATTTAACTTGAGCTTCGCAGAGAACTGATTATTGTATTTTAGACTTCAATCCTTTTGCATCCAAAAATAATACCATTATTAAGTTTTAAAACTATCACATCCTTGTATGAAATGGCTTTTTCATTGCAATAAACTTACTTTAAGGAAAGTACCATATTTGAAACAAATTAACATTTGATTTATTATTTGAAATTAATTTAAAAATAATGAAGTAATAAAAAGAAGTATGCAAACTTAGCAACATGTGTTGCAGAAAATTGCTTGCTGTATTTCAGATTTCAATCCTTTTGCATAATTTATTATTATTTTTGTTAGATATTTTGAGGAACTTTTCTTTTCAGTTTTGTTTCAAAACTGAAGTAAAAGTTAGCTGAAAAAGTGTTTTCTTCTCAAAATTGATATTATAATCCTTTTCTATCCTGCGAGTATTTCAATTAATTTTAAATTTGGAAGTTATTTTTATCATTTCAGCTTAGAATACCTTTTTATTTTAATCTATTCTTAATGAATTATTGATAAATCTTTTTTGCAGACTGAACTTGAATGAAATTAGCACTTTTGTTTGATCATCATTTGGAAAAAGAGAATAAATTAAAATTAAATAGTTATTTCAAAATTTCTAATGAGATATTTGGATGCCTCACTTGACAAATTGACTAACTCCATTAAACAAAAGTAGATAATAGTTATGAAGAAGATGGTGTTTTCCATAAGAGTAATGGCCCTCGTGTTACATTTTCTGCCATCACATGCTCAGAAAGATACTGAACCCAAATTTAATATAAATTCACATACTATGCATTGATAAAAGACTATTAAAGCAGAAATGAGGATTTTTTTTTAAAGTGTAGTTAATCGATTTGGCAATTGAGGCATCCATTAAAAAATATATATAAATAAATGAAAAGCTTCCAACTTTGTATGCTTTGTTGAAAAATGTTAGCTGTGTTAGAAGTTGCATCCTGCAGAGTGTAGAATTCATATTTTTTTTTTTTTTTTTTTTTTGAAGTATTTTATCAAAACCTGCACTACAGATCTCTAATTGCTAGTCAACAATTAGCCTAATTTTAAAAGTTTTAGCCTCATTCCAAAACTTTTAATAACTAAATTTAATAAATTTTTAACGGTGAATATTTGTTTTTTTTTTTTTTTTTTTTTTTCACTGCAGTCAGAAAACTGGAATAATTTTATAAAATATGCATTGTAAGTGCTTATTATTTTCATTATGCAGTTTACACTTAAGTTTAATAAACACTTAATAACAATGCATTAGACATTGAGTTCCTAATTTATTATTTTTTTATTACAGAATTTCTAATAATAGTTTTGAGGATTGAGGAAAAATCTTATTTCTGTTTTTTGTGGAAATTTCTAAGAATTTTATGTTAGACAATATTTTTGCCCAATTGAAATTTTTTCGCTGTTATAGTTTTATAGCATTTGGCGTGGTGACAAATGCTTTGCGCAGGCTCTGTTTTATCATACCAAACCACTGTAGAAATCATGTTGCTATATTCCTGGCTTAGAATGAATTATTTTTAATAACTTTTCTTGTTTTGCTTATTAATGCTCACAGTATTTTAGATTTGAAAGACTGAGTTATTTGGTTGTTATTTGTTTTTAAATTAAGATAGTATTTTGAAACCTAACTTATTTGTATGATATTTACTATCGCTGTTTTTCAAATGGAGAAAAAAAAGAATATTTAAGAACTTTAAAAAATAAAGCAAAAAAAGAAAGAAAGAAAAGAAATTAATGATTTGCTCTTGATCTCTGATACATTAAGTAAATTAATTTTAGTTTTTTATCTATTAATGAAGAATTTTTTTAAATACTAGATTGAAGGTAAAATTTAAATTTTATATGTTATCAATACATTATCTTTTCCTTTGCATTTTTTGAGAGAAGGAGGGGAGAACCCAAATTTATTCAAATTGTCATCATTCAAGTTATTTCTAAGGTTGTCATTGGGTTATACTTTTTTAAATTCATGTTAATCCAGTGTTAATCCTGTCCAGTGTTAATCTTAATAAATGAACCTATGAGTTTTTATTGAGTGTTTATAAGTTGTATTTCATGTGGCAGGGTTTCAGCCAAATATATTCTCTTGGGCATGTTTTTTGGAAAAACATTAACTAGACTACATATATTGAGCAATTATACATTATAGCATTTATTGTATAGAATAATGTTAAAACTTGAATTTAACAGCAAGTGTTCTTTTTTGTTTCTGAACTCATTATGCAGTTAAGATTACATTGGTACCATTTACCCATTATGTTATAGTTTTGCTGTTTATGTGCCATGTTTATTTCCTTTTTCCTTATAAGTTCAAATAGCAGTCCTCAATTCAAATTTGTATCCTGAAATAAATTCTAAGCACACAGGCACACACTCACCTTGTCATCTTACTGATCTTATCAGAGAAACTTCGGTGAATGAATTGAAATATAAAATTATTAAAATGCGCCTTGAATCTGAAGTGAACTAGTTATAAAGCAAAATGTATTCTTTTTTATACAGATTCGAATATCACTCTTTTGGCATATAACACACAGTCAGTGCCTCGGCTACGATTGTTGAGCAAACTTTTTTTTTCAAATACAATATGATTTTTATACAATACTTATAAAGGTTTTTTTTTTTTTTATACTATTAAAATATTTAATGGATTAGTCAAATTTATTCTATCCGAAAAGATGGAAGACACATGCCCCTTCGCTACTGCAAAATAGGCCTGAACTTGTCTACTTTTAGTCTCTTTTTTATGGTTTAAAGTATCTTTTCTCTACTTTTTTGAGTGCTTATTTTGTTCCTAGGCCTATATGGACAATTTTCTTTTTTTCTGATCAGATACATAAGTTAATATTTTGGGGAATTTATTCTGTTGAATGAATTTCCTTGCATAGTTTGATCCAATCTTAACATTAACGATCACTATATGCAAACTATGCCTTTGTAAATTCAATAATGCACTTGCGAGAAAAAATTTAAATTGTCTGCCATATAAACTTTTTAAGTGTATAAGAAGAAGCATGAGTGCATCGATCTTCTTTGATTCCAAAATCATCAGAAATCAGTGCCCAATGTAATGTGGTCTAGCATTCAAAATTATTTTTCTAAATTGCAGGAAAACAGTTAATAAATAAAAATATGATAATAATAGTTTAGCTTTGATTATAGAAATTGACTAAGAAATTGATTTTGAACTTTTGTAGATTTACAGTAGAAATTCCTTTCAATGAGATACTTATGGTCTAATTTAACTTGTAAACAAAAAATAATTGCATTAATTATAAATAATGAAAACTCCTAGGTTTTTGATATTGATTTAATAATACTGTTAAGGAAGTAAATATAGATACTGGTGTGTGTATCCCTCATATAACACTGTTAATTCATTCCGTGCAGTATTGAAACCTTGTTTGCGAGACTTTTTTAAAAATAACTTTTTTAATTATCTTTTAAACTAATTCATCATGTATATAGTAAAACTCTTGTCAATATGTACCATGTCGTATTAAAAACCGTGTTGTACAAGATTTAGAAATAATGTAAATCGAGGGATATGTACTGTGTTATATTGAAAAGTTTTAAGGTGCAAATTTTATACTGTAATTTCGGGTAGATAAGCTGCCGTATCGTATAAGCCGCATATGCAATAATATACTAACTAAAAACAAAAGTTCATCGGATAAGCCGCCCCTTGGTATACACCGCAAAAGAGCGTATCAAAACATGGCACCCTGAACTCTCTCTCTCTCTCTCTCTCTCTCTATATATATATATATATATATATATATATATATATATATATATATATATATATATATATATATATATATATATATATATATATATATATATGTATGAATGTGATCATTTATTATAGTTAGAACGAAACTGTAACAAGCAACTGCACTTGTTGATGGATAGAAATGGAATTAACTTCGTGTTTAAAAAAAAAATCGGAAAATGCTAACGGTTAGGCAAAAAACTAGTGTTGCCAAATGATATCTACATTTGGTTGGATGAGAGTTTTCAAATCATTGTGTTATACTTAGCAGTTCATCGAAAAATTGTTTAACTTTTATCAATTGATTCTTTTTTTTTTAAATGTATCATCATTGAGACATTTTAAAGCATAGGGACTCTAACTCAGACAAGTTAGCGATTCCTCCATTTTTCAGCCTCGTGAAACGTATGTTACCATCACGAATCTGGCAACACTGAAAAGAACAACAGCAAACAGCGGTAAAATCGGTGCAAACTAACGCAGATTCAAGGGTGTGAGAAATTGAATTTAATGAGAAACCTGTTTCATGGTGCAATTTGAGAGCTCTACTAGCGTTTATTAATGAATTTTAACATTACTGCTCGATTGGGCGAACATGAGAAACACTAAGAAAGAAGGGGGGGGGATTTCTTCAGATACACTGCCCTGGAAGATACCCCGCCTATGTTAAATTTCAACTTTAAAACACGGATAAGCCGCGGCCTATCTACCCGAAATTACGGTAATCGCCGAAATTTCGGCTCAATAGAGCATGCAAACGAAATTTGGCAACCAAAGCATACAAAGGCTCACTGATCCGAAATTAAAGTTGTTATAAGCGATACAACTTAATTATTTTACATAACTCAAATTGAAACTCTTATGAATAACAAGAAAAAAACATTAAATTTCTTGACTAAGAGCAAAATGTCTGAGCTTTTCTATAGCAATAAAGTTTGTCTGAGCAACAACAATGAAACAAAATATAAAATAAAATAAATGGAATTATTCTGTTAATTTTACTTCATATTTTGTTTTGGCTATATTTTTTTTATTTATCGTTTTCTAAATTTAGCTTATAAGTTTAATTCTGATGTTAAAATCTTGCAATGCATTGAAAACAAAATTATTTTCATCTTTTCGTTTTTAGAACCCTGATGAGAAAAATTAAGTTTTTAAAAGTTGAAAATTAGTGTAGTACCTTAAAAACCAACTTTCGAGTCGGAAAGTGAGATTTTTCCGAATAAGTTTCATAAAAGCAAAGTAAAAACTTATTAGAGTTAATATCATGCCTTTGTTACAATGTATTAAACATAAATGAAATTCCATCTTTTTCAAAAATAACTTTTGTGTTATATCAAAACCCTGAAGTATTAAATTCAAGTTCCGTACCATGTAACATCAAAACTATGTTATACTAATCGTACATTTGGTTCCGTGTTATATCAAAACTGTGTTATACAGGGGACTCCTTTAGTACGATTTCAACTAATTTTATTAGTTTACAAAACTGTTTGATTTTATTCTTGCAAAACAATATCATTTAGAATCTTCTGAAATGTTATATATACCTTCTGCAATTTTTATGCCAATTTTTTTTTTTTTTTTTTGAAAAGCGATGTTGGCATGTATGCCCAACTAATAACAAAAATTATTTTACTTTTGTGTGAAGATAAATAATTTTATAGCTGAAGTAACAAATACTTTTGAAAATTAAATTGAAAAACCACTATATAGCACTAATAGCAAAAAACTGCATGTATTTGTAAAGGACTACAAGGAACCTATTTATCTAAGCGTAAAGCAGAGTTTAATTATTGCATTCTGATGCACACAGTTTGAGTGATTTCTTGCAGGTAGTTGAATTTTAATGTTTGCAATTAAAACCTTAAAATTCTATATCTAGTAAGCAAAGTTTTAGATCAATCTGTCTTCCATTTGTAAATTTCTGGAAAAACAGGTGTTTGCTCAGACTTTGGATAAGGGCTGAAAGTTGATCTGGAATTAATTCTCAAAATCTCATTTTTCATTTATAAATACAAGTATAAATATAAAATTAACAACTAGCCACAAGCTCTGGGTCCAGCTGGGCTGGCCTTAGTCAATTAATCAGTTCCCCTATATAGATCAATAGCCCTTTTAAAGCTATCTACCCTATTGTTCTTTAAAGCTTCATCAGGCTAGCTGTACCAAGTGCCTAGAAACTTGCTGAAGTAGTAATTTTTCCTCATTTCCAGACTAGCCTAAGATTTGAATAACTTAAAACAATGGTCCTTTGATCTGCTTTCCATGCAAATGTTTAGCCCCTTCATTGTAATAAATTTGAACAATTTAATCATATCCTCTCTTTTGCTTGAGGTTAAATGATCATGAGGAATGAATGAGGCATTGCTATGTCCTTTTTTGTCTGATATTGTAATCTATATCTATAAGTCCCCTAGCCAAATATCCTTGCTTTGAACCGGTTCTGCAAAGAAATATCTTCCTTCAGATACGGGCACCAAAGCTCCAAAGCAGGTCTTCTGGACCTAGACCAATAGAACCTCCTTAGAATAGAATTTTCTTGATTTTGTTTTTAAAACACCCTAACCACACACTTTTTTTGCTTCATTAGTGATCCTTGTAAATAATAGCCCTGATGAATTTACTCCATTTTAGAAGGATTTGCTCTCACAACTACTCTTTGTTTTCTTTCAGTCAACCAATTTCTAACCCAAATTTAAGTTTTACCTCCTTTTCTTATACCAGCAAATTGGCTTAGAAGAGCAACTTTTTGAAAATCAATATAAATTACATCTACACATGATATCCTTGTCATCAAAATGCTGTAAATTAGTAGCCCATGATTTACCTTTCCTTAAACCATACTGCAAACTAGCCAACAGATGGTTAGTTCATAATATTCGAAAAAAAATTCGAACCACTGAAGTCATATTCACACATATATAAATGCTTGCCTTACATTTAGACCCTTTCTTGAAAAGCAGCATGTTCAAAACTTGTGCTGATGAATTCATCAGCATATATTTCTGCAATTCTGAGATCCTCTGAAGCTTTTGCACTCGAAATTCTCAAAATTCATAATTGTTTATTCCTCTTGAATTTGTTTAATGGTCTGTGAAAGTAATCACTTTCTGATTGAAGTTTCAAAGATTTGTCTTTTAAAAGTTATTTGTCAAATGCTTTTTTGTTGAAGAAAGTCATTTATTAAAATTTCATTGTTTTAAGTGCATCACTATTGATTTACATGTCCAATAAAACTTATTTCTGAAATGTTAGTCATATATTGTGGCCATTCATGTCTCTAGCATCAAGAGTTTTTATGTTCTTGCTCTGCTGCCTAATTTCTTAAGTAGGTTGCCTTTCAGCATTCAAATCAGTATTTTCACTGATTACTTGAATATTTTTAAAATGTGAGCTGTTTAATTGCTTTTGAAAAACTTGCTTTTCTACCAAATGAAAAAGTAAGTATTCTTCCCTTTCTCCCATATTTCACTTTCATCCTCACTTGTCAGATTTCTGTTTTGTATCCTTTGGCTCTTGAGATTTGTCTAGCACCATCATTGACTAGAATTATGTGACAAGTCTATCTCCTGTTTACTTTTATATTTGCAGAGGAGCTGGAAGTTTAAGAGAGTTAGGAAAAAGTTACAGCCTTTCTTCTTGATTCTAAATGCTCTTATGCATGTTGTCAAAAAAAAGCAAGAAAGAAAAGTAAAAGGAAAGTAACACTTGGATATGTGCTACTAAATAATATTTTCAACATAATAGTAGAGGATTTCCTTATAAAATGTGAATTTTGTTGTTGTTTTTTTTCCATCACCAAAAAAACCAAAGCCAAACTGATAAATACTAGAACCCTGTATTTTGAATTTGATGCTGGGTAGCTAGCGGTGCAGAGCAAATAATCAAACATTAATGTATGTAAGCATTATTAAAATTGAACAACTACGTACTAAAATTTGTGTGCATAGTGAATTGTTTGTGTGTATTCATTTTACTTTGTTTTTTTAAAGCTTTCTTATTAAAATACAATTTTGTTATTTTTTGTGCAATCCATTGTTTGAATGACAGAAGGTACGTTAAAACTTTTTTTCACAAGATTTTTTTTCCAAGTCGTGAAACTTTCAAATAGAAGAGATGTACATTTTTGTTTTGTTTTCTTACCACAGGGTGGCTATACGTTAGCAGTTATCCATATTGGGGCTCCATGTTGTGGAATGAATGCAGCTGTTCGTTCATTTGTAAGAAACTGCTTATTTCGTGGCGATACAGTTTATGGTATTCATGATGGAATTGAGGGACTTGTTCAGGGAAACGTAAGTAAAAAATTTACATTTCTGTAAAAGTTCAAAACAGTCAAAACTCATAATATTGAAAATGCCTAATTTTAATAACTTGATTTGTTCTTTTAAATTATACTTTTCTAAATGGCTTCTAACAAATTGATCTTTTAAGCAAACTTTTATACGAAGAACACATTTTTTGCATGTTTATGCTGCCTCACTGAGATTTGATTCTATTATAACTAATGTAAATTGACATTTATTGCTTTCTCCCATCTCTTTTTCCATCTCTCTCTCTCTATTTTGTTTTGTCAATAAGGTTGAACTTACTATCATGCTTTACTTTCAGATACAAGCAATGCAATGGAGTGATGTGACTGGCTGGGTAGGACAAGGTGGTGCCTTTTTAGGAACAAAGCGGTATTTTATTTGTTTTAAATGCTATGTGTCTATTCAAAGAGGAGAATCAAATAATAATGAAAAATGCTTTGACAATTTAAAAAAGACTGAAAAGATAGAAACACAAGCTGAAGAAAGTTATTCAAAATAATAATTATAAAAATTTATCAAGACTATCTCTTTAAATGTAAAAAGTTATACAATAAACAATATGTTAAGTTAAATGGAATCTAATCGCAACCATATAGCAACTTTACTTCCTTAGCATATTCAAACCAATGTACTTTATGAATTACATAACCTCTCTAGTCGAGGTGTTTTGATAAAGAGCATTCCACTCTTACAAATTATGCCATATTTTGTGCCTTAGTAAAAACTGTTTATTAATAGTTGTATTACTTATCTTTGCTTATGGTGCAAGAGGGGCTATACATAGAGCAGTTACATCAGTATGAAGTCACAGTTAATCACACATAAGTGATTAACTGCAACATCTTACTTTCTCTCTTCCCTAACTGACTAAAAATATGTTGTGACTATCTGAGGCTATAAGTTCTGAATATTTCCTAAAACATTGTTCGCTAAATCACCAAGAATTATCTCTCCTGGCTTATGATTGTAAATAGAGTGCATTGTCTGTATATTGGTGCAGAAAATGTAAGATTGATACCGAAGAACCATTCTGTAGTGTTATTATAGAAAAAAATATGTAAAATGAATTTATTTTTAAAAAATACGTAAATGTTCTGCTTTAAAGGGTTAAAATATCAAAATTGAGCAAATAATATGAATTTCTCTGGTGATCAGAGGAGGTCTTAAGTATCATACAATATCTTTTTTTTTATATGAACAAATTGTCTTATTGTGCTACTATTTTTGCTTCAATTGATGAAATAAAATTGAACATAAAAATAACCTAAATATATTTTGATTTCAAAACTAATTTTTTTTACGAACATTTGATACCAATACACATTTTCCGCCACAGACATTTTCGATTTAAAAAAAAAAGTTATAATTGACCCACTCTAGTATATATCCCAAATATAGACTCTTAGCGTTTTTTAATTATACTTTTAGCTATCTTCATTCCATTTTCTGCCTGACCATTGAACTTAGGATATCATGGACTGCTATACAAACAAATTATGACAATTTACCGTCACCATGGTCGCGCCGTCCCTATGTGCAAGGTCGTGCGAAGCACGATGGTGCTAGAGCCAAAAAGGTGCCGAGCTCTGCCGATCAAATATGCTCCAAATGAAGGAGAAAAAAAATCTGTAACCAAAAAAGTAAAATGGAAATCTTCATTACATTTAATGGCAGCGGTGAAATTATACTGCTCATTGAAACAATTAATCCGTCTCGCTGAGAAACTAAAAAGAAAAAAATATTGAGTTGTTGTGTCTAAACATGCTGTTCAAAAGCGCTCTTCACACAGAAAACAAGTGACTTGATTTTATACATACATTAGCATTTTCTTAATGCGGAGCCATGAATGCTATTTCGAATGTAGTACACCAGGTTGAGCATACAAAGTGCAAGAAATTTGCTAATCCCCATTTTGGTTCTTACGTTGAATATCTTGTTATTATATTTTGTGCAATCATAGTCTTGTGATTTTTAATTCGTTATAATTTCACTGCTTTGTGTTATCATACATAAAAAATATGGTAAGCTCATTTGCATATTATTTAGTTCTGCATAATATTTATATATTGTAGACAATAATTTTGGTTAACTTTTTAGTTCTGAAAAGTAACAAGTTGACCATAATTACTCACTTCCCCCCCCCCATTAATTTCTTTAACTATTTGTGTATTAATTTCAAAAAACAAAAAAAGAAAGTCTTTGGAGAGACTGTATTTGTTTTGGATCTTTAAACTGAATGCCTTTTAAAACGCTTCCATATTTTAGAATTTTTGATTTTACCGGAAATTAAAATTGTTAACTTTGATATTTTAAGTATTTTTTTTTTTTTTCAAAAACATATGAGCATATTAAAGGCAGGATTCGTCCAGCCTGAAAAAAACTGCCCCTTTTTTTTCAGGCAGGCATACATGAAAAAACCCACTATCTCGGTAAAGTAGGGTTTTCACAATTTTCTAAATTTTGAAACATTTTCTTTAGAAACAAACTTAATATAGATCAATACACAGTCCAGAAATAGACATCTAGCTTTCTGGACAGTATTTCAAATATTAAAAATTTAAGCTGCGTAATAGCCGTTTCCTTTTTTTTTTTTTTTTTTTTTTTGAAGTACACTTGTAAGTCTAAAATAAACAATAATTATTTCAATCAAATTCCAAGATTTTTTTTTTTTTTTAATCATTGGGATAAAATGCTTTGATTAACTGAAACTGGCTAGCTCTTTTTTAACAGCAGCTCAATGCAAGGTTTCCAAGAGAAAAAGTCAGATTCCAAAAGTCAATTTCAAATGCCCTCCCTTACATCCGCCCTTACTTGAAATAACTTTGAGATATGGATTAAAAACGTACACTGTGTTCCAAAATTTAAAAAATACAGATTGTTTTTCTTTCGATAAGTTATATGCCAAAAGTACTTTAGAAACCTCATCCTAGGTGTTAACCAGGGGCGTAGCTAAGGGGGGGGTTTTGGGGATAACCCCCCCCCCCCCCCGAAACGTTAGTCTCAAAAAAAAAAGAGAAAAAGAAGAGAGAAGAGAAAGTAAAAAAAAAAGAAAAGGAAAAAATTCCAAGCGATTATATAATATATATATATATATATATATATATATATATATATATATATAATATATATATATATATATATATAATATATATATTATATATATTATTTATATATATATATATATATATATATTATATATATTATTTATATATATATATATATATATATATATATATAAAAGAAGTAACCCCCCCCCCCCCCCCCGAAAGTCGGGTCTAGCTACGCCACTGGTGTTAACTATATTTTGCTTGAACGTTACTGCATAAAGGCGCTCAAAAGACATTTGCATGACAGCGCAGATCAGGCTTGGTATGGGCCTGACTGTCACTAAAAGAAATTAGCAATAAATTTTTCTACATGCAAATTCATAGTTTTTGACTGTATAAATTCTTCAACTGACATTCTTCTACTATTGAATAATAAATTACTAAAAAATGGTTAAGAATTTTTTTTTTTTTTGTCTTTCTGTAGACATAGCATATTTCTTACTTCCCTGCTAATGTGTGTGCTTATCGAGCTCATGTCTCTTTCTTTGTTTTTAATTTGCATTAAGTTGGAATTATATTTTATGCAGTATTAGTGCCTCAATACTTTAAAATATATAAATATTCTGTTTCTTTTTGAATTTTAGTACTTTGCCTGAGCAGTACATGGATCAAGTTGTTGAACAACTGAAGAAATTCCATATACAAGCACTTTTGGTTATTGGTGGATTTGAGGTAAATTAAATTTCCCTATGCATTTACTCAGATATTTAGCTAGGACTAGGAAGCAAAGTAATATATTTTGAGCTAAGTTTTGCTTTTATGTTCTTGCAGGCATTTCATTCTGTGCTACAGTTAGCAGATGCAAGGAAGCAGTTTCCAGAATTAAGAATTCCAATGTGTGTGATTCCAGCAACAATTAGCAATAATGTTCCAGGCACTGATTTTTCCTTAGGAGCTGACACTGCAATTAATGAAATAACTGAGGTATTTTTAATTTTCTAGATATGTCATAGTAGTTCAGTCTGAGCAGTTGCAACTTTATGTCTGATGTTCAACTTTCATTGAAAGGACAGTATTCTAAAACTAAAATGGATTTAACTTATTTCCCTAAGCTTATATATCTGTCTGTTTGTGGAAAACAAAATTATGCAAAGAAGAGACCAAACAAAGCTAAAGTTTAATTGTGTTCATTATTAAATGTATATGTATTATATGTTATTTCAGACATAAATGTATTTGAAAAAGTTTAAACCGGAAGGATACTGTTCCTGAAAAAAAATTTGAAAGCATGGTTGTGAAAAAGCAAAAATTAAATTGATGCTGCAAAATACATTAAATTTGCAGAAACTGTAAAAGTTTGAAAGGGAAAAATAATTAGCCAGTTAAAACATGGAAAAATCTCTCAATAAACATACTCAATGTAAAATAATATAGAAACTAAATTTACTTCATGACTGTCTTAGTAGCTAATATTGTATTATATAGTGTAATTAAGAGAAAGGGGAATAAAGGGATGACTAGGGCTTTCAAATTCATTCTTTTCTCTATTTAAAATATTGTGGTTTGTATGAATGTAATGTGTTTTAATTATTCATTTTGGCTTTGACAAAGTTATTCTTTTTATGTTAACACAAAAAAGTGTAAAATAAAATAATCCATGTTTAATCATATCATTAAGTAATTTCCTTTTATAATGTTCTTCAAAACTTTTTAGATCTGTGATCGTATCCGACAATCTGCCCAAGGTACAAAGCGGCGTGTATTTGTTGTTGAAACAATGGGTGGCTATTGTGGATACCTAGCTACACTTGCTGGTTTGGCTGGGGGTGCTGATGCAGCTTATATATTTGAAGAACCATTTTCTTCGAAAGATTTGATGGGTGACGTGTTCCATATGCAGTCAAAAATGGCAGAAGGTGTTCAACGTGGACTAGTGCTAAGGTAATTATGACTTTTTCTTTTTACTCTCATTTGTGTGTGCTTTAATATTATTTGAAACATTTATATGTTTGCCATATTGGTTTCCATAGATGTTTTACGAATTCCTTTTTTTTTCTTTTGACTAATATTTGTTTTCTGTTTCTGTAGAAATGAAAAAGCTAATGAAAATTATTCTACAGATTTTATCTATCGTTTATATTCCGAAGAAGGCAAAGAAATATTTTCAACAAGAATGAATGTCCTAGGGCATATGCAGCAGGTACATATTTTATAACCTTTTTGTTTTATTGTAATAAAGAAACAGTATCTCTCATAACATTTTTTTTTCCATTAAATTATGCATAGGGTACCACAAGTATGATTGTAATGGGCCAAATTAATTTTGCTTGCGTCATTCCTTTTACTTTTTTAAATGATCACAACTGTAATCATTTTTAAAAAAATATTAGGTGATATAGGTTTTTTTATATTTTATATTCTCATTACACTTTTCTTAAAAACAAGCTCCAATTTACCCGCAATCAACTTTACAAAAAACTAGCAAATAGGAAATTTGGTATTTCCCGCATTTGTGAAACAGTCAGCCTTTTACTTTAATTAAAGCTTTTGAATAACAGTTAGATAAGAGTATGATTCTCTCCGAAAGTATCAGAATCTATTTATTTAGCGTCTAGTCAAAAGATGGGCTGTAAAAAAATTTGATTGTAAGTGCTGCATTTGCAGAAGGGCAAGATTTCCGAAAATTTAACTTTCAAGCGTGAACATTGTGAGGTTGCTTCCAGAAATTACTGTGCTAATTATGTATGTATGTAATTATGTATATATTGCAGTGCTCTAGTTTATTAAAAATGTTTAAAATGTGTAGGGGAACTCACGAAATATAAAACGTGGTTTGAAACCAATTACCATTACCTTTGCACTACTTGAATAGAAAAAAACAAATATCTTTGGGGACCTTACATTTCCCTTCAGGGTCCTCCTGTACCAACCACTGCATGGGGTTTAACTTGTTGAATGGGGCCTGAAGGCAGCTCTATTTATTAAACCAGCTCAAGAGCCAAACAACCCCTGCTTCAGTGCTGCCAGAGGAATGGGTACTTGCAGGACTTTGTGTGCATGACATATTTAACTTGTCCCTTTCACAATTATTGAACATGAAAGATATTAGAGCAGCAGGCATTGAACCTAAATCCTTCCAGTCATGAGTCAAACACCTTTGCCGATCAGGCTATGGGCCAATATATTAGGGGAGGGAACTCCCCGCATATGTACATGCAGTCAATTCTGGTTGATCAGACCAAATTTGGATGGGATAATTTTGTCTTAATAATCAGCTGGCCGGGTTATGAAGTGGACCCGTGTAACGGGACTGAACATGCTAGAATAAAACATTTAAATGCTATTATGATTATTGTGATGCCCTATGCACGGTAAGCATACAAAGGAGAAATATTGCTGTTTAAGAGATTTTTCAAAGAAACTTTTTACATTCCTTCAACAACGTGTTCAGACCAATACGGTTTCATTTACATTCCTTTAAGGCAATATCGATTCAATTCAATAATCAGAAGTAACTAAAAATGGGAGAGTGAAAAAAAACTCTAAACAGTTACAAATAGCTATTAAACTTCAGTAAGAGGTAAATTACATATTTTACAACTTAACACATTTTTTTAAAAATACAAATCATATTCTGTGCTACCTGAACCAGCAGAGGTCAAAAAAAATCAGTGAAATTTCAAATTTATTCAGTCAACCTGAATTGAATAAATTTGAAATTTTACTGTTTTTTTTTTTTTTTTTTTTTTTTTTTTTTTTTTTTTTTACCTCTGCTGGAACAGAGCTGTTCTGCATTGGTAGTTTCGTTAAGCATTTTTTCCTGTAAATATTGCTGGCATTAATTTAAAGTTATAGGAACCATAATTAATTTTTTTGCACTAACTTTCAAGTTGATTGACCCATTTGAAACTAGCTTCAACTGGGTGATTTCTATTTTTTTTTTCCATGTTCCTTCGTCAGATTTAATAGATTTTTGTCCCAATAAGCAAATAATATTAGGTTTGTGTAATGGTTATGTTTTGGTTCTTTAAGATTTGATCTGAATAAACGGCTGGCCCAATTAAGCGGATTCCACTGTACTTGCATAGAAAGTTATCAGAACGAAACAAAATTTTACATAATTAAGGATTTTACTGATATAAGAAGGTGATGACAAAATGAATGCAAAACAATTATTAATAACGGGGAAAATCAAAACGAAATAGAGGGTTTTGTATCCTTTTGTGCTACCTCTAACTTGAATGCACAAGGCCATACAGAGGAGAATTGAGTCTTGTATGATGTCCTATTTCATATAATTCCACAGTTATTGTAAAGGTATCAGTGATTTGATGAAACTCGTAGACTGCTTAACTTACAATCCCAAGTGATCCCAGATATGCTCAATATGTGGCAAATCAGATGATTAAGCAGGCCAGAGGACGTGATAAAGTGGTAGAGGAAGTTCTGGAAAACCATTTCTGTGTGTTGCCATGCATTGTCCTGCTAAAAAAGGACTCCTGGAAGCCCTGTCATGAGTGCCATTACATGTGATTGAAGCAAGTGATGAACATATTGCTATGCTATCATGATGTTGTGGTGTATTGAGTTTGACTATGTATTGCATGCATTTGACTATGTATTGCATGCAATACCACCCTGTAACATCACTCCGACTGTGCTGGGGTGCCCATCCCCCCCCCCCCCTCCCCCGAGTTCAATGGCAAATTCCTCTCCAAAAATTTT
This sequence comes from Uloborus diversus, assembly GCF_026930045.1. Classification (NCBI taxonomy): domain Eukaryota; kingdom Metazoa; phylum Arthropoda; class Arachnida; order Araneae; family Uloboridae; genus Uloborus; species Uloborus diversus. Next base: position 65,959,540 of record NC_072740.1, read on the forward strand.
CTCGCTTTCGAATCGAGTTAAACATAAGTTTTTAAAGTGTTTAATTCCCAGTCGAATTCACGGGAGGGGGGGTAGCGCTAACATTGAATTTGAACTTAAATATTGTTGGATTATTCTGCCTCGCCTTTTCAAAATTTACAACGTGGACCTTGAGTAAACAAGTTTTGGAGATCCCCGAGTTTTGCAGCACTTTTTTATTTTTCAAACATATGAATAATTACAGGGAGAGTGATTCAACTTCGTTTAGGGCTGGAGTCATTACTAGATATATGCAATATGAACCTTGAAACGGAAATATAATAGTCACTTAGCTAGGAGGTCCGGGAGTGTCTCTTCTGGAAAATTTTCGAAATTGTAGTTTTAAAACCAGTTTTAGACGATCTCTGGTGATGTTTGGGGAATAAAAGGTTCGATGGCCTCTTTCCGGTAATTTTTCAATATTGAAACTTCAAACACGCAATTGTAGATAATCTACCATTGTGTTAGGGAGAGGGGCAGGTTCGAGGGCTCTCCTCCGATAAGTTTTCAAAACTAGTTCTAAAAACGCAGTTTTTGACTATCTATGGTAATGTTAGGGAAGAAAGAGATTCGGGAGCTCGCCCCCGGAAAATTTTCGCGATAAAAGTCTTAAAAGTCCTATTTTAGGCTACCTATGGTTAGGAGACAGACAGTTTTCTGAAACTGATCCTCTAAAATTACAATTTTAGCCGACCTTTGTGACATTAAAAAAAGAGTTTTCAAAAGCTCTCCCGGAATTCTCTCGAAATTGAAGCCCTGAAAATGAAATTTAAGACGATCTTTAATAATGTCGACGAGAGTGCGGGAAGGGAGAGGGGCGCTCCACTTAAATTTTCGAACTTGTAGCTTTATGTAAAAACGTAGCTTTAATAGATCTTGATAATGTTGGTATGGTGGAAGGTGAGTTTCGGCGCCCTTCAACCGCAGTTTTTCAAAATTGATACTCCGAAAATGCAATTATAGGATTGTCTTTGATTGTGTTAAGGAGAGGGGGGGAATCAGGGGCTCTCTCTTATAAATTTTTATAAATTGCAGTTCTAGAAATGCAGTTTTAGATGACTCTTGATGATAAAGATGGTGTTATTCGGGCGTTACAGTGAGGGGCGCTCTCCTGAAAGTTTTCCAAAATGGAAGTTACATAGTCAAAAAGGATGGATAGCACGCAGATACCCTGTGAAAGATATTCTTCGGAAATCCTTAAAAATGAATTCAGCTATTCAGCACACATGGAAAATCAGAACTTGAGAATTTTAATGATATATCCTTCTATGCATATCAGATACCTTCTATGCTTCCATCAGCAAAAACCAACATCACTGAAAGTTTTAATAAAAATCATCTAATGATAAATTGAACCAATCAGTTTAAAAATGGTAGAGAAGATGATAGTAAAGTAAAATGAAAAATTCTACATAAACTTCAGCTAGTTTATGAAAAAAACTATAGTAATCGTCTATTAGAGGGATTAAATATATGTTATTCGCAAACTGCAAAACTAGTTCATAACGATTGTCAAGGTGCAAATGAATCAATGAAAAACCAGTGCATAGTGGTCAGAATTGTTACAAACAATAAATTAAGGAGAGGGGAAAACTTTTTATTTTAGTCATTTTTGATCTCTCTCATCACTGTCAAACGTATTTATCATACAGAACTGTGCGACTTCCGGAAGATTTGTAATAAATTAAATAGAAAGCAAATCGTCTGATCAGGCTTTGAAACGGGCACCAACTTCATCCCGTCTCTGATGTTCCCTTTATTGAAAAGAGATACGAGTATTAAATTTTGGAAAGTTTATGTGAAAAAAGTATACTTATGCAACTATTTCTTGTTGAATAAGTTTAAATATTTTTTCCTTCCAAAAATCAAAATTTTCATGTTCTAAAAAAAATCAAAACTTCTGGAAAAGAAATCCCCCCCCCCAAACATTTTGATGGCGCAACTTGCATCATATTCCCCCCCCCCCCCCTGTGGGCACCCCTGCGACTGTGAGTGAGGTATGCTGTTGAAAACAAAAACAATACTAAGGTATTCAGACTGTCGCCTTTGTTTGGAGTTGTCCCAATTGACAGGAGTGGTCTGCAACCGAATGGAACCAGATTCTTCAGCAACAATTCCATATTTGATTTGGGCAATGATGAAAATTGCACAAGTTGCTGATTTTTCAAATCATCCCTGCTCAACTATCTCCAAATTGGATGAAATTTCTAAGAGGTGTAGGGATGCTTTTGAAACTTAACTATGCAAATTTTCAGCTTCAGAGATCTATATGCTGACCATCTAGGATCAGCCAAAAAAGTGCTCCAAAATGGCGGATCAGCTTTGTAAGACAAATTGTATTAAGAGAAAAGTTTTAAATTATATTTAGATAATAGTTGAAAATTGTATTAAGAGAATGTTTAGGCTAAGGTTGCAGAAAATTTTATCACACTGAAAGCTTGAAAGTTTGAAAGCCAAAAGTAAGTTTCATTAATATGTGAAACAAAATTTTCTGCCATCTTTATCTAAACATGCAATTTGTTGTGACAGACTGTTTCAAACTCATTTTTTTTATCCTTGTCTGAAAGAAAACCATGGGAAAAAATCCTATTTTGATAGGAAAAAATATGTTCTTTCCAATAGTACTAACAAAAAGAAGATATGAGGTGAGGAACTTGGGCTACATTGCATTGAAAATATGCTATTTTTCATGAGAACAATTTTATAGCCACTTTGAATGAAAATATCTTTTAGAAATTCGATATATACACTCTGCATCTGTAAACCATTAAATAAGGACAGATAATATATTGACACTAGAATTGACCTTCGAACTAATTTTGTTCACAACTTATGACAACCTAGAATCCATGAAAAAATTTCCCAATCATGCTTTTTCATGACTACACAAAATCTAATGAATTCAAATTCACAAAAGTACTAGAAGATATTAAGCAGCTAAACATACTTTAAGCAAAATTTCAGGCATCTATTGTGATAAGATTTTTTGTAATCTTAACCTAACGAGGCAATTTGCTACAAAAAAGCAGATTCTCCATTTCGGAGCACTTTTTTTAATGGAGACATAGATCCTCAGAATTTGGATCTCTGAAGCGAAAAAATTGCATAGGTTAGTTTCAAAGGCATCTCTACACCTCTATAAAATGTTTCTCCACAAGGACGATGGTTAAGCAGATACTATTAGGTCACTTGACATAGAGTAGGTGATTCATAGTGTTTAGAGGCCCCATGGTAAAACCCTAATAGGGCCTTTTCTTTTCAGCAGCATGCTGAGGTAATGAACTATCTATAAATATAATACAGCTGGCTCTCTGTTTAACGACTTTCCAGGGACCACAAAAAAATCGTCCTTAAGTAGAAAGCGTCCTTAAATAGAATGCTTTTAACATTACAGTGGTCCATCTGGGACCATGAAAAGCCGTCGTTAAATAGAGAAAGTTGTTAAATAGAGCGTCGTTAAACAGAAAGCCAACTGTATAATCCTATATCATAATAATAAATAGGATTCCTATTATGATCATTTTGTAGTTACTTTCTTATGTCAATGTATCCTTATACATGTAAAATTTTGTTTCATTCTGGCAATTCCTTCTCGGTGTATGATTTTTTATGCCAAAAGTGTATATATATATATATCTATATATATATATATATATATATATATATATATATATATATATATATATATATATATATATACCCGGTAGCAGAAACTTTCTAGCCAGTCTGCGACACTATTTTGAGCAGTTGAAAATAATCTGCAGCATTATTATCAGTTTTAATCATTTTAAAATTTCATAAAATACACAAAGGTCAAGACTCAGAAATTTTCCAACTGGCCAGTGGCCCTTAGACATGAAAAACTTAGTGGCTACCACTGTTGCCGCGTTTTAAAGCATAAAAAGGGAGGGGGGGGGGGGTTTCACTACTTTCAACAAAGCAATTGTGCAGGTAATAATTCAATTTTTATGAAAATCATTTTTAAAAAAAACATGATTTATTGTACATTATATGTAATCTTCAATAGTTTGTATTGAGGTAAACATCAAATTCTGTTTTTGGAAACTTAGGGAAGTAATAGTCTCGTCTATTTCCATCTTGCAAATGACCAAACATGTCGTCAACGCGAAAAATGCATGATTCTAAATAGATCTATGAATTTGTAACATAAATCTAGAAAAAAATTCAAAATCCTTAAAAAACTACAACTTAAATGAAATAGTCAGTTTTTAGCACATTAGCCTCTAAAGCAATGAAGATAAGATAACATTCTGAAGATAAAATTTTGCATTTTTAAGACGATAATTAAGAATTATCCGAAAAAATGGCACATTTTGCATAATTTTCAGCAGTTTGCGTTGCAATAAACACCCACCTATGTTTATGAAAACGTAGGCACTTACCAAATCTTGCGTACCAACATCTTGGGAATAACCAAACATGGCGACTACGCCAAGAATTAAGATATAAATTTTTGAATTTGTTGCAAAAATAATTATCTTCATGAGATTACACTTCAGTTGAAAAGTTTTTAGCGCTTTTGCGTCCAAAGCAATGAGGATAAGGTGAAATTTTAAATCTAAAACTTTTCATTTCTCAAGAAAATTACTTTAAAAAATAAAAATTAAAAAAAAAAAAAACGATTTTCTGCACATTTTAAGTTCTTTTCATTAGTTTGCTGTTAAATAAATATCCAATTCTGCTTTGTTTTTGAAAACTTAGGCACTTAAGCATCTTATCTACTTCGATCTTGTGAATGACCAAATATGGCGACTATGTTCTAGCTGATATACTGAAAGCATCCATCGACTTTCCAGTCAAAAAATGATCTATACACGTTCTTTGTCAAGTTTTTTTTTTTTTTAATTTTATTTATTTATTCTTTCTTTTTTTCTTTTGTAAAATTGTCTGCAGGCCGCTGAAAAATCTGCGACGCACGTCTCGCGTCTCGCAGTTTCTGCTACCGGGTATATATATATATATCTATATATATATCTGTATATCTATATATATATATATATATATCTATATATATATATATATATATATATATATATATATATATATATCTATCTATATATATATCTATATATATATATATATATATATATATATATATATATATATATATATATATATATATATATATATATATATATATATATATATGTGTGTGTGTGTGTGTGTGTATAAATATGTATATATCCATACAATGCACATTAGGGTGTCCTAAAAAAAAAGTCAAAATTTCAAGTTGCGTACCCTCTTATATTTTTTCTTTTGAGTCAAAACAATTGTACAAAAAGTTAAAAAGTTTCATATAATTTGAACTACTATCTCATGACGTTTGTGCTTGAAAGTGTAATACAGCACTGTGTGCTAGGCCGAATTGAAAAAAAACTTTTTTTTTTTTTGGAAGTTCGAAATTTTATGTTAATAAAACATTGCCTATGTAGCCTACATGTACCACAAAAAATATTTATCCAAATTAAAAAATATTTAGATGTCTAGCAAGAGGCCTAAAATTTAATTTTTTTCAAAAAATTGCTGATTTTATTTATTTTTTTAAAAATATAAAGTTTAAATAAAATATCAAGTTCAAATATTATTAGCGAACACGTTTTTAAATTAACATTTGCAAATGAATAGTATTAAAATAATGTATTTAAAATGAAAATCTTAACTTAAACTTGAAAAAATCCATATTTTGAGTAAATATTGCAAAAGAGCAAAAATTTCTATTTAAATGCTGATGACCAACTTAACTGTTTATATTTTGCCGCTTGATATCTTCTTCAATTTACCTTACATTTTTTTTTTAAATATAAAGAAGAAAATTACACAAATGTTAGGCCTCCTGCTGGACATCTAAGTATTTTTTAATTTGGATAAAAGAATTTGTGGCACTGTAGCTGTGGTATTTTAGTACTGTGGGGCTGTAGGGGTAATGTTTTATCAACATGAAGTGAAACTTTTTTACAATTGTTTTGACTTAAAAGGAAGTGCGACTTAAAAATCGACTTTTGTTTTTTTTTTTTTTTTTGGGACACCCTAATGCACATTTTATGCTCTTATACATTTTTTAAAATTTACTATTCTTGCAAAGTATGCTGTTTTGGTTTGCATCAATGACATCATAACTGGAAGAAAAAATAATTCCCCTCACTCCTTTAGGGTGGAAGTCCTTCTCCATTTGATCGAAATTTCGGAACAAAAATGGCAGCCAAAGCTACTGATTGGTTAATAACTCAGTTGAAGCAACATAAACTTCCTGATGGCACTCTTTCATGTACTGGTCCAGAAACTGCTGTTCTAATGGGGCTTGTGAGACGTCAATATTTATTTACACCTGTCCAAACTTTAAAAGCTGAAACTGATTTCAAGTATGTTTTCACCCTATTTATTTTTTGATAATGTTATTTCATTCTTATATATCGTTGCTATTCTGTAGTTTGAATGCTTCATGAAATGTATGAAACTCTAATTCTGCCTAAAGTTGTATTTCATAGTAATACTATGTGTTTCATAGTAGTACTTATTTCACTCATAGCATATTGTAAAAAAAAAATCAAGCTTTTTAATTGAAAAACTATTATTGTTTACCAACCTACATGAAACAGAAAAAAGTGAAGTAATGAGTATTAAGTGAAGTATATTTGCAGTTTTAAATTTCTTGTGTCATGGAAAAAATATTTTACTGCATTATACTGCTGTGTATGAGTTCGTTAATGAAAACCTATTTTGTTTAAATATTAGTTAGACAAATTTTTGAAACTTGTTTTTTTCTTTTTTTAATTTTATTTTGCTTATTTATTTATTTATTGATTTTTGTTTTTATTTATTTTTGACATTTCTTTTATTCATAGTGTTTTAAAAATACTTTCCTGCTGCATATATATATATATATATATATATATATACATATATATATATATATATATATATATATATATATATATACATATATATATATATATATATATATATATATATATATATATATATATATATATATATATATATATATATATATATATATAATATATTTCTTTTTCATATCAAAGTAAACTAAATTCTATTTTTGGTCCAAAAACTTGAAAAATTAATGATATCCTTTAGAAATCAGAAAACAGACTATATTTAATAATTGAGAATAAATCATTATTTTGTTATGTGTTAAATAAATTCAGTACCAACTTTAGCAAATGTGGGCCCCAATTAGAGAGTTGTGGTGGGGCCTTTTACAGAATGCTCGTACAAATTTCAGCAGTGCCTGATTGCCGATTTTTATAAAGCTAGCAAAGATTTGAAACTGTTACAATTATCCGTTTTCCTTCAAGTTTCTGCATCAGGATTTATCCATATTAATTTTTTTTTGAAGGAAATGAATGAATGAATGCCCATTAAAATGAGAGCGAATTTTAAGAGTGTAAGATAAGTTTAGTTCTGAGATCTTTATGCTCAATTTGTTGCACTGACAGAAAAGTGCACCAAAGTTTAGAAGTTCTAAAAAAGCAATTTTATGCTTCTTTGGTGATGTCAGAAGCAGAACAAAGTTGTAAAGAATGGGGGATCTGCTCCTAGAAGTTTTTAGAAGTTGAAGTTTAAAACAGCAGTTTTTGTGCAAAAGATGAGGGTGGGAGTGTTGGTCAGATAAACCTCCCATGGTCCCTGAAAGAATTTTTAAAACTGAGAGTCTTAAATTGCAAATTCATGCAGTTTTTCGTGAAATAATGGTAAAGAGATGGAACCCTACCTACCGAATTGTTTTGGAAATTCAAGGTTTCGACTAATTTTAATGATGGTAGGAAATAAGAGGCTCCCCTCAGAATTTTTTTTTGAAATTGTGATCCCAATTGTAGGCGATGTTTGAAGAGGGAAAGGCAATTTGGTGATCTCCTGTGGAAAGCTTTCAAAATCAAAGCCTGTAAGGGGCAATTTTGTACTAACTTTGGAAAGGTTAGGGGATTTGGCGACTCTTCAATAATTTTTCAATATTGAAGTGTTTTTTAACACTTAAAAAAACGCAATTTTAGGCCATATTTGGCTACAATAGAGGAAAAAGAAGGAGAGAGTCCCTCCAGATTTTTTTCAAAACTGAAGTCAGTTTCAGGCTATCCATAGGAAGGAAGAGTTTGGAGGCTTGCTATTTGGTAATATATTTTCTGAAAGCAAAATTTTAAGCTATTGTGCGGACGTTAAGGAAAGGGGTCTTTAGTTAGGGAGAGGGGTTCAGAGAACTTCCTCTGGAGATGTTTCGAAATTTTAATCTTTAAAACACTATTTTAGGCTACCTTTGGAGGTATTAGGAGAGACGAAATGAGAGTGAAATTATACAGTAGTGGACAAAATTGTGGAAACCTTTTAAAAAAAAGTAGATCTTAGTGGTTTGACGATTAATAACACCACTTTTTTTTAGTACCAAATCTATAAAATTATACATCATTGTAAAGACAAATTAATCAGGATTGTAAATAAATAATATTTAAGACTGGTTTTTTAATAGAACAGCATTAATAAGGAAGAAAAGTGACATACATGGAGAAATCAAGGTGTGCAAAAATTTTCACCATTCCAGTTAATATTTAGTTGGGTAACCTTTAGCCTTAATTACAGCCTTACAGCGCTGTCCCATGGAGTGAACTAAGTTCTTTAGTTCAGCAGCTGTTATAACATGAAACCAAGATTAAAGTATTGCTTCTATTAATTGGGTTTTATTGCTAGGTTGCTTCTGTCTAACAAGCTTCTTTACCCGGCTCCAGAGATTTTTGATTGGGTTTAGGTCTGGGCTATTTCCAGGCCATTCCAGCAGTTGAATATGATTATTTTGAAACCACTTCTTACACACACCAGCAACATGGCATGGAGCAGAGTCCGGTTGAAATATAAATGCTTCATTATTTTGGAAAAGATCACTTGCAGAAGGCAGCAACTTGGGACCTAGTATTTCCGTTTATGTATTTTTTGGGCATTTATATTCTCACCAATGACACCAATTCTGCCCAAACCTCTTGATGTCCTACAACCCCAAATCATAATACTAACTGGATGTTTCACTGTAGGTGTAATGCACTCAGGATGGACATCTTCTCCAATTCTTCTCCATACGTATTTTATGCCATCACTACAAAACAGGGAGATTTTGGTCTCATCACTCCAAATTACGCTGTCCCATTGTTCAGTTAACGTGAGCTTTAGCCCAGTTTAATCTTTTTAGCCTTTGTTTTAGAGATAAAAATGTTTTTTTTTTCTTGGAATTCTGGCATTTAGACCAAATTCATGCAGTCTGCGTCGAACAGTCCATGCACTTACTGTCACGTTGCATTGCAGCATTTCATCTTGTATACATCGAGATGATTTTTTTCTATCATTTAGGCATAGTCTCTTAATTCTTCTATCGTCAGTTGCTGTTGTGCACATTTTGCTGCCCTTACTAGCCTGATTTTCTAAACTCTAAATCTCGTTGTATCTCTTCAAAAATTTAGAAATTCCTCCTTTGGTTACGTTTCCCCAATATTTCTTCTAATTTCTTCATAACTGTAGTCTTGTTCACTTAATGTTAGCATTTTACATCACTTCCTAGGTGACCAGTCAACCCTTTGCGCCATTTCTTAAATTATGTATTAATTATTTCTTCATTACGTTTCCCACAAGTTCACTAGTAAATCTAAAAGCACAAAGCAAAAAAAACAGCTTTATAGCAATTGTTAAGCATGCTACTAAATTTCAGCGGTCAGTTGGCACATCTCCTAAACAAGATAACATCTGATAGGCTCTGTAAACACTCATGCTCACTGGCTACATTAATATGAAAGAATGCTTACTTCCTGCAAACGTGAGCAAGCTGTGCTTCTTTCCTTTAGTTATTTGGCTTTTGACATAATATAGATAATTAGAAATACGTTATTGCTTCACAATCTTGATTTAATTATCTTTCCAATGACATATAACTTTATAGTATTATTACAAAAACAAGTGGTGTTATTAGACATAAAAACTAAAATCAACTTTTTCCGAGGGGTTTCCACAATTTTGTCCACTACTGTACATAAAAGGGATCTATCTCCCTTGGAAGTGTGTTGAAATTGAAAACTTAACCTCAAAATTTTATTCAATCTTTGGTGTTTGGGAAGCCTCCTCCTGATTTTTTTTTTTTTTTTGAAGTTGAAGTTGAAGTTTTAAAATTGAGTTTTAAGTTATCTCTGGTCAGATTAGCAGAAATGTCAGGGTTTGGTGGCTGCTCTTAGAAATGTTTTGACATTCAAGATTTCAAAACCACATTCCAAGCTATGGGTAGAAACATTAGGAGAGGATTGTGTACGGCGGGTAATTTGTTTTCATTAGGATTGGTATAGAGTTGTTTTATGCATGTCAACCACGCTTTATATGAATTTTATTATTCTTTTTTTTTTTAAATGCCAAGTAGATTAGTGTTAATTGTATGTTAGAAAAAATGTCATTGCTGCTGAGTTTTAGCACTTTTTTCCAAAGCAAATTAAGAAATAAAAATAAATAAATAAAAAAGTGAATATATAAAAGTACATATACAAATAAAATAAATTTAAAAGACAGCTTTGGGAGTTTAAAATTAAAATAAATAAAATTTGGTGGCCTCAGGTCAATTCCTGCATTGCCCATGCGGCAGTTAGGTCCTTGGGATGGGGTCTCTTGACCCTTACATTATTACCCACTGACTATTAATTGATGATAATCATTAAAAATGTGTACATTGGAGTCCCATTACCTAATTCCTTTCTCTTGACCGGAAGTTATAGGGTTTAGTCAAAATGACCTTAAATATGGATTTTAAAATGTTCAATTCAATATATGCTTTAGTGGGAGCATCACCAACTCCTTTAATCGGACTGAAAGTAGGTTTATTACTTTCAGCTTAAACATCATTTGAAAATTACATTTGAGCTTTTTATTTCATTTTTTTTTTTCTTTTCTAAGGGGAAAAAACTGTTTTAGAGCTTGGCCCACTTTGGGTTTTTTTCATTCTAATCCACCTTGGACCGGCTCTGAATAAATTGCAATTTTTATGCATGCTTTAGGTATATTTATATGCACTATATTTCGTAAATGTAATTTTTGATAACCTTCTCAGTAAGCTGAAGTCATTTTGTGTTATGTGTTTCATGTTTTATCTTAATCATTTGAAACATAGGACACTCAAATTAGTTGAAATAACATGGCAGCTAACTTTCAGGTCCAAAGAAAAACTTTGTATAATGTTTTATACTATACAGAACTTTTAATGCTCTACGCGAAATACACCGCCAGCTCAGTCAATTCCAGCCGAGGACTGCAGTTTCGTGCTTATTAGCACTCATCAGCCCGGCATAGGAAAGTGACTGAGCTGGAGATGGAAAACCTCTTAAGGAAGCCAAGAGTGCCAAACAAAATGGTAGCTAATACAGAGACTTATTCTGCCATTGAAAGGTAAAGAGCAGAAATTAGGTTTTGAGATATTTGAAGAAACGTGTTTTGGATTCCCCACTAATAATAGTGAAATTGTTAGGAAACTCATTCAAATAACTTAATGTGAATTTAAATCTAATACTGAATATTTTAACCGCTTTAAATCAGAAGCAAAAATTCCCAACTTTTAGAAACTTCAGATGTCTACCAGATATTCACTCAGGTTGGACAAAACAAATCTATTACTCGGATTAAAATCTTTCACTAGTTTGCGGCAAAGAATAATCCAAAACAAAATTGGACGACTTTCTTACCTGTACAAGTTGATTTTGTCTTGCTAAGCATAATGTAGAACACTGAAAATATGATGATATAACAAAGCAGAAACATTAAAATTCTGAACCTTTTTTTGGTTCAAAATATTTTTTACATGTAGTAAATTTTACAGCAAAATTTTTCTTTTTTGTGCAAATTGCTGCTTTATTTATTAAGTATTGGAAAAAAAACACTCCAGCAGACCCCAAATGTGTCATTGCTTTCACTGCATGACATATTTCTATCATTTTAATATTTTAAGTATGAATTTGGTTTTTCTGTAATAGTAAAATTACTATATCTTTTCTTTTTGTGAGTTTGACTTTTTGTTATTATTATTAGGCATAGAATACCTAAACATCAATGGTGGCTGAAATTACGTCCTCTACTAAGAATTCTTGCAAAACATGATTCATCATATGAGACTGAAAGTATTCACTGTGCAAGCATGCCTGAAGAAGATTAACTGGGTTTTGTGAACAATAGAAACAAATAGTGCTAGTATATGAAATAGCAACGGGTAAATTATTGTTGTTTCATTTATACAGTAGACTCTCATTTTACGTGGGTTTATTTTACATGAATTTGACTATAGGCAGCTTAAGATTTGACATTTTTATTTTGTTTTAAGCAAATGAGTTTTGGTTTTGCATGGAAGTGGTATTGCAAACAAAGAAAATTTTCCTCCTTCAAAATCTCAGCTCCTTAGGTTGCTGACGACTTGCAATGAGAGGTATTTTGGTGCGCTAATAAGCAAGCTTGGGTCACTGAAGACTTTTTTTTTTTTTTTTGCTATTGGTTCCAGAACTCTTTCTTTTTAGAAATAAAGTTATTAGACTCATACAATTCAGAGCTCACTGAAGAAGCGCTTTTTAAAAAGACATTCGAGAGCGAAACTAACGAGGATACTGACATCAATGACACACAATCAAAAACTTTTACATTGATAGTTTTGAGACATTCCTTGACAATGGCAAATGATCTTTCTGATTTGTTAGTGAAGGGAAATACCCTCATGGAAGTGATGCAAGAAATCATGAATGCATTAGTACACAACAAAAAAACTATACCACATAAATGATAAATGGCTGCCAACTAAACTATCATAACTAGATATTTTTTTAAACAGTAAGTGTGTTCATGGTTTATTTATGCATGTCAATCATGTGTATCAAAATAATTACACATTCAGTTTACTATAAATTTGGGTATCACTAGAATGATATTTTTTTCAGCTTTGGAACATAACCCCTATTTTACCACTAATATTAAATCTTAATTTACACAATTTTGATTTACACAGCATTTTCGTGGATTGTAACCCCAGTGTTCAACAATAGTCTACTGTATTTCAAATTTAAGAACATTTAGGATTTCCAAAGTTTAAATGCTTGACAGTTGTTGAGGAAAAAGATGAGACATTTAATAAAACAGTATCATGATTGTAAGAAGTGAAATGGTTTCAAAACATTCTACTAAGGTGGCATTCACTAGACACTATTGTAACCTGCATAGCCTTGCATTCCTGCTTTTTATCAGTAACTAGCAAACATACCCAGCATCAACTGGATCAGTAATAATATTGAAAAACAACCTTTAATTATTTTTAGTTGTGCCTCGTGGTCCCCCCCCCCCCCGCACCCCCACGTTAATAAGACAACAATGTATTAAAAAAATCTTAAGTTCATCAGGCTATGATATATATATGGTAAAAAATTACACATTCTTATCTACATCGATATTTTCCGCGAAATAATAAAATCGAAAAAGAAAATTCAATAAAAAATAATTGAAAACTCGTGATAAATTAATTAATTTTTAAATGAACCAGGTAATAAATGCTGAAAATCTGCCATCCCGCTGCTGGGTTCGAACCCAAGACCCTGGAGTTGCTGGCTGACAGCTTTAGCGACTGAGCTATTCGGACAACAGAAATTCAAGCTATTGATGCAAGAAAAAATGCATCATGATTATTATTGATTTAATTTCAGCTTATTGCTTCTCCTTTCCTATTTGTCACAGCTACTGTTATATAGCCTATAGCCTTCCTCAATAAATGGACTATTCAACACAAAAATAATTTTTCAATTTGAACCAATAGGTCCTGAGATTAGCACGTTCAGAAAAACAAACTCTTCAAATTTATAATATTAGTATAACTTATTGCTCCTCCTTTCCTATTTGTCACAGAATACTGTTATATAGCCTATAGCCTTCCTCAATAAATGGACTATTCAACACAAAAATAATTTTTCAATTTGAACCAATAGGTCCTGAGATTAGCACGTTCAAACAAACAAACTCTTCTAATTTATAATATTAGTATAGCCATGGAGTTTAATTGTCCCTGCTTTCAGCTAAATATTTGTGGGGATTCTACGCACCATGCAGTTTTCAAAATTGTTGATGCCACCGGGTGAAATCACTTTCTAAGACCCAACCTCTTTTCACATGTTATATTTTTTGCAATATTTTTTTAATCAAAATTGAAGTGGGATATGCTTGATAGAAGAGTGCTTTTTGGTTGAAGCTAATGGGGCAACTTTTATGTAGTGGCTGTAAGACTTAACTGAAATTAAACTTAGTGATGCAACAGTCCATGGTGGATAAGGTCTACTGTACCCATCTCAGTTTTTGTGACCAAGTGCACTTGAGTGCAAAAGGAAACGTTCCAGTTGGTGGTCAGCCGAACATGGAATCCCCAGTGCTTAGTTCTCAAGCATGCTTGGTACTCATTCTATCGATCCACTGAAGAGATGAAAAGTGGCTAACCCAGGAATCAAATATGAGTCTGTGACATGGAAGTGCAAAGCGCTACTGAAAGCCCCTGGGCTTTAAGATCTAATTTGAACTTGGCAAAATCAAAGGTATTAAAATCTCCTGCTGTATATTTATTAAATAAACTACGTTACTTGACGTTTACTATGCTATATAGCATAACTAGTGTATACAGTTAATAGAGATAATTTGAGCTACTATTTATCTTCTGTTTTCTGGTCAGATCATTTCCTCCCTCCCACTTTTTATAGTTGATGTATGATGGGTATGAAATATGTGACACTTTTCTACTGGTACGTAAACCTGCTTTGAAGATATAGAGCAGGAACTCTTAATATTTGTACATAATTTACTGGTTCATTTCAGTACTGTGATGAACAAAAGAAATAAGATGTTCTCATTAAGTTCAACGAGCCCTTGAAATCAGGGCACAGCACTCCTACTGTAATTTCAAGTTTTAAGCGAATTGCTTCTGCTCATGTGGACATTATAGTTAGACTGTGACTAAGGCTGTTTTAAATGATAAACAAACTGTTTTCAATTATAAAAATGCAATACATCATATGTACTTCACACTAAATCTGTGTATAGGTATTTGTATTTGCAAAATATTATTTGTATTTCTCATAAAAGTATCTTGATATTGTGTTACAAAATTACTTATGAGAATTTTGTTAAGTTTTAATGAACTAAAAGGATGCAGATGTCCATACATCATAAACTAATTTGTTTATACAAGTTATAATGAAACCCAGAAAAACATTATTGTGGATTGTGTCAAAGATGTATTTGGATGTTACGAGGATGTTAATCAAACCATTTGAAATGACGTTGATGAGGAATGGATTTCCAATCTGAAATGTAATATACAAAATAAACATTCGAAATTATGATTTTAAATAAGTGTTTATCACAAATAAGATAAGCAGATCAAATTTAATTTGAATAAAAAACTACTGATCGCATACAATTAAAGCAGTTAGATGTTTATGATGTAAGATTAATTGTATATATGATAAAAGTTTGTCTTTCTTGAAATGGCATTTTCACTCATCAGTATGATGTTTGCCAGCACTTTGAAAAAGGAAAGAAGAATAACTAAACTTATGGTTGTGCAATGTGCTCTGTGGTGATTTCTAATGTATGCACAACTTCTTATGTTTTAGAGGAATGAAAGAGGAATTAGTTTTGCATTTTTGATCTGTTTTGAAACAATGCAAATGTTACACAATTTAATGTTTTTAACAATTTCTTTGATAATGATTTCTATGCTGGATAATTTGATTATTTTTCATTGAAGCATAGTTTTTAGTATAAAGTATTTTACTAAAAAAGAATTTATATCATCTGTCATATCTATTATTTTATTCTTAAATATAAATATTGCAAATGTATACAAATAGCTGAATTTAAAATCAACTTTCTTTGTAAAACTTTCAAAGTCACTTTTCTTTTGTGCCATACTGGTGCAATGTAGCCATAATACAGGCATCTTCTGAAATATTTTAAGTGTCTATGACAGGGGTTGGTAACTATTGGACCATTCTCCAAGTCCAAACCGCAGGAGATCAAACAAACACTAAATCCTAAAAACTTTTTTAAATATAAATTATTTGACTAAATTATTTGAAAAATATTTTCTGCGGATAGCAATGCTTTTGATAGTAAAACTTAATAAAAGTCAAATGATTGAAGGTTTCTGAAAAATAAAAGTATCTTCCTTCTTACCAGGAACCACACAAATAGTTTAATAATCAAAAGAGCATATTGAGAAATATTTTCAACACAAGAATTATTTGCCTTCATTGTCCCCATTATCAAGATATAAAGTTTTAAAAGTTTACCAACATTTTTATAAAAGCGCCAAATTTAAAAACTCTGCAAAAATTTCACCATTTGCATGTGGTAGGACATCCATCTCGGCAAAGCGTGTGAAAATAGTCTCTCTTTACTGACCAAGGCAACTTTTATAAAATATCAGACTTTAAAACTTTATATTTTAAAAACAGAAACACAAAGGAAAATAATTACTTACTTTGTGGCGATTTCTAAATGTAAATATGAAAAAGTCTCTTGCAGCACCATTTCTAATTTTTTGTCAGATCTGAGGAATTTGCACAAGATTCCTAGAGTTGGAGGAAGTATCCTAGAATTCGTAGAAAGGAAAGTTGTTGCTATTAAATCTTGTTCTGCCTCTACTTCAAATGGAGATAATAAACTTGCAGGTAGAGATTTTAAAATCTTTAAAACAGCATCTGCCAAGGGAATTTTGAAGCAACACATGTCCCAGAAAAATATGGGAATTTTCTCAAAATTGGTAATTCAACCGAGTCAATGCTTAGCTCTACAAATGTTTGTGAAATTTTGTTTTCGAAAATGAATTTTTGAACAAATATCGCTTAAGATTAATGGCTGCCCACCTTAAATACACTTTGCTTAATTTGCTCCAACATGAATGCTACTTCAAAAAAGTGGCACAAAACAGCAGATGTAATGTCTCCCATTGATGTTTGAATGCAAATATGGTATAACTATTGTATATCATATTATTTTGTGAATTAAAATTAAAAACTAATAAGAAATATGAGGTTTGTTTGTTTTTTGGTCCTTGATAAAAAATAATTTCAAAAGTATCCAGACCCTTGTGTGTGACATAGGTTAATTCATAATTAATATATTGTAGCCATAATATCATGTACATCATAGATTTTTCCTTACAGTGTATTTGTGAGTAATTATCTTAACTTTTGTACAAAACCTTGACAGAAGAAACTTTTGTAATTCAGATTACATGCAGAGGCATTTCTGCATAATCTAAGACACAAATTGGTAAAAATATATGGTTAAGAGTGATTCTGAATCTACTCGTATTATAAATTTTCAACAAATATCATTGAATAAATTTTGATTATTATGTTTTAGAAAAAAAATCTTCTGAACAAAACTACCCACTTATTATAAATTTTCAAAATCTGTGTTTTTGATTTGAGTAGTATTTAAGTGAGATGGTTTTGTATACAAGAATGTTTTTTCTTACCCCTTATTTTTTTTCCTTGTAATTATTTTTCTAAGTTCTGTGACAGAGTTTGATGCTAATTCTTTTACTGATGCAAATGAATTTCATCATTAATATATTGTACATCAGTTGTAATCATTTGTACCATCTCTTGTAGTTTAAACTATAATATTTGAATACTTAACGCATATGTATTTGAAAAGAAAATAATTTACTTCTAAAAAGGGTGTTTAAATGTTTTTGTCTTTTTAAAAGCTTACAGTGTAACTGAAACATGTTAATTTATTCCATTTAAAGTGCAATTTAATGCAAAATCATTTTATCTGTGATATACTATGTTTACTTCTGTGAGCTGGAGGTTGCTCTCACTCTTGGTTGCGTTGTTAAAACCATGTTTTTGAAATTTATACTTTTAAATAATTTAAGAACTTATTTTGCCTTCTAGCATTTTATAGTATTTTTTTTAAATAAAAATATAAGTTATTGATCAGCAGCAGGCTCTATACTTAACTAGGCTACCCTCAATCTATCAATTCTTGATGAAGATCAAGTGCTCTTCATAAATTCTATTAATTCTCACTGTTAATGCACATTACTTTATATGCAGTTCGACTGTAGTGGATATTCCATATAATTTTCCATTGTAGTTGTGGCACTTAAACTTTTTGTTACATCTTCTGTCTTCTGCATTGAATACCTGACTATCATCGACTTAAACTCAACTATACCATTGTCCCAACTCATGCATGCTTTATTATACTAGAATTCATAAGGCAATCTTAGACCTACCTCCTTGCATCTTTCTCAGACTTCTTTTTAATTCTTTATAACAAATTGCCCCCTTTCTGTAAAAAAATGTGGCCAAAAAGTATCCTTAGACAGGGCCTGATTAACGCACGGTCCGGCGGGTCCGCGGACCTGGGCACCACAAATTTAGGGGTACCAAAATAGCCTAGCCTAAATTCACTTACTTCCTTTTTTTTAAGCTCATTTTACTTTTTCTCAACTTTAAGGGAGAGGAAGCTCAAATTTTTTTTAAAAATCAGCTCAAAACCTCATAAAGTTAAAAACATTTCGCGTAAAGAAGTCGTTGTCCCTTAGCTCTGGAATTTCAAAATAATTACTTGGATGACATAGATGAACATTTTCCAGAAGAATTAACACTTTCAATTTTTTGCAAAAGGTAACCCTTCTCCTGGAGAATGGTTTAAAAGGATAAGATCACTAAACATTATACATACATTTCCGAATGAGAATTCATCCCTGCAGCTTCTTCTTACCTTTCCTATCAGCAGCTGTTCCAGTGAACGCTTCCTTTCATTTTTGAAAATAATAAAAAATCATTTGAGAAGCTGCGTTGCTTAGGATAATTTACAGGTGTTTTCCTTATTGGCCATTGAAAATTCTGCGACATCAAACATAGATTTCAATTATTTGATCGACACATTTGCCTCTATTAAAACCAGAAAGAAGCTTTTTTAAAGCTTGATGTCAGAATTAGTAAGATTTTTTTTTGAGCAATCACGATTGCTTATTGTTCTCATTTGACAGTCCTTGACGTTGTGGTTCCTTTTTCAGCTTGAACCAGCAGCACCACCGCCCACCGGCGGCGGCACGGCTGCTCTGGTCCTGAGCATGTCCCCCGGAATCCACTTCTGCTGGGTGGTGGCGTCCATGTCCTACACACGCATGCTCATACACCCTCGCCTATGCGCGCGTGCACACATACACAGGCCTACGTGCACACACTTAAGCCTGCACACACACATAACCACCCAGGAGAAGAGACATGCTTGGGGGGGGGCATTTCTGGAAACAATAACTCTAATGAGTAGGGTCTTGTCGCAACTCGTGATTGCGAAAAACATAATTTGAATTCAAAGTTTCAGAATTCAAAATAGAGTTGATTGGAGGAAGAGGGTCACTTTTTTTTTTTTTTTTGCAGTTTTAAATTGTTTTTTAACTATTTTTCGCCTTAAGAGGCAATTTTAACTGTGATTAGTTTGGTGACTATCAAGTGTTTGGTATTCAAATCCCAGATTTCCTTTCAAATGTAGTTATGTTCCTTTAAAGTGTAGTTTCTAGTAATTAGTTTTCTAGTATGAAACATTGACTTGAAAATTGTGCGGATTTTCTCATGGGGGGGGGGGCACCAACATCTACTCAGGACCTGGGCACCGGTTTGGCTTGATCGGGCCCTGTCCTTAGATCTACTTAGACTTTGAAAGTTATAACTCCTTTTGGTGTAGTAAAAGTAATTTTAACATACAATTGAAATTACTCTTGTAGTGACGGCATAAGTAACAGCTATTAGAATATATTTGTGATTCATCTAATGACTAATCAATGTATAAATGATTGTTTTTCTTTCAGTCAGATTCATTGGTAAGGTATAAACAGGCAAAAACTATCATAGTGAGCTTAGAGGCTGTTTCTGATTAATTTTATGCGAAATTTATTTATGAACGCTGCATTGACAAATTGCTAGAATCACACAAAACTGCTTTAAGTCATAAATGCCTTATTCTTTTGACTCTGAAAGAAATGTTTGCTGTCTGAGGACTGCAGTCGATTACAATTGTAATTCAAGAAATCAAATAAATATGGTACTATAAAACATGCTTATAAAGAACGTAATTAATTTTGTTTATTTATCTTTTTTCCATTGTTGCAGTTTTGTACGCTGTGCTTTTACAAATTAAATCCTCGGTGAATTTTATTATTTTTGAATTATGCTACATCAGTCTATCTGTTGTGAGGAAGGAATTTTGTAATGGAAATTTGGTAGTCATATTTTGCATGGATATACAATTATTTTATAACTGTTTTATGATTTACTGTAGTTTACAAACATTTTCGTTTTATTCATTTGTCTGTAAACTTTCAGTCGTTTAAATGTTATAAATATATATAGGAGAAGGGGGGGCACATGTAAACTTTTTTTTTTTTTCGTTTCTTTATTTTTATAAAAATATAATTAATTTCTGAGCTCAAAAATGTCCCCATGATTGAAGTATTTTCTTTGCATCATGGGATTTTTCGAGATTTTTTTATTGTATTTTTAAAAAATGTCTTCCCTGGAGCACATATGAACACAATTGAAAAATGTTGGATTGTCAACAATAGTATAATCATATTTTAAAAAACAAACTCTTTATTGTGAAACAAAAGCATAGATACCAATTACATAGAAGGGCTTGTAACCTATACCATGTCAGTTTAAATTGCACAGTAATTGTGGTGTAATTAAGAAAATATTTTTCTCAGTTAAAATACTCTGCTCAATGTCAAATTTTAAGGCCTCTAAGCCTGTTCTAATCGCTGAATAGACGTGAAAAAATGTATAAGAGTGCATAGTACAGAGAATATTTTATTATGTTAAGGTTATTCTTTACATATTGCTTTTACGCTTCATAGAATATGATAATGTATTTTAAAATGATTTTAACCTTGATTTGTTAATTAAATGAAAATATTTTGTGTCTTTTTATTTCCAGCTCTAATATATAATCTCAATTATTTAGTAACAAAGAATTAAAAAAAAAATTATAATAATAAAATTAAATACATATTCAATAATAATAATAATAAACAATAAATTTACAAACTGATTATAGAAAAATAATAATTATAAATATTTACATTTTCAACACTAATAATATTCCGGAGAGGATATGAGAACTGTTTACCATTGCCCCATCATCTACCAAAGCACTAACTCACAAAAATAAAGAATTCTCAATTTAATTTTTTGCCATAAATTTGCTTGTATGTTCATTTAATGGTTTGCAATAATTAAGTTTAGCTTATCATTTAGTTTGAAATATATTTTCATGTGAAGAGGACGGTGATAAAATTGCATATAACACTATGCTAACACAAAAAAGTTGTCACCACAGACAAGTAAAATGGCTTTTTGCTCTGAAAGTTTGGCCAAAAGTTAGAGCTGGTACTGCCATTACTTGAGAAATTTTCAAGATTTTTTGCTTGAAGTTGTCTTAGACATACCACCTTCACATGTGCCATCCCTTTCCCTTGCAGCTTATATTTTCTTTGTGATATCCTTTCGCTTTTATTTTTTAGATATAATTTATTTTAAATTTTCTTTGATCTTTTATATGTATGAGATTATTTACAAATAATCATTATTTTGTACGTTGTGTTTTGCTTATTGTATGGCCTCATAATTGTTTCTTCTTTCGTATCAGTTATTAAAATAGATAATTTCTGCTTTTGTTTTTTCAGGGAAAATTACAAAATTTTATGCTTTGTACATTATTGATACTTCAAATAAATTTATACATGTTGGCATAATTACATTTGTTCTCTATATGTTTTTCATTTTATTGTGTCAGTAAAAGGACTAGTAATTGCATAAGAAAATTACAAAAATTAATTTTTCTTTTCTTCTATTATTTATTTATAAATGCTAGGTTGTACTGAAATATTTTTCTTATAATACTTATTTTTTTAAGTAATGATTTTTAAAAAATGATTCTTTGTGCTAATTAGATATGGGATTCTTTTTTGGGGAGGGGAAGGGTTTGTTATTTTCCTAAAATAGTTTATTTCCACTTGAGGAAAATTGAACATTTTGAAATTTCTAGCATAAATAACACTGGGGAACAGATATTTCGTTGTCTTAACACTTTAAGGACGACACGGCCGATCTCGGGCGGGTCAGATGAACGTCCTTTGAGGACGAGCTCGGCCGTTTACGGCCGGTAGAAGTATCTTCAGGGGGTGGATCGCATAAAGGAGTCCCTGCGCGGGAAATCTTTATGGGTGGCCTTGCTGTCGGCAAAGAGGGCATTAAAAGGGGAGGGGATACTCAATGTCAGTTGTATCCTCTGCTAATGACGGTAGCTCTTTTTCTGACTTTTGCGGATGACTTTTGCTTTCGGAATTCGACTCTGCTCAGAGTATTGTGCGAATTGAATGAAACTTTTTTTTTACTGTTTTGTTTCTTTCTCTGCATTTAGCATATTTTATTAAAAATAAAATAAGTACTCTGAATGTGTATCGATTAAATATTTCGGATTTATAATTATAATAGTTATATTTGACAAGAGTTGCAAAACAGCAAGAAATCATGTAATAAGATTGTCTTGTTCTGTGCAAAACATTTCAACCCCAAAAAAAAAAAAAAAATACTGGCTTCTTAGTTGTCTTTCCAACTTCAAAATGGATTTGCTACGCTGCTTTTCACACTAAAATTGTACGGTGGTATATGCGGCTCGTACAGGGGGGCAAGGGGGCAACCGCCTATCATTTCCAAATGAAAAGGGAATTTGAAAATTATCGATCGATCCAAAAATGTGAGTATTGAAGAATTCACATGTTCAAAAAAAGCATTGACTAGAGTGCGAGTTTAATTTTTTCTCACGTTATTATTTTTATAAAAATTAAAATTGAACTTTGAATAGGAAAAAGAGAGTAGTGTGGCATCTGTCCCGCCTTTTGAAAATATTATTTTATCAACATGGACGTTAAAATTTAATAATTTAGCCGAACTTTTGGGGAAAAATTCGACTTTAAGCGCATCACCCACCTAAATCCCCCCCCCCCCCCGCAAGCGTCTCCTCCGACAGCCGCCCCCAGACTTTTTTTGTGCACCAACCTCTTACGTGCGGTGGTGCTGCCATAGGGAAGATTGTGGTGAAAATCCCCTCAGAGTATCCCTTCCCCCCATATATGACTTTAATTTTTATGACTTTAATTTTAAATGGCCAAGTCCACGTGTAACTGACTGACATTATTGAAACAAAACAATACCTATTACGTAACATTCAACGCAAAATGTTGTCCAAACGATCTTTTGCCCTGGAATATTGTTTTTTTTTTTTTAATTTTTTTTAATTTTTAAAAATTTTTTTTTAGCTGAATTTAACGGCATAGTTGAATCTCCAAAATATTTTATTTTAGAATTTTTAAATATTTATTAAAAACATGGTAACTGACTGACATTTTCACAGCATGTATGTCAGTCAATTAACATGTTTTTAACATTTTTTTTAGATCGCCCAAAATGTATTTTGAGAATGTAATTATACCATTAAACTCAGCGTAAAAAATGCAATATTCAACGGGAAAAGATTGTTTTTACAATACTTATTTTGAGTAGAATATTACAAAACACGAACTGTTTTGCTTCAAAAATGTCAGTCTGTTGCTGTTGAAAAGCCCAAAGGTTTTTTTAGGATCCCTTAAGACCAACTAATCTAATTAAATACTATGCAATAATGTACTTTGAATGTGGACGTAAAATATCTTTCACATTTCAAGCCAATTTAATATTAAACTTTCCATAAGTTCCCCGAGATGCTATAAAATGAATGGTTTTTATTAGGAACGTTGTCATAATGATTATGACACGAGGGAAAGGTTTTTAAATAAACCAATACCTCATTAGAGTTTTTATTAATTACTTTTCATTTAACTATAAAATATATTATGCAATCAGGAAACTCATAGGTTTATGACGAATAAGTTTTATTGAAAAATTCAAAAACTATTTCACGAATTTCGAAGCAGTTGCTGATTTTTCTTAAAATCATGGTGCAGTTCAAATAACACTTTGATACTACCTGCCGTTTCCATTAACATTATGGTTTTGCCAAGAAATTACTATGTGATTTCCTTTATTTTGCATTTTTTACAAGCTGACAAAGAAATCTATTATTTCATTTATTCGGATCGAAATGATTCTTCTAGGTTCGCCTATTAATCATTGATTACATCAAAGAAGATCTTATGTACGAATTATGAAATTACGTGTCCTTGAATTCGAATATACGGGATAGTAGTACGGGTATACGGGAAAGTAGGCTCGTCTAGTTCTAGACAGAACTTCTTGTTTTATTTTGTATACGATCATTTGTATGGCAAAAATGAATGAAAGTACTTTCATTTTTAATCAGCTAGTAACTATTATTATCATTTTAATTATTATTTATTAAATTTCAAAATAGATATTTTTAACAAATTAGAGTGGAAAAGAAATATTTACACTCTACGTAACTTTTTTATCATTTGAGATCAGGAACACACATCCCAATATAACAGGCTGGGAAGGAAAAAAAGAGAGGGGAGGGGGGATTTTATGGTGGGACCGGCTCTGTATACAAAGCTCAGGAATGTCAAATGCCTAAAGAAAAAGAGGCGGCCTTTTTTCGCGGGAACAGCGGGAACTTGCGCGGGAAATTTTCGTGGGAGAAAGTTTTTTTATCAATGAACCTATCAACAGCAATTGTCGTCAACTATCCCCTTGGCTAAAGACATAAGCAGTTGCCCTTGAAGGGGTACAATTACGGAATCCGTACAATATAAGAGTATTGTGCGCGATTTCTGTGAACAAAATAATAAAGCTAATCTTAAGTGGTTTCTTGTATTTTCTGAATTCAAATGTAAAGCACAAAAGAAAGATTTCCTTTTATTTCTTCTATGCGTTAAATTGTTTCTTTGCATCGCATGCGCATCTGAAAAGAATGGGGAAACAGATTAGGAAAAGATGCTCATAGTATCTTTGTTCAGGAATAAATAAAAGTTTTTGTTTCTTGGTTGTATGCTCTATGCTTTTATTCCCTTCCTTGAAAGGGCTTTCCCATCCCTCCTCTTTTGCTATGTTATATAAGTTCGTACAAACGTACTGTGTGATTAGTTGCAAAACAAACTTTGATCGAGTAACCCTTGCGGAGCACTGTATAGTGGGAAACTTGGGTCGATCTGTTTTAAAAAAGCAATTATTAATATTTTAATTATTGAGAAAAATCTTTTTCATACATCATCGTCCTATCAAATTCACAAAAAATGAGTAAACGAAAAAGGCCAGCGACAAAAGAGGAAATCACTAGAATTCTTTTTGAAGAAAGCAGCGACAGTGATCTTTCATCAGAAGATGACGGATGGCCAAAAAATGATTCATTTGTTGACAATGCTGAAGCTGACAATCATAGCACTGATGAAGATGAAGAAAGTGATGCGAATGATGAAGATAACATCTTATGCAGAAACATAAATTTTTCATGCAGCGAAATAATATGGAAGGAAGAAATAGAAAATAACAAAATAAAATTGTCAAATAAGATCCTTGGAGGTGGTCCAACCCACAATTTATCTCCTGGTGCATCCATTCTGGATTTTTTCAATTTGTTTTTTACATTACCGATGATGGAAGTTGTTCTCCAAAACACAAACAAATACGCAGAACTTATGAAAGCTTCACAACCGTCAAAGAAATGTTTCCAGAAGTGGACTCCTCTTGAATCCATTGACGAACTGTGGGGGTTTATTTCCTGTATCTTTGCCATGGGAATGACCAAGGCACCCAGTTTGAAACATTACTGGTCAGAAGACCCAGTTCTGGGAAACAACTTTGTGAAATCGACAATGTCAAGAGACAGATTCCTGCAAATTTTACGGTGCTTCCATCTGTCCAATAGAGAAGAAGAAAAGGCTTCAAATCATCCAGAATACTATATGATGCAAAAGTTAGATCCATTTATGACGGAAGTCAGATCAAATTTTTGTCGATTTTTCACGCCAAATAAAAACCTTTCTGTTGACGAAGCACTCCTGAAGTACAAAGGGCGCTGTGGCATTATTCAATACATGCCCAACAAACCGGCTAAAAGAGGAATAAAAGTCTGGATGCTTTGCGACTCAATAACCGGATACGTGATGGACTTTGAAGTGTACTGCGGGAATAAAGGGCGCATGGAGCGTACCGAGAATGGCTTAGGTTGTGATGTGGTCACAAATTTAACTAGAACTCTAAAACAAACCGGTCATCATCTTTATTTCGACAGATTTTTCACAAGTGTTCCATTAATGACGAGTCTTTTCTCTGCGGGTCATTATAGTTCAGGCACACTTACAACTAAAAGAAAATATCTTCCCGCATGCTTAAAAAGCATCAAATTAGATAATGCCGGGGAGAGCAAAGCTTTTCAGTGCGAACAGCTGCCAAACCTAACTTGCACAGTTTGGAAAGACAAAAAAGAAATTTTTCTTTTATCCACTGGGTCCCAATACAAAATTGAAGATACACAGCGAAGAGTAGGAGGAGAAAAACTTACCATCTCATGCCCAACTTCATTCAAACTGTATAATAAATACATGGGCGGTGTGGACCTAGCGGATCAAAAGAGAGGTTATTATAACACGTGTAGGAAGTCGAAAAAATGGTGGCTGTATATCTTCCATTTTCTTTTGAACAGCGTTGTAAATAATGCTTTTTTGCTCTACACTCTATCTAATATGCCATTAGGAAAAAATCCCATGAAAGCATTGGATTTCAGACTTCTGTTGATTCACAGCCTTTCTGCTAACTTACGTAACAAGAAGCAAAACGTATTAAACGTCTTGACATCAAACAATTTGCACAAGCGAATAAAAATTGAAGGCAGGAAAAAAACTTGCAAACGTTGCTCAAAACTCAAAGTAAAGACTTTAAAAAACAGAAGTGTTGAAAGCACATTTAAGTGTGAACAATGTGATGTTTGTCTTTGTGTAACTTGTTTTGGTCCCTATCATAATGAATATTTGAAATAACATTGTTTATGTAAAATAGCATCATACAGATATTTTTAAATGTAAGCAGAAAAATAATTATTAAAAATGTTTTCTCTCAATTTAAAGGGTTTTCATTTTATAATAATTTAATTTGACACATCTTCGTTTTTTAAAGTAGGTGTAGACCCGGGAGTTATGCCATACTTTTTTTTTTAGCTGTGTAAAAAATCCCATGGTGCACATAAATAAAATAAATCATGCTGCGATATTTCATGATAAATATATAACAAATGTACTTCGACCTTATACATATATCTATATATTTAAAGATTTGTTTAAAATCCCTTACACCGTCAAGCGTTACCTGTGTATGTTTAGGGTTAGATACCACACTTGTGAAGAAGTTATATCTAAGGTGAGTATTTATTCTTTACCTCAAAACGGAACACTTAACAATTTTAATACCTAAAAGAAAGACGTAATATTTACTGTATAGTGGGAAATTTATATCGATCTATTTTAAAAAAGCAATTATTAATATTTTAATTACGGAATGAAAAAATGGAAAAAAAACTTTTTCATACATCATACTTCCATCAAATTCAATGAGTAGTTCATTTTTATTACAGAAAAGAACGTTGAAAAAAGAATTGGTGTAATATAATGATTTTAACTAATAAACTGAAGACATTAAGTGCTGAATTTAAATAATAACGGAAATTGAAGTATTAGTTACTAAGCAAAGACAAAAAAAAAAAAAACTTCGATAGTAGTGCAAAACCTACCGTAAAATGGGGTGTATCTAAACGCTTTTCAACTTTGATCAAAAAATGGATATGTTAATTAAGAGTTTTATAAATTTTATTTTGGAAATAGAAGTTTCAGTTTTTAGATCTCGCGTTTTTGAGCGGAAACAAAAAAATTCGAAATCTTTATAATATGAAATTTTTTGGTGGTTGTCCAATTCTCCCCGCAGGTAGTGTTAATATTAACACATGTTAAAATCTTCATTTTTTCTGATTTTTCCTAATACAGCTAGTTAAAAAAAATAATAGTGAAGAGGTTGAATAGAAACAGGTTGTTACCATTAAATAAAACCTTTACCTACAATATATACAAGAAGGAAACTAGTTCGCATGGAAGCTCATGTTGCACTCTTTTTTAACTTTTTGTGACATTTTATGGGGTTCATATCATTTACACATTGAAATAAGTTCTGAATGCTCTCGCACATCTTTCATTAGAAACTAAGCCCTGAAAACAAGTAATATAAATAATTTATCAATAATTTGATAGAAACTTTGACTTTAATAAAGTAAAACTTTTGGTTGGAATAATGCATTTAAAATGAGAAGTATAAAGATTCAATTCACCCTATTCACCCGTATTTTTGCATAAGTTATTATGTCCTTGAAATGAACTGATGTTTGAATGTTGTCATTTGGCTGAAGTTTCTTCATGACATCCTCTGGAAGGAGCGCTGCCTCCCTCTCCGTTTCTTGAAATCTACAGGTTTTCGAGACCTTATAGTAAAATGTTACCACAACCACACATTAGTCAACTCTACTTTATAACTACTTAATATACGCTTTGTCACTCCCTTGGATAAGTGGCGCAGCCATGGGAGGGGTTTTGGGATTAAAAACCGCTCCCAGAACTATATCTCATCCCACCAATAAAAAGAAATAAACAGTATTTATAGCTTTTTTCAAACAGGATAGGTTTTAATAAAATAGCTTACTACTTACTGAAATTTTTAAATGTACAATTAATATTTCATATTGATCACCTCTACTGGTGTAAGAAGTCTGAAATGGTCTTAGTAAAGCTAAAAAGAGGATCATGCTCACTCAGCTCTCCTCCACCTTTTAATATATCAAAAGGCATGATTAAAACTGAAAAAAAACAAAGGGGGGGGGGATGAAATGTGGTGAAACTAGGAAGACACCATGCCGTCGCAAGGAATCATTCATCTTTTATGGCGCAGTTCAAAAAATATGTCAATTTTCAGCTGGGATACTGTTGTGTAATACAGAGCCAAAAATGTAAAAAAAAAAAAAAAAACTCATTTTTTTGGTTTATTTTTTGTTTTATTTGGCACAAAGTTTTGCAGATGATGAAAGCATGATTTTTTTTGGCACTACACATATTGTCTTCCTTATAAGCCAGTTTTGAGCCCAAAATTAAAAAACTTGGCCTTTCAGCTCCTCATGCATTACCTTTCTTTAAAAAAAAAAATTCTCTGCTGAAAATACCATAACGCAATCTATGAAGATTTTTTTTTAATTTTTTTCATATGATTGAGAAGTTTCGTTCCGAAACACCTCATTTTACGGTACCAGCAATATAACAGAAGGAAGCGAAAGAAAGACGAAGTCACAGTAATCTATGCTTATTCCCGAGCAATGCAATGCGGCGGCGATAGCAGTCTTGCCCTAAAGGAGATTTTCCTCCCCGTCAATTAGCTCGCAGTAGGGGGTTCAACTTTTTCCCGCGAAGAAACTACGACTCTCCCTTTGGAAGAGTCTATTCTACTAAGTTCTTTCGAAAGAGACGTCCGTCCTTCGGGGATGTGACCAGCGATCTGCCCATCGTCCTTAAAGAGTTAAATCTGTGACTTGATTTCAACTAACTTTTGGCCTCTGGGTCCAAAAATATTCGCAGTTTTTGTCTATCACGTCATGTTTTCAACCTACAGGATACCTTCAAAAGTCATACAAATTGTGCATATAAAGGAAAATAAAAGTAAAAACTTGTCAAATGCACTGTTTACAATCAACAATTTTATTCATACAAAGGCTATAATAGTTACCGCAAGTAAAATTGTGTATTTATACATATTAAGGTAAAAATTTTCGCTTATAGCTTTTTCTGGAGTGTTTAATCTGTGGACATTCTCGCTTGATGCTCCAACAATAGTCAGCCATCATATGTACATCCCATCTACCTTGATATCGTGTCTCCATGACCTTCAAATCTTGGTGGAATCGCTCGCCCTGTTCATCACTGACTGCACCAAGATTTTTCGGGAAGTTAGCAAGATGGCTATGTAAAAAATGCAATTTGATGCTCATGTGGCAACCAAGCATTTTGAAGCTCTTCAAGAGTTGCTGGACAATTTCGGCGTAATTCTGGGCTCGTGTATTTCCAAGAAAGTCTTTAACAATGTTTTTGAATGCCAACCAAGCATTCTTTTGAATTTCTGACATTGTTCCTATGAACGTTTCATCTTTCACAAGCTGCCGAATCTGTGGACCATCAAAAACACCGGCCTTTATCTTTTCAAATGACAGGCTAGGAAATGCTGAAATGAGATATTTGAAACAGTCTCCTTCAATTGGTAAAGCTTTTACGAATTGCTTCATGAGACCCAATTTTATATGCAGAGGTGGAAATATAATTTTCTTTCTGTCGACAAGTGGATGATGTAGAATGTTTGGATCACCAGGTTTCAGGTCAGATCTTGGCGGCCAGTTCGTCTGCATCCAATGTTTCTCACGAGCTCTGCTGTCCCACATACACAAAAAGCAGGGATACTTATCCGCGTTGCTGGCCAAGAAGAAAGCAAACCATTTTAAGGTCAACGCAAATGATCCATTGGTGCATTTGATATTACAACAAATCAATGACTCTCTTTATGTCTTCGTATTCTTCCCTCAAATGAACTGAATGGCCTATCGGGACTGAACCAAATAAATTTCCATTGTGAAGAAGAACACAATTCAAGCTCCGCTTTGAGCTATCGATAAACAGTCGCCATTCAGTTGCGTTATAGGCTGAAATTCCCAACTCTTCCATTAAACCATGTACGTTATCGCAATACACAAATCCATCATCACTTCGAAAGTACTGCAGAAACGCGCTTTCTCTTGATCGAAAATATGATACCTTAGCTCCCTTTTCAAGCAAGTTTTTCTCATGCAGTCTTGATGCTAAGAGCTCTGAAGCTTTTTTGGATAATCCCAAATCTCGTACCAAATCATTCAACTCATGTTGCTCAAATCCCTTACGAACGGAATCACATTCAATTTCAAAATCTTTATCGTTGGGGTCACTTCGATCTTCATCAGACTCGTATTCCTGTATTTCCAAACAGGGTAATTCATTGAAAACTGGCACTGGGATTTCAGCTGAATGAGGCACTGGGCGTATAGCTGATGGTAAACTAGGATACTCTATTTTACATTTGTTTTTCTTATTATATCCTGACGTTTTCACTATACAAAAGTAACAATCACTTGAATGATCTCTGGGCTCTCGCCAAATCATAGGGATACCAAATGGAAATTTACCACATGTTCCCTTTGTCCACATCCGTAAACTCTCAACACACTGCTTACACACTTTGTGTGGAGCCCATGATTTGTCTTGATCTCCAATTTTCACTTTAAAATAGGCATAATAGACTTGCCTGACAAATGTACTGATGTTTGTCCTTTGACTGGGAATGGTAAAACTGCCACATATATAACAAAACGAATCGGGGCTGTTTAAGCACTTACGACGTGAACTAGCCATAAGGAAAAGTTTCAGTTGATGTATAAATGAAAACTAAACGCTCAAAAACAAGAACAAGAACAGTATATAAACAAGAACTCAAACTCCACGTTGGAATGTGATTCACTATTTCAGAGTAATATACAACCTCTCACTACAGTATCTCAGGCGTAATTGAACAACCCCAGACCAGTATAAACCTGTCGCTGTGCTCCCATGCGTCATTTACCCGGCGCCAATCGGAGAAGGTTAGTGCCAGCCAGCCAATGATTCATGCTCGATTCCGCGGGGAGTAGTCACATTCTCATAAGGTGTCGAGAAAAAACTTGACGTGGTAGAATAAAACTAACTACAGTTTTGAAACCAGCATGCCTAATTAACTATAAAACAGCTCAAAAACCTAACTCAACAGAAATTGTTTTACAAATTGTTCCCCAGTGTAATAGATTCAGAAATTTAACAATACCTTCTGATGCTATGTAGGGGCTGTGTCACTGCTAATTGCTGTTCACTGTTCACAGGATAATGACATCAATAAGGAACTAATTACTAATGTTTAATGAAGAAATATTTACATAATGATGTATTTACACTAAAGCAATTCTTTTAAACAATGCAGCCATCTGCTGCTCATCTTAGTGTCTTTTGTCTTTCCGACAAAGTCTGTTTACCAAAGTCTGTGCCAAGTGTTAAATGCTGGGCAGGTTTGACAGGATTACCTTTGATGAGATCCGCAATGGAAATAGAGAAGAGGATGAACCACACATATATATACTATATCAGTGCCGACTTGATTCATTTATAAATGTGCCGATGACTACATAGAAAAGTATAATTCTTGTTGATCTCTATCAGAATTTATGGGGTCCCCCTCTCCCCAAAGAAAAAAGCCAGGAAATTCATTTCCAATATTATCTGATTCTTGTGCTGCCATCTTTTGAGTAAAAAATCAGGCAAGGTGCAGAGATGCTGTGAATTTGGTAATACTTGAAGAATATTGCAACAATTGAGGTTTCAAAGACCGATGAAAAATTTCAAAGCATGCAGCAATGCACATTTTACTCATGGGTAGTGTTACATCTTTTATTGTGCTTTGAGCAAACTACACATCTCCATCTAAATTTTTTTCCTTCTTTTTCAGCATATGATTTAAGAATGTAACTACTGTATGAAGAACTCCAATAAAAATAATTTAGTTGTTTCAATGTGGCCTCAAAGATCCATAGATGGATGTCATAAATTTAGATATTCACACCTTGGAAAGAAAACGTGTTCACCATGGCTACACAAATGAATATAAAAGTAAAACCCCTTGCTAAAATATCTCCCATTATAAATGGAATCGACACTAGAAAGAGCCACTTGAAAATGAGCATACGTTACCTTTTTCACTTGCTAGCACATGCTTATATTTTCTTTAACAAAATCCAATAAATCAGACACTTGATGAACCCTATTCTGACGTCAGAGAGAGAAATACTAATGTTCAAGACCAATCACATGGAGGGAATATGGATAAGTATCAGCATTCGATAGTAAACATTTTGTTCTGAAACCAAGTCGCACTTGAATAAAGACGAGCAGTTGCCGCTGCTTGCGTCCTTCATCCTAAACTGGTTAAATTTGTCCTGAACTACATCAAAATGTTCTGCCACCACATTCAATAGCTTAACTTTCAGGATGTTTTGCTAGTCCGTTCGAACATGTCCAGTAAGCCCAATTCTATTTCCCTCTCCACAACTGAATTTTTGATTTGAACTCGTTTTACTCATCCATACCCATACGTGTAAACACATTCTCACAGCATCCTTGTACTCTTTGATAGTTCATCAAGATTTTCAAAAATATCGGTCATGTTATTTTCCTAAACATATTTCTCTTGTAACAAACTTGGGTGTTACATTTCATTTTGAAGCATCAGAAACTGTACCTTTTCCATCAACTCAAAAATTCTTGACAAGACATTGTTTCTCAAAAGTCAGCGAACCTCTGTGTGAAGAAATAGTAGTGATCTGTCCCCATCTATTTAGAAAGTATAGTGAAAAAGTAAGTCTAATTTTTATGAAGTTGAGGATTTTTGTGGCTTTGACCAAGAATTACCTCAGTTCACCTGGCAGATCGTTTGCCAGAAGAGTTTCAGGAAGGAGGAAACAGTGAGTTGAACACTTGGATTTAAAATTTTTATGTTTGACATGAATACATTGACATTTCTTGTTGTCATAGCTGTTCTATCATTGCAAGTGCTTGTGCAGTTGTACCACTGGATCCCATTGCTTTTCAGATATCTGTAATGTAGAATATTTTATCACTGATCGCATGCTTAGGAAGTTTTTTACAGAAAAGATAAACACTTTTGATGTCTGTTGATTCAACAGCTTGAAATAAAAAACATTCAACTATTTGTAGTTTATCAACCAATGTTTTCTCAATGTCACCCGTTGTGTCATTCATTCATCTCCTGGTGAAATCGCCTGTAAGTGACACTCTGACAACCTCTTCATTGCATTGGAGCCTATTGTTCCCCATTATGATTTCTTTAAGCTCTGGTAAAATAGGTGTTTCACTGATAGTAAGCATTTTTCATTTTGGCAATTAAACTAGCAACATTATATCTTATATGTTGTATCCTGTTGGAAAATTTTACGCAGGTAAAATAAAACTACAATCTTCCTTTTTCTGAAATTCCGAAAATATTGTGGTGCACCTAAGATCTCATTGCCGCACAACAATTGAGAGACACTGCCCAAGACCCTCACTTGAAGAAGTTTGGCTGATCATAGATTTTAGACACTCATAGCTTTTAGTAGAACTTTCAGAAAAATGAGCAAAAGAGGCCTGAAATTTTTAACCATTGAAGAAAAAGCCAATTTAATTAAAGATGTGGTAATAATTTGCCAACAAATGCATATTAGTGATACACTATCAATTACTCATTGTTTGATTGAAAGTGGGGGAAAGTGACAAGAATGTTGCGCAAGATGTTCTCCTCACACTAAACTCCAAACCTAAAGGGTCAAACTTTTCCTTCAGATAAATAAGTTTGAATATAAACTAAAACTCACTGACTAGCTTGCTACCTTGTTGAGGCTGTTTTGATTTCTCCCATCCTGGAGGGATAATTTTCACTGCAGAAAATTTACAACTAATCTTTTGTCTGCAATTTTCATTTACAATGACAATCTTTTACGATTCATAATGAACTTGACTTGTGAGTATAAACTAATACCTCTTGAATACTACTGAAAAAATGTTAAGAGCAAGAATGGTTTCACAAGTTCCTCTGTATAAAAGTGAACTAAAAAATAATATCAATAAATAAAGGAGTTCAAATTCACTTCAAATAAAAGCAGAAAAGGGTGAGTCTTAAACTCAATTGAGGAGATGGTATCTGCAAACTCTTTTCCCAGAGCTTGAATAGCTTAAAATTAGTTTTACACGGCATTTATTTGTTGAATTAATGTGTACCAAATTATTTTCAACCTCACAGAAATGGATATAGAGAAATTTTCTACTTATACAGACATAGCACAATATAAAAGTTTTAAATACAAGCTCATTTGAATACCTTTTCAAATACATTAATGAACTCAATGTTTGAAGTTGGATTTTTTTTTAATATTCATCTATAAATAAATTCTTAACAGTACATTATCTTCAAATAAAGATGAAAAACTTGTTTTTAAATATATTTATTACTGACTACATAATTCTTTATAAGTTTTTACATCTAAAATTTTTATCACACATCTAAATTTTAAAATACATAATTTTTATACATACATGCGTACCATGTGAGCAAAATTATAAAATGCAAAAGCATTTATCTTTTGCGTATTAAGTAGTGCAACAAAAATATGTGAAATATTGAACTCACAAACATATCAGATAAAGAAAAAGACACCACATAAAAAAAGCTTAATATCAACAATTATTTATTAATGAAGTACAAATAGAAAATGGAATGCCATTTAAAATATTCAATGATAAGAATAAAACATTATAATTATTTGCTTTACATAAATATACACTTATATCACATAATTTCAGAATATATTGTTTTATTGCGTAATGTTAAACATGGTCATTGATTCAATACATGCATTTTTTTTAAGTTTGTTTATTCCATTTTTGATTAATGTATATGATTTCCCAGTACTGTAAAAATTACTATAACGTAATTATTTTCTATGCTTTTAACGTAAGTACCCATTAATATTAGATTTACCTATTTATTTTTCTTTTAAAATTACTATTAAATGTAATTAACACAACAGCATTTTAAAACAATGGAACTAGTAAAATATCTTGTTTGAGGAATAAATGCATTTCTGCAATGTTTTATCTTTTATATTACTTATCCTCTTTATGCCCAGTGGCATAAAACCCTTGCCTTACTTCGCTATCTTGCTGGGTGAGATGCAGCAGTTCTTGCTCCTCACCAATTTGTCTTTGTTTAACTTATACATAAACTTGTAAAATATTTCCTATTTTTTTCTGATTTGATGAAGTGAAAATAATCAAGATAGTCAAAGTCTAAAATATTATGGACAATAGGACTGATTGGCTCATGATATTTGCCTCTATGAAGAGAAACTAGTGAATACACTATTTATAAATTTTTATAATTTAAAAATTACTGAAATAAACAACATGTTATAAAAAGTACTTCTTTGCTTTTGTAATAGCAATTCTTTAAAACAATAAAGTAATAAAAATTATTGAATACTAATAGTTTTATATATAATTAAATAAAAATAAAGATTTTTTTCTTCACAAACTACAAGAGAAGAAAATGACAACTATGAAATTAGCTCATGCCAATTTTATTTATTTTTTTCATTTTTTTCTTTTCTTCCAAAAAGTAAACTTCATGAGTTTTCAAAAAAAGCAAAATTGAAAATGTAACACAATAAAGCTGTGATTTTTTCTTTTGTTTTATTGGCTTAAAATGTATGTACTTATATTAGAAATTTTCATTAATGAAATAGTTTATTATAAAACAGGGGATTCTTTTTTAATACTTGGATCAAATTGTAAAGTATGCATTTAGGGCACCCAGTCCCATGATGGTTCAACTTTGCTAAATGTGATTTGGGTTATCCAGTAAATGTATATGTAGCCTATAAAATTTAGTTAAATAAAATATTACAACAGAAACAATTTTAATAGAACATATAAGATATTAGCAATAAATATCACAAAAAAGTGTAACAAAACTATTGATTTAACACTTTCTAAAGTCAAAATATTTTTGCTAATAATTATCAAGAAAATAAAAAAAATTAGCTGTCTTTTCATATCAAACATGTCTCAAAATGAAATGTAAGAAAACGAATAAAGTGTGAGTAAAAAAATTCATATGACAAAAAAGGTCAACAAATAGAACTGTACTTTGCATTTTATTTAGCATTCTCTAAACAGGTCATTGTGAAATATTTAAATAAAGTGAAATCAGTAACATGCAACATAAATAGTAC
The DNA here is from genome assembly GCF_026930045.1 of Uloborus diversus. Taxonomy (NCBI): domain Eukaryota; kingdom Metazoa; phylum Arthropoda; class Arachnida; order Araneae; family Uloboridae; genus Uloborus; species Uloborus diversus. The sequence continues at coordinate 65,996,575 of NC_072740.1, forward strand.
ATAGGTGTATTGAAATGTATTGTTCAGTTTTCTTTGCACACAACTTCAATTCATATACATTCACAAGCAAAAAATGTGGATTTAAATGTGACTTTTTTTTTTCATATTCAGTTATAAATATAGTGCAACATATGAAAAAAATAATTACAAAGCACATTCAACTGAATGTAAGTTTAGAATTATGTATATAATTTACTGTACAATATTGCACAATATTTTTAAAGAATGAAAAAAAAAAGTTCCAAACAACAACTGAAGCTTACATAACACAGATAAAACATTTGACTAGCCATTAAATAACTAATTCAATTCATTTCATGCAAACACATATTGAAATATGTTTAAAGCTAAAAATAGTTTCTTTAGAAAAAGAAAAACTTTGTACAGGCTTTAAACTTATATTACGTCAACTATAAAGAATGTTTTTACTATTCTTTTTCTTTGGTAAATTAAATAAAAATTAAAATATTTAAATTATAACAATACATTTCTAATAACATGTTCATAAAATTTAACACCTTTACAAACACATTTATATAGCAACTGCTGCACTACTTGAAAAGTTTGAAAAGATTTTTAATCTAGCGACATTATTGTCAAAAATGAAGGAAAGTACCAAAAAATGTTAAATTAAACCTTATGACTGCTTTTCAGGGGGAGCTTGTTTTAGCATTGGATGATATAGACACTTGCTGATATTGCTGTTGCTGTGCAGGACTTGAATTTATACTTCCTGTCATGCTTGGTGCTTCAAATCCATTAAAGCTATCAGGTGATTGTAAGGAATGTATGTAGAGAGGGTTGATATTGGCTGCATCAAAATGAGTGCTATCATATAATGAATTATTCTGAAAAAAAAAAACATTATTTATATTGCTCTTTTTTTTATATACATGCATATTTCCCAATTTTTAGACAAAAATTGATCATGAAGATAAAGGTAAAAATTAGCATGTTTGATGAATAGCCAATGCACTGTTTTGAATAAATGACCACCCACCAACGATTTTTGTACATAAAATTTATTAATTTAGTTTATCATTAAAAATCATTTTAATTTACAGGATTATATTTATCATCTATGAAAATTTAACAAAGAATGATCATATAGAACCTTTTTTTAAGAATGTGTAGTTGCAAGTTAGTATAAATCATTAAAAGAAATCAAGGTAATTTTGAAGTCATGCAAAATAAAACAAATTGAAACCAAAATTTTATTAAATACACAGTTATGAATAGATTTATATTACATATCATTACCATTCACTTGTTCAAAATGCGAGATGTGATCAAAAAGTACGGTGAATGGATATTTATAGCAGTAACTGCTCACGCTACATCCATACGCTGTAATTTGTCCAGTAGCGTGATCAGCTGAGGCAGATAGGGACAAGTTGTAACACGTTCGAACTTGTTAGTCAGTTACCAGAGCCGCTAAAGTGAGGTTGAGTTTATCGTGTCTGTTGCGCTGCATGAATTTTAAACAACACATTAATGCTCAAGAAGCTTACGAAATGTTAAAAGAATGCAAGATGACAACTCTGAAGACTGTATACAAGTGGTATGACCAATTTAAAAACAGAAATGAGACTTAAAGACAAGCAGCGTGCGGGACCTCCAGTAAGTCTTCCGAAAGATGCCTTCCAGAAATGTTTCATGTCATGCAGTCAAGGTTTGGACAAGTGCATTGCTCGCCAAGCACATACATTGAAGGAGATGAAATCAAATTAGATGTAACATTGTTACGTATTTTAATAAAAAATTATTCACCATATTTTTTTATCATACCTTGTATCAGTGTTTCAGAACCATGTTTCAGAAATTGCTCATTATAATTAAGAGTAAAATGTTCCACAAATTGCAGAACAAAGAGCTGGGAGAGGGATGAGGGTGATATTTCGAACACAAATATTACTAAAAGATAGTGAAGCAGGAAAGTGGCGACTGAAGTGATAGCAAATTTTTAAACTTCCACATGGCATGTAGCTACCATTAATTTTCAACGTAATATAAAAAACATAGCTGTAATTCCTCTCATTAAAATAGCAGAGGATAAAGATCCGTTGCAGATGGATATTTAGATTATATACATGGAAAATATAGTTAAGGAATATTAGAAATAAATTAAGAAATCCAGAAATATTTAGATTCTTGATATATAATGCTTAAAACTTGACTGCAGTCTTTTTTTGGCCGATTGATTCTTTTTCTGAATGGCGGATAGTAACACCTAAATGCAATATACATTTCAAAATTCTTTAAGGAAAAAAAGTATACAGTACAATAGTATATTGTAGAAATGCACGGGAAGTCTCGGCTTGAAAAAAGGAATGAATAAATTAACATGATAGTTACATATCAGTCACCAATATTTATATTTCTAATTTTTTAAATCTAAATATCATAGCGAAAATCACAGATAAGTGGAAAAAAATACATGGGCCATCAAAATATGTTTCTAATAACAAAAATTTAAACAGATTTATAGAATTGCAAAGAAAAGTTACACTTGTAGTTAAATGTGTAAAGGTAAATAACAAAAGAAAAACAACTTCATCAAGAGATTCAATGTGTTTCAAACAAATATAAATATTGGGATAGAAATTAGAAATTTTATTATAGAAAAAAAAACTTATATAGTGATGGAAAAGAAAAGGAGGTTTTACCACAATATTTTCATTTAAAATTAACAAAAGAGAGGGACATAGGCAAGGACAGGAAAGACAAACTGTCCTTGAACTTAATCCTCTCCTTAAGCAGCTCTAAACCTAGCATAAAATTGAAGTTTTGGAACTTTAATTTCAAAAATTGAAATGAGCGAGTCCTTAAACTCCATTCCTTCCTTTGAAGTTATCAACGATGGCCAATGACCCCATTTCCAAGACTTATATTTCGAGCCATTTCTGGGGGAAAGATCGAAAGCCCCTTCAACAACAACAAAAATAATTCAAAATTGCATTTTTAGAGCTTCTATTTCAAAAAAATTGCTATGAGAGAGTTGCAAACCCCATCTTTTACCCTAATAATACCAAAAGATGGTCTACAATCACATTTATAGGACTTAAATTTAGAACATTTTCCTGGTGGAGTGCATGCAAACATAATTAAAGCCCTTATAAAATTACTTTTTAAGACTTCAATTTTGAAAAATTAGGGACAGAGAGCCCTTTCCGATCAATATCACTTTGAAATTTTCTAAAATTTCATTTTGAAACTACTGTTTTGAAATATTGCTGTGGGTGAATGTGTGTTTCTAAAAAAATTTTGATTAAGTGTCACATAACCCTCCTTTGGCTAACATCATTGAAGATCACCTAAACGAGCATGTTTGGAACTTTAATTTAAAAAAATGTTAGCAGAATAAACAATAAACCCCATTCCTTCCCCTAATGTTACCAAAAATTATTTACCATCACGTTTAAAGACAAGCTACATATCAGAGCGTGAAAAAGATGCAGGATGCCTGAGGAGGAAACAATTTTTTCAAACATAACATGTTCCAAAGAACAGGGTATTTCTCCTTCATATTTTTTTTTTTTCAAAATTCTCGAATATAAATTCAGAGTGGAATGGAATAAAATTTTCTCCTAAAAGCATTACAATCAGACAGGTCTTAAAAGGTCTATCAGCCATTTCTCTTTTCTTCACTAGATGTGCAGTTTGGGAATTTGGTTTCACTACTAGGAGAGGTGTGAGATAATCCAGGTTCTGCCCTAGTCCAAAAGCAATAATCCAAAGCTGTTTCTTTATTTTACTTTGGAAATTGCTTTATTCCCATGGACTAGACCCATATTGATCTGGGATCAACATTGCATACATGGTAGCTGGCTCTACTGATACTCTGGAAACCAATATTCATGAAAGAAAAAATCCTTCAAGATTTTTCACTTTTCATCTAGCAATCATCTGCATTTGCTAAATGAAATGCCCCCCCCCCCTCCCTCCCCCTTCCCAATAATTTGTGTGTATTTTTTTAGGGGGGAGTGGCGAATGCTTTATTTGAGAAGGAGCTTCTTTTTGCTTGAAGAATCTTATGATATTTTTTTTTGAGGAATTTGTAGGCCTACATTAAACTCAAGATATCAAGGCAAAGACCCAAGATATTCACTTAGGCCCAAACTTGACTTATTAGGATTTTACAGTACGCCAAATGTGAAAAGGAAGTTTGGTGGAGTTCAAAAGTTGGTTTTAGATTTAGTCACAAACAACATATTTCAACAGCACAGCTCACCACAAAATAGAGCTGCAAGAATGCCCCTTAAGAGTAGTGACATGGTCTTATTGAACCAGAAAATAACCAAAGTGTAGATTCTTTTAGCTTGAAAACACCATGTCATATATTAACTGCTTTGTGTAAATGATATACACTAGAGATTAGACGGGCTCAGCCCGAGCCCGAGCCTTGGGTCGGGCTCTAGAACCAAAAATAGGCTTTGGGCTCAGGCTCAAGCACAGATATTCAATCGCCAATCTCCGTACGAATTCAAAGCAAATAAAAATTTTCCTACTGTGAGAAAATGAAAGGAACATTTAACTCAGTTCAATCATTGTCAAATTTACCCCCTGCCCCCACCCAAAAAAAATTGATTAATTAACAGTTATTTATTGTGGTTTTTTTTTTTGTGATTACTATTGCAATATGTCATACAGTAATGCATTTTGAGTGGAGCATTTTAAGAAAATTTAGAAACTTCTGTTAATGAAGATCATTTGACGTAACATTTTTCATTAACGGAGAGATCATGTCAGACTGTAGAAGGCTCAGTTTTTGATACAAGAAAGTTTCCTTCGGGCTCAGGGGGCTCGGATTTTGGTCCGAGACAATATCACTCGGGCTCAGGTGGGCTTGGTTACAAATTTTTGGGCTTGGGCGGGCCCGGGCTCTCAAAAATGAGCCCGAACGCATCTGTAATACACACCAGAAAATGTGTAAAATGGCATTTTCAAGGAACAAAAGATAAAACTGTTTACAGGGAAGGGCCCCCAGATGAACCCTTTCCCTCGGGTAGGGGGATTCCAGACCCCTAGAGATGGTCTGGTCAGCCCCAATAATTTTCGCAAATCAGTGCCCCTCTAATCACGGCAGTTCCATATCAATAAATCTGCTGTATTGCATTTAAACATTGCCATTCAATGTTTTTTCAAAGCACGTCTTTTAGTTTTTGGCAAGTTGTTTCATTTAATTTTTATTTTAATTAATTAATACAGTCAACTCTCAATAACTCAAAGCCTTATAACTCAAATACTCCTTAATCTCGAAATTTCCATTGGGCCCAAATTCTTGAAAAGGCTGCGGCAACTTGCCATTGGGACTTCGAGTTACTGAGAGTTGACTGTAATAAGAACAATTTCAAAACCATAAGTTTTGGCATCAGCATTTAATTTTGAATTCAGTTGTTCAGTTTTTCTTTTTTTTTTCTTTTTTTTTTTTTTTTCTTTTTTTCAAATCTTTTAGTGTGAGCATTTTCTAAATTATTATCATTATTACGGAAATGCAAGATCTATAAAACAGGAAAGAATTATGGCAAATACAACAAATACTTTGTCCTTCAAAGAAGGGGTTTTTATTTTATTTTTTTGGGGGGGGGAGAGGGGGCTTTTTTTAAATAATAACTTTTAATTCAAAAAATATAGAGATGCCAGTTTAAGATTAAGCAACAAAAAATAGCATAAAGCAGCTTGTTAGAAACTTATAATTCAAAAAACTCGTACAAAACCCCCTATTTGTACCCAAATAATGCACTAATGACCCCCTCCAAAACCAGAAGCAGGATCTGTCCTTTGTGTAAGACAGGAATGAAAACAGCCCAAAGTCAAAAAAAAATTGTGCGGCTTAAAACATGTATTTTTTATATTACGCGAAATTTTATACATATTCTGATTCTATGATGTCTTTTAAATATTAATAGAAAAAAATTTGTTTTATTCTTTTTTACTGGTAGAAATGCTAGCTTATTAATAAATAAAATAGGCTTGCTTTTATTTAAGATTTTAACAGATATTGCACTTCTATTTACTACTTTCAATTTCCCACAGCCCACAAATAAGTTGAAATTAAAACTTTATAATGTGACATCTAATGCTATAAAACTTCCATATAATTAAACACTCAATACAAGCTGAATCACTAGACAACCATAATTATAAAATGACATCAGTGTTGCCAACCTTGCAGAAACAATTTGAGGAGCATCTGTGGTGATTTTGAGAAGCATTTTGAAATTTTGTGAAGCAGCAGTGTATATTGTATAAAAATCAATTAAAAAAAAACTAAAACCAATTTAAAACTGTTTCTGAGCTTTGATGATCATTTTAAGCACTAGCATAAAAATAATTTTAAAATCAATAAAATAGCTTTGAACGTTATGTCATGCTTGGAAATTATATAAGCATATTTAATTTCCTATATTTACATGTCTGTTAAAATAAAATAGCACAATATAATTAAAATAAATTAGAATTCATGGAAATCTTCAAGAGCTATATCTCTGGTAAGCCTGGTAAGCATGAAAACTAAATTTGACGAATGATGTTCGCTTGAATGGGCGTGGCAGTCTTCAGGAAAAAAATATATATGTAAGAAGGGTTGAAAACAAAATAGTCTACAAAAAGGTATTAATGTTGCAAATACTCAAGATTTTCATCCCTGATAAGATAAGATTCATGTTTTCGTTCACGTTTTTTATCATTAAGCAAATTTTCATTCCAGTTTTCCCCCCACTTTCACGAAGAAAATTTTATCCAAATCTCAAAGTAAAAAGATAAATGACATACCTGATAAATGTAATCAGAATCTGTTTTTAATGATGAACAAGATAGTTGATGAGGTAAACTAACATTATCATCCTCAACAACATCATCGACTTGTGCTTTATAGGAAAACATAATACTAGGTTGAGACACACTGCAAAAAAGAAAAATATATATAATATAAAGAATGTATGTATAGTACACAGTATGTTATGTAAAGTTAATACTGTGTTAGTATATACTATATATATATATATATATATATATATATATATATATATATATATATATATATATATATATATATGTGTGTGTGTGTGTGTGTATGTGTGTGTGTGTGTGTATGGCCCTAGGTGCCCTAACTTATATTTAGGGAAAAATTCTCCATTGAAAAACAATTTCAACACAAAAAGTTTGACACCACCAATATTCACCGAGAAATGAAACGCAGCATTTTGTGACTTACACCACTTTACACTTTTCAAATTGTTCGAGGTGTTGTAGTGTGTTTTATCGTATAATGACATAACATTTGCATTTATTTTGAAACAGCAATGAAAAATATAAATATTGTTTTTTTACTTCGACAACCTGTCATTCTTCTGAAAGGGTCATAAGTTCCAATCTCAACTTCTGTATGGTCCTTTAAAACTTTGAACTCAAATATATTCCGGAGTTTTGGTCACACAAATGTCAAGTTTTTTGTGTTAATCTTTTTTAATGGAGATTATTTCCCTAAATATAAGTTAGGGGACCTAGGGTCCACACAAAAAGTTAAATTTTGTACTTTTTGACTCATTTTAATTTTTATTTAAAACTTTCAATATCTTAACTCTGCATCTGATTTTGAACATTTTTGCAATTGGATGTATGCATCTTGAACTAACGGTTGCAAAAATAGAGATCTTGCAGGTTAAACTGGAACATCCTGTATATAGTTGGTAAAGTGGAGTAAGATTTTCAATGCTTCAACTATAGATCCTTACCTTTCTTTAGAATGATTTGATAGAAAAAAAATTGTACATTGTACCCAAGACTTCACTCTCTAAAAGTATGTGAGTGTGAAAAGATTTTATGCCTGTCGCTTTGTCAGCGAATGAAACTATGTTTCTATTTACCTCAGAGGTTATGGGGTACATGGAAACACTCCATTTTTTCCCCAATGAGGTATTGCAAGGCTCTGAGAAGTTGAGCTCCGACTCTGACAATGTTTACTCCTGTTTCGGAAAATAAGGAGGTTTAATTGGCGCTAAGTTGAGTTGAGACACTTTCTTAGTAGCTTCTCAAAAATATTCCAACTAAAATCCGAGCGAACAACAAGTCTATTTTTCACAATTCTCCCCTTAAACAGGTAAACATAGTCAAGGTCACAGCTCAACTAACCAGAAAAGCAATATAGATGTAGCTAGATAATCACAATATACACAATCAGCTTAGAAACTTAAGAAGTTCTACACCAACAGTACACAATATGTTGCACGTAGGTTGTATGCGACCCATTAAATCGTGCAAATGTAATTTATTTTAAAAAATAAATCAAACAAAAAATGTAATTATTTGCTGAATTTATGTAAAATACTCGTACATACAAAGGTGCGACTTACATCAGAGTTTAATCTTTCAAAAATACAAAGAATGATAAAATAAGTTGCTTCCCTTTACCCCATGGTGCAGGATTTCTGGAGTAAATAGAAACACCTGAATTGTGCATACAAAATAGCTGGGAAGGTGAATTTCATAATTAAACCAGTATTTTTAGTGACCTTCCGCATGACAAGTAAAACTAGTTGAAACCTACTTGCATTTGTAGACCTGCTAGACAGGAAAATGTAAGATCACAGTCATTTAAAAAACAACTTTTCCACAATGTCATCTATAAACAATGATAAAATCAATATAATTATTTGGAAACATGTGGAACTCTCAAAATGTCTTCTATTAAATCTTTTAAAGATAAGTCCACTAACAGTTTCTTAGATTATTTCTGCAATGAAGCAGTTTTAGCTTTAATTGCTCGTCACAGAAAAAAAAACGATTTTGAATGGCTCACTTCATAACATTGATCAATTACACAGCATTTGATAATGAAAAGTCATTCATCTGACATGAATGGATGAAACAGATTTTTGCTAGAATGTAGAATAAGGGGCACATTGGCAGTATAGAATGGTGTTATTGCTATTATAAACGGAAGATTTCTTTGTTGGTGACATTTTACAACTGTATGGCAGCCCTAATTCTGACATTTATAACTACTTATTTGATGATCTACTTATTTCCTGATCTTGCACATTAGTTTGTCTTTTTAGAGTTACTTTTAAATAAAACAAGTCATTAAACAAGTTTAAAAGTTGCATCAAAGTGCAAAATAATCTACTAAATAAATCCATTAAATTGTAAAATATTTGGCCAACGATATCAAACAACATTAAAAGTCCCTGTTTTGATTGCCAATCTCATCGAAAGAGGATATTACCACAACTGAGTCATCAAAATTAAAAGCTCTATCAAAATCTGAAATATTATGGTCGATAAATATGTGAAATCATTATTATTATTATTTTTTTTTTTTTTACAATATAATCAAAATAAAGCATGAGTTGCAAACATCACAAAATTATTTGCAAAAGAATCAGCAGATCATGGCGACCATCAGTAGCCTGATAAATGAGTGCATGTCCAATTCCATACTATAGTATAGTTAAAAACAAAATTGGAAATGTTTTTCTCTGCTTTCACTTTTGAAAATATCATGCTTTTTAAATCTGGTAACAGAAAATCAGCAGTGTCATTCGCAACTTTTATTTATGATTACTTGACTTTTGCCGACTTCTTGGTTGATGTTATATTTGCTTATATTTACATTTTGCAGTTTTATCTTAGCAGCAGGCTTCCTACAAGGGGACGATAAGAGCTTGTTTTGACAGGAAAAATTTTGAAACAAAGCCTTCATTTATATCAAGAGAGCTGAATTTACAGGGTGCGGCAAAAAAATGGCAACCTTTTTGTATCAGTCTTTATGCGGACATGTTTAAATGCAGCCACATGATTCTTTTACTATTAAATTCTCATTATTTTTCTGTGCCAGTCATTTATCATGTTTCCATCGATTAACTGACATGCTTTTCTATGCAGAATGTCAAACAAACGTGTTGCAATTTTGGAGCTGTTTTGACAAGGAAAACGTCAATGTGAAATTGTGCGTTTGCTCGGTGTAATGTCTAAAGCAATTAAACGATACAAGGAGCTTGGCCACGATGGCCGCCCTCCAGGAAGTGGCAGAAAGCGGACTGTCAACACGTCTGCTAACCGCAAAATCATCAAGAAGAGAGTTCAACGAAATCCAAGGGTCTCCATGAGAAAAATCGCTCGTGAGATCGGCATAAGCGATCGGTCAGTCCGCCGAATGGCGAAAGAGGAGCTCAACCTCAAGGCCTACAAGCTCCAGAAAGTTCAGCTTCTCACCGATGACAACAAACGCGTACGACTGCAAAGATGCCGCCAACTCAAGCGTCAGGTCGCTGCTTAACGATGCGAGTGTATCCTTTTCACGGACGAGAAACTGTTCACCGTCGAGCAAGCGCACAACCACCAAAACGACCGAATATGGTCCGTAGAAGCTCCAAGTACCTCAGCAGTCGTCGAGCATTGTCAAAATAACGCTTCGGTGATGGTTTGCGGCGGGATCTTGTTGGGCAGAGCAAACTGATAGCTCAATCAAAACCCGAAGTTCAAAGAACTAAAAGCAGGTTTTAAGCTAACAAACCCAACTGAAAATTTGTGGAATGATCTGCTCGGGAAGAAAGGACATACAGACACACATTTAACAATTAAATAAACATTTTATTAAACAATAAATATGTCAAAACATGGAAATAATAACAAGTGTAAATAAAATTCACATTCCCCAACAATTGAATAAAAAAATCCCCCCAAAAATATCAGTAGGAAACATTTCTTAAAAATAGTATCGTTTAAAGTTCCAGTAAAATTTATATGACTAGATTAATATAAGTACAACCTTGAGTCCAATGCCATAAACAGAATAGTTCATACGAACGAGTTAAAAAGTTCATACCAAACAAGCTATTCCTTCCTTAAAAGTTGGCACAACATGTGAGGGCGCGATCCACCAATTTGGATCCCATATCAAAATTGTCCGTGACCATTCCATGCCACCATGCTGAATTCAGAAAAGAAACCTGTCCTCCTGGACAACAGGAACCATCCGTCCATCTAATGAACATCCAATCCAGCTCTCGAGCGTGGACCTTCAATGGTCCTGTTTGTTAGGCCTTTTCACAGCAAAAAACAACTTGATTTAAACTCTCAATTTTAGAGAGAAAATCCCTCACTTAAAAACTCATCTCAAGGCAACAACTGGAACATGCCCGCATTTCTAGCTGGGCTCAACGACAAAACTTCCATCATTTAAAAAGAATCCACTATACTACGTGGAACTCCGGAGCACACAGCTCCCAGGCACAATCTCAGCACCTCAGAAAAACATCGGACTGCAGTCACAACATAGTAAAACAAGAGGTGAAACAATAAGAGAATTATTGATTGAGAGTTCACACTTAAATAGCATTCCCTATCTCCCTACACGATGGCGTGACGTATATCAAAAAGCATGCATAAATTACATTCAGGAAACAACTCAACACAGTTTACAGTTTAAAACTAAATTCTTTAAAATTGTTTCCCACATGCATACAGCAAGAATCTACGCAACATCTTTCCTATGACGTCACATCATCGTGGCGGGTCAACAAACGCATGCAGGGAATGTTGGCTCTGGGAAACGATTCGAGCGCCGGTAAAATAACGGGATGACTTTCTAAGTTCGAAAAAAAGAAGGAAGTAAGTTCTGGAAACTTTTCTAATCCTTCTAAAACTTTAGGAATTTCTCCAAGAAAAAAAAAAATAATGGCTCTAGGCCAACAGATCTGGGTCAGCGGTAAGACCCCACTCGTTTTTGTGGATCAAGGGGTGAAAATTAACCAAGAAGTCTACTGTCGCAAAATTCTTGAGGCTGTTGTGCTTCCCTGGGCTCAGCAGCACTTCGGCAATGCGAATTGGACGTTTCAACAGGACTCGGCGCCTGCTCACAAGGCAAAAATGACGCAATATGATGCAGGACCCATTTTCCAGATTTCATCTCGTCGGCGGAATGGCCGCCCTACTCGCCGGACCTCAATCCAATGGACTACAGCGTGTGGTCCATTTCAGAGGCTAAGGTCTGTGCTAAGCCCCACAAAAATTTTTAGGCGCTGAAGCAATCCTTGCGCCGGGAATGGGCTTGATTGTTGCCGGAGGACCTGCGGCCCATCGCTGAAAATTTCACGTCACGTCTGGACCAATGTATCGCTGCCGGAGGAGGCCACTTTGAAACAGGCTGAATATGTTATGACCATCGGTCCATGCTATTGTTATTAATTGTTACATTTGTTAAAAAAAATTTTTTTGATAAAATTATACAAAAAAATTAATTTGCCATTTTTTTGCCGCACCCTGTAATGGTGGGGCTTTGATTCTTTGCCACTTTCTTATTTTTTAGATATACACCATGAAGTAAAGCATATAATGGTATATTTCAATGGCATAAGCCTCTGCGTATCGGACAGGATCCAAAAAAATTTCCTGTACCTACCTTTTAAATATTACAGTACACTCTCAATTATCCGTGGAATAGGGTGGCATGGTAACCGCAGATAATCCCAATAATAGGTAAAAACGATATTTAGTGTATGCAATTGCTAAAAAATATTAACAACACTCACATACATTTAAATCATAACTAAAAACATTGCTGCATTGTATTTACTAACATTGAGTGAAAAATGTATGTGAAATCTAAAAGCAAACTATAACACAATAACAAGTTTTTAAAAAAAAATGTGAAAGTACTTGCGGATAATCCAACCACAGATAATCGGGAGTTTACTGTAGAACTAAATTAGTACAATTTTATACGTGGACACTGAATTTAATGTAGGAACTGGAAACTAAAACACTATTTTGGAGAATGAACAACGACTATCGTAAAGTCTCATAAAGCGTAGCATAGCCAACTACCGAGACTTACATCATTGAAATATACCATTATATGCTACAGTTCAACAGTATATGTCTCAAAAACGGGAAGTTGCAAAAAAATTAGACTCCACCATCAGATTCAGGGCCCTCAATATATATATATAAAAACCATGTTCAAAATTTTTTTCTGGACAAACAAATTCATACCATCCTTACATTAGCAGTAATTTTGTGCCCATTATATGCTTACAAATTTCAACTCAGGACAATTTGCAGTTTAATCCATAGTTTCAATGCCAGATTTCTTTTTCATGTTGGACTACACTTAAAGAGGGAAAATAGGGGGAAATTACTTTTACATTGCCCATAATGTTTTGGTGATGAAAATTTGTAAAATCAGCACAAAATGATTTGCTATTAAGTTGGATAATACATACCGATTTTGTCATATGATAGAGTGAAGAATATATTGAAAAATAAAATTTTCTGCAATTTCTGAAATGATCCAACACAGGGGTTGGACGCTTGAAATTAACAATTGAATCAGTAAATGCATCTATTTACAACAAAATCTTGGGGGAAAGTTTAAAGCCAGCTATTCAGAATCAACAAAAAGGTGCAGTAAGTAGCACTTTTCAACAGAATCCCTGATGGAAGATATCCTCCTAAATTTTCCTTGCTATACAGCAAAATTGGTACACACAATTACTTCTTAGTGAATGATTTTGTTGTCTACTTTAGAAGTTGTCATCTTCAGAACAATACAGGTATTTAGGAAGTAATTTTCTGACATTTTCCTGCCTTTATGAGCAGTCTTAAATGAAGAAGTCTGGCTTAAAGTCTTGGATTGGACTGGGATTAACCTGAATTGAAAATTGTTAGCAAATAATGAGCATAAAATTGCTGCTAAGAAGACTGATACTAAGATATAAGTACAGGAATACATTATTACTCTGGTTTCATGAAGTACATTTAGAAGTTGACATTTTATATGCATGAGCATTAAATAGCTTTCATCAGAGCTCATGGGGGAATATCTAAACAATGAAGTGTTTCTCATTGGTGCAATATGAATACAGTAATGTAGAATTTCCACTATTGCTTTGTTTCACACTTTGTTAAAAAAAAAAAAAAAAAAGATCACCTTTCTTCAGTATTCAAAATAATCAAGAGTAAACAATTTATCAATCCTAAAAACAAGTGATTGACATTGATTATACAACTGTTTTTTATCAAAATACCATTAGTGCATACAACATTCACATGAAAATCATTATTTGTATTTTTTCCTCCCCATTTTCTTGCAAGTGATGTAGTTTTTTTGTCTACCATTGTATATACCTATTACGCATCTCTATAGTAGGAAAGAAATGATTGAAAAATAAATTAAAATGTATACTGTACTTTGTAGCATTTGCATTAAATTAGATCAATGACACATTAAACACAAAATGGGATGTAAAATACAAAAGAAAAACTTAATATACCTGAAGAAATCAGCAAGGAATGTTCGGTAAACCAAAGGAGTGAATAATGTGAAATATATGTATGCTGTAACATCAACAACACTAGAAAATAAAAATTTTAATCAACTTGATTGATCTAGCAAGACAAATGCTTTAATCTTTGAGGAATAAAACCAGCATAAAGGTTTTATTAAATAATGTGTATTTAATACCAACCATAAACCAGTATCATCTCTGTAGTACAGTAGTCCACTTCCAACAGCCTGAGCTATGTTCAGTAAATCCAAAAATAAGATGTACCAATAAAATGATGGCTTGGCTTTAAAGGAAAGTACATAATTACAAAACTGGGAATAAAAAAAAACAATATATGCCTTTGGAAGATTAAATTCAAAGGTAAAAAGGCATAAAAATGAAAATAATAATAATAATAAAATTCTTACAAGGAAGAGCAAGTCTTTCACGTAATCTAGTCCAGGGTAAAATTAAAACTGTTATGTACACCTGCAAAAAAAATTGTAACAGAAATGAATTAAAATGCAATGAAATAAATACATGATTCCACAGTAAAATAAAAAATTATGTTTGCTGTAAAATCTTACCACACTGAAGATAACTGAACTGATGAACCAAAATAGCATTGATCCATGTTTGAATAGCCCTTTGTTAGTAGTCAGAGTTTGAAAATCATCAGTAACAGTAATTTCAAGAGCACCCTGAAAAATGAACAAATATCTCCAGGTAAAAACACTTGCATTTATAAGTTCAAAAAGTTTTTTTTTCTTTTTTTTTTAATTAAAAAAAATATCCTTTCTGAAAACTTAAAAAAAGTTCCTCAATGTTTATGCTCATATATATTCACTCTGACTCACTGGATTTCTCGGCTGATGGGTCCTTAATTGAGTACAGTAGAACGTTGATTATCCAAGCTAATTGGGACCACTAGTGCCTCGGATGTCGAAAATCTCGGTTAATAGAAACTTTGCATAAAAACCTCTCAGGATCTCAGACTTTTAATATGCAATAGAATATTTTAAAAGATAAAAATGGACCATGTAAAAAGCAATGTTTTACAGTCAAAAAACTAAAATATAACTTGCAGTAAATTTTAAAAAAATATTTATTATTTATTAATTTTTTACAATGTCGAGTTAAATATTGAAAGATGCATTTAAAGAAACAAACTTCTAGAAAATATTCTTAGTTTCAAATTTAAAACTCTTTATTAATTATTAAATTAATTTTTTTTAATAGACTTAGTTATCGGCTCGGTTAACAGAAACCTCGGTTAATCGAAGCTCGGTTAACCGAGGGGGTTCTACTGTATTTTCAATCTAAAAAAATACTATGTAGCCTATATTTAATGTATTTAACATATTTTTATCAAATTACTAAAACATCGCTGGGGCGGGGGGAAGCAACGAAAATGAATGAATATAAAATGACTGAATTGGATTTTAAATTTAAAGTTTCTTTGTACAATATTGTGTTTATGAGGCATTTTGAAATCACTTCAAATTATAGTAAACAAAAAATGAAGATTCTATACTTGAGTAAATGAATAAAATGTGATTTAGTAATTTACTTGAAATATAATTCCTTAAAAAAAACATTCATTTTCTTGAGCACAGAATTCATTAATTACATTTACAACTCATTTCTTTTAAGTTTTAGCAGAAAAGAGTCGACCAGTAACAGAATTTTGGGCCCTATCATTGTTGTCTCAGACTTTCCACTAGGAAAAAAAAACTCATATTTTTTATGGACAATTTTTAAAAAATAAAATAACATAAAAATTGATATTATTTAAATGCAATTGAGGAACTCATAACAAATAACATCCCATACATAACTTTTAAAATCCAACTTTTAAAACAATTGAAAAATTCACAAGATGCAAAATAATTAAAATTTAAAACACTGCACAAAACTTTTGGCGAAGCAAGAGCTGGATGTTGTCAAGTTTTCAAAAGCAATATATTTATTAAATGAGTTATTAACAACAAAAACTCAATGAAGTGGAAGTCTTAATTAAATCAATCATTCAGGGGCAGATTGGTTCCCACAATAGGGCGCCAATTTTGGCCTCCAAAGGGCACAAAAAAGAAAAAAGGTTAAAAAAAAAGATGGTACACAGGTTTACGAGTTTAAAGAAAAGAAGAAGAAAGTGAAGTAAAGTTGCACTAGTTTGTGAGAGCAAAAAAAAAAAAAAAAAAAAAGGAAGTTGTATCAAAAAATAAAAATAATAAATTTAATTTAAAAAAATTTTTGAATAAAAAAGGTGTTCAGACTTGAGGGCACATTGGCCGCGGCCGATGGGCCGGCAGGGCCAGTCCACCCTGCAATCATTTCAATGCATTAAAAGTAATCGGATTTTTTATTTTAAAAATTGGATTTTCATAAGATACAAATAAAATCTGAGAAACTCAGCGAAAAACAGCAGCAAAAATTTTTTTACGAGTTTATTAAATATGCCTTATAAAAAATAAATTGTAAAATTCAAATACCAAGGTTTTTCAAGCACTTAAAAATGAAACTTTTTTTTTCAAGCAGTTTTCAAGGTTTTTTAAAAGCATACGAACCATGTAATTACTTCGTCATTAGAACAATGTCAGTGTCTCAAATAAGGAATTACAGTAAAACCTCGTTCAGTCGTCACTCAAGGGACCAAAAATATTTGACCACTTATGCAGAGTGACTACTTTTGTGGAGCGGGAAATTATGTAAGAAAAAAAACCTCCTTACAATTTACTGAAACACTTTCATGAATAGTTGTAGAGTTCAGTAAGAAAGACAATAGCTTATGAAATCAACATCTATGAATTAGTGGAAAGTTAAAAAAGAAAAAAAAACTCACTATTATAGTTACCATGTTTGATTTTCTCTTAACACTAGAACTACAGCGATCTTTTTATATCTAGAAATACGGTGGGGGTCATTTTGACCCCTGAGAAGAAATCTGCAGAGTTACCTACAGAATGTTAAATATTTTTAAAAATTATTTTGAAATTATCATATTTATAACAAATGCAGTTTATTAAAACAAAATGGAGATTTTCAGGGTACATAATGAAATATTTAAAAAAAGTTTAAAATGCCCTTCAAAAAAACCAGCGCTGTTTCAGTTGCACATCACAAGCTAGTGGCTAATGTTTTCTTTTATGCAAAAAAAAAAAAAAAAATTTAATGCTTCGAGTTCATAAAATGTTATGTTCTAAAAGACATTTTTGAGTTTCTGCTCTGTTTCAGCATCAGTAAGTGTATTCACAGTTCTTTTTTTCTCAAAAGGGTCAAAATGACACCTGCTCGCAATTTTAATTGAACCCCTTTAGTTTGGGTTTAAAGGCATTACAATTTTCTTAAAAACTTTTTATTATTACACGGCACAATGATTTAGGAAAAGTCAAGGAAGGATTAAGCTTTTTATGAAAATACAGATAAGCAGTTAGCAAAAAGAGTTTGATTGGGGTCAAAATGACCTGTCCCGTAATTCTAGTGTTAAAACAATTCATCAATGTTGACTGATGAAGCTGTTGGTTACTGAAAATAACTCCCGCTTTTAACACACTTTTCAAGTCTTAAATTCTGCATCTGTTGCACCTTGAACGGATGTTAAATACTACCAAACTTTATCCAGGTATTAGATTTTGCCAGTCTTGCTGGGTTGAGTCTGATTTATATTCTTGACACAGGCAATGTTGCACCAAGAAATATACTGTGAATGACCAGAAGCGAAGAGCAAAATTTCAAGGAAAAATGACTATCACACAGCATTTCAACTTAGTCCGACGCGATTTTCTAAGATCTAATAAGAAAAGAGAATTTTAAAAAACAACTTTTGAGTGACTAGTTAAATGGAGGAAAATTAAATTTGGTGACCAGTAAAGGAGGATCATTTTACATTACTGTGAATGAGATCTTGTCGTGACCACAGGAAAATGACGACTTAAACAGAGTGACCACTTATCCGGTTGACTATTTATTGAGGTTTTACTGTATTTCACAAAATAGGTGCTTGCACATTGGTTTTTCAACAACGCTATGATGCGGCATATCTGATGAAAGAGATATTTTTTTCTATCAAATTTTGCAGAGTGTGGTGCTTATCTCCCACAAAATGCAGCATTATTTTTAAAAAAACTGCAGTTGTGAAATATAACTTTGTTCTTACCTGAATACCAGAATAAATAAATGACAAAAGTGAAGTTACAAAAAGTATCCTTCTTATACTTGTTTGACTATCCAAATGACCTGAAATTAAAAAAATTTATATTATATAGATTTCGACTAAGAGTTTGTTACATAATAAAATATTAGGCAAAAACCATTCTTAATTACAACAATAAAAATACTTACCAAATGCTAGACCGAAAATCAGTACACTAATTTCTGTTGCTAGTAGAAAGCAACGAACAACAACCCACAGTACCTAAAATAAATACATGACACACAAAAAATATCAAATTTAAACATATAGAATGGTTAAAAGGATAAGATTTAAAATATAAATGATGTTGTTACTTGGATAGTATTTTACTGTTAATAACATTTTACATTTTAAAAGGGAGATTACTTTAAGGCAGGTTTGGCACATGCAAAAACTGACAATTAAATTTCAGTGACAATATCTGAAAAAAAAATTATGAACACCGCTAGTAGATGCAATCATTGTATTTGAGTTTGAGAGTGCATGGGCTGATAGTAAAAATTAGAGAATAGACGATTCTGACTGCAATAGACAAAATCAAAATATTACTAAATTCATAAACCAAATAAAAATCAAATAATTACTAAAAGTTAAAATATAAAAATAAAAAATATTACTCAAATTTTGACGCCTTTGATAAATAAACAATGATCACCAGTTGAACTCCTGTCAAAGTTCCAGGGAACCCTAGGATTTCACAGAACCCAGTTTGAAGATATTTGATGTAGAGCATAGAAGAGTAGTTTTTGTTTGATTTTGTTGAAACAATTGTAATTTTCACCCTCCTAATCTTAGGTTATGAAACGAAGCAAAAAGCAAGCAAAGTGTTGTCTGCAATTGGTTTGTTTAGTAGCAATTGTTAACCCTATAATGCATTCTGTAGCCATTTAGCAACACTTTATATTTTGTATTAAAAAATAACCTGTCATAGAAGTAACTGAAAAATACTCTAAGGAAAAGTTTTATTTAGCTAAAACAAAATATTACAAACAAAAGACCTTACTTTTGGAACAACCCTCACATATTTTTAATTGACTAACATCACATTACATCTCAAAGTTATGAATCAGTTAAACCTCAGATAGACTAAGGCCAAAAGTTTTTATTGAATCATTTCCATTAAAAGAATAACCACCACTACAAAGTAATGAAAAAATACTCACTTTATCAGTTATGTCTCCAATGGGAACTGCAGCATTGACTGTCATTGCAACAACACAACGTAATATACTAACAGCAGCATTTATTGCAACCTAGGTAAATATGTTCTTGTCAGGAAAAAATATATTGGTTCTATCAGATATTTGTATACAATTTTAGAGACATAATACAGTCATTGTTTGTTGATTGTTATGTCATGCAGTTGTGGAACACAGGGATACGACTACCTCAGAAGGAGGGTGCACTAAGACAACACACCGTAAATTTTTTATTTTCAAATAGAAAAACAACAAATATTCACATTACAAGAGAGAGGAAATAAGACCCATTGCATTGGTTGGAATTGAACAAATGACCTCAGACATACATAGCAAGTTTTTTAACTACACAGCCACTGAGGCATATTTACAATAAAAATATTTAACACCTTACCTGCTATATTTAAATCCCCTTGTACCCAGATGAAACATAACTTTTTCAAATATGAGAACTTGGGGCAGAGTTTGAAAGAGGGATTACATTTTAGGGCAAGGCTATTTTCCTTTAGAGCAGATTTTAGAAGGGGCTCTTATTATTTAAATGGGGAATTTACAATTTTCAGAAAACAGCTATGTATTTAAAGATGAAAATGATAAAAATAATATTAGTTATTAAATTACTAAAGCAATTGTAGCAGCCTTATTGAATATTAGGTTCATTTTTATCATTATTTGAATTGCAAAAATATTATTCTTTCAAAATTAAAATTAACAAATTTTGCAAATAGATGTTACTTTAATGTTTGTCTGTGCTTAATTTATTGTAACTTGTTATTTTTTTTCCATTTATTTTCACTAAAAATTACCATACTTTTTGAAGCTACCTGCATGCCATTTCCCCCTGCTTTGCACCATTTAGTATTATGCCAAGGGCTTGGCAAAAATTTTAAATAAATTTGCTGTGTTGGCACTATTTTCTGTTTAGCTCTGTTGCTACATGCTGTCTAAGCTGTGAATTTGGCTTAGGGTATTACTGTATTTGGAAGCATATATATGTGCTTAATGTTGTGTTTATAGTGTGATTTGCTAAATTGCTGTAGATATTTTAGCATTTGTGAATGACCTGTAAATTTTTTTTTTTAAATTCTGTGCTTTTAATGGATTGGGTTTGCTACAGAAATGAAAACTTTGACATATATATGCAGTTTTCAAAACATTGAAATCTTTACTTGCCATACTTTGACTGAGACACAAAATATTAGCAAAACATCGTTAAAAAAGTAACCATAATTCTACAAAGAGACTTGTTTTTCAAAAATGCTATCATGCTTACATTGCTTTAGTTTTCATTTCTTAACTCAATTTGGTCACGTAATTTTATATTACTTATTATTATGCACATTTCTGATTGTGCTGCTCCCTCTTATCTATGCATCTTATAGAGTAAATAATCATAAATGAGTGAACAACATTGAAAAGCTTAAATTACAAAAAGCATTGAAAGAAAAATAGTCAAATTAGCTACTATTATAAACTTTGCTACATTGGGAAAAAGCATGGTATGGTACACTCTATGTTAATGCAGGGGACCCTTGGGGGTTATGCATAGGGAGAAGGTGCAATGGAATTAAGATACCAGTTGCAGGGTAAGTCTTCAGCTCCACACAGCTGATCAAAATACTTATTTTTCTATCTCAGCTATTTACAAGGGCCTATTCAGCTCAATATGGAATGGGAGCATGCATCATTTGGGCGATCAAGGTGATCAATTGCCTCCCCCCCCCCTCCCCACATTTTACAAACAATCTAATTAAGTAATTGTATATGTATTTTGTCCCCACAAAATATATCCAGTTTATAAATCCCCCCCACCCCACCCTCTTCCATAAATTTCTGAAATGACTAACCCAAGAGAGGGACTTTTCCAAATGTAATGTTGTGTAAATTGTTTGGGCTGCTAACTAAATATTTGAAATTTCATCTCCAAGCATCTGCTAAAATCCTTCTCACGCTTTCTGTCGCAAAAATTATTTCTAAAAATACCTTTTATCCTTCTTCTGGTGATCCTTTTGTCTTCTATAACATCTCTCCTATCAATTACTATCTACATTGATTTGGCTATTTTTAGCTTGCTTGGCGACTTCCAAGTCGTTTGTTTTACATTTAATATCCAGAGATTTTCAAAAAGGATTATTACTGTCTAATTCCCCCCCCCCCCCCCCCCCGCCATTTAAAAGAGGATTTTTTTTTCTCATTTGTACTGTGGAATAATTTTGAAGCTCTCTAACATTTAGGTGAGTCTTTTTTTTTTAATTAAGTTATCCGGTACTTCGGCTGCACTACCAATATATTTGTAGTTACTTTTTTCATCATACATGGTCTATTGGTAATACTATATGCAGGGGAGACTGGGGATACTTGATCCCCACTTTAGTTTTCAATTTTTTTTCTCTGTTGTAAATTATCAGTTTTTATTTATTTATTCTTATTTTTTTTAAGCTTTTTCTTTTTAATTGCGTGAACAATTGAAATTGTTATCTCTACCTGGCATTTTTTTTTCAGTTAAATTAAACAGCTAGCTTTGGTAAAATATTTTTTTTCAATTATTTGATAAAAGCATCATGCAACCCCACATCAAGGGCTACTTGATCCCTTCATGGGGATACTCATCCCAATGAGAAAATGGTAGACTTTTGATTAGATCAGCAATTTACTTATGGATTTTAGATTTCTACATAGTGTTTCTAAAAATTAACAATATTTCTAATTTTCTTTCTTAGATGATAATTGTGTAAACACAAAAATAACTTTAGTGTTAAATGAAACAGGACCTATTTAATTACATTTATTGCACAGGATTTTTTTTTTTTTTTAAATTTACTTTCAAATCAATGGGTAGTTGCAGTACATATTTCTCCAGTGAGCTTTTATGTATCTTGAAAACAAGAGCTAATTATAAGAAATCATTTACATATTCGTTTTTTCCGACCCAAAATTAGTGGAATTGACTACTTAAAATCAAGAAGCAGACAAAAAAAGTTTTTTGTTACCTAATGTCATACATACAAGTACAGTACACATTTCAAAAGTTGCATGTACACTTTCAACTTTTTTAATTGATAAACATTTTTGAAAACATCTTTTGCAGTTTCACCCATTTATGTATACACCTTTTAATTTCTTTTTAAAAGAAATGATTGATGGTTGAAGTAACATTAATTTTTAAATTTCCTTTTTCCATTTTATAGTATGCATATAAGATAGTAATTGTGGTCTCACATGTTATACTTTTCTCCACACTAAACCATTTAGTGTAATGCCTTAAGGTTGCCTTAATGTGTTCACCAAAAAGAATAAGTCGTGACTAACGTCGGAGATAGGCAGCTTAGAAGTCAACTGCATAATGGAAAAAAAAAACCTCTACATGATTTTTTTCCCATTTCTTTTTTAATACTTCACCTAAATGAACAGACAGTCACAGCACGACCTTCGTGAAAAAAGAAAAAATAATAATATAAATGCACATATTGCCTTGGTAACAGCAATTTTCTTGAAGATTTGTGTTTCATTTATGATGATTTTTTTTTTTTTTTTTCATTTTACTAACACTTTAATAACACAAAGTATTTTTGATTTGCATTTTATTGTTTTAAAATTGCTAGGAGAAATGATAAATTCCTTACAGAACTATCAGTAGCAGGCAACATCTGTTTGATGTTAGTCATGCTCTGAGTCAAATAAACCTATTTACTTGAATTTTAAAATATGTTGCACATGGGAAGAAATTTATTTAGTAGTTGTCCTTTTGATCTAGGTGAAGAGCAAATTGCAGAAATAGCTCCTTTAACAAGTTAATATTAAACATTTTAAATAGTAAATAACTATGGCTAGCCAAATGTATTTTGTTTAAAAAAAATCAACTTACCAGAATGTAAAAAGTAGAAAATATTGGACTGTTTGTTGCTCGCAACTTCAAGCGTGCTCTATTACATCTTGCAAGCATAAAAAGCAAGAACAGTATGTTAGGGATCAAAATTGACAGATCCCAAATTCTAATTCTAGAAAGAGAAAAACAAAATGAGCATCAGTATTTTTGCAACAGTATTTCATATTATAAATAACAAACATTAGAAGCTTAATTCTTATATAAATGCATAACAAGACCTCATAACAATGTTATCTGCACAATAAAATAACATTGCTTATGAAAACTAAATGTTTAATAACACTACTACTAATTTTGTTACAAGTCCAGATTCAAAATATCAAATTAATAGAATACAGCATTGTTGTTGCCAATCGCTATAACAAAAAATCCTGTTGCGAAAACATGCTAATATATTACAATAACCTCATTTATCAATCAAATGCACTAAATTATTAAAATAATGATATGTGAATCATCTAATCAAATTATTCTAAAAGCAATCAATTTTATCACTTTTACAACTGTAGGAATGAAATTTAAAAATCTGCTTTTGATAATTTAGGAGGTAAAAACTAAACACATTCACGCAAATATCAGTCTTAGAGAAATAAAATATTTTTGCAGCAAGAAAATTAGGTTCCAAGTTATTTTTAGAAGTACTACGGACAGGGCTGTTCACTTTTGGCCGAGCCAAAAAGATCGCCCGGCCCTTTTTCTTTTCTTTCTTTTTTGTTTAAACCATTTTTAAAAAGCCGGCTTTTATTAGAAAAAGCTGGCTTCTTTAAGAAAATAATTTTTTGGGGTTTTTTTATAGTAATTTAACCAAAATGAAAACTATCTTTGTATCCGTAATGTAATTACTACTGCATTAAATCAAATTCCATAAAACAAGAATAAAAATTTGGTAGTTTTTAAATAACCTTGGTTCATTACAAAAGAAAAAAAAACTTGCTCTATATTAAGAAATTAATCTAGTTGAATGGAATTTAAATGATTATATATAAAGAAATTTTAGTTAAATTCAAAAGATCACATGACACTGCAGCTGTCATGCCAGTCATTTGGTTCAGACTTTAAAGAACAATGCATTATACCATTTTGTTCAATCACCAAAACTGTTCCTTATTTTCTGACGAAAAGTAAAAACATTTTTAGAAAAATAGTTTCCTACATAAGAGTAAATATAAGAATATATGAGATAAGAAAACCAAGAAGACCAAAATGGTGAATTTAAATTCTTCCGAAATGATATATTATGTCATTTATTGTTTGTTTTCATATATATTAAGGTGCTATTTATAGCAGCAGAAATCTAAAATATGATGTTTAATGAATGCAGAATTTAGTTCTGTTTTACAAATACACATTAAGATTCATAAAAAAATAATAATAAAAATAAAAAAAACACAAACCCATTATTAAGACATGAAGAGTGGCACATTTTTGCATACAAGTGTTTTAAGGAAAAAAGGAAGCTATTTTCAGTGTTCAAGACACATTAGCTTATAGAGGATCATCCAACAAAAGAGTAAGAAATTTGTCTGAAATGAGTTTCAGTTTTTGTATCTTTATTCCTCTTATCATTTGACTTTCAGCTCATACTTTACTTATTATTGTTTTATTACTTCAATTGACATTTGTTAGCTTATAAAAATTTAGAGATCATTATTATGAAGAACATAGTACATGATTTATAAAAACCAAAAAAGACCAGCTTTTTTCAAAAAAATGGCCAAAAAAGGCCGGCTTTTTTAATAAAAGCCGGCTTTTTGGCAGCCCTGATTACAGAAAGGTAAAATTGTCATAGTGTTTTTAAAATTTAACTACAAACAAGTTTAAAAACTATCAACTTCACTGTTCTTTTATCATCTCCTGTGTTAAAAACGTCATTAACAAAGGAGACCAGAAACAGACGGAACAAAATTTTATTAACCCCCCCCCCCCATATATTTATACTTTCATGGAAACAATGCAAAAGTATATGATTTTTTTCTTTTAACTGAGACTTAAAGTTTTAATATAAAAATAATGCAATAGCAACTCAGGGGACACATTAAAAAGTCACCTACATCTAAAATTCTTTTTGTCTCATATAGCATTCTACGAAATGACACACATGAAAAAAAAAAATGGCTGTTTAGCATGAATGATTAAAAGTATATAAATGGCAGTTGTGGTCAATATTTAAGCAATGAGTTCTAATTATAATGTCAAGAATAAGGAGGGAGTAACACAGGCGACAAATGAGGAGTTTACTTTCAAAACGGATTATATCCACTTTTGGAAAAAAAAGTGTTTTTTTTTTTTTGTTTTTTTGTTTTCAGAATCTGTAGTATAAGCCCTACCGCGCGCGACCCATGCATTTCTTTCTTCTCAAAGTGGTTTATATTTACTGTTAAAAAATGCGTAAACATTAGTTTTGCCACCTAAACGGTGTATATCCATCCCCTTATTTCTCACCAGGTCTTTTACAGCAAAGTGGAACCTATCCCTTATTTGCCCCGGTCTCCACTCATTTACTTTCATACCAAAAGGGCACATATCCAAATTTGAGTTTGCCATTTCTAATTCAAAAGTAGTTCACAAATAAAATAGCGGAGCGAGGCACTGGCTGAGCATTTCCAATCAAGCATGATACCTGTCCGTATTAAGAGATTGCAGCATCTTGCGCCTTGTGCAAATCTGTTATCAGTTAGGTAAGTGCGACCTCAAATTGTGTATACTAAATTAATATTAAATAATTGATATTACTATTAAATTGTGATTAATTACTGATTAATTTGTGATCAATTGAGAAATTGTGATTGTTGAATATTTTGTTTCAATTTTAAAGTTTATTTCTGAAGAAAAGGCGTGTTTTTTTGCAAAAAGGGATGACATTTACTGTTTTACACCAAAAGGGAATACATCCAAAATAAA
Source organism: Uloborus diversus (assembly GCF_026930045.1). Lineage (NCBI taxonomy): Eukaryota > Metazoa > Arthropoda > Arachnida > Araneae > Uloboridae > Uloborus > Uloborus diversus. The sequence continues at coordinate 66,023,023 of NC_072740.1, forward strand.
ATTGGCAATTTAGGTCTGATAAAATTTAGGACAAATTTCTAGATTCATGCCAATAGTCACTTGTTATTCTTCCAAAACATGGTGTAAAATTCGAAATTCTAACAGTTAGTGTTTGTGCAAAAAACTTTTTTTCGTTTTGCCAAAAAAACATAAAACTGGATATAATCCGTTTTGAAAGTAAATTCTTCAAATATTAGGGGAGAAAAGAATTCCTTCCGTAAAATGAAAACAAATTTAAAACTGTACTACAAAAATATGTTAGTATAATATGTTTAAAAATAGTTGAAAAAGAAATATAACTTTTAAAAATATATGGCTCAGAAATGAAAAATTGCTGCTGGAACATTGCTTTTTTATTAATTTTAAGACAAATTACAATAACCCTAAAGGTCAAGACTCACTGTCGCCACTCACCACGTGGCGACCTAGTTTGAAAAAGTGGCAACCTAAAAAAAATGTCCTCAGTCGCCATTTTCCCACCTGTTGTTCGTAGAAAAGAAAATCTTTGGTTGAACAAGAATTAGGCACAAACTCCAGACAGTGGAAGAAAACAAATCGCTTTGGAAGCATATACCCAGGGCCAGATTTAAGGGAGGGCAGGCGGGGCTACTGCCCCGGGGCCTCCACAACAAAGGTGCCCCAACAATAAAAGTTTTACAAAATATCCTAACTTTCACGGGTCACCAAATTTTACGTTTTTTCTCCCCTATAAATTACAATAATAATAATATAAAAAAAATAAATAGCAGTAACTTCAGGATGTATTTACTATTAAAGTGCTGATCGAAAATATGGGATAGATAAATATATATCAAAGTAGCGGATATTTTCGAAAATTTGATGATCTTTTCAAACCCTGATTAGGGGTGTCCACTCCTTCGTTGCCCCGGGGCCTCCACACTTCCAAATCTGGCTCTGCATACACCTGAGGATAAATATATCAAGGAAGATTGTTTTTTGACCAGAACGGCAATACAGTTATATATTGTCGTTCTGGTCCAAAAAAAATCCCCCCCCCTCCAACCTAAAAGAAGCGGAATTTCGTTTACTCAAAAACATGCAAAAAAGTATTCCCGAAATTTAAACTGTCAAGCTTATGAAGAAATAATGACTTTTCACATTCAGGGGCCCCCCGATGGGAGATCACAGTAATCTTCCAAAAATTTCCTTATTTGGCAAATTTTGCTGACGATTTGTCAAATTTGGAGATAATATTGCAACATAGATTCTTTTTTCTCTTCTTAAATTTTAAAATTGTTTTTTAATCATGCCTAACTAAATAACAAAAATATAAATAATGTAAAAAACAAAATGAACGTCAATCCCTCAAGAAACCAGTACTGAATAAACTTGAGAATAGCACTAAAAATCTTAGTAAAATCCAATCTTGTTGCGACTTTTGGCCAAACGCAACAATACTTTCTGAAGTCGACACCCGCTTTTCGTCTTCACTTACTGTTTTTCGTTGATCTGTTGCTATGATTGCAAAACATTTAATTTTCCTAAGAAAAAATTGTCTCTGTCCTTGAAGAATGAAAGAATGCCAATATTTTACTCTCAAGATTAACAAATTAATTTAAAAAATGTATGGTTAAAGCGAAATTTGCCGCCCCTGAAAATTTTGCCGCCCTAGACAGCTGCCTACTCTGCCTATTGGAAAATTGGGCCCTGGTGATACTGCTTATTTCCTACACTGAATATTGCAATATATATTTTTTTCCAACATTGTTTCAAATCACCAATAAGGATTATTTGCATAAAAAGCATTTGGCGAAGGAAGGGGGGGGGGATCAAAAACTATATTGAAAAAAATGTTAACACAACATACCTTGTATTTAAAATTTCTTTGTATAAAACCAATTTACATATATTTTCTTCAATAATTGGCGCAGAAGTCCCATTTATTTGTAAGTCATGCCACCTAGATTGATGAAATGGCCACATATCAGACAATAATCTATGATTAAAAAGAGGAGTTTTTTCAGTAGTTGACAAAAGAGTTTGATCCAGTTCTTGATCCATGAAATTAAACGTAACTCAAATGTTTTTTGAGTTGTATTGTCTACAAATGGAGTTATTTTCTATCATCCATTTTTCCACCTAAAAAGAAAACAAATAGATATAAAAGAAAACTAAAGATAGTGCATGACTTAATTCATTAAAAATTGATTTCCATGCATTATAAGTTGATCCCTGCATTTATACTATTGCCTGGATGAGTAAAAAATTATCTTAAAACATCATTTAAATTTCACATAATTTTACTTACGAAAAAAAGCAAAGATACAGAAAAAAAGTTAATTCTGGACTAATATGATAGAATAAATTGCCGTAGTCAAAGACACTTTACAGAGTTTGCATTAAGATGCATGATTTCCACAATTCAGCATTTGCATGAAATTTTTTTAGCTTCCTCGCATGTGAATATTTCTCCCAGTCTGATTTCAAGGGTCTGAGTAACTTCAGTGTAGATCTTACCATAAATTTTATCTTATTACCAGTGCAGGATCTAGGGGGAGCAAGCCAGGCACTTGCCCCAGGCGGCGAATTCACCCTACTTGAATGTTTTTCCACTGAAACTAGAGATAAAAGTTGAAGAAAGATAAGCAAGGGTAGCAGTTTCATGTTTCTACCTCAGCTCAGAAAAATTGAAGGTGCAGCACTGCTGTTACTAGTTTTGCTAAATTCATTTTTCAAAGTACATGTTCTTAAACATTTAAAATTTTATTTTAAAATCAAGTTTTTGAGCAATCACGAATTGCTTTTCGTTTTTAGTTGAAGGTTGAATGACGTCTGCTTGATTTTATTTTTTCTATGTTTAAAATGCAGGTGTCCCCAGAAGCAGAAACTTTCAAGTCAGTCTGCGACACTGTTTTGGGCAGTTGAAAATAATCTGCAGCATTATTATTAGTTTTATTTTAAGTTTTCATAAAATACACAAGTCCCTTGAAAGGTCAAGATTCAGATATGTTCCAACTTGCCAGTGGACACTAGACCCGAAAAACTTAGTGGCCCCCACCATCACCGAGTTTTAAAGTATAAAAAGGATAAGGGGGAAGAGGTCACTACTTTATCAATAAATAAATAAATTAGTGAATGAGATGTTGGCAGGAAACTGCATTTTAGATGAATGTTTTGGTTTATAGGAGAACTTCCAAAGCAATGACGATCAAATACAATTGTGCAGATAACAATTCATTTCTCATGAAAATGATTTTAAAAAAAACATGATTTATTGTATATTTTCTGTTACCTTCAATAGTTTGTATTGAAGTAAACTGATCAAAACTTGATCCGATTCTTTTTTTGGGAACTTAGCCAAGTAATAGTCTCATCTATTTAAAACTTGCGAATGACCAAACATGGCGTCTACGCGAAAAATTCAATGATTATAAATAGAATTTTTTATTATTCGTAAAGTAGTAATAGAGAGAGATTCAAAATCCTTGAAATAATCAGTTTTTAGCACATTAGCCTCTAAATCAATGAATATAGAATAATATTGTAAAGATAAAGTTTTGCATTTTTCAAGACAATAATTAAGAATTATCCGAAAAAAAATGGCACATTTTGCACAATTTTCAACAGCATGAATTGCAATAAACATCCAATTCCGTTTATGAAAACGTAGGCACTTAAAGAGTCTTGCGTACCAACATCTTGGGAATGACCAAACATGGCGACTACGCCAAAAATTAAGAACTTAATTTCTGAATTTGTTGCTAAAAAATAATTTAAAAATAAAAATCCTCTTGAGACTACATTTAAGTTGAAGAGTTTTTAGCGCTTTTGCATCCAAAGCAATGAGGATAAGGTGAAATTTTAAATATAAAATTTTTCATTTCTCAAGAAAACTATTTTAAAAAATCCAAAAAAAAAAAATTTTGCTGCACATTTTAAGTCATTTTTATTAGTTTGCAGTTAAATGAAACATCCAATTCTCCTTTGCTTTGGAAAATGTAGGCACTTAAGCATCTCTTATCTACTTCGATCTTATGAATGACCAGATATGGCGACTATGTTTTAGCTGAAATGCTGAAGCATCCATTGCTTTTCCGGTGAAAAAACGAACTCCGAACGCTCTTTTTGAAAAGTTGCATTTCTTTTTCTTTCTTTTATTTATTAATTTTTTCTTTCTTTTTGTTTTTTGGTAAAATTATCTGCATGCCGCTGAAAAATCTGCGACGCACGTCTCGTGTCTCGCAATTTCTGCTACCGGGCAGGTGTCCATTAAAGATGAGACGGGCTCAGCCTGAGCTTGGACTCAAACTAAGATATTCAATCGTCAATCTCCAAACAAATTCAAAGCAAATAAACATTATCATTCAGTGAGAGAAAAAAAAACATTTCAATCAGTTCAATCATTGAACATTTAACCCCCCCCCCCCCAAAAAAAAAATTAATGCTTATTTATAATAAGTTTTTTTGTGATTAATTTCATTATGCCATACAGTACACATTTATGTAATACATTTGTAGTGGAACATTTTGAGAAAATTAAGAAACTTTTGTTAATGAAGGATATTTAACATAACAATTTTCATTAACAGAGAGATTTAAAAAAAAAAAACCTTTTTGAACCAATCGCAGTTGCAATTTTGTTGTGAAATAACAGAGGAGACTAACGTGTCATTACATCATGTCAGACTGTAGAAGGCTCAATTTTTGATACAAGAAAGCTTCCCTCGGGCTCGGATTTTGGTCTGAGACAATATCATCCGGGCTTGGTTACAAGTTTTCAGGCTCAGGCGGGCCTGAGCTCTCAAAAATGAGCACGAACTCTTCTCTAGTGTCCATGTGCCTTGGAATGGAATCATTCATTAACGGCCTTCTCAACTCTATATAATCCTTTTTACGCGATAACAACATCCATCCCCTGGTATTCATTTGAATTTTGTCATCTTGAATTAAAATTATGGTTGCGATACAAGCCATTAATAGAAATAAGAAACCCAATGAGTAGGGTTCAATTGCAATTCGTGATTGCAAAAAACATAGTTTGAATCCAAGAGCTCAAAATTCAACTAATTTTTTGCATTATTTTTTCATAATGCTTGATTATATGCATTACTGACCTTTTCTAAATTTTTTTTAGAATACCTTTGGAAAAAAAATCATACTTGAACTTCAGCTTTTATAATGTTTTACACTTCATTGATTGATTAATAGATTTATTTTTTTTAAAAAACTTAATACAATGCTCATACTCAAAAGTAGAAAACTGCCAAATTTATGATGTAAGTCACATAACATTCACTCGAGCTACAGAAAAATTCCGCTCAAATGTGTAAGAAAAGGATAAAAACAAAATTATCAAAGCTACCATGCTTTTCTGAGAATGTAAAAGATTAGCCAAGTGCTGTTGTTCTACATAGTCAAGCAGCAAATGGTCAAATTTTAACATTTATGCTATTTTTGTGTTAGAATTACGGAAATTAAGTTTTTCTGAAAATATATACTGGCACCAGAAAAACAAATTTGGAAAGGAGTTTTGAGAGTTGCCAACCTTGAAATTTATGCACGGGGCTAGGGGACAAATGCCTCAACCATCGTTTCGACCTTGCCGCGATATCGGGGCAATTTTATTTGTCCAGCGATCGTCTGCAAAAACGCCTATGTCTTATCCTTGTTCCCAGAATTTCACCCTGAAAACAGTCCCATAAACAAAAGGGGAAGCAAATACCGAGGCAAAGAGGAGATGAGATTCTCAGAATTCAAACAAGCTTATCAGTAGGAAACAAAGCCATGTTCTTCCTTCTACTGAGAGTGGGTTTTTGAAAGGTTGTGGGAAGGAGTAGGGTCCTCTGGGAAGGGAGAGATCTTTGTTTCATTCCTTCCCATCCTTGATCTTCTGAGAATCAACAATGAGAGAGGGAATAAGACATTTTCCTAATATTTCAGTCCTTTGTGTCCGTTTTTCGTTTGCACGTGGAAATTAGGCTTAGCTAATTTTAGCACATTGCTAGAGATTGTGTAGCAATCTTTTTACATCTGTTTCTGGAAAGTTAACTTCTGATTGTTTCCTAAGAAGAACATAGTACAGAGCTTACTGGGTTAAAATGCAAGGGAATTTTTTTAATATCTTGGATTTTTAACCCCCATCCCCAGCCCCCCCCCCCCCCTAAAAAACCATTTCATATAGAAACATATCGCATTGACAGGGAGTTCATTCAATTCTCTCCTTTTTGCTAGTATTTTTATTATCTTTGTATGTGTGTGTGTGTGTGTGTGTGATTCATATAACAGATTATTTAAAACACTTATTGACATAATAAAAAGCATACTTTTGACATACTCGTGCTTTTTTCTAACAAAAATGATCTTGCACTGTTTCTTTTTCTTTTATAAATATTATACAATTGATTTTTAAAAAAATTACAAAATTAAAATGCCAATACATTAAATTTTCACAAAAATTGTCTGAGATAAAAATCTTAGCTTGGTCCAAGCTGCTTATGCATTGCATTTAGGAGCACATACATCTGCCAACACATTTGTGTTATGAATTTGAACAACTCCAAGACTAGGAAATAGAGCTCAAATGAAAACTTTTTAGTTTTGCAACTTGCTACCACTGCATTTTTGAAGTGCTGCATACAGTATTTTAAGTTAATTATTCTATTTGAAGTGTAATATATTTAAAAAAAGGAGAATTTACACTCATCACGATTTTGATGTCTACTAAAATACTTAATGGCACAATGCACATTACTAGGCAGTTTCTTTGGTAGGAAGGGGAGATCAGTAATTAAATACTCTTCTTCTTAAATTAAAATTCAAAGGGTTTTGAAATGCCTAGAATTTTTTTTTTACTCTTATAGGTAGTTAAAATTATGGCCTGAAAAGTGTTGAAAAACAACCAAAGCCAAGTTTCAGCATTAGCTAAATGTTCCTTTAGAGTGGAAAATGTGCTTAGCTTAGTGGACATTTGTGTGTGTGGGGGGGGGGGTGAGTTAACACCTATTCTGAAGACAAATGCGTTTTCTGGATGAAATCATATTTAATACTAAAGTCAGTGGTGACGGCAATCGAAGGGGGGGGGGGGGGAGCTCATGGTGCACAATAGACTGAATTTTTGCAAGGTGTTTTAAGTGTTATTTCTCCTTTTAATTTTTTTTGGGGGGCGGGGGGGGGGGGGGGGGCTCAGTACTTTTTGAGTGGTGCATCATTGGTCTTGGGTGGGGGGAGCACCGCGTTGAAATAGTGCCCTTTTTTAAAAAAGTGCCCCTTTCAAAGGCCAGCACCCTGCCCTTTTTTTCCTAGAGTGAACACTAATAATTAATACAGGAATTTATCTCAAAACTTTTTTGTCGTTATATCACATTACATTAATAAAGAACATGCTGCACTGAATTTTTGGAAGAAAAAAATTGATTTAAATAGCTTAATGGCATTTTCTTTTTCAAGTGTGTTAATGACTTGGATGGGGTAAAATGGTCATAGTTAAAAAAATTGGTCTAAAACTATCATTAGTAACCATAATTTTTTTAATGCTCAACACACCTAGTTTTTTGAAGAAATTAACTTTATTTAAATGAATTTTTGATGGGCAACTATGGTCAAAAGTTTGTTCACCAAATATTTTAATCATACTTCACTCCTGGATTTCATCAATATCACCAGGAAAGGGCTGATAATTTGCAATGTTTTATTTTTTGAAAGCGTCTGAATAGTCTAAACTACCTAAATTACAAAACAAAAAGAAATTTAACACTCAAATAGAATTTCAAAAAAATATCACTTAATTAAAAAATAAAAAGGAAAAAAAGGATCAAGCTTTTCCTATTTCTTTAATGTCTGCAAAATACTTCTAGTTCTAAGTTTCTACTTTTTACTGATATTTAGCAGATGATTTTTTTTTTTTTTTTTTTTTTTTGAGAGAGAGGAAAGGGAGTAGCATAGAGTATTCTACTAGAATAAATTGAAAGCTGTAGAAGCAGAAAAAATTCTACATTTTTTTTGAGCAATCACGATTGCTTATTGTTCTCACTTGACAGTCCTTGATGTTCCGGTTCCTTTTTCAGCTTGGACCAGGGCTGCAGCACCACCGTTCACCGGCGGCGGCGCGGCTGGTCCTGAGCACTGTCCACCGGAATCCACTTTTGCTGGGCGGTGGCGTCCATGTCCTACACACGCATGCTCATACACAGTTGCCTACGCGTGCACGCCTTTACACACATACGCACGCCTACGTGCACACACGTAAGCCTACACACACACACAACTATACACATATAACCACCCAGGAGGAGGGACATGCTTGGATGGGGGGGAGCCCTTTCTAGAAACAATAACTCTAACCAGTAGAGTCTTGTCGCAACTCGTGATTGCGAAAAACATAATTTGAATTCAAAGTTTTGGAATTCAAATTAGAGTTAATTTTGTATAAATTAAGATGAAATTTTTAATTGTTACCTTTGTTTGAAATTATTTTTTTTTTTTTTTCAAATATTCTAGGATTACAAACTTGCTTCAATTCAATCGATATGCTATATATCAAATTTAAACTCAGAACTGAGAATACAACTTTGTATTTAATTCAGTTTACCTTAAAAACACTAAATGGTTTCATTCACTTCAATATTGTCACCTCAGAGCAACAGTAAGATATCTTACTGTTATTCCTGGGAATTGATGTCTTGCTGCTGCTCTGAGGCGATGATATTTCTGATCACTTTCCCCCACCAGACCCTAGTAAATAAACATAAAACGTTTAAGTTAGCAAGTTTCAAAAGGTTAATTGGGTCAAAAAACCATAAAAACTTAATTTTTTTCTTAAGCATAAAAGATAAAATGATTTAATTTGGCGTGGAACAAGCTTTAACAATTTAGAAATAATTCAAATAATCCCTCTGCCTAAAATTACATAATTATTTTATTTTATTTAAATTAAATGACTGACCAAGAATAATCCCTGATGAGGACAATCATGGGTCACACATGGGGTAAATATGGGTAAAACTCTTATTTTTTAAAGTAATATGCGTCAAAAGTAGTTGAATATTCTAAATTTACATTTCTCAGCCCATAAAGAGATCTTGGAACAAATCTGATATACCCCCCTCTTGGCGACTTTTTCCTGTTGGCGCCAAAAAAGCGTCGCCAAGAAAACTATGTATGACGTCATATGTCATACATCGTTCTTAGCGATGCTTTTTTAGCGCCAACAGGAAAAATTCAAATTATGTCATTAATTATTTAATGAAATTAATGCATTAATTTTTTTCCGTTGTTTCTCCGGGATACGAGCCCTCGGTCTCATAGTACTTTCGTAATGAGACCTCGGCTGGCCGGCCCTGCCTCGGTCTCATTACGAAAGTACTATGACACCTTGGGCTCGCCAGGACCTCGCTGCCGCTCGGTCCGTTATCCCTCCGACTTTTAATATACATCACAGTCGGATATAAGTCACAGATCTCCTCCGTTCAGTATACAATAAAGTCACAGATTTTATGTGAAATTAACACCATTTTTGTGCTACAAAAATGCCAACCAGACCAAAATACAAACTACCAGAAACACACTAAAAACACAATAATTCAAAATATGTTCACTTACCTTTTTTACTTTTCTTTTACTTCCTCACGTGAGGCAGTGCACATATGTTCCGCTCTTAGGGAAATTATCCCATTTTTTATTATCATTACTTTACAAAAATATTTAAATTATGTTTGTTTTGACAAAAAAAATTCCAAAAAAAAACAACCTTATTTTACTTGTATTTTGTACTCCACCCAATTAATTTCGCGAATTATTTCCAAAAACTTTACAAACATATCCTCATTCATTCAAAAATTTCAATTGATACATTTGGACAACATCACAAACCGAACTCATAATTAAAATAGAAAATTCAACTAAATTAACATTAAAAAACAACAAGAAAAAGAATACTCTAAAATAAAGTTTGAATTGAAACTTGATTTTAGAGTATTCAACTTAAAATCTCCCTAAGAGCGGAACATATGAGCACCTACCTCCTACCACACAGACAAGTGCAAAAAGACAGACTTCGAGAAACTACTTTCCAGCGTTCAAGTTGCAAAACCAGGGTTGCCAAGTTATCGCCTTATTGGCGATTTTCGTATCGAGCGAAAAATTAAAATCTCGCCAAGAAGGGGGCATATCAAAGGAGAGCCGAGATCTTTTAATGATTTAAAGTGTTATATTTAAGAAATAACTCATTACAACTGAAGTAATTTGATGTTACTCTTACTATTCGAATGCAATCGGTTTTTGCTCTAGCCCACAATTTCGGGAAGAAGTTTCGTTATTTTGGAAGTTTCTTTTTTTTTTCTAGGATTTTTTGAGCAATCACGATTGCTTATTGCTTTCATTTGACTGTCCTTGACGTTACGGTTCCTTTTTCAGCTTGGACCAGGGCTGCAGCACCACCGTCCACCGGCGGCGGCGCGGCTGGTCCTGAGCACTGTCCACCGGAATCCACTTTTGCTGGGCGGTGGCGTCCATGTCCTACACACGCGTGGTCATATACACTCCCCTACGTGCGCAAGCCTTTACACACATACACACGTAAGCCTATACACACGTAACCACCCAGGAGGAGGGACATGCTTGGGGGGGAGCCGTTTCTAGAAACAATAACTCTAATCAGTTGGGTCTTGTCGCAACTCGTGATTGCGAAAAACATAATTTGAATTCAAAGTTTCGGAATTCAAAATAGAATTAACTGGGGGAAGTATTTTTTTTTTTTTTTGAAGTAATTGTGAGCATGATTTACGTTTTTAATGGTTAGCATAAAATATGAGTCTTTTTGGACCGCAATAAATATTTTCATAAATATTTTCAAACATATCTCGAGCCTTTAAGCTTACTTGCTGTCCCTTGTCCCAGACTAGTAAGCAAAAATGCTGGCTGAGACAGCACTTTTAAGTAGAGAACAGAAAACAGAGTAAAGGTTTTCGCCATTTCAGGCAGGTATGCGTGTATTTTAATTTCATAGTTTTTTTCTGCAGTAAAACTGAGCACTAAACAATCAGTAAAATTTTCCTTTCATAATCATACCTGAAAATTTTAATTTTACAATTCCCATCTTTAAAAAGCGGTCACATTTTTACATGAATTATTTTTTTATTATTATTTGCAACAAGAATTAATGTCAACAGTACTTGCTTTTTTACTGTCCTGAAACCAGATTACCCTCTGTTTAACAAACTTCATTTTCCAATAACTCAGTTTTAAAAAGATTTAAATAAGTAAAATAATTGATTTTAAAACCTGTAGAAAGAAAAGCAAAAATTCAAAAAATAAGTTTCAAAAAGTTTGAAAAATACAATCAATCTTGATATATTTCTTGATTTAAAAATGTGTAGTAGATGGTTTAAAAGAATCATTCAAACAATAATGTACGAACAAAAATTAAACTTAAATTTCAAACTAATACAAGATGATGTTTGCACCTATTAGAAATTGCTTACGTCGAAGTTTATACAATAGGTTACTATAATGTACTTTTTTTTTTATTGCCGTCCACTCACAAAACAAATTGGATATTAAGGCAAAAAATGCTTCTGACATCTAAATTTCAAACAATTAAATAGAGATAATGCAAAAATTAATTAAAATCCCCTCAATAATGGAAAATACAAAACAAGAGGTAAACAGTGTTACAAAAAATAAGTAAGATAAATAATAAATTTGAATCGTAGCAACAAGTATTTGAATGCAATGGTACTTACATTTACAATAACAAAATACAAAAAAAGACCTTTCACAAGTTTCAAGAAATTCACGATCGTCGAACGGTCGCATGACAACTCAAGCAGTTACAATGATTTCCCCCATTTCAATGTATGAAAATATTTTACTCGGATGAAAAGAGGGAAATATAGAAACACAGTTCTAAAATTCTGGCAAAATAAGTGATCTTCGTAGCAAATAATGGTTAATAGGAGAAACAAATTTAAAAGTTTAAAATTATTAGCACAATCATAACAAAGAGATACACTGAATAATAAGACACAATCGCAGAAGTTGTGTTTTGATCCTATTAAACGATTTCAGCATTCAGCAACAAACAAGAAAAAAATAACGTTTATCCCTTGAAAAGAGCTGTTGCCAAACGTTTAGGACAAAGATTAAACAATTTATTACTTTAAAGAGTTGAGAAAGTAACTCAAACTCTTTAAAATAAGGTATGAAAATAATACACATCTTATTATATACTATACACATGACATTGTGCACATGATGCACAATATTTCTGAATTAGGCATTCATTAATAAAAAAAAATAATAAAATGTCCGAGCCCTGGAGTGTGAGATTAAATGGAGAGAGAAATAGTGAAAAAGACGAGACTTGCCATGTGATCGCGGGTATATGAATTCACATCAACATCTTGCACGTTGATAAATTTTAACAAATACACCCTCTGAGCCTTTACGCCAATATAGCAGCTGGTATGGGGGGGGGGGGCGCGGGCCCCTCCCATAAAGATAAATTAGCTATTTACTTTATTATTTTTTAATTAACTTCTTTATAACACAGAATTTTTTTACAGTTATTTAAAAAGAACACAAAACACACAAAACATATTTGAATAAAATCATTTTTATTTGCTAAAGATGTAATGCTGGAGTCAGATGCCAGAGTAGAAGAATACACTCAGTTTAATGGTTTCGAATTCAAGGGAACATAATATCGCGATTCAATCCATTAGTTCTTTGATGGAATCAATAATTAACATCTAAAAAAAAAAGTAAGTTGACGTGCCTAGAAGAGTCATTTTAATCCAGGAAGCTATTTGCGAAATAAAAGGTTTCTTTTTCAGCTTGTAAAAAAAATTCAAAATGAAAAAATCACGTGATAGTTCTTGGCAAAACTATAATATTACGTAGTGGAAACGGCACGTTCAAAATGTTCTCAATAAGTTTGTATGGGGTTATTTAAATACCTTGCCCTCGTGTAAATCATTATGACAATGTTCCTAATTAACACCGCTAATTTTATAGCATCTCGGAGAAATTAAACAGGGTTTAGTAATTAATTGGCTTGAAAAGTTCAATATATTTTACGTCCACATTCAAAGTTTATTGGTGCATAATATTTATGTTTTTAAAGGTAGATTAATAGGCGTTAATGGATCCTTAAAAACATTTTAAAATCGAAATCATGAAAACTTTGTTGTAAAACATTGTATTTTGGGGGGAGGCGTTTTTCAATTTCCGGGGCCCCCTCTAAAACTAATTTCTGTATCCTCCGGCTATGCATATTAAGTTAAATCTGAAAGTCCGCTTACTTGACTAGTAGCACTTCTTGGAACACTTTCCAATAAAGAGCTATCTTTCTTGAGGAGACCAAAACTGAACAGTATATACTCCAAATGAGGTCTTACGTCTTACCAAACTTCTATAAAAGGGCAGAATAACCTTATTAGATTTGTTTGAAATAGATCTATTAATAAACCCAATCATTCCATTGACTTTGTTACTTGCTATTATGCTGCCCTGTTGATTAGAAACTTGAAGTCATGATTTATTAAGACAGTCAGATCAATAACATTTTATTCCTAACTAATTACGGAACCCTGTAAATAATAACTTGAACTTTTTTCCATGACCTAAATGTAGCACTTGACATTTCGCAACATTAACTGCCATACCCACTTATCTGTCCACTTAGTAATATGATCTAAATCATCTAGCAGCTGTTTTACTAGTTCTCCACATTCTACAAACCACATAACGTCATCCACAAAACAATTCATGTTTGCAGAAATATTTTCACGAATATCGTTCATAAAAATAATAAACAAAAGATGCCCTAAAAAGGATCCTTGAGGAACCCCACTTAAAACATCACTCCATTTAGAATGATTTTCTCTCATAACTTCTCTTTTCCTTCCAGTCAGCCAATTTCTGTCATGAATTAAAATTTCCCTCCTACTCCAATACAAGCCAGTTTTTGCTTTGCAGAGCAATGTGCGGTACTTTATAGAAAGTATTTTGAAAGTTAATGTAAACAACATCTACACAGTTTTTGTTATCTAAAGCCATGGTAACCTTGTAATAGAAATGCAATAAATTAGTAGCACATGATTTACCTTTCTTGAAACCGTACTGCAAAACTAGTCGACAGAATATTAGTCGCTAAGAATTTCAGTCTTGATTTTGATCTAAGTTTCTCAAACTTCACACACCACTAAAGTCCAGGGCCAAATTTAACTTCATGCCGCCCCTAGGCAGATTTGAAATCTGCCGCCCCCTCCACCCTAAAAGAAGAAAACTTTTCTTTACTCAAAAACACTCAAAAAAGTATTCCCGAAATTTAAACTGTCAAGCTTGTGAAGAAATAATGAGGTTTCACATTCAGGGGCGCCCAGATGGGAGATCACAGTAATTTCCCAAAAAAATTCCTTATTCGGAAAATTTTGCTGACGATTTGTCAAATTTGGAGACAATATTGCAACAGGGTCATTCCATGCGAAATGAGCAAATCATCTGTGGCTGACATATCACAGATTTCAATGAAATTTTTTTTAGGTAAACCATGCATATCTATGAGGGAATGCAAAGTATGGAAATTTAAAAACTGTTTGTTGCTTTGTTATTGAAAGTAGAAGTTGATGCTTACGCTAAGCCTAAATTTTCAGAGTTCATTGCTGAAGTTTGTGACTCAATAACTCCATAAGTTATAAACGTACACTTAAAATATATATATATATATATATATATATATATATATATATATATATATATATATATATATATATATATATATATATATATATATATATATATATATATATATATATATATATATATATATATATATATATACATATATATATATATATATATATATATATATATATATATTTCCGCATTCTATAAACAATTCTCTATTGGGAAAGAGCCAGGGGCGTAGCTAAGGGGGGGGTTTTGGGGACAAACCCCCCCCCGAAATGTTTGTCTCAAAAAAAGGAGAGAGAGAAAGAAAGAAAAGAGGAGAGAAAGAAAAGAGAAGAGAAAGAAAAGAAAGAGAAAAAAAATAGAAGAGAAAAAAAGAGAAGAGAAAAAAGAGAAGAGAAAAAAAAGAGAAGGAAAAAAATAAAAACGACTTTTTTCTGAATAATAATGGTCAAAAATTCACTTCGCTCCCCCTCCCCCCCTCCAGTGTCATTGAACATCAGCTCCATGAGTGACTCTTAAGCGTAAAGACGCCTCACTCCTCACTCTGCTGCGACATTTTTTTGATAATTGAGTAAAATTTTACACTTCGCTTTAGAAATGAGATTGATTTGTTAAATCCACGTATATGTAGCCTTTTTTTGTCATAGATTCAGCAAATTGTTAAATATGTTTAATTTTATGAGCGGCGCAGTGGGAATATTGCATGCAGTTGAATCTGTACATTTCGAATTTCACAGGAAGGGAAAAAATCGAGATAAAGAGGTTTTAAGATACGGGAGCTTTAATAAACTTTATAGAAATTTGGAATATGATGGTAAAAATTTGAAATCGATACTAAAGACAATATGGGCTCTTTATCAAAATTACCCCGTATTAGTTTTGTTAATTTTTTTTTTTTTAAATTCTAAAGTGTAAGTCAATGTATTTTTTTCAAAAAATGCTATTTTGCAATACAAAATCAGCTTTATACAAAAATATTTTTCGAATATGAGAAATACAGTAAAACCTGTCTACAACGATACTGTTGGGACCTAAAAAATATCGTAATAGACAGGTTAATAATAGACAGTTTGATTATTCATGCTGACAGTTTGCTGGCCAAAAAAAAAAAAAAATGTTATAGACAGGTTATTGTTATAGACAGTATCGTTATACACAGGTTTCACTGTATTTTACTTCAGTATATGCAATTAGATGTATGGAATAAGTGGTAAAAATTTCAAAACCTAACACAATTTAGTTTTTGAGAAAAAGGAACATTTAGTTTCAAAAATACCATTTCGAGATATTGCGATTTAAGAGGGAAAATCATACCTCATCAAAATTGGTTTATACTTTTTTAAAGTTTATTCTTGAAATACTCATCCATAATGCAACTAATACTCAACCTGTGAATTTCACCCCTTTACTCTTCTTCCAAGCAAGTGCTCGAAACGACTGTCCTTTTGTTAATCTTCCTAGAAAACCTATTCGTGGAACGAATTTCTCCCTTTTTTGCCCCCTCAGCCCTTTCTGTTTCGAGTTAAAGAAAATGCTTTTGCTTGCTGTTTTAAAGATCATTGGGCTTCGAATCCGAAAATGATAGCATAGCCGGAATTCGAGACATAAGGTTTTTGTTGGCGTTGTGCTGTCATAGTCAAAACGACCTTTGCTAACCAGAGTATCCACCGCAATCATTGATTTGTCGAAAATGTCAACCAGTATTTAATGCGTATTCCTTTGAAAACGTGCAGTCTGAACTATTTAGAATAGTATATTCTAAGTGAACGTTGTTGTATAATGAAGCGAGCAAAACAGATAACAAGCTTTTTAAAACTCAAAGAAAAAATTGTAAATGACGAAAATGGTTGCGCTAAAAAGAGAAAGTTAGCGTCGTCTGAAGAAAACCAAGTACAGTCTGCTGAAGCAGCATTAGTCCCATCGAACCCTTCTGAAGGAAATTTTATTTTAACTTAAAAGAAAAACTGCATAGCATTACAGGAATAAAATGCTTAAAAACGAAATGAATATTGACTGTTCTGTACTATTTCTGTTAGCTTGGTTCGCATCAAAAAGTAGAAAATAAACAAGACTTCTGCTTATAACACTCGAAAATTGCTATTGCTCTCTCAAATATCTATTTATGTAAATTCTAAAGCAGCTAATAAAATTAAAAATAAAAACATGAGAGGAGAACAGATGGTATGCAGCTTTGTGCAAATAACTTTCTACCGCCTATATTTCTTCCCTATTTTTTTATTCAAATTTTATTAACTGCTTTATAATTAGCATAAATGTAAATACATATAAAAAGCAACATATAAATATAACGATATGGGAAGCCATTTCATTTTATGCTGGTTATAATCAAGAAATCTTTTTTTATTTTATTTCATGCTTTTAGTGCGAACCAAGTTAGTAAAAAAAGTCAGACCACCGAAGAGATTGAAAGTCAAACATCCAGTTTACAGGCGGAAATGGATGCATCTATTAGCTTTCAGGGATACCAGCTTTTGTAGATGCGTGTTAGCCTCTAAATTAAGCAGTCACACTGAAATGAACGGAACACGCCCATCAGATATTTGATTTTCCCCTGATTTGGATAGACTGGTTTTTGCTAGACGTTGCTAGAAAGTTTCACTTTAAATTAAATGGAGGAAACAGAAAAAAAAAGTTAAATTTTCCAAAACATTAAAAAATAAATATATAAATAAATAAAATTCTTTGCTTTTGTTTGACACAAGTATCGAACTTGGGGCACCCCATTCCAAAGTATGTAAGATTCACCTCCCTCTTACTATTATTTTTTAAAATTAGAAAAAGTTTACACACACACACATATGTATACATACAGTTGGGTCTCTGTTCAACGACTTTCAAGGGACCACAAAAAATCGTTCTTAAGTAGAAAGCGTCCTTAAATAGAGAAAGTCATTGAATAGAGCGTCGTTAAACAGAGAGCCAACTGTATATATATATATATATATATATATATATACACACACACACATATATATATATATATATATATATATATATATATATATATAAAATAAGTAACCCCCCCCCCCGAAAGTCGGGTCTAGCTACGCCTCTGGAAAGAGCAAAGTAAAATTTATTCTGATCTTTTTTTGAATCTGAGATATTAACAAATATTGAAATTTTGCCAATTTACTTCAGATTTCAAATCACTCTTCTAGCTCTTTAAATGAAAAAATAACAGTAAAAATGATTCAGATTGAAAAACTATCTATAACTAACTATCTGCTCTAATTTAGTAATTGTTTATGAATTTCCTAATGACTAAATCGTACTTTAAAAAAATCAAAAATATCCGAAATTTTCATTTTTTCCTCTATTTTCAGATTTTTTTTTTTTTTTTTTTGGAAGATGAGGGAATGCTCTAAATGTTCTCAAGTTTTTTTACGTAACATATTGCAGTGTCTTTTAGATGCTACTAAATTTTAATCATTGGTATCAGCGTATTTTTGTTACTAGAGTAACTTGAACTAAGGTAAAATTTCATTAGTTAGTCCTTTTTATTGTAAGTTTAGCAAAACTAACCATTTCTTTCGTGTTTCATTTTCTCAAAAGCATGTTTATGAAGTACTTGCTAAAATGTACATTTTTTAAAAATCGAAATGAATGTTAGATATACTTGCTTCTGCATCATTGAGTCGTTTATCTAGTTTTTTGAATTCTCGTAATTTCACATAAGGGTCAGTCCATACAGGTTCCATACAGTATAAACTACTCATTCATGTTCAAATATTTCTAAGTTATAAAATTAAAATAATTATTTTGAAAATTTCAATATGTTTTATCAGTATAATGTATTAGATAGGGCACAATATACGTAATTTAAGAAGGTGCAGTGAAGTTTTCACACTTTTTATTTCTGTTTTAGTGTGTGAATTGACTAGCAAAACTGCTGAATTTCAAAGACCTGTATCTTTTTTACAAACCAAATACAAAAAAACAATATGTATAACATGTATAGTACTTGAATGGAATATTCAATTGGCCAAGAAATTTTATTTTTTATTCCATCCCCTTTTGGTTTACAGGGGTCTAAAAATGTCATTTTTTGTCATTTTTCCGATTTTTGAGGGGCTGTATGCTATAAAGGGTGCACAAACACACATCAACAGTTACATATTCTTTTTAACATGGTTCCAGTGATTAGTTTTTGCCGTATTTCATTTTGTGTTTCCGTCCCCTACGCAAGTTATCCCCCTTTAAAATGAGTAAAATTTTTACATTTGACCCTGAAATTTAACCTGTTGCCGTTATTTCAATTATTAACTTACAGCTACGTAACTCAGCATGTAAGACTATAAATTTATGCACTTTAACATTAAAGCGTTAAATTAACTATCATTAATGTAATTCAAATAGATTTTGCCCAAAATGCAAAGATCTAAAAGTCCCATTTTTGACTACGAAAAACCCTTTTGATGACCTCTAAAAAATCAAAGTTGAGAGAAAAAATAAAAGAGGTTTTAAACATCTTTCATATGTAGCTTTTAGGGATATGAATTTCAAAAAAATTAAAGATGGTCGAGCGCACCCATCCGTCGAACTTGTATGGATTGACCCATAAAACATAAAGAAAATGGCTTTTTTCTGAATTTTATTTTACGTTTGGAAATCAAAAACCAATTTCGAATTTCTTCAAGCAAATAGTAGAAACACAGCTCTATATTCTTGTAAAATTTTAAAGTTGTCTGAATTTTCCTTCATTTGAATTTTTGTGTCTATGTGAAGGGGAAAATCATCATTTTACAAAATGTCATTAAGTTCAAAACTGATTTTGAAGACAAAGGAGTCAAAATACAACTTCAAAAGTAAGGTATTTCTTTAAGATACTTAGCACATTATTGGGTATTAATTTCATCAAAGCTAATGCATTCTTTAAAGATTGAGATTAAAAAATAAAATGCTTAATTATGAGAAAATTGAAATATTTTCAGTTTTTGAAACTCGGTTAAAAGTTAACTATAATAACTTTGAAAATTTTACTGACATCAGATTAATTACCCTACTCCATAGATTGCAACAACATATAACTTTTATGTTTTCATTGAATAGTTAATGCGATACAAGCCTTCAAAAATGCAACATTTAGCATTTATGAGAATGCTGTGCAATTTGACCAATTTTCAATCGCATGTAACTATTCAAATAAAAAATTTCAAGCAAAAATATTTTAGATGTTTTTATATAGGCATAAAAGGAACCTGTATACCAAATTTCATAAAAATCTGTTACCGTGCGGCCACCACTTTTTTGCGAATTTTGCTTATTTCGTATGGAATGACCCTCCCGTATCCTACATCTACCGAGCAAGCTAGAAATAATTTTTGACATTCTATCCAAGCATTAATGCAGCGCTGACCCGTTCCTTCCAACTCTCCCTCAATTTTAACGGAGATTTCTTTAAAGAGTAAATTATAGTCTTGATTATATTTTCACCGTAGATGACATTTTTTGAAGAAACAGTGTTATTATTCTGACGGGAATAATTTCCGTAACAAATTTTACAATTGGATAGTTGAATTATGGAAAAAAAAGTTTGAGATCCGTATCCGTATCTGCGGATCTTGACACAAATGATTCGGATCCGTATCTTTTAATGATCCGGCACATCACTAGACCCCAATGATTCCCCCAACTTGCTCCAAATGTTCATGCTTTTGAACTTTGCACCTATCTAGCTCCTGAGAAGAGTGCTAATGGCTAATATATTGTTCCCTTCCCCTTAAAAAAAAGGTGGGGGGGGGGGGGGGCACCACTTCTAAAAAGTGGGACGTGATGGGAGAAAACGGCGGTCATATTTGGATTCGGGAGGACATTTTACATAAGAATCACCAAGAAGAGTTACTTCAGAAGCGTTTTGAAAGTTTTTTTTTTTTTTTTCAATGCCGCGCAGTGTTATTTGATTCACGTTTGTTACTGAAATGAATAACGTTACTCGAATCATGAGTAAATTTTCCTTACCTCACAGTTATACATTTATCTTTTAAAGCGCCATTCCTTGTGGTATTTTGGGTGTTCCGATTTAAGTGATATTTTTTATTCATTCTAAGCTGGCGTTTCCTGTTTTTCTTTTCGTCTCGGAAAGCGACGCGAACCAGTTTCTATTTCTTTCTCTTTTCTTTCCGATAGAAGATTATCAATTTACTTTTTGAATGAAGAGAAAATTTCAGGTCATAATCCCGAAATATCTGTAAAATTCCAATAAGTATCCCCCATGTCTCTTAAGTAACTAATTTTTTGAATATATTTCAATGTGATAATTGCAAGTGTATCGTTTTATATTTTTCCGTGAAGAACTGAGATTATCGTGTGAAGTGAGAAGGCACATTTAGCACATCTCATTGTTTCCATGCTCATGATATATAAATGGGAAATAAGTATGACACAGTGTTCGAAAAGGGTTTGGATAGAATAAATTAGAGTGAGATGACTCATAAAGAGGAACAAGTGGCGAATGTGGTTCGCGAGTATCCGAGTCATTGCTCATTAAGCCGATTTTGTTTGGGCTAAATTGAATTTCACATTTTGCATACTTTGACTTCATTGGAACCAAACGTAAAATTCTTGCTTAGATAATGAGTAGTAATGAAAAAAAAAACATCATTTCGAACGTGCTCCTCCACAACACACGACAATAATGCTTACCGCGCCATGCCATTGCATCTAAAACTTGACCGCGAAGAGAAGGCGGCTGATCTTGAAGCAAACACATCATTTACAAATACAAATACAAATACAAATGTGACGACCAGCAACAGGCTCTGGGCCCAGCTAGGCTGGTCCTAGTCAATTAATTAGACCCCAATGAAGATCAATGGCCCTCTTAAAGCTATCCACCCCCTTGCTCATTACCGTCTCTTCCGGTAAGCTATTCCAAGTGCCCACGACCCTGCTAAAGTAGTAGTTTTTCCTGATTTCCAAGTTAGCCTGAGATTTAAATAGCTTAAAACAATGACCCCTTGTCCTGCTTTCCCCACAAAAATTTAATCCATTTACATCTTTCATTTTGATAAATTTAAATAACTGAATCATGTCCCCTCTGACTCTCCTTTGCTCCAAGCTATACATGTTAAGCCTATTAAGTCTGGTATCATAATCTAAATCTGAGAGTCCCCTTACTAATTTAGTTACCCTTCTTTGAACCCTTTCCAATACAAAAATATCTTTCTTCAGATAAGGCGACCAAAACTGAACAGCGTACTCCAAATGAGGTCTTACTAAACTCCTATATAAAGGCAGAAGAACTTTCTTAGATTTGTTTGAAATAGATCTATTGATAAACCCAAGCATTCTGTTGGCTTTGTTACTAGCAATACTGCACTGTTGACTAAACTTGAAGTCCTGATTTATTAAGATACCCAGATCCATAACATTTTCTGCCTGATTTATGACTGAACCCTGTAAATGATATCTCATACGCTTATTTCCATGACCTAAGTGTAGCACTTGACATTTCCCTACATTAACTGCCATACCCCATTTATCTGCCCACTTCGTAATATGATTTAAATCCTCTTGAAGCTGATTTACTTGTTCTTCATTTTCGACAATCCCCATAACTTTTACATCATCAGCAAAACAATTCATGCTTCCAGAAATATTTTCATTGATGTCATTCATAAATATAATAAACAAAAGAGGCCCTAAAACTGATCCCTGAGGAACCCCACTTAAAACATCACTCCAATTAGAATGATTTCCTCTCACAACTACTCTTTGCTTCCTACCAGTGAGCCAATTTCTAACCCAAAGTAAAGTTTTTCCTCCTATTCCTATGTCAGCTAACTTGCTGAGAAGAGCAACATGCTGTACCTTGTCAAAAGCTTTTTGAAAATCAATATAAACAACATCCACACATTTTTTGTTATCTAAAGCTGAGGTAACCTTGTCGTAGAAATGCAATAAATTAGTAGTACAGGATTTACCTTTCCTGAAACCATACTGCAAACTAGTCAACAGACTATTAGTCTCTAAGAACTTCATGATCTTAATTTTGATCAAAGTTTCGAAAATCTTACAAATCACCGAAGTCAAACTTACAGGTCTATAATTTCCAGCAATACCTTTAGACCCCTTCTTGAAGAGTGGCGTTATGTTAGCCAGCTT
This sequence comes from Uloborus diversus, assembly GCF_026930045.1. NCBI lineage: Eukaryota > Metazoa > Arthropoda > Arachnida > Araneae > Uloboridae > Uloborus > Uloborus diversus. Next base: position 66,045,799 of record NC_072740.1, read on the forward strand.
CCAGTCCTCTGGCACCGTCCCCGAGTTATAAGAAGCATTGAAAATAATCAAAATAACATCCACTAATTCATCTGCACATTCAACTAAAATTTTTGGATAAATATTATCTGGTCCCGGAGCTTTAGTTGCTTTAATCTTTTTCAAATGAAATAAGACCTCCTCCCTGGAAAATACAAAATCCTCAAGCTGTATAATAGCTTGTGTCTTGTTAGTGTCAACTGTTGAGATACAGTTATCGTTAAACACACTGGAAAAAAAGTTATTTAGAACATTTGCAATATCCCTATCGTTTTGGATTAAATTTCCATACTCATCAACCAAAGGCCCAATTTGACTGTTTCGAGCTTTCCCAGAATTAGCGTAAGCAAAAAACCTCTTAGGGTTCCCATCAATGTCATCTGCCAGCCTTTGCTCCAATTCCCTTTTCTGAATCCGTACCAAATACTTAAAATTTCGCCTTGCCTTACCATACTGGAGCCTCTCCGCACTCTGACCAGTTTCTTTAAACTTACGAAAAGTGGCTTGCTTATAATTAAGAGCTTCTTTAGTCTCCCTGGAGAACCACATGGGCCAAATTTTGGTACTAACACCTTTTCTCCTAAATGGAACATAGTCCCCAACGGTTTTAGCAAGTTTATCCTTAAATTCCGTCCACTGCTGATCTACGTCGTTATTTTCCAACCCTGACAAAAAAACCTCTTTCAAGCTCTGCCTAAGTGCAACAAAATCGGTGTTTCTGAAATTGGGCACAAACCTAAAATTATCATCTTTGCACACTTCAAATTTAACCCGGAACCTAATGCTGTTATGATCACTATCTCCAATATGCTCCCCTACACTCAACCCTTGAACAAAACTACCTATGTCACAAAAAACTAGATCCAAAATGGCCTCCTCTCGAGTTCCCTGAGTTACAACTTGATCTAAGAAACAGTCACCAATTATTTTTAAAAATTCCTCTTCTTTGCCATTACCAGGATAAAAATTATTCCAATCAATACCCGGAAAATTGAAATCCCCCATTATGATAACGGATCCTTTACTGGACATGTCACTTATAATACGGTACATCTGTTCATCTTGTCCCTGGTTTGAATTAGGTGGCCTATAAATGTTTCCAAAGCGAAGCTTTTTGCCCTTACTGCTCATCAACTCCAGCCAAACCATATCAATATCAGTAGGCTTATCATTTATGACCAATTCATTGCAGATAAAAATTTTCTCTAACATAAAATAAAACCCCACCACCTCTTTTACCTACTCTATCCTGTCTGAACAAATTATACCCAGCAATATGTAATAACTCTGCATCAGATTCGGTAGCCCATGTCTCTGTAATTCCAATAACATCCAACTTCTCATCCATAACTATGCTTTTCAATTCATCCATCTTGTTCCTAATACTGCGAGCATTGGTATAGAAAACTTTAAGCATGCCTAAGTTGCTTTTATTTAACACCCTGAAATTTCCTAAATTACAATTGTTAACATTACTACTCTTGTTCGTCACTTTATTTCCATTCCTAGCAATATCTAAAAAAATTTCATTCTCTCGATACCTGATGCTTGAACCATGCCCCCCATTCCAACTTAGTTTTTTGACTCCGAAGCCCTTAAAATTAATCCACTAACCATTTTGACCCCTGTAGAGCTCAGATGCAGGCCATCCCTAGCAATCCAATCCCGTTTACAATGACTCCATACATCAATGAACCTGATACTGCGCTTTTCGCAAATTGACTTCAGTAGCAAGTTCATACACCTCGCACGTTGATTTAGCCAGCTCCTATGCACTCCATACCTGGGAAGCAAACCAACCACTTGGACATTCGTCGAAAAGCTGGTTGCTTTATCCAACAGGGATTCCCATTCCCTAGAAAACTCCTCATTTTTACTGTGGCCTACATCATTTGTTCCCACCCACAAAGTAACCATATCCTCCTTATTCAATACTCCCTTCTTTTCAGCAACCATATTAACGTCTTTTACCCGAGCCCCTGGTAAACAACACCTAGCCACCTTACGCTTTACTCTCCCAACTGTGTTACCCACCTCCCTTACCATAGAGTCCCCCAAAATTACACCCTTAGTTTCCCAATCTAACTCCTCATTTGAAACTTCCCCCTGAATCTCTGGAACATTTATACCCTCTACAACTGGCTTACACCCTAATGCTAACTGGGCTTCCAAAACTAGCATCTTAAGTCTTAAGTCTGAGAGTTCAGCACATTTAGTGCAAATATAATCCTCCTCAAAAACAGACTCATTTTCCCCCTTATACAGGCAGAACATATGACATAAATCACAAGAGATCCACCTGTCCCCCTTCCCACTCTTTACCTCTTTCATAATGCATATAACACCCATTTCTACTCAGTGAATATGTTCCAAAAGGCAAAAAGAAAGATAAAAATGCAAAAAAAAACACAGAATAAATACTAAAAACAGCAGTAAATAAAGAGTTGCTACACCCAATAAAGCACACAAGATCAAAAACCAGGAGATCACCACATGTTAGGCTTAGCTCCAAAAAATGCAAAAACACTTTAAGAATACAATAACAGCAAAAATGAGCCCCCAAAACACAATAAAACTAAATTACATGATAAAGTGAAGTAAAAAAACCTAAAACTAGACAGTAATAATGAAAAATTATAGTAAAAAAACACTTATCAAATTAGTAGCAATAACACTCCCTGCATCACAGGCGCCCTCTAGTGGCCAAAAAAAAAAAAAAAAAAAAAAAAAAAAAAAAAAAAAAAAAAAAAAAAAAAAAAAAAAAAAAAAATTTGTATCGTTTGTAATAGGTTGATTGTTATTATTTTGTGATAGATAGGATCAGTGAGAACGACTCTCACTTTTAGTGCTTTCTGGTTGATTCAAATGATACAAAATGAGGTTTCGCTTCAAGGTCATCCGCCTTCTCTTCGCAGTCAAGCTATACTGCAAATGGCACATATACTTTTATCTGTCGATACCCCTTCCACCACCGCGTCCCCACCACAACTCACACAGCGCCCTCTCCAAATACACTGCTCGACATTGAAAATGCAACACCAAGGAGGAGTGTTCAGAAATTTATGCAAATTTTAGAGCAGACGTATATCACTGAGTTATGTAAATGATGTGAAATGCGCAGCTCTCCGACGCACGTGAAGTAAGATATAAGGGAAGGAACTTCTAGAATGGGCAATATTCGTGTCGTTATTTCTGACTGAAGAATTATCGAAGAAATTTTGTCTTGGAGGATACAACACGAGAGAATGCCAGGCCGCCGTCAACGAAGGCACTTCCAGCAGATAGACGATTTTACGAGGGGTATGGTGATCAGACTGAGAAGGGGAGGTTGGTCCGTACGTCAAATCGCAGCTGATACCCACATGGATGCGAGCACGGTGCATCGGCTGTGACGAAGATGGTTGAACAACGAAATGTGGCAAGATTGGGGGCGTGTAGGGGCAGCCAGAGTGACGTCAGAACGCGTGGATCGATGCATCCACCGACAAGCTGTAGCAGACCCACAAATCACTTGTTCCTCGATTCTGCAGCAGGTGCAAGATACCCTGAATGTTCCCGTGACAACAAGAATCATTTCCCGCACCGCACGTGGTCTGCAATCACGGCGTCCGCTAAGAAGACTGCCATTGACCCCCACAACATAGACCGCAACGTTTAGTATGATGCCGGGCTAGAGCGACGTGGATGACAGAATGGCAAAATGATGTCGTGTTCTCAGATGAATCCCTCTTCTGTTTATCCAGTGATAGTCGTCTCATACGTGTGTGGCGTCGACGTGGAGACAGATCTAATCCGGCAGTAACTGGAACGTCCCACCGCACGACAACGTGGCATAATGGCTTGTGGCGCAATTGCGTACAATTCCATATCACCTATAGTTCGTATTCAGGACATTATGACGGTCCAACGATACTTGGATAATGTGCTGCGGCCGGTGGCAATCCCTTACCTTCAAGGGCTACCTAATGCAATTTTTCAGCAGGATAACGCTCTGCACACAGTGCTCGCATCTGCCAACATGCTCTCCAAGGCACACAGATGCTTCCCTGGCCACCATACTCTCCTGACCTGTCACCAATCGAACATGTGTGGGATGTGATTGGACGCCGCTTGCAGACTCTGTCCCTGCCTCGTTCAGAAGACGAACTGTGGCAAATGGTTGAAAGGGAATGGAGAACCATCCCTCTGGACACCATCCGCACCCTTATTGACTCTATGCCTTGTGTTTCTTCGTGTATCGCTGTCCGCGGTGGTCCTACATCCTACTAAGCCGACGCCGTTCTCGCTCTGTATTCTGCCTATCATTTTGAAATTAAGATCATTTGTTATTCCTTGCTGTCTCTGTCTTTTTTCCAAATTTCATCACTTTCTGACCACTCCTTCTTGGTGTTGCATTTTCAATGTCGAGCAGTGTACGTTGGGTTAATAGGGCGAACCCTGTATTACTAGAGTACATCTTTTGGCTTTGATTAACTTATGAACTTTTTTTCTTATTCTTAACTACAACGATCGTCCAGATCATTATTTGTTTTAGGCATTGGTGGATCTGCTTTTACAACAAAACACAAAACAAGAGGAGGCAAATCAAATTCATCAAGTTAAGTACTACTCAGCATACCTCATATCAATTTGCAGCCTACAGAACCATTGAAGTAGAAGTGTTGTACAACTGTCATCATCTACTAAGCAACCAATTGCTTTGTAACTTTTGTCACAGAAAAGGTATGCTCCAGCCAGTGGCGGCTCGTGCCTTAATTTAGTGGGTGGGCCCGCAGTTATGTTTATGGGTCATTCTTCAAAAAGTGTAATTTTTCTGTCACACGGCTTTTACAGTAAAAACTTTAGGGAACAATTCATTTAACGATGATTTTTAATGTCATCAAAAATATATCTATTTAAACCTGGCAACAATTTTTTAATTTCTTTTTTTTTTTAGAAAATTTTTGGTTCACAACCTTCGTGGCGTGTCATATACCTTGTGTGACTGTTTTTGTTGCTTAATAACTTGTTTAATTAAAAGCAGTGATGTTCCCATCAATTTTCCTGAGGGTATACTCCCAGTAATCTACTAAGCACAATTTGTGTAACGTGAACATATACATAGTATGTCATAATATGAAAATTTATGATTTTTATTTTTTTTATTTATGAGTAAAATAATTGGAACTTAGCTGGGCCATTGTTTATGGTTATTTCTAGAAGGTAACACTTTCTTGTAAGAATGGAAAAAAAAAAGAAAACAAAAGGTTTCGAAATTGAAAAATATTTGCGTTCAAAAGTTACGTTTTCTGGAGAATGACCTTTATATGTTTACACAGATAAAATGATGAAAACAATGGTTGGTAAACTAATGCTGAGGAACATAAAATGATACTTAAATCAGTTAATACAAACTTCAGATAGCCCTACAAAATTATACCACTTGATTTAATACTCCCAAACCTGTTTTTGTGCGGTGGATAAAATCCTCATAAAAACAAATTGTACGTTTTAAAGATAACTTCGTTCATTTTAAAAAACATTTTGTCTGTTTCATAAATAATTTCGTCAATTGAGTCCCAATCTGATTGAAATTTTCATGTATCGCGGGAAAAAAAAATCACACAAAAAAATTGTACAAAAAGAAAGACCGCACAAAAACAGGTTTGTGTGTACATAGATTATACAGGGTGTTCCGTTTTAACCAACAAGACCTTCTTTTTTGCAACTGTTTGTCCAAGATGCATACTTCTAATTGCAAAAATGTTCAAAATCAGGTGCAAGGTTAAGGAATTGAAAGTTTGAAGCAAAAATAAGAATGAGTCAAATGATACAAAATTCAATTTTTTTATACGGGCCCTAGGTTCTCCAACTTATATTCAGGGAAGTCATCACCATTAAAATGTAATTCCAGCACAAAAAGTTTGACATTAGTACGACTAATGTTCACCCTGATATGAAACGCAGCGTTTCGTGACTTACACCACTTCACACTCACTGTCAATAACACCTTTTGAGGGAAAATATAGCAGTTTAAAAAGGCTTAAAATTTTTGTGTGCAAAACTGGTTTTTCAAATTGATTAATGTTTTATAGTGTTTTCGCGTATCACAGCATAAAATTTGCATTTGTTTTTGAATAGCATTAAAAAACATAAATACTTTGTTTTTTAACTTTGACAACCTATCATTCTTCTGAAAGGACTATAAGTTCCTATCTCATTTCTATCTGGTCCCTTAAAACTTTAAACTCGAATATCTCCTTGAGTTTTGGTCGCATAAATGTCAAATTGTTTCTGTTAGTAATATATTTCAATTGAGATTATTTCCCTAAATATAAGTTAGGAGACCTAGGGTCAGTATAAAAAGTTATTTTTAGTTTTTGACTCTTTTTTTTTTTTTTTTTTTTTCGCTTTAAACTTTTAGTATCTTAACTCTGCATCTGATTTTGAACATTTCTGCAATTGGAAGTATGCACCTTGAACGAACAGTTGCGAAAATGAAGGTCGTATCGGTTAAAACGGAACACCCTGCATATTTTAAATGAAGCACTCGGCTTCCCTTAAGCGATCGAATTGATAATAATATTAACAGCAGTAATAATAATAATATGTTTTAATAAAAATATTAATCTCATCAACTGTGCCATTCCCCTCCCTCCAAGAGGGGTGGCACACCGTGAAACATTAAGGAACCAGACTCTCAAAAAGAGAAAGACCCCTTACCACTAAAAACACCCTTGTGAAAAATGGTTTTGCTTGGTGAATTAAATTATTTTCAGGACAGGCATAAAAAGGTATTCAACAATATTAAAAAAAAAAAAAACTTTAATTACAGTATACGCATCTTGACATAACAATTCAAGCAACTTTAAAATTAAAACATGGATAACTGACAAATAGCATCTAAAAGGTCCGTCTGAACAACAACAAAAATAAGTAAATGAAATAAAAGAAATAAACATAATATTTCTATTGCTGCATTTTTTACTAATCGACTTTCAAATTTAACTTATGTTTTATCATCATTATTAAATAATAGTTTTGAGTAAGAGTGGTTGAAAAATTAATTACGGTCACACATATACCCTTAACAAAATATTTAATCGACTAGTTATAGGCACATTAGCTTGAAAGGATCTTAAATATTTTAATTAATGTCAAAACTATACCTATCCTATATGATAGAAAAAAAAAGCTAAGGTACGTACCAATAGAACTGCGATCTGATGAAAAAGAGTTATGTAATTTCTACAGTGTCTCTCGACCTTTTTCGACATGTGGGCCTGCAAAAGCTTTTCAAAAAAATTCACGCGGATTTGTGCTGTTTTCTTGTTAACTTGTAAAAAAAAAATGTTCGCGAACCATTAAAAACTAATGAAAAAAAAAATACGAACAGCTGAAGTTTTTTCCCCCTTCCTTTTTTACAAAGTAATAATAATAATAAATGAATAAGTAAATATATAAATAAAACTCTATTAAATAACTGCTACACAAGTATTTAAATGTTAAGACAAGAAGTAACTATGGTCAAAAAAATGGACATAATTTTTAAAAAAGCTACTGAGAAATCATAGAAAATTATGAAAATTAATCTTAAAACTGACGTAAAAGATTAAGTGTTGGATAATATTATCATTAGGTATTAGTATGAAGTTTCCTTTCTTTTCCCCTTTTTTTTATTTTTTGCGTGGACGACCAAAAAAATCTGAGGATCAGCCTTTTTTTTTTTTTTTTTGCCGGTGCGTCAGACACCGGGCTGCTCTACTATTCGAAAAGAAAGTCCTTACACAGAAATTTTGAGAATAAGCATCTCTAACTCCAAAAACAAACAAATAACTAAAAAAATTATGCATGCGTTGTAAAACAAATGTACGGATAAAAGGTTTTCCCTGACACATGGGCATGGGCAGCCGATTCTCTGCCCTTTTACATGTTATTCTAGTGAGCGACGTTTCTAGACTCTTCTCCGCTGACCTCGACTCTTCCCTCCAAACCGCTATAGACAACTACGATTTCGTTTGGGCTCGGCGAATTTTGCCCACCCTTGAGTTGCAATGAATTCCTTCGGGTGTTATCACCCGCCGTTTTGCGCTTTCTAATTCAGTCATTGCGATTGGCTAAGGGCAGAGGTGGGGGCAGCTTCACGCGAGACCGCAGCTCCCAAAACTGTGCACAGCGCTAAAATTAATGGGATTTAAAAACTTTCTGGTTATGTTTAGAGATATGCGACGAGGGATGTGGGCTAGATGTTTGAAATCTGTTGCGCGCCTTACTTTTTACTTTTTTTAACTGAAACACAAAACGATATTTTTGTTAATAATGTATTTTATCAATTACAATTTTTTGGGTGGGCCGGGCCCATCCTGCCCATAGCGACGAGCCGCCCCTGGCTCCAGCTGTCATTTTTCAATAAAAGTTACTAGTCGACCCGTGCGGAACTCCGCACTGTGCTTTGAATCGTTTCATGTGGCATTTCACTCTTTAAAAATTTCAGAGAAAGAACATTGTGAAGAAGAATCGAAAAAAGTTAACGAATTAAAGTAAACGGAAAAAAGTAAACGCAAAAAAGAAGGCATGTAATTTGGAGCCATCAGCAACAAAATTTCGTTAAATCCAACGTTGTGATTATCACTCACCTTTTGGTTGTACGTATTTTCAATGCAAACATAAATATCATTAAAAGTGTGACTGAGTGACTCGTGAAAAAGCAGTAATTATGCGTGTGAAAAAACGGGTTGTGGCAAATACAGTCCTGCCTATGTGAGCTTCTGACGGAAAAAAAAGAAATATTAAGGAGATATTTATTGGCACGGATTTGAACTGGTGCCGTTCTGATTAACGCACACGACACTCCAACCAACCGAGTAGTCGTGCCTTCGTTTTCGAATGCTATTCATTGAAGCAATGTGTAATAAAAAACAGCAAAAAAAAAGCTTTTTGCCAAATAAAAAAGACCATGCGTCTATGTTTCGTCATAATACAGCATGATACACTTTAAAATTCTTCGTAAAACATGGAATTTGATTAAGGGATGAGGAAGATCTCGCGTGGCAATTGAAACAAAAATTCTAGAGAAATAATAAATTAGAAATAAATGTTTTTATTTTTTTAAATTGATGCAATTTCGCATAGCAGGCTGCTTTAATCGTTACGGCTTGAATGCCAACACATGTCTTTCTTTTAATCGAACATTTAAAATTCAAAACCAAAACCAGTTGAACTGAGTCAATTTTTTAAGCGTAATTGCGTAATTTTTCGAACGCAGACAAAATGCACCTCCCCCCCCCCCCGAAAGCAGAGGAGTAGAAAATGCTAATGAAGTTGTCAATAATTTTAATATTTTACATCGTATTGGAATAAATAGTTAAAGGTTTACTAGGTAAAACTTGTAATTTCAGTTTGGCGTAGATTTTTTTTTTCATTTATACAAAAGGTTGAACACTGCTATGAGAAAAATATACATTTCAACATAAAATGAAAATGTTTTTCTGCACAAAAAGGATTCCCTTGAGAACTGAATTTTTAAACCTAATAGTTTTTTATGCTTACATTATGCTTAGTGGTCTGAACTAAGGATGTGTCGTTCATGACATGAGCGAACGGGTCAAAAAGAACGAATCCTTAAAACGAACGGATCCGTTCGTTCACGTTAAAAAGGAACGACCGTTCTTTTGAACGGTGAGCAGTTTCGAACATTGTATTGATGTACTTGTGATAAAATCGATTTTTTTTTTTTTTTGAAAACCATTCATCTTCAAACTTTTAACCCTCAATCAATCTCAAATTTATTTTTTCTCAGTGCTGTACAATCTATTCATTTCGAACATTTTTACGTTCTGCTCATCATTTTTCTTTAACCTTTGCAGTTCGTTTGCAATTTTCAAATGTATCCATTAGTAATGTTTTGTGTAACTTTTGGGCTACTAACAAAATGTTTGGACTTTCCACTTGCTGTCCCACTAACCTTCTAAAATCCTTCTCACGTTTTCTGTCGCCAAAATTATTTCTAAAAATACCTTTTATTACTTTTCTGGCGATCCTTTTGTCTTCTATAACATCCTTATCAACTACTATCTATATTGATTTGGCTTTATTTTTAACTTAGTTGGCGACTTCCAAGTCACTTTTTTAACGATCCTTATTTTTAATAGGGATTATTACTGTCTAATGTTTCCCGCATTTAAAAAGTGTTGCGGTTTTTTTTTTTTTTTCTGTTCTCATCGGTACTGTAGAATAATTTTGAAACTTCTAAATATTTAGGTGAGTTTTTTTTTAACTAAGTTATTCAGGACTCCGTCTGAGCTACCGATATATTTGTTGTTACTTTTTTCGGTTATACATGGTCTATTGGTAATACTATATGTATATATACTGTGCTGTAACTGGAAAAAAATATTTTAAGAAACACGCCTTTTTCTTTTGGGTGGATATCATGGTTAACAGATGTTTGTTTTGGGGTCAAAAAAGGTCAGTTTCGACAACTTACGCCAGTTTTTATTTAAAAAGCAGATGTTTCTTTACAAAAAAAAAAAAAAAAAACAGACTTAGTTTTGAAACCAGTTTACAGGCTGTAACTACGCTAATTCTATTTAAATTAAAGTTATCTTGTCTTTTTTCAAAATGTATTCTGAATTGCTTTGAAGAACATTAGTTCTGTATTTACCTCAACATTTAGTTTATAATATATCAAGAAATGCTTTCGCCTTGTTTACTTGCTGACTCACTCGCTCCACGTTCCAAAACCTGTAATGCTCCTTTTATGGCAGGGGCCCCTTTTTTGCTCAAGGGCCAAGTTGTTGATTTTTGGTCGCAAGACGGGTCAACAATTCAACAGTATTTCAAGTTCAGATGGTTTAGTTACTTCAGCCCCCCCCCCCCCAACCACGATTCTTTTTTCTTTTTTTTAATTTTGCTCAGTAGCATGAGTGTAGTCCGGATTCACTTTAGGGCGGGCCAAGCCCAGGTACAAGATAGGGGTTGCTGCCGCCCTTACCCATTTTGCTTCAATTTCCTATACTAAATTTAATTTATAAATTGAAAGAAATGAATGAATTTATAAAATGTAAGATAAGTTTAATACTGAGAAGATCTCTAAAAAGCAAAATCTTTTGCTTTGAAGAAAAGTTAAGTACCAAAAGTTATAAAGTCCTAAATTTTTTTTTCTTGCTGCCTTTGAATCAGAAGAAGGACGGAGTCAGGGTGTCGAGTCATATCCCCTTGAAATTTTTAAATTAAAGTCCTAAAAATGTAGTTTTAGTCAATTTTTGGTGGTGTTACAGATGGTCGAGAGACAAATTTTAGCGTCCACTTCCGTAGAAATTTTCAATATGCACATCAAAATTCGCATTTTAGGGCAATTTATAAAAATTAAGGCAAAGAGGGGTTGCAATTCTCTCCCCCAAATTGTTTTTCAAAAATTAAGTCAATATTAGGTTATCTTTAGTGAAGTCAAATGTTTTTCCTCCTAAAAAGTTAGTTTTGGAAACGCAATTTTAGATTATCATTAGTGATTTGTGATGTTAAGGAAATGAGGAAAGTTCAGACACTCTCTTCAGAAAAATTTTGGGAATGAAGTTCAAGAAACACATTTCAGGGAAACTTCCATGGCGTTTAGAAGAATAGATCAGATTTTAGTAGATGTTCCAGAAATTTTTTTAGATTGAAGTTTCAAAACCGCAATTTTAAGCTATATATGTTGAGACGTTTGGAAAACCCACTCGGAATCTCTTTCTGGAAATCGGTTGAAATTAAAATCACCAAAACACCATTTAAGGATATTTTTGGTGAATTAAAAGGAAAAGAACAGGTAAGCGACTATCCTCCAGAAAAAAAAAGTCCCAAAAATACATTTTAAAACTATCTTTGGTGACTTTGAACAGGAAAGTGAAAATCAAGACTTTCCTATAGTGAAAGGTAGTTGCCTCTTCCTGCTCCACTCTGGTTAAGATCATGCTTATGAGTGGTTTTTGAGATTTTCTTAGCTAAGTTTTCCTTTAAAAAATGCTTAAAAAGAAATATATTATCAAATAAAACTTTTTTTTTTTTTTTCAATTTGTAAACTTTTCGCGAGCCAAGAAAAATATGCTCGCTGGCCGGATTTGGCGGACGGATCGGAGAGCCGTGCTTTAGGGTATGCTGCTCCCACCCCCTGACGAAGAAGCTCTACATCTAACCCCAAATAAAATATTTTTGGATTAATTTTTCATTGACATATTTTCTTGCGTTTAGATAATTTAAGTTATTTTTCCTCAAAAGAAAATTACTCACCTAATGAAACATTTCGTATCTCCTTGGGTATTTCGCACAGAGAGATCATCTGTAACTATTTTTTAATGAACGAAGTCGTTTAAATGAACGAGTTGAATAAACTGATCGAAAGAATGAACGATCCTCTGATGAACGGATCATTAAAAAGAACGACATTGCCCACCTCTAGTCTGAACGGAGTCAAAGCTTTAAAAAAAAAAAAAGAAAGAACACCCTTCGATTAATAGTCAACTTATCTGAATAATGACTGCATCCTGCATAAAGGAGTAGAAACGCCAAGTGGCATTCCCGTCGTATTTATTTTATTGCCTTACGTGTGTTATCTGTTGTATGTTATGAGTACATGTAATGCGTAATCTTACTACTATTATATATGCGATTTTTTGTCTGTATGGATGGATGTTTGTTACTCTTTCACGCAAAAACTACTGAATGGATTTTGATGAAACTTTACAATAAAATAGCTTATGCATTAGAATAACAGATAGGGTAGTTTTCGTTCCGTTATGGGAGGCAAAACCATCCTAGAAGGGCAATAATGCACAATTTTCATACAAATTCTCTAATTTAGGTGTGAAAAAATACTTGCACATATTAACATCATATGTCCATCGAAAGCTTTGGTTTTTCTGCTGAAGATGGCACCGGTTCAAAATTTCCAAGTAGAATAAAAAACGAGTTATAGGCTTTTTAGTTCCATGTTCAAAGGCTTTCCTCAACTCAATACAGTATTTAGTGTATCATCTCAACTCTCTGGCGAAAGCTGCAATTGTTGTAGTGGTGACTATTTTTGCTTTTCGTCTTTTGTTTGTTTTAATTCTTTGTGTACTTGACTAAAATTTTTGTGAAAAGTTCATTGATATATATATATATATATATATATATATATATATATATATATATATATATATATATATATATATATATATATATATATATATTAGGGTGTTCCTTATTTTTGAAGTTGCAGATATTTTACGCGACGCCCCCTCAATTTGTTCCATTGTACAAATAAATGATCCTTGCAAAATTTTAAATCACTCCATGAATATTAACACGTGCCCCTAGGGCCCCTTTTTTGAGTTTCGAAGAAAAAATTGCGGATTTTCTCATTTTTATGTAAAAATATTCTAACGTTTTATATTTAAAGTAAGTTTGAACCCCAATAGGTGCTGCTACTTCCAGACTGACCATTCTCTCACTTTCATTCTGTAAAATTTAACATGTTAGAGAGAATAAATGTACACCAATGGCCTTGGGTCAAGCGTATCGCTCTTCTGCACTTGGTCCAACCAAGCGGCAGGGGAACCTTTCTTCCCATCAAGATGGACACAAGGAATTCTATAGGCCATTAATGAATGATCTAGGCCATTAATGAACGATCTTTGACAACAACAAATTGCCTCCTCCAGGCTTTAAGGGTGTTGATTTACGAAATTCCCTGTGTATGTAATAGGTGGGGCAGATAGAGTCGCAAGGTGTCAATGCTATAAATATAAGTAATTGCAATTATATTTTAATTCGCTGTTCTTTAGTTATAAACATACCTAAATGATTATGCAATTTTTAATTTTTAAAATATAAATTTCGAAAAATCCTCGATTACTCCTACATAAAAATATACTGTATTTTTCATAGCTAAAATATAAATTTAAAAAACATATTAAGATCGGAACAATGTAGAAATTTATACTTTAAATTAATTTTCTTCTATTTCAGTACATTGTCCTTTATTATCAAATTCTTGCGATTCACAAGATTCAGAAACCGAAATGGGTATCTATCCTAACCTGTTGAACTTTTGTTTTCTACAGCTGGTCTACCACAATGCAAAAAAGCTTGGCAACTACTGATATCTTCTCGCCTTTCATCACTGTTAGACAAATGCCATATTAGGGATAAAGATGTTGTTCATTTATTTACAGTCTATGTAGAAGCAGTAAATTTAAATCCAAATGACCTAGACAGATTACGGAGAATTCTCATAACTTCTAATAATATTTACTGGTAAATTTCCTACTACAGGAATATGTTTTCGGCAACCTGGAGCTTATCCCTGAGCAACATGAGTAACAAAAGGAATTTTCGTTTGAAAATTTTTATGTTTAGGAAACAATTTAAATTGACCTTAGATGAAAAGAAAGCCCTTCAATGCTGTTTTACAAAGCTGTTTTACAATTAAATGCTGTATGAAGATATGCTTTTTCGCAGCAACTCAATCGAGGCTCCTTTGAATAATATAATATGTCTGAAACACTAGCAGCGTACACAATGACGACAAACATGCAGCAGAAGCAATGATTGGAAAACTCATAAATCACTTATGGTATTTAGGGGATAAACTAGTAGCTTTGTCCGTATTGGATGACGGAATTAACTTTGAAGGTAGGAAAAGACTAGTCCAAAATGTGCTTGTAATAAGAAAGACGTGTCTGATGACTGTTTAACAAATTTCAGATAACAGTAGTGATTTGGAATACTTTCTTAGTAAAGATCTTCCTCTTTATAGAATCAATTACAAGTCAATAAAACTGTTTGATAAGCTACAAACACCAAAAGATGTTTTCCTATTTGATCCGGATTCATAGCAAAATGAAGGAAACTATTTAAAGGGAAGAGATGTCGTTAAAATGCTGAAAGTTGTGAATGATACAACTGAAAGAGGAGCACAATTAATCGAAGAATTTCACAATCAATTTACCAAATATGAGTCACAAAAGCAATTTAGTATTTTACAGGCACTCTAAGACTATCAGAAAAAAAAATGCACACAATTGAGATACATTAAGAAAAGCGTACGATTAAGGTAAAATTTCTAAAGCAATATTTCATTTTTATTCAATGTAAAATCTTTAGACGATATAAAGTAATTAAAAAGATTAATTTTAGTGCTACCTCGCTGTAAAAATATTTTGCAAACATAGGAAAAACGATGTACGGGGTATGAAGTAAAAACTCGAAGATTTGTGAGAAAATTATCAAAAGTGTTCAAGTTCAACGTCCTAGGGGCACGTGTTATTATTGACCGATCGAGTTCAAATTTTGCACCGATCACTTTTTATTATAGTGTCACAAAACTAGGGGGCGTCACTTGTTGAATTCCGAAAAAAAATTTTTCCCATATAAATAAGGACCACCCTAATATATATATATATATATATATATATATATATATATATATATATATATATATATATATATATATATATATATATATATATATATATATATACACTGGTGTGCAAAAATTAAGGACGAGACGGTTTTTTCAATATAACTTTGTACAAAAGCTTTCCAAAACAACACATTTAATACCGCGTATGATCCCCAATACGTATGGACATGTGTAATGTAAGCAACACTTACTAAAAGAGAAATCAGAGGGATAAAAAGAAGCTTTATTGAAAAAGTAGCATGGAGCGCAATGCGACTGAAGGCCGAAACATCCCTGTGATGGGTGTCCAGCAAGAAACATCCCGTCTTTAGTAGGGGATATGATCTCCCCCGACTGCTAGGCAGGTTTCACAGCGTCTGCCCATGCTGAGAATGAGGGTGTCAGTGAGTTGTTGAGGCATTGCTGCCCATTCGTCTTGCAGCGCCAATCGAAGCTCCCGAATCGTTACTGGTGGTAAGGTACGAGCTCCCAAGCGTCTGCCTAGAAAATCCCATACATGCTCGATGGGATTGAGATCCGGAGATCGTGCCGGCCAATCCAAACGTCCAATATCCTCACTCTCTAAGAGCTGTTCGGCAGCTACTGTGCGATGACATGGTGCATGAAAAGAAACTGCGGACCTATAGCGCCTCTAAAAAGACGCACATATGGAAGAAGAATCTCGTTACAATAACGGGTCCCGTTGACTGAACCTGCGTCGAAGATGTGAAGGTCTGTACGACTACCAAGCATGATGCCTCCCCAAACGAGAACACCGCGACCTCCATACCTGTCCCTTTCAATGATGTTCGAGGGATGATTGCGACTTCCCCGCTCTCTCCAGAAGAGTATGCGATGAGAATCGCTACTCAGACTGAATCTGCTCTCATCTGTAAAGAGTACTCGTCCCCATTCATTGTCTCTCCAATTCCGGTGTTCCCGGCACCACAGAGAACGCCTTCTCCGATGGGCAGGCGTTAGAGGTACACACCGTATAGGGCGTCGTGCAAACAGACCACCACCGTGCAGTCTTCTGGCCACGGTAAAACGCGATATCGGTCGTCCAGTCGCCTGTGTCGTGTGTCTAGCGATTTCTCCCGCTGTCTGCTGCCTGTTTCTGCTGGCCTGTAATACAATATACCGGTCATCTGCGGGTGTGGTTCCTCGTGGACGACCACTACTGAACCCGCAGATAGCTGTTCCTGTAGTTTGAAATTGTTTCCAAAGTCGTGAAACGATGTTGTGAGCAATTCCGAACTCTGCAGCCACACTTGTCACACTGCGGCTTTCCTCCAACTTCCCAATGATTCGACCTCGGGTAAAAGCATCCAGATGTCGTCTAACAGATTGATTATTCGCCATTTCTCGCTGAGGCAGCAACTCGGTGTCTTCCATTTACACAAGAGCAATGTGCCGAGTTTATTTTTCCATCTTTAAAATGTATCTGTAAAGAAAGAAAAAATAAATTAGTGCTTTTTAAAAAAAAAAAAAAAAAAAAAAAAAACATATTTTCAAAAGCAGTAAAGAACAGAAAAAAATTATTACTTTTGGAAATCTTAATAGTACTATTATAGATGCGGAAGTTTGTAAGGATGTTTGTTATTCTTCACGCAAAAACTACTGAATGGATTTTAATGAAACTTTACAATAATATAGCTTCGGCGGCGAAGCGCGCTGGAATTTTTTCTTCGCGGGGAGGGAATTTTCACTTTCATCGGAACTACATTTCTTAGTAATTTCAATCACGATATCCAAAGCAAACATTTCATAATGATGGAACATAATATTGAGTAATTTTAATAGTTTTCACCTAAAGCTTTTAAATTTCGTAATTCAGTTTGACAAGTGTCCAAAATTTTCCTGAGGGCAAAAACATCTTTTGAGCTTTTCACCGGGCTTAAGGATAACAATTTATTCATATGAAATGATATAACTAATGATTTGTCGCCGTATCCAGGGCCGATCCTAGCAGGTGTGCAGAGTGTGCGCCGCACAAGGGCGGCCAAAGCAAGGGGCGGCCGCAGGCCGCATCATATAGTTCTTATAATCAAGCAAAATTCCTCAAGAATTTCTCACAAGATAACTTATAATAAGTAGAATAAATATGCTGATTTTTAAATGTTCAATTGTCAATGTATGTGTCGATTTCCGGGCAGCATAGCATAGTTTAAGAAAAATAGAATGTTAGGGAACATTGTGTTGGTTCATTGTCCATTAATATCTATTTTTAACACACATGCTTCATTTGGTTGCAAAGTTTGTGACAAAATCGGTAATCAGGCATGGATACAGGGGAGCGGAAAGGCCCCCATCTGAAGTATGAAATGGTGCCGTCTAAAAGGAGCACCGAGGGCGGCCACTAATGTTTACCCTCCAAGCTTTTATAGACCTAAACAATGAAGACATATTTTATTTATTAAAAAAAAAAAGCTATACTGATTAGATACTCTCGCAAGCATTTCAAACAAAAAATTATGTAACAAACTCTGTGTTTAACAATCGTGGATGCGTGGAGAGAAAGTGGAAAATTGCGACTCTCTTGAGAGTAACATATATGAATGACGAACAAAAATGTTGTACTTTTCCCCCTTTACGACAATTTTTCTGATTAAAATCTTGAATGAACTGCCCGGTTTCAGATCAGGTAGGAGAACAGGACCCTTGCCCCGGGAAGCAAATTTAAATGTAGCTCCAAAGCGAAGATCCAAAAGGATGCCATGACCTCCTTGACGAAACTAAAGAAGGCTTAAAATTGCGTTTCTAGGACTTTACTTTCGGAAAATTTCGCTGGTTGAACCATCGATCTTAAGGACCCAATTAAGTCTGATTCACCTCCTCCACCTTAACCTAACCAAACATAACCTAAAAATGTTGGCTCCAAAATCCAAAACGTGTTTTTAGACGACAGCCCTTCCTATCATCAAACGTCATATAAAATTGCTTTGGCATTTTTCGAAATTTTTGCAGTGGAGGATCCCGAAATCCCTTCGCAAACATTACTGCCAAAGACAGTCTCAATTAGCGTCTTTAGAGAAGCCCCTAATTCCCCCCCCCCCCTCACTTAACGTATTGAAAAACAAACTAAAATTGCGTTTTTCAAACATCAGTTTCAAGAACTTTTGGGGAAAGACCCCGGATCCCCCTTTCTCCAACGCAATCACTATACCTGAAAATTTCGTTTTTAGACGGTTCCGTGGAGCCACAGCTTCCTGCCTAAACTAGCCTGAAATTGACTTCAGTTTCAAAAACACAGTTTGTGAGGGCACACTGAACCCCCGCCCGCTCTTAGTCCCATCGTTATCAAACAATGTTTAAAATTCGATTTTGGGACTTATATTTCTAAAGAATTTCGGAGAACTGCCAGGCTTATGTAAATTTTCACGGTGCTAGGGCATATCCATCAATCGTCGAGGTGAGGTGGACAAAAGTCTATAGTTATATCTTTCAGATATTAATGTTAAAATATATCCGAAAGATCCGTAGAAGCTTCCCAGTTTTGTTAACATCACTAAGATAATATAAAATTGCGGTTTTAGAAATATCCGCTTAAGAGAGCCCCCAAATCCTTCCTTCCCAAAAATAGCCTATAATGGATTTCAGTTCCGAAAAATATTTTGATTTGGAATATTTTCACGTTTCCCCTATTGTTTTCTAGCCAAAAACGGGTTTTCGAAAAAATAGTGCCGAGAAATTACCGGAAGATAGTCGCTAGATCCCCTACCGTCACCAAAGACGGCCTAAATTTCCTTTTTCAACTTATATTTCGAAATCTTTCGATGGGAGACGATTGAATCTCCCTCCCTCTTGCAACGTCAACAAAGGTAACACAAAATTGCGGATTTAAAATTTAAGTTTCGGAGATTTTTCGCAAAGAACCTTCCGATCCTTCCTAAGCTACGGTCCTAAAAAATAGCTTCAAATTGATTTCAATTTTGAAAGAATTTTAGGAAAGAACTGCAACGTTACTTTCACCTAAAGTCTCGAAAAAGTTCCTAAAATTGCGATATTTGACGTAAATTTCGAAAATTTCTCCATACACCTTGAATACACCCGACTCTTGTCCTTGCAACCGAACACAACCAAATATTAACTAAAACTATTTTTCATACGCTATTTTCGATAATTTTCTTGGAGCAATCCTCCTCCCCTGAACCCCTGACACCTTCCCCCACGCTTCCCCTTCCTCCGTCCCTTCTGTGATGTCACCGAAGAAAGACTATAAAATGCGTTTTTACGACTAGTAAATTTTGGTACTATCTATTGCTTTCTTCAAAGATATTAACTGTACCAAACGAGTTTTTTACTATAAAAAATTTCTTCCATTTTATAAGATCATTCTTCTGTCCCCCCCCCCCCCTCCTTTTTTTAAATTCGAATTTGGCATAGAAATTGAAAGGAAGATTTATATAGACGTTAAAGATTAGTCAAAATATGCCAATTACTCTTGAGGGGCGGCACATTAGGTCTTTGCACACGGGCGGCCGACACCCTAGGATCGGCCCTGGCCGTATCTGTCCTGAAGAGTCTCGATAGCCGATTCCTAATTATTGTTTGTTAACGTAAATCCTTTAACTGCATCGGAAGCACTTGCAGATAAAAATGATTTTAAATAACTAAATTTATTAACATTTGACAATTGTTCATTTTTTTGAATAGCCGATTCAAATTGATCCCCAAATCTATTCCAATCACCGGGATCACCAGTGAAATTTTCGATCGTTAATCGGGGTAATTTAATGAGGGATTCGGCTTTACTATTTACAATAATTCTATTTGTTATTTCAACTTCTGAACTCTTCTGAAAATTCCCGTTTGTTAAGGAGATCGTAGGTGTGATGGGATATTTACATTTTTCAATGGCCCTTTTCACTTTACCTCTCGATTTTACTAATTTGGTTAGATATTCATCACATTTAATTACTTCACTTTCAAGTTCCTTAGCATCGACAATTTCTTTCTGAACTTCAGAGTCTAATTCTACCTACTGATTTTCTTTTAAGGATAATTCATCCAAAGATACTTCTAACTGATCTAAATCAAGATCTTCAATTAAAAGTGTTTCGATTTTTGTAAATAGTCTCGTAGCAAGGCTTCGTACCGTAGTGCGATTTTGTTTTGCTGCTTCCATTTTAAATTAGAATTCTTATTGTGATATCTTTGTTATTTCTATAAATTTCTTAATAACAATAATGAAAGTGTTTTCTCAATCACAAATTATCACATTTCAACTTTACAGTTCCGTTAGATTCTAATTCTAAATGTATTTCCGTTTTCTTATTTAGGTTTAATATTCATAATAATCAACAACTTAAATTATTCTAAAGCGGTCCTGTCACGGACGCCATTATTTAGCAAACACAATCTTCTTCTAAATGCATTGTATGTACAATCCTAAATTATAATTAAGTAAGAACAAGCTGCTTAACCGTTAGGCTGGTTTGCTGGAGTTCTTCGCTAAAGAATAACTAAATTCCATGGATGTTGAACGATATGAGCGTACAGAAATACACCTACTATGGAAGACAGCACATGTATTTTCATGAACACACAAAACTATCTACACTTTTCTGCAAATATATTTACAAAACTAGCTTATTTTCATCATGACGCTTCGAGCCCGACGCTCACAATTCGGTTTTTGTTTATCGTTCTTGAACTCTCTGGCTGCGAGAGTTCGTTTCGGTAGGAGTTAGTTCAGCGCCCTCTACGTGCTACACTATAGTGCCTAGAAAGAGGCACTCTTTCTAGGCACTATAATAACACTGACTAATCCTGAACGGGAACTCCGATCTATTTCATCTAGGCCAGCGGTTTCCAACCTTTTCCCCTATGCGAACCCCTTGCAAACTCCGAAAGAAAGAAGTAGGCGAACCTCTTGGGTACTAGGTAATAAGTAACAAGCAAAAAAAAAAAAAAAAAAAAAAAAAACGCGCGCACACACACTTAGACAATAAAATTTGGAAGATTTTTTTTTAGTTTGATGCTACTCCATAGTTTATAACAAGAGCGAATACATAGTTACAAGATATAGTATTACAAATATTGCTACGAACTAAAATAATCCCTAAAAAATAAATGAATGCAAAACAAATTCACCAAAATATAAACACAGTGATTGCTAGGGGTTAAGCTTCAATCAACTTAAAAAAAAAATATATATATATATAAATATATATATATATATATATATATATATATATATATATATATATATATATATATATATATATATATATATATATATATATATATATATATATATATATATATATATATATATATATATATATAATGTGATACCTGTACCTGTGGAACAAAGAGACCAAAGTTTGTCAGAAATTTTTCGGACAAAAGAGTACATTTATCTCTATTATCACTAAATCAGAAGTCAAATAAAGAATGATCAATAAAATACCTTTCAGGGAACTGTCTCAGCTTAAGTAAATGAACTTTTTCTTACAGTAAAATGAGAAAGATCTGTTTAATTCTTCTTGAAAAGGACTCCGAGCCTAGCTGTTTGATAAAGATATATTGCGTGCATTAATCGTTTGATTGCTGAAGAATTTTTTTGCAACTATGCTGTAAGTGCGGAGTAAAAAGCGTATACTGAAAAATAATAGAAGCGTATTTTATGTTCAAAATACGCATTTACTCTTAACTTTTTCACAAAAAAAAAGGTAATTTTTAACAAAACAAATATTTTTTTGCTCACTTACCACAAAAGACATTTTCTTCACAAATTTCATAAATTCCTTATTTACGTAGAGCGCAAATTAAGTTGCATGGTTTAATTCTGCTGATTTTTTTTTTTTTTTTTATTGCGTAAACATCACACTGCGAAACTTTCACTTGCGAAACCTTTCATAGTAGTTAATTTTTGATACTTCCTGTGGTATTTTTGGGTTGTTAGTTATTCTTTCCCTTTTTCGACTATAAAGATGGAAGTAAATTGTAGAATATGTAGTGTGAAAATTATAGCAACAAACAACAGCGTGATCTCACTTCTATGCATTTTTGATTCAACACAAGAGAAGAGCGATATTCGTCGAACTCAAATGGTAAAGAAAGTAAATATTAAAATATTTTAGACGCTCGTATATGCTCCATGTAATGTTTTCATCAAGTTGAGTCAATCTTTCCGATCAAAAACTTCTGAGGAAACGGACGCGTTCAAATTATTTTATCTGCAGACATTGTATTCATAAGTAGAACTTTTCCAGCATGGCTTCAGGGTGATGACAGACTAAATTATTTAAGTGTAAAATATGTCAGGAAGTACGCAAATATTTTAATGATAAGAGTATCGGATGTGCGAGAGGCAAATAAATAAAAAAGGAGCAAAATTTGCTTGAAATCACTTCAGCATGAGACTTCATCAGAAACAGGCATGTTAAAACTCCGCCATTACAATATTTTTTTCGCGAACCCCTTGAAAACCTCTCGCTAACCCCCAGGAGTTCGCGAACCACAGGTTGGGAACCTTTGATCTAGGCCATTTAATCGGTACCATCTAGGTACCGATCCAGACGCTTTGTCAAGGAGACCCTGCCTGTCCAATGAGAACTGCCACTATTGTTCTCAAATCGAGAAACAGTATGGAACGATAAGCCCTACTGCCTATCAGGTGACAGTGACTTCAACATCATCAGAGCCTGATCCATGGAGTGACGACCAAGTTCGAAAAGATCAACTTGAAGACCCAGACATAAAACCAATTTTGGAGTTTATGGAAAGTGACAGTCGGCGACCTAGCTGTTTTCATCCTCAGTCCTGCAACAAAAAGATACTGGGCTTTATGAAACTCACTCCATTTACGGAACGGCGTACTACACCGAAAATGAGAATCTGTCGATGGTAAAACATCTAGGCGGCAGTTACTACTTCATCGATCAAGGATTTCAGATGTTCTAAAGGAAATACATAGTAGTGCGACTGGAGGACATTTTGGTGTCTTGAAAACCCTCAATAAAGTTCGAAAGCACTTCTTCTGGAGCAAGGCGATGGATGACGTAGAGAAGTGGTGCCATACTTGTGACGTCTGTGCTGCCCGTAAAGGAACGAAGAAAAGAAGCCGAGGGAAGCTACATCTGTACAACGTTGGAGCTCCTTTCGAACGAATCGGGATCGACATCCTTTGGTCCTCTTCCATGAACTGCTGATGGGAGCAAATACATCCTTGTTTACATTGACTATTTCACCAAATGGCCCGAAGCATACCCCATTCCAGATCAAGAAGCTACCACCCTAGACTCTAGTCTAGCATTGGATCTCGAGATATGGAACACCTTTGCAGATTCATTCCGATCAAGGGAGGAATTTCACCTCTTCTGTATTTAAGGTCAATGGTCAACAAGGCTGTGCTATGTGAAATTCTCAAAATTGAGAAAACTAGGACAACACCACTACACCCACAATCGGACAGCATGGTAGAGAGATTTAACAGCACAATCCTGAATAATCTCTCGTTTATGGTCTCCAGAAATCAACAGGATTGGGACAAGAAGCTACCTTTGTTCCTTGTAGCCTACCGCAGTACTGTCCACGAAACTACCGGGTATGCCCTATCTCAGATGCTCATCGGACGAGAGCTTCGGCTATCTTGTGATCTTGTCTGCGGTCGCCCTCCAGATGCGCCTTCATCTCCTGAGGAGTACGCCCACTTGCAAGACGTTCATGACTTCGCACGAGAGCGAATCAACATCGCAGCGGAGAAGATGAAGACCCGATACGACACAAGATCCACTGGACATGAATTCCATGAAGGTGACATGGTTTGGTTATGGAATCCCATTCGACGAAAAGGTCTTTCACCCAAATTGCAGTCGCATTGGGATGGACCGTACAAAGTCCATAATCAACTGAATGACGTCGTAGTGAGGATCCAAAAATCACTTAACAAAAAACTTAGGGTTGCACATTATGATCAGTTAGCCCCATACTATGGCCATAGTTAATAAGCAATTATGTAAAACTCCCATGGTAAATTATTTGTAAATTATGTAGATAATTTTTGCTTTTAATGTTTAGTAATATTTCTTTTTATTATTGTGTTATCTGTGTCTGATTAGTTATTATTTAAGTGTGTATTTGTTAACTTGTGATATAAGTTTAGCTTCCTTTCTGGGGATTGTACTGCCCGGGACGTGCAGCCCTTAGGAAGGGGGAAATGTTACAAATCTTGTAAATAGTAATTATTTTTGTCATTAATTTGTTGTAATCTGGCTAAATTTGGCGTTTATTCCATTATCTTTCATCTAAAATTATCTTAGTAACGTAACCTGTAAATAGTTTCTTGTACTGCATATACAATTCCCTTACATTCGAATGAAGTATATGGTCCCTCCATTTCTGAAGGATAAAATTTGTTGATGATTAAAAAGAAAATAAAATAAAACTTCGGGAATCACGTGGAATGATTGAGAGCTCTCTTTCGAGAGTTATAAATAGTCGCGTGGCATTGGATAAAGATGAGTCATTTTTGCTTTCTAACTGTGGAGTATTGTTTTAGTCGTTGCTCTGGGAAGTGTGTATTAGCCTTTGCGCTGTTTTTGCGTATTTTGATGTAAATACGTGCGTGACCGTTGAGTTTAAGGTGTTAATAGATATTTGCCTAATTGCTATGGTTAATTTAGCAGTTGATAACGATATTTCTTGTACATAGTTGTAAATAAATCTCCTGTGTTTTCGCAAGAACTGTGTCGTCATTTAAAGAATTTCTTGAAGTGACTGGACTCGTAACAATATAATTTTTCACCAAAAACACATGTTTTCTTCAAAGGTTTATAACTCGTCCACGCCTTAGAGAATGAAGAGTTTTTGTTTCGTTTTAAAGGGCAATGTAACAACTTCTTACCGTAGCATTTTCAAATTTTTATCACCTAACCTCTTCATTTTTTCTTATTCATGCTAAAAGAGGTTTTTTATCATAAAGGACTACTTGTATTAGTATCAGCCTAAATTTTTTATGCGCTTCTAGTATGCATAACTAACCACAAAAAGAAAAATAAATAAATAAATAAATAAAATAATAATAAAAAAAGGCTCCTATTGTAAGTCCTTTATCGACTTTTTTTAGGCTCGAATTGACAAAAACTGCACTTTTTAACCATGATTTGACCCCGGAATATTTCTAATTAACTTAAATCGTTTTTTTTTTATGAACGAATAAAAGTCCACTCTTCAACTCATAAAAAATGCAATGACCAGCTATCTTCCAATTTTCCGCTTTTGTATGATTTTCTTCGCTTTTGTAAATACAATTATAATTACAATTATAATTAAATAATTAATATTATAAAACTCAGCTGAAATATTTTTTTTGAAAACTGCCTTAGCTAACGTTTTTGAAAATTTATTTTGCAGATTATTTTCAGGGTCGATCCTAGGGTGTCGGCCGCCCGCGCGCAAAGACCTAATGTGCCGCCCCTGAAGAGTAATTTGCATATTTTGACTAATCTTTAACGTCCATATAAATCTTTCTTCAAATTTCTATACCAAGTTCTAATTTAAAAAAAGAAAAAAAAAAACAGTAGAATGATAAACTTATAAAAAGGAAGAAAAGTTTTATAGTAAGAAACTCCTTAGGTACAATTTATATCTTTGAAGAAAGTACAGTCGAGTCCCGACTTACGCGAGGGAGTCTCGCGTAAGTCGAAATTTCGCGTTGTAGAAAAATGTACGCATACAATTTTTTTAAAAACATACCAAATTCTTTTAGACACTATTAAGCAACCCTTAAACTGCTTTAAAGTATTCTTCAACTATACATTTCAGTTTCTTACATAAAGAGCTGAACTTTTACTGTTTTAAAAAAATAAAAAAAAGCCGTTTTATTCAACATAAAATATTTTTAAGATGCAAGAAATGAATGATCAATTGGAGGAAAAGACATAAAATAAAACATCAGGTCACGAACAGTATGTAGTAACAATAAAAGCTGCACTTTAATAGTAATGTACGGTAGATACAGTAGTAATATTCATGAGTTGAAAAATAAAGATGGCGATGATTTATGCTCCATGATTAGATCGTTATTCTTTTTTAATACATTTTTAAATACGATTGTTTCACCTTTTCTTTTATAACGTTTCCACTTATGCAACAGCCTCTCTTCCTGATCTCTTTAATCCACAGTACAAGAGCAGCTTCCATTTTCATAATACATATTTGCTTTGCTTTGAACACTACTCTGCAAGCATCAATATTTACGGATATCTTTTTTGTTTTGACTTGAAACTGTACGTATGGAAGATTCACTCATACTTATTGTCGTGCTACCGCCGACGTTTTGTAGTTGTTCAAGTTCATCGAGAATCTTAACCCTTTTCTTTTTCTTCCCATCTTCAAACTTAAACTTTGGACGAAACAGCGCACTAAGGCGTCATTATATTTCATCAATTTTAATAATTAGAATGAAAAAATAAATAAATAAACGAACGATGCTGAGTGGTTATTTGATGCATTAACAACGCGATGCGTATACTAGTTTGATGTGAGAACTTTCGCTGTCAGTGATGCTAAAGAGATGTAATAACATTTCACGAAATCAATATTTAGTAGCCGATGCTTCTTTTCCGTAACAAAGCCGATGCTTCTTTTCAAAAAAATGCGTGTCGTCGACGAGAAATTCGCGTTAGCTCTAAAATTCGTTACTCGTGAAAAATTCGCGTTATAGCCCTTTTGCGTAAGTCGAATCGCATAGTAGCGGGAGTTGACTGTAATAGATACCAAAATTTACGAGTCGTAAAAACGCATTTTGTGGTCTGTCTTCGGTGACATCAGTAGAAGAACGGAGGAGAGGAAAGCGCGTGGGGGGGGGGGGGATCAGGGCAGGGGGGTTGCTCCGAGAAAATTATCGAAAATAGCGTATGAAAAATAGTTTTAGTTAATATTTGGTTGTGTTCGGTTGCAAGGACAAGAGTCGGGTGTATTCAAGGTGCATGGACAAATTTTCGAAATTGCCTTCAAATATCGCAATTTTAGGAACTTTTTCGAGACTTCAGGGCAAAGTAATGTTGGAGTTCTTTCCTAAAATTCTTTCAAAATGGAAATCAATTTGAAGCTATTTTTTGTGACCGTAGCTTAGGAAGGATCGGCGCTCTTCCCGAAAATTTTCCGAAACTGAAGTATTAATCACGCAATTTTGAGTTACTTTTGTTGACGTTGTTAGAGGGAGGAAGATTCAATCGTCTCCCATCGAAAGTTTTCGAAATTGAAGCTTAAAACACAAATTTAGGCTGTCTTTCGTGACGGTAGGGGTTCTGACGGCTTTCCTCGGGTAAATTCTCAGCATTACTGTTTCAAAAACTCCTTTTTGGCTTTATTTGAAAACGATAGAGGAAACGTGAAAATATTCCGAATCGAAATATTTTTCGGAACTAAAATCCATAATAGGCTAGTTTTGGGAAGGAAGGGTTTTGGAGCTCCTAAGCGGATATTTCTAAAAGCGCAATTTTATACTATCTTTGGCGACGATAACGAAACTGGAAAGCTTCGGCGGATCTTTCGGATATTTTTCGATATTAATGTCTAAAAAATACAACTATACTTTTGTCCACCTCACCTCGACCATTGATGGGTATGCCCTATCGCCGTAAAAAGTTGCATAAGCCAGGCAGTTCTCCTCCGGAATTTTTTAGAAATTGAAGTCCCAAAATTGTATTTTAGGCATTGTTTGATAACGATGGAACTAAGAGTGGGCGGGTGTTCAGTATGCCTTCACGAACTGTGTTTTGAATTTGAAGTCAACTTCAGGCAAGTTTTGGCAGGAAGCAGGAAGGGTTCTGTGGCTCCACGGAACCGGAACACAGAATTTGTTCTTTGAAATGCTTGAGAGAGTATCTAATCAGTATAGATTTTTTTTTTTGTAAATAAAATATGTCTTCAATGTTTAGGTATATAAAATCTTGGGGGGTAAACATTAGTGGCCGCCCTCGGTGCTCCCTTCAGAAGGGGCACCTTTCATGCTTCAGGAGGGGGCCATTTCCCTCATTTCCCCTCCCTTGTACCCATGCCTGATTACCGGTTCTATCACAAATTTTGCAACCAAATGAAGCATGTGTATAAAGAGTAGATGTTAATGGACAATAAACCAACACAATATTCCCTAACATTCTATTTTTCTTAAATTATGCTATGCTATCGGGAAATCGACACTTACTTTGATAATTGAACATTTAAAATTCAGCATGTTTATTTGACTTATTATAAGTTATCTTGTGAGAAATTCTTGAGGAATTAGACTTGATTATAAGAACTGTATGATGCGGCCTGCGGCCGCCCCTTGCTTTAACCGCCAGTGTGCGGTGCACACTCTGCACACCTGCTAGGATCGGCCCTGATTATTTTTAATGTCTTAAGTTATTTTTTCGAGCTTGCTTTATTTTACCCTAAATAAATTGCTATTTTTCAAAAGTGGTTAAAATTTCTTTTGTACATTATATATATATATATATATATATATATATATATATATATATATATATATATATATATATATATATATATATATATGCATATCCATTTTTGCTTTGTTTACAATGCTGATAAAATTAGAATATTTCATGAGTATATTTTTGCATGTGAAGCATTTATCTCCAATATTTATTTTTGGTTTTATTTATTTTCTTGTAGTCGAAGTGCAATTTGAAATAAATTTAAAACTTTCAAAAAAAAAAAATAAATAAATAAATAAATAAATAAAAAGGAGTTATAAAATATTTTTGATGTAAAAAGTCCAGTTTTTCGAAGTTTAATCCACTGTAAATATTACTTTCAAGAACAGCAGGCTTATTCCTTGACTAAAAGGTGATTCTATGCAATGCACCAAGAGATGGCGCTACAAAAATATTCCGAAAATCAGGGAGGAACTTGTCTTTTAACTCGCAGAAAAAATATGGGGGACACAAAAAGCTGAAGCGGGTCAAAGTTTTCTAACAAGATGCGAAACAAACACAAATAAAGCATACTGGTGTTGAAAAAACTTTTAAGTGCGGAATAGTTGGAAAATTATTGCACCTGGGAAGCAAAACTTTTTCTCGAGACCTGTAAGAAACATATAAAGAATAACCCTGAAATCATGTACACATGTCACCATACAGTCAGGGTTAAATTTCTAGCAAAGAAAAAGCGAAAACTTCATATTCTTGGAAATTTATTTTCATGCGTAAATGTCCTGATTTCTGGGTAATGTGGTAAAATTCACATGGAATTTAAAAGAGCGTAGGAGTTGAGCTTTTGTGAAGTTCCATACAAATTAAACTTCACATACAGTATATATTTTCATGATTATGATTAGAAACTAGATATTACGCATCGGGAATTAATATAAGAGTTGAAATGCTATTTATTAATGTGAAAGAAATATTACAGTTAATGCAAGACTTCACTCGAAATGTTCATTATCCTATTTCCTTTCCCTTTCATTCTTAAAAATATGTAAAAGTCTTATTCGCTTTTTAATTTAATGTGTAATAAATACAGTATTAAAATCATACGTTTTGAATTTTGAAAGAATAATAACAAGAAAGGAAATGCTATTTATTTTTCATTTTTTTAAAACCTTTGCAGACGATTCTCGAATTTATTTTCAGTAAGCGTAGTTTGGCAGCGGCTGTCGCTGCAGATGCTTTTACCTAGAGAGTAAAATTTACCAGAATTCTTTCGTTTACGTGCGTCAAACGTCGGATTTTCAGTCTTTTATTATGTCTTTACCAAACTCGATTTAAGAATGAATTTCTTAAGAAGGCCGAAAAGAGGTTTGTGGTTGATTTGTGATTTACTTGTTATGCTTGATTTGTATTTCTAGCTCGAAAAAAAATGTTGTTTGTCCCGATGAAACATATTTTCAAACGTCACGCCTTGATGTTCCAAATTAAGTTAAAAACTGCTTTTATATATGTTTTACATGAGTGACAATTATTCAATTACTTTCTTAACATTTAGAAAATATTGCTTGTTTATGTTTTTTTAAAAGTGGGAATGCGATGCAAAAATCAACGAATTGTCAGGTAGAATCGCCATTCTCATTTCCAAGTAATCTATTTATAATTGACTTCAGTTGTTTATTTACTTTGTTGTGGGTTAGCGTTTTCATCATATTGATTCATATATAGGCATTTTTGCGCTTATTTTTTCCATTAGTTCATTCAAATGTCGTAGATCTGTCTTGTCAACACTTGAATTCAAAAATTGAAGCTCAACTGTTAGCAGTTAAGTTTTAAATGACAGTCATTAGTAATTAATGCTAACGCGGAAATGATTTAATGCTTTATGTGTACATTTTTCCTGAACTTATGCTCAAAATGAAATTTTACATTCTTACGACTTATAACTTTTTGATTTTGGAGTACATACATTCACTTACATTATGATTTACGAATTTTAATGCGTATTCTTAACTTAGATTTGAGCTGCCGATTATTTTTGTGGTTTTTGTGTGTTCGATCGATCGATGTTTCCTTATCATTGTTTGTTTATATATTTAAAAATCTTTAGTTTTTTAAAAACAGTATTTTGCGGTTCTGAAAACAGGTTATAAAATTGAAATGTGTCTTATTTTGATCTGTCCCTTTTGAGCATGATGTATTTTCGTTATTCCCTGTTGTAACTTAGTTCAGAAAAATTCATACATGTGTCGAAATTCTGTGTTTATAAACACGAATTTATTGATTTTACAGTTTATAGTGCATGCATTCAATTGAAAAGTATTGATTTTTCTCAACAACGATAGTCATTTTAATGAAATCAATTCTTCAGTTTGTCCTATTATTTCCTGCTCAACGACATTTGAAGAGTACGTTACATAATTCCAATCAATTAACTACCATGTTTATGAATCTATGCCACCCTCATAATCTGTTTTTTTTCTCTAACGTAATTTTTCAATATTTTGTAATTTTAATAAATAAAAAACTATGATATTTGGAAAAAATATTCATTCAAACGGTAAACTATTTTATGGATTTTGCTAATAAGTTTTTTTTTTGTAATTTAGTTGAAACCTATATACGGGTGAGAGAGTTCTAGGGTGAGAGAGATAGAACGTTCGCGCTCCTTTGAAAAACCAAAATGTCGTGACTTTTTCCAAAATGACAGGAAAAATGTAGTAGTTATATTTCTTTCCTAAAAAATATAACATTAAAAATATTTTGTTCTTGCTTTTTTTTTCATTTTGCATGTAAATATTTTGAAATTTTGTTATGATTACAAGTTCATTGCTTGTGCAGTTTTGGAGGGCGCTATTTCCACGCAGGCGCTGAAAAAAAATAAATAAATAAACAATAAAATAACGATGAAATAAAAAATATGTGCATATAATTTAAGTTCCTCCCGCCCCATCGAAATTTTTTTGAAATAGTTGACCTGCTTCCGAAATTTTTGTTCTATGATTGACATTGTGGAAAGTGTTTTGTACGTTGCCGATTATAGGGAGTGAGGTGGTGGAGGGGTTACGGCACGTGTCGCCCAAAGCTTTGGTATTTTCACAGGGAGAGCTGGCTTTTGCACCCAGAACGCTTGCTCTTCCACTCGAAACATTTCTTTTTATTTTATTTTTTGTTTAAAAAAATACTTAAAATTAAAAAAATGTGCATACATTTTTTTAATACGTGTTTGCACTGATTTTATAAAATTTCGTCTTCGATTAACGTGTTAATAAAAACGTTAGTATTATCTAAAATATTTATTAGATTAGTACCTTCCATGGTTTGGGGTGAAAATTCGTCTCTCCCAAATGATTGCGACCAGCCGCTATTATTTGTGTTTTGTGTTACTCCTGGAAATTTTTAAATGTTTACATTCGTATTTGTATTGAATATTTCTCGGCCCATCGGAAAAGAAATTGAAATGACAGACCTGCTTTCCCCCAAAATTTTAGTTCTATAATCTTGACATTGTGGAAAATTTCTTACGTTGCCGAAAATCTGGGATGGGGTGAGGGAGGGCCACGGCACGTGTCACCGAAGCTTTTCGTATTTTCATTGGGAGCACTGACTTTTCACCTAGAACGTTCTCTGTTCCACTTGCACCGTTTCTTTTTTTAGTAAAAAAAACATCACTTTCAATTATTTTTCATAAATTTAAATAAATAAAATAAAAATGTTAAAAAAAAAAAAAAAATCTGCACTTTTGCTCTGCCAAGTTTCGACTAAAATGTTGATTAAAACGTATATAATCTCTGAAATATTCATTATGAAAATATCTTCCATAACTTAGGGGGAGAAAGTTCGTCACCGCAAACTTTACCACCAGTTGCTATTATTTTGTGTTAATCCTGGCAGTGACGGCTCGTGCCTTGAAAAAGTGAGAGAACCAGATCCGTGGGTGCACTCGCCCCCCCCCCGGGTTTAAAAAAAAATTAATGTTTAAATTTAAAATAATTACTTCTGTTAAATGATTTAAATTAAATTCATTTTAAACACAGGACAAGCTGCAAAATACTTAAACTACTAAGTAAATCACGAAAGATATTAATCTCATGTTTATGTCCATGATTGCTTGCAGAGTGGTGCCCTTTCACCCCCTGACTTTTAAAAATAACATTTAATAAATCAGATACAGAAAAGCTACAAAATACCTCACGAAAGCTATTAATCTCACGTTTATGTCCAGAGTACGCTTTCCGGCGCTGTAGTACGCGCCTCCCTTTCCCCACCGGTAAAGGGGCTGCAAGGGAAGCACTTTCACCCCCTGGCTTTTCAATTAGTTAATTTTAAAAAGCAATAGTAATCTAACATTTTTAATAGTAATATTATTTTTAGTCTTTTAATAACTAATTATTTTGAATGTTTGGGGCATCCCCTAACACACATTACAATCCATTTTTTTTTTTTAATTTCAAGCACGTACGCACATTAAATAAATAAATAAATAAATAAAAAGTTATAAATAATTGTCTGAAAAAAGTGAGGGTGCCCGGACCCCCTTTGGCCCCTGCCATGAGCCGCCACTGACTCCTGGAGTTCTGAAATTGGAAATGAATTTACATTTTTATTATGTGCATTTGTATTGAATGCTTTCAGCCCATCGGAAAATAAATTAAAATGACGGACCTGCTTCCCCCCCAAAATTTTAGTTCTAGAAATTTGACATTGTGAAAAATTTCGTTCGTTGGCGATTATGGGGTTGGGGGTGATGGAGGGCTACGGCACGTGTCGCCTAAAGAACGTTCGCTGTTCCACTTGAACCTTTTCTTTTTTAAGAAGTATTACTTTTAATTAAAATTTAAATAATAAATAAAATAAAAAGTAAATTAATAAAAAAAATTTTGGAAAAAAAAAAATAGAACCGACTTCAAAATTGCTCTAAAAAGGGAAAAATAATTTTATTCTTTAAACACCATCGATACTACTTTTAAACATAATTTTTGAAGTTGGCGCAAAAAAACAAAAAGTAAAATCCAGTGTAACCATGCTTCGTTCATATTTGTTTCAGAAAATCATCCTAAGTTAGGAACGAAACATTTGTATCGTTACTCAAATATGCTGTCATCAATGCATAATGTGGTAGTGAAGACACTGGTCCTGGTTAAATTTATAATTGTAGTTGAGGTATGGCTGTGAATGATTTTATCTATCGTTTTTGCGCCAATTTAAAAAATTATGTTTAAAAGTATTATCGATGGTGTTTAAAGAATAAAATTATTTTTCCCTTTTTAGAGCAATTTTGAAGTCGGTTCTTTTTTTTTTTTTTTCAAAATTTTTTTATTTCTTTCTTTTTAGTGTAAATGTATTTCAGAAATATTAAGAAGTTACTATAACGAAACTTCACCTTATTTTTTTAAATAAAATGCTCCATACTAAAAAAAAAACGCAACTAAAAACACGCCTTAAACTTTAAGCAATTGAAACTAAAAATTTGTCTTTGCTCCTCCCTGGAATTTATTTGTGTGTTAATTTAATTATAACCATTTAAATATTACGTTTTCCTTAACTAATTTACATTTCACAGCATGCAAGTTGCTTGTGATGCAACCCTGTATCTCCTTACTTAGCCCAGATCATCTGTTATTGGCATAGATGATAACGATAAAAATACTACTATATAGTTGAAGCAAATCTAACCTAGTAGCACTGTGAAGGTTAAGCAGATCCTAATCACTGCATTACCTCGTTTCCAGGTTATGTTTACCCCCAGATCAATGACACTGAAGAAACGTGATGCTTGCTTCAGAGAAGCCTTCATTCAAAATTATTACTACAATTACTATTAATGTTACTGTTGTATGGCACCAAACTTTTGTAACAATAGGTTTTATATTTAATCATTTACTAGGGAAATTGCATGAAATGTACTGTTTTTTGACCATAACTTTTTTCTAAAGATCAAATATGGCCAAACAAAGTAATGGGACCTAAGTTGAGCCGTCCCCTATCCATTAAAAAAAGAATCATCAAAATCGGTTCACTAGGTGAGACGCTGTGAGTGGACAAACAAAAAAAAAAAAAAAAACATACATACGGTATGAACTGATAAACGCCTCCTTTTTGAAGTCGGTTAAAAATCAATGCACATTTACTCATAAAATTTAGTTTTCGATTAAAATGTAGGGCTCGACCGATGGCATTTTTTGGCCGATGGGCCGATGCCGATTGTTGGTCGATTGTTCAAAGATGGCCGATGGCAAAAAAAAAAAAAAAAAAAAAAATCTAACGGAAATAAAGTGATAAGATTGCCAGGGATTTAAAGGATCATTTATTCATTTCACTTTACTTCCTTTCTACGAATAAGGACTTCTAATCAAAAAAAAGAAACAAATCAAATTTCGACCTAATTTCTATTTTACGATCACCCAATTTAAACTTCACAAGTTTTTTCGGCACATCTGTACACGCATATGTACCAAAGAACGTATAGATGACCAAAATATTCATTTTGAACACCTCCTCAGTTAATTATCGCAAGTTCTCTTGTGATGTCTTTATACGCGTAAACTGCGTCACTCAGAAACGTTATGAAATAGTAAGTTGAAAACTCATACGTACGTAGTATTTTCTAAAAGTTCGAGGACAAGCAGTATAAAACCTTACCCTGAGTAGTTCACATTACCGAAGCACATCTAGCTACAAAATAATCACCTTGAACGACTATGCACTTCTGCCAACGTTCGTATAGCTTTTAGAAGCACTCCTGGCAGCCATTTTTCGCAACCTCCTGTAAAGCCTCTTGCGCTGCTGTTTTAACTTCATCGTGGGGAAGAAAGCGACTTTCATGTTGAGGATGCACGGTTTGATTGATCAATGCTCTGATACGACTAACAAATAACATAATGTTTCGTCGGACTTAGCTCCGAGTGACTCTAACTGTTCCCAGCAAAAAAGCATTTGCATGGACGCCGCTTTCTTCCGTCAAGAAAAGATAAAGCTGCATCATAGTAGGTTGCGAAAAAAGGCTTCCAGGAGTGTTTCCAAAACTTATATGAACACTGGCAGAAGTACATAGTCCCTCAAAGTGACCCTTTGAAGGTGGATGTGCTTCGGTAATGTGAACTATTCTGGGTAAAGTTTTATGCAGCTTGTCCCCGAAATTTTGAATCGTACTACGTACAATCTATATAGGATGTAGTTATGCTTCTCTTTTTTGACTGTTGTATGATGATAGAGAAAGAACAACAGCCAAAAAATAAAAAAGAAAAGAAAAAAAAAGGAAGAAAAACAAAGACACTGTTTAATAACCAACTGATTTTTTTTAATTGAACATATAATTAAGATTTCAGCAATATTGTAATAATGTATGGATTATGTGCACTATACATAGTTAAAAAATCTTTAAATTATGTTGTTTAATCATTCAAAAAATTTAGGAGTATAATTATGAAACCGTCAACAAATTACGCAGTTAAAGTTTAAAGATTGCACGTAGACATTTTTAGTCATGAAATTAAACAAAAAAGGAAACAGATAAATTACAATATTAAATCGTAATAGGAATATTTTTATACTTATTTAAAAAATTATGAATTAAAAAATTTGCATTTTTCATAAACGCTATAACAGTGACATAAATTAAAAAAATAAAAAAAAGCCATGAAAAGAGTGAGGTTCTTAAAACGAAGCTACAGTAAACAAACTCGATATTTACTCCAAGTTAATAATAACTGAACATATATACTACTTGATCTGTTGTTTGCACAAATAATATTGAACAATTTGATTGTTTAAAATCTTTTTTGAAGTACTACAAATAAGTTCAAATTAAATTTTTCAATTCAACAATAATTTTCTGAAATTTAAATAATTGCTTAATAAAAAATCCGTGAAACTTTTCTATAACATATTATTTAAAATATGATGAAAACAAAAATAACTCGTCATTGATTTTATAAAAATACATGAAAATAGTTACTTACAATACAAAAAATCGATTGCTATAAATGATGCAAAAAAGATGGCGCATTACGAAATAAAGATGAAACAATAATAAGAAATATGTAAAATGACATTTCTTGAGCTTCCGAAGAACAAGTTCAAAAGTCTCTTTGATTTCTGAAATATGTCACCATTCAAAACGTCTTTAATCAATCTCTTACATTAATGCTGTAAATTCTTCCTAAACAATAGATTACGTTTGAAAAAAAAAATCTCTAATTTTATGAATGGTGTTAGTTTTAAACAACTCGGAAATGTAACTAGAGAAAATGCCTGTATGAGAAATACAAGCAGGGGGAGGGGGCATGCAAGTGTTTTAAAAATTACCGTCGATTCAACGGGAATCTAACAAAATGACACAAAAACCGGCTTCGCCATCTCATATTTGTTTCCATGGTCTCCAATTCGGCAATATACACTGTAACAAAAAAAAAAAAAAAAAAAAGCCTCGACGCATCAAGAAGCAATCATCCGATTGATTTGAAATTTCGTATGCATGATTGTTTTGACCAGATGTGCAAATGATTAAAATTTGGTGTCCAATGAATGGATAGTTTGATCTCCAGCGCATCCAGAAGATGCATATAAAGAGCAATTCTTCAATAGTTGTTAAAACTTTTGGTTTGATTGCGATTCAGATTACCTTTCATCAACTGAAAAATGTCTCGCCGCATGGTTCGTGCTCATTACGAGCAACTGTCAGAGTTGAAACGAGGTCATAACATTGGATTGAAAGAGGCCGGTTGGTCAAATCGGAGAATCGCTCGTCATTTGAGTCGAAGCGATGCGGCGATTCGAAGATGCTGGCAAGGATAGGTGGAAAATGGCAGAATTCAGCGTCAGGATGTTAGTGGTCGATAGGGTCACAACAGATCATGATGACAGAGGGATTGTCCGATCAGCTGTCACAGCGCTTTCTTCAGCTCTATGAACATCAGACATTCAACCCAAACACCAGTGTCCATCATGACCATTTACAGACGGTTGGGACAACGAAATCTACGCTCGCGCCGACTGTTACGCCACCTGTCACTGACGCCTGCACACTGCCGAGCCAGATTACAGTGGTGCATGGCTCGATCAGGTTAGAATGGTGCTGACTGGGGATGTCTATAGTCTTTAGCGATGAATCCCGCTTCCAACTATGTCATGACGATCATCGAAGACGTGTTTGGAGACACCCAGGCAGAGGAGGGATCCTGGTTTCACTTTTGCACGCCACACTGGCCCTCAACAAGGCATTATGGTCGTGGGTGATATTTCCTTTGATAACTGGACCCCTTCGGTCGTAATTAGAGGTACACTTACTGCACAGTGGTACGTCGACCACATCCTAAGACCTGTTTTGTTGCCGTTCCTTTTGCAGTACCCTCGGCTGGTTTTCAGCAGGACAATGCCTGATAACCTTACGGCACATGTTGCTATGAACTGTCTGCAAGCTTGTCAAACTCTTCCGTGTCCTGACAGGTTGTCAGATCTCTCTCCCATCGAGCATGTCTGGGATATGATGGGATGGAATATTGATAACCTCGTCCGGCAATTGGTGCGAATTTATCCGGAAATACCGCAGGACAACCTCCGGGAGCTTTATCGGTGTTTCCCACGTCGTGCTTCAGCTTGTATCTCGGCTAGAGGCGGGTCAATACCTTATTGAACTTGTTACTGTAACTCTGACATAAATTATTCAATTTTTCTAAGAATTTAATCATTTACTATTCTGTGCATTGTCTTCCTATCCACCAATTTTCGTCTCAATCGGATCACTCCTTCTTGGTGCGTCGATTTTTTTGTTATAGAGTGTATCATTAAATGGTCGTCAGTCTGAGACACTATATTAGTTTTGTATTGAAATAAGTAATTAATAGCCACAAAAAATGAGTTAATAGGCTTTTTAGAACATCCGATCGAAAACAAAAAGGGAAGTGCACAACTGGAACGTACGCACACCCCACATGCTAAATTTTAATTTTTTACAGCTTACCATTTTTGAGTTATGCCTTATGAGAGATACATACGTACATCCAGCCTCAAGAAAAAACGCAATAATTAACTTGTTTGGTACCTGAATGCAGTATTAAAAACTCTTTCAGGGGTGACTAAAATAGAAATTCATACTGAAGTTTAAGTAAACAATTTTATATGAAAACAATAACTCCGTTTACTTTGCATTAAAAAGTAAATCAGCAAAAGGTCTATTTTTTTCGAAAACATCGGCCATTTCCATCAGCTTTTCGATGTTTTTAAGGCCGATGGGCCGATGTTTCCTGCAAGTTAGCATCGGCCGCCGATGTTGATGCCGATGGCTAAATTATTGAACCATCGGCGCCGATGCATCGGCCAGGCCGATGCATCGGTCGAGTCCTATTAAAATGTTGATTAAAACGTATATAATCTATAAAATATTCATTAGAAAAGTATCTTCCATGGTTTGAAAATAAAAATTCGTCTCCCCCAACTTTACCACAGGTCGCTATTTTTTGTGTTACTCCTGGAGTTTAGAAATTTGAAATGAATTTACATTTTTATCATGTGTATCTGAATACTTCCCGGCCCATCGGAAAAGAAAGTGGAATAACGCATGTACTTCCTCCCAAAATTTTAGTTCTGTAAATTTGACATTGTAGAAAATTTTGTACGTTGCCGAATATCGGGGGTGTTGTGTTGAGGCGCGCCACGGCACGTGTCGCCTGAAGCTTTTCATATTTCACAGAAAAAGCGCTGCCCTTTTCACCAAGAACGTTCGCTGTTCCACTTCAACAGTTTCCTTTTTTAGTTAAAAAAAAGTATTTCTTTCAATTATTTCTTATAACGTTAAATCAGTAAATAAAATAAAAAGTAAAAAAAAAAAAAATCAATACACGTTTGCTCTGTTACAAAATTTAGTTCTCGATTAAAATGTTGGTCAAAACGGTGTATAATTTCTAAAACATTCATTAGAAAAGTGCCGTGGTTGGGTGACAGGGCTTCACCATCCCTATGTGCAAGGTCGTGCTACGCACGACGGCGCCAGAGTCAAAAAGGCGCCGAGCTCTACCGATCAAAAATGCTAAAATTGGAGGAAAAAAAAATCTCCGACCAAAAAAATAAAATTGAAATTTTCATTATATCTAAAGGTGGTGAAGAAATTATACTGCTCACTGAAACAATCAATCCATTTCGCTGCCTTTATATAAAAAGAAAATCATTGCCTTGGTGTCTAAACGTGCTTTTTAAAAGCGTAATATTTTACACTGAAAACAAGTGATGCTACTTAATGCATACATTAGCATTTTTTTTTTCAAAATGTGGTTATGTGAATGCTAAGCCGGGATTTCCATTTGGTGGGGTTCCGATTATTATAGTAAGTTCTAAAAAAAAAAGAGAAAAACTGATCCAATACCAAAGGTCCTCTAATCTGATTTTGCTAAAAATCTTTTAAGAAGCTATTTCTGATTTTTTTAAATGTTTTTCAGATGTTCTTAGACCATGCTTTGGCTTTGAAGTTGCTTCTTGCCAGGAGGAATATAGTTGTCTTTTGTCGTAACTTTTTTTTTTTTTGTGTGTGTGTGCGTGAAATCCTTACGTTTTTTTTTTTTAATGAAAAAAAGGAGGATAAAGTGTATGTTTTTAAATTCGATTGATCCTTGCATTATATAAGAAGTACAGGAAATATAAAGAATTCTATGCATTCAAATTCGATTTTTTTTTTTGGTACTATATGCAGGAAAACTACGTGTAAAAATGTGTTTTTTCCATTTTTGTAGTTTCTTACTCATTTCGACGGGGGGGGGGGGGGGGAGGGGCTGACTCACTGGGATCCACCCTTGGCTACGCCACTGTTTGTGGTGAATATATTGCATAATAATTTGTGCAATACATATTATTGTAATTTTTAGCTATGGTTCGTGGTACTTTGACTGCTTCATGTCATCATACATAAAAATATGGTAAGCACATTAGCATATTATTTATTTGTGCCTTATCTTTACTAATCATAAAGCTGAAAGTCTGTGTATCTGGATGTCTGTTACGCTCACAGCGGCTAGACCGTTCTACCGATTTCCATGAAATTTGGCCCAGAATTAGTTCGTGGCATGGGAGTGACCACCTAGAAGGGATTTTTTGAAAATGCGATTTTGTTATTTTTCTATTCCAATTTTAAGAACAGTTTACCGAGCAAATTATCATAACGTGGACGGAGTAAATTACTAAATTATCGTAACGTAAAACCGTTACATGGGCGAGCAAATGAACATAGCAAATTGTCGAGAAATTCGTCATCCATTATTTGTAAATATACTGGCGAAGCAAATGACCTTTCAGTTTTTCTACTACGGGCAAAGCCGTGCGTATACTGCAGGTATTTATATATTGTTGACAATAACTTAGGTTAACTCTTTAGCTCCGTAAAGTAACGACTTGACCATAATTACTCGATTCTATCCCCTCCCCTCGCACTTTCCTTGAACTATTTGTGTATTAAATTCAAAAAACAGCTTTGGACAATGTATTTGTTTTAGTTATTAAATTCAATGCCTTTTTAACGATTCCGTACTTTGAAATTACTTATTTTACAGGAAAAAAAAATAATTTCCGTTTTTATAGGGTGGAATATCCTCTATATTTATTATTCTTCAATTTAGAAATATAATCAGTACCCTGTTGTCATGTTTTGACAGATATACAAGTTTGGTTAATTATTCATCAATTAGAGATTCGAGAGATATTTAGACCGATGTTAACTTTAATATTAGAATATGGGCAGTTCTCAAAAGGTGGAAGCAAACACAGACCTCAACTTTGAAGCTTCAACACCAAATAACTTTCATTTTAATTAACTCAAAAATTTTTGAGTTAAACTATAATACTGTATAGAGACAAGAATTGACATAAATTATGGAAAAAATGCTCTTCAAACGCCCTTAAAAAATATTTTCTTTGCTAAAAGGAACAATTTTGGACATACCAAAACGTTAACTGAGCAAATGTACCATTAAAAAAAATTTTTTTTTTAATTATTTCCATACGTTTCAAAAAAAAAAAAAAAAAAAAAAAAAATTAAAGGTATGAATCTTACACTGAATAACGTTTTGTTAATATTTTACACAAATAACAGAAGTAAAGATAGATTATTTACTTTGTAAACGATTTTAAAGAAACGTAAGTTTGAAATTTGATGTATGTGCAAAAGTTACGATCTTTACAATGTTATTATTTGAGAACTAAGTATATGATGTTTTCGTTCCATTGGTATTTTGCATAATTAATACGTTACACATTGAACAATACATAAATTCAGGGCTGCGGAGTCGGAAATAAAATGGCCCGACTCCGACTCCTGGATTTTGAAACGTCCGACTCCGACTCTGGACTTTTTAAAATTTTTTTAATTGTATTTTTTCAACTCCCTCTCTCCTTTCAGGGGAAGGGGGAAAACCTCTGAACAAAGATTGAAATATTAATTCCTTTTTATGAAAATTTCGCATTTTGTTTTTTTATTGTAAACCCAAGACGCAAACAACGTTAGAAATTCAATTTAAAAATCAAATTTTCCAATAGTTACGAGTTAAAAAGTGAGATGACTTAAAAATCCCTTTTTAAAAAATTGAAAAAGATTACCTGTAATCCCCCCCCCCCCCTTTAATGTCTAATAAATAGATATTAATCAAATCGTGTGCTTTCAATTTTTGAAAGCTGTATCTTGAGAGAAAAAAAGGTTTTTTTTTCTAAATCCAAGTTCTCGAGAGGGGGGGGGGGGGAGTTTGCTCAGGTGACACCCATCTGGTAGATGACACCCAAAGTTAATTTCAGAGTTTATAAAAAATATAAATATTTTAAGTCTGAAAATTTTCGTGAATATATTTTAAATTATATTTCATCAATAAAATTTCAACGAAAATAGGGCTCATATACATCAGGAGCTAATTTTACACAAAATGCGGCGATATACAATTTTGTACGAATAGCTTTTACTATACCTATATTTCTTCTTCGCTAAATTTTTAATTTAAATTTTATTGGCTGCTTTAGAATTAACCTTAATATGAAGATTTTAAGATTAATTGTTGTAATCAAGAAATCATTTACACTTATTTTGTTCCATACTTTTTAGTGAGAACCAAGCTTATAGAAATAGTCTTAATAAAGAAAAAAACATTAAATTATTTCATCGGATCTTTTGGATTCGTGCATTCGCTCCAGAACTTCTTTGAATTTGCCGATCACTCTTAAAAATTTCAAACTTAGCTACGTGCTTTGACTTACTATTTTGTTATGTTTCTTTTACTATTTTATAACTGAGATCGAATAAAACACTATATTTCTATTTTTATTTGAAAGTGATTACTTGAAAATGTTAGGCAATAAAACCGTTTGCTGACAATTTCTATTAGTTAAATTAAAAAGCAAGCAAAGTAGGGGACGGCTACAGAAAGTTCGATAAGCACTCAAGCTAGCTGATTGCCATAATGGCAGTTATTTTCTCATTAGTATCTTCTTATACATGTAATCGGACAAATTGGTTGTCAGTTTTTAAAAAATGCAAGGAGAGTCACTGTAAAGGAATGAAAAAAAGAAGTCCGGAGTCGGAGTCGGCATGTTTTCTAACAACTCCGACTCCTTTACCCCCAAAATCAGTCCGACTCCACAGGCCTGCATAAATTACCGTAGAAACATGGCTGGTTATGTTCGTAACGAAAGCCATTTTGAAAATCGCCAAGCAAACCTCCATTGGCGACAACACAGTATACGATAAGCTAAAGGTTACCAGAGGGGAATTCCAGTTTGACAAATGTAGTTTATCGTCAGCTGCACCAGTTTTGGCGACTTTATCACCCGCGCTAGCAATTTTTTTATTTTTAAATTTTTAGAGTTAAAAAAAAAATCGTCTGTAGTTGATTTGTAAACAAATATCAGTTGGTAATTTTCATTCTATCTTGAGATTTGAGAGATAGTAAGCTTTTTGAATTAACAACATGTTTTGAAAAAGTGCTTTAAACAATTTAATTAAGTTCTTTTATGGAATTTGTGTTATATTTATATGCTTTTTGAAGTCATTATTGATTTTTAATACCTATTTGCAAAAGGATTTATTGCAAAGTTTAATGCTCACACGAGAAGCTTTTTTTTACCTTTCATCAACTTCTTCAAAATCATTCCAAAACTTTATTATATGTAAAGAGCAGTATATATAGTCATTCAAGTACTTCATTAATATCCTCTTTATTATTAAATTTCAAAATTCAAAAAGTAGTAAATAAAATTTTCATTGAAAAAGTTAAA
The DNA here is from genome assembly GCF_026930045.1 of Uloborus diversus. Lineage (NCBI taxonomy): Eukaryota > Metazoa > Arthropoda > Arachnida > Araneae > Uloboridae > Uloborus > Uloborus diversus. The sequence goes on from NC_072740.1 coordinate 66,089,842, forward strand.
AATCAGAATAACAATTGTCAAAAATGGTGAAACTTACATTATGATGATGTCCAAAATCCGTTACCTACAGGACAACAATGTCCAAAATCTGTTACATACAGACTACTGATTTGATTTGCTAATTAACAATTTTTACAAATACCTGCTGTCTTTTCATGTTCATATATTGTGTTCTAGGTATGTATGCTGTAGAATAAAAGCAAAATTGATGTCAAATTTGAAAAATTTTGAAATTGCTCAAAGTTAGCTTTTTTGTTCCCACCTTTTGAGGACTGCCCATATATTCTTTTTCCAAAACGCATTAGCATACCAGATAAGCTACTGAACTCGAAATAACTTCGAGATATGAAGTAAAAACGCACACTGTATTCCAAAATTGAATACTCACATTTTTTTTAAATAAATTAAATTTCAAACGTATTTTTTACACACTACATTTGTCTATATAACCACACTCTAGGTGTCAACTAGATTTTCCCCTAACGACACGGCAGAAAAGCACTCATAAGATATTTGCACGACGACGCCAATCAGGCTTGGCCTAAGCCTGGGTTGGGTTGCCAAAATTTTCTCCGAATTTGCCACTAGTCACTACTACTTTTTGTGTTATATCTAGAGTTTTCAAATTTGCCATTAGTTTACCCCCCCCCCCCCTTTTTTATTTACTATTTATCTAACCCGTTCTTTTGCAGTTTTGAGACAAGTACTCCACTAACCCCAGGGAGCCATGGCACAGAAAGAGGTACGGGGAGATATTCCGTATCTCATGGCGAGCAAGGTTCATACATTAAGGGATAAACTCCCAGCTGGGCTGACGCCCAGCACAGGAACCCTTCCCCGGCGCAATAAGCACCAAGACCGTCCGTAGCCCAGACGACTATCGCCGTTTGGGGGGCCCGCTACGCGGACCCCCCGGACGGTGGAACCTAAGGCTTACAGCTAAGTGGTGGGGTGTGTGCGGGGAAAAGAAAAGTACCCCACTAACCCATTCAGATTCTTATTTGGGAGACTGCGCCCAAACAAAATAACTTTTCAAATATTGTGCTTTGTTACAAAATAAATAATGGGAAAAAGAAGAAAAATGTTGCAATTTGTGGCAAAAAATATTGAAAAATTAAGGGAATAATGTCCTTTTTGTTATTTGTTTGAATAGACCTTTGTTAGAGCTTAAAAATATACAGAACAGCAGAAATAAATTTCTTAACACTCAGTGTTTAATCCCCCCCCCCCCCCCCCCAGGGCCTGTCTAAGATATCAGGGGCGCTATGCCAAACGCTTTTTCGGAGCCTTTCTGTAGTCACACCAGGCCCGTCATTTCAAAAGTTTCCGAAGTGGGGGCGCAAAGGGATATCCTCATCGCATTTTACAGGAAAAAAGCACCTGAGTACAGGCAAAAGTGCACAATTACAATACACTTTTAAAATCCAGGGGGAAGGTCAATTGAGTCTCCCCGCTCCCTGATCGCCCAAATCACGGGCTTGAGTCACATCTTACAATTTTAGCCATTGGTAAGAGTAGTTTTAGCCATTTGGGGGCGCCCACAGCCTAGTTGGCCTATTGAGTAATCAGGCTCTGCCCCCTCCCCGAAACGTCATTTAACTCAAACCCTTCAAGTGTTATGACCAGGGCTGCGGAGTCGGAAGGAAAATGAACTCCGACTCCTGGATTTTTGAGACTTCCGATTCCGACTTTTGTTTTTCAATTTTCCCTCCTTATGGGAAGAGGAAAACCTCCCTAAACAGAGAATATTAATTCCTTTTGTAAAGTTTTCGGGCTTTCGCACCAAAATTTATTTGAATCCCCCCCCCCTACACACACAGAAGTTTCTACTCAAGCTACGAGCAGTGACTTGCTCCCAGTTATCCTTTAGATCCAGCACTGCATTTATCTTTGCTTAGCTGGTGCTTGGAATCAAAAACCAATGGTTCTCAGAATTATATGGTTTTAAGGGTTAATCAGTCAGTGTAAAGCTATTGCTTACATGTAAATCGTTATTTCAAATAGCATCTTTTTTTTTTAGAAGCTGGGGAGCTTTTTGTTATATTTTTCACGTTCTTTTTACTTTTTATTAAGTAGGGTCTGGTGGGGAAAAGTGGTCAATGGGGTAAAGTGGTCATAATTCAAATAAATGGCTATACCTTAAAAATAAATGCTCGAATGAATGTGAAAATTTTATTTTAGACTAGTGCAGTTAGAAACTACATTTTTAATACAAAATTTTACAACTGGCAAAATTTTATTTGGTAAAAAAAATATTTTGAGTGATTATGAATTTTTAAAAATATAAACACCTTTTTTAACTTCCTTGGGAAATTTTGTTTGTTAGAATTATGAACAGATTGACTGTGCAGGAAGCTTCCTACATGTCTCAAGAACTCATACTCATTAGCAGTTAGCTGAATCTATTTTGAATAATTTTTTAGAACAATTTTAGTAAGATGGGGTAAAGTGGACATAATATTAGGCATAACGAATATTGTTCTTTTAAAATCACTTAATCTTTAAGTATAAGGCAGGTATAAATTAAATATTAATTTCACTTAATATGTGTTGTTTTTACAGTAAACAAGGTTAAATATATGAGTATATGCGCATGCATACGCATATACTCGTGTAGGCAGGTATATATTTGTATTCACATAAATGCACCAATAAACACGTATTTGGGTATCTCGTAGTATTTTTTATCTATACAGATATACATTCGACTATACATGTATATACCCGCTTATACTCGTACATATACGAACAATTATGTACTCAGGTAGACACGACGTATATACACGTACGTACTCGAGCTGACACTTACATACTAGCATATGATATACATGTATGCAGGGTGAGTTTAAACTCTTGGACAAATTTTTAAAATGTGTTAGAGAGGAGGATAAGAAGCAAGAATCATAAGAAACATATGGCCACAAACTCAACGCCGACGCGCTACATGCATGCAAAGCCAGAAACTAATGAATGCAAAACAGGTCACAAATTTATTACAAAAAAGACAATTTTACACAACGACTTAAGAAAGTTTTAAAGTGATTGATGAAACTTGCGGCCGGCATCTGTAATACATGCGTCGCAATCACTCTGTTGCAATTACGAGACTCTTGAAAAACTTTCATGAGTCGCTGCGCCTTTGTTGCGATGCGTGTATTAAAGCTACTACAGGCCTTGCTTTTTGACAACTATCTAAATATTTCTTAAGAACTAAAATGTCGGGTAAAATCATCCTTGTGTAACAAATTTGTGACCTGTTTTCATTCCATCGATTTCTGGCTTTGTGTGCATGTAGCGCTGTCAACGACCAAAAGTTCCTTGTGATTCTTTGCTTTTTATCCTCCCCTTTCACACCACTTAGATTTTGCCCAAGATCTTGGATTCCCTATGTAAGCATACATGTATATTAGCGGATATACTCATAGATATACGTGGATACATGTACTGGTGTTAACACGTAAATGTACGCATATACGTCTAACAAGTATAGAATCGTGTTTACGCGTAAGCATAAGTATATACCCTTGCTTCCACATATATATATACGTGAGTAGACACGTACCAAACACGCACTGGATATATCCACGAATTAACTCGTCTATACCCGTATATGTATGTAAGTACACTACTGGCCGTTAAAATTGCTACACCAAGAAGGAATAGTCTGAATGAAACAAAATTTTGCACACGTGATGGCAACATTAACACTAAAAAACGATTACAAAATGAAAGCAAAATGATGATTTGTTACTGGAAAAATCTCACATGAATGGAGGTTTAAGGACCCTGTTGCGTCATCTCTAATTGGAATTTAAGAACGGTCGATCATTGAGGTACAGCAGTTTCGTACGATGTCTTACGTCTTCTCGTACCACAGTTGCTGTAAACGCGCCACTAATTTGATCAAACTTACAGGCTGTCCAATTTACCGTCTCAAGTGATCCCAGATATGCTCAATTTGTGACAAGTCACTAATCGCAGACCAGAGCATCACGCAGACCAGAGAAAGTGATAATGCGGGAGAGGAAATCCCTTTACACCCTTGCTGTGTTTGACTGAGCATTGTCATGTTAAAAAATGGTTCCTGGGAGCCCCGTCATGAGTGCTAACACGTATGAGTTTGATCGAATGAGTGGCATGTTTACAGCAACTGTGGTAGGAGATGACACAGGATATCGTAGGAGACTGTTATGTCTCAATGCCCGATTGTTTCGCTTCAAGTACATCGTACATTCACGCTAGAGGTAGCTTAACAGGGTACATAAACCTCCATGCATTCGAGATTTTTCCAACCATAAATGATCAATTTGCTTTAATTTTGTAATCACTTTTTAATGTCAATTTTATTATCACGTGTGTAAAATTTAGCGTCATTCTGGCAATTTCTTCTTGGTGTAGCAATTTTAATGGCCAGTAGTGTAGCTATGTACACTTATATACGTGTATATACGTCGACTATACGCGTATATACACAGAAACTCAGGTATGCACGTATATACTCGAGATACATGTGCAAACACGCAAATGATGTTCGTTTTGCGCGTATATACTCGCATATACACGTAACTCGTATATACTCTTGTAGACACGTATACACTCCTGTAAGCAATCACGTATACATGCTTATATGCTCGTGTATACACGAATATACTTGAGTAGGAACATGCATGCATGTATCTGATGTATACATGTATTTATTCATATATGAACATGTTTACTGTTGCTTACACGACACGTATATACTCGTGCATACCCGTATATACTCGTACATATACTTGTAACTATAAAAATAACCGAAATATACAAATAATAGGGTTATTTGTAACAGTTTTGCTGCTGTTTTTAACTATGACCACTTTACCCCATGCTATGACCACTTTCCCCCACCCCATGGGGTAAAGTGGTCATAAATACAAAGGGAAATGAAAATGTTATAAAACTACTTAAATCAATATTTTTTTTCCTGAAATTCAGTGTACGTGTTCTTTAATAATGCAATGTAAAATAATAACAAAAAAGTTGAAGTATTTAAAGAATTTATTTTACTTATTATCCACCTAAGTTGAAAACCTACGATTTTATGACCACTTTACCCCACCAGACCCTACCTTTTTAACATTTTATTCTTCTAAATTCTTACTGAAACCAAAGTATGTTCAAATGTATCTAAATAACAATGTGCTTTTCCATATCAATTTTATGTTCTACTTACATTTCAATCAGTGATTTAGTTTTTAGAGATTTTTTTTCTTCTATTTTATAAATGTAAAAACTACATTATTTTTATTTGAAAGTGACGATTTCGAATTAAAAAAAAAAAAAAAACTCCTAAACTTTTAGAAAACATTAGGCAACAAACCCGATTGCTGGCAGTAGCTATTAGTTGAAGAAAGTTATAAAAGTAAGCGAATTAAGATGTTCTTGGCGCAGGCAGCTATTACAGAAAATTTGACAAATAATCAAGCCAGCTAATTGTCAATGGCATTTATTTTCTTATTATGTAGTTAGGTCTTTATACCTGTAATGGAACCAATTGGTCCTTAGGTTTTTCAAAAATGCGAGAGGAGTCAGCGAAAACTAAAGAAAAAAAGAATCCCGGAGTTGAAGTCGGCGTGTTTTCTAGCGACTCCGACTCCTTTACTCCAACATCAGTTCAACTCTTCGATTCCGACTCAGACTCCACAGCCCTGGTTTTTACCATTTAACCAACATTCTTTTGCTACACCTCTGCAAATATATATATTTTAAAATCAAGCAGCTTCTTTTGCTATTGAATTTAGTTTCTAGTAAATTACTTCTTTCCTATATTTAGTGTATTCTAATATAAAATCTGGGTAACAGCAATTAATTCTTATGTAAAATGACCCCCTGAATCCGAATATGACCTGCGTTTTCCCCCTATACGTACCAATTTTTTTTAAAGCCCCCCCCTCCCAAGTTTTTTTAATTTTTCTTAGTTTCAGAGCAATTATTATTATTATTATTATTATTATTTTGGAGGTGAAAGGAGCTTTATATTAATTGCTAACATAGTTTTAACGGGCAAGAGAGGTTTAAAGTTCAAGATCATGGACACCGAGAGCAAAAGGGGGGACTGGGGGTATACGACCCAAAATATTAGAAAAATCACGGAAAACGATCTTTTTATTCGTCTTTTTTAAAAAAGATGTTTAAAAAAAATTTTCGGTGCAGAATGAGCGTGTAAGACTTGCTTCTATGACTCCCATGTCCAAAAAAATTTTTGCGACGTAAAAAAAAAAAAAACAAACAAAAAAACTCTTGTGAATGTTGCACGTTGCGTACGAGTTGAATCGCAGGTCTTCATTCAAAAAGACATTCTTCTGGCTAACTCTTTTGTAAAATGACCCCTTGTTTCTAAATACGACCACCTATCCCTCCATTACGCCCCCTTTTAGACCCCCCTCCTCTGATTCAGAACCATTTTTTTATTTGGGGGGGGGGGAGAGCATTACAATAGCCGTAAACATTATTCTGAATGACTAGAGATGTGCAAAGCTCAAAATCTTGTGCGTATATAGCGAAAAGGAAAACATGGGTGGCACCCCCCCCCCCCCTCAAACACATTGCAGCAAAAAAACTCAAATGCTTCTCCTATAGCGAAAGCCGTCTCCCAGGTTGCATCCATGTCCTACACACACAGACGCACACACACATACACACACACACGCATACATACAGACCCCTACACATGCATACACACAAACACATACACACAACTACCCACGCATTCATGCCTGGGCACAAACACATATGCCTACACACATACACATACCGCCTTCCCCCCACACATTCATACACACAACTACCCACACACTTATGCCTGCACACAGTCATAAACACACATGCCTACACACAACCCCCCCCCCCCCCCCACACACAAACACACACACCTACATACACACACTCCTGATTGCGAAAAACATAATTTGAATTCAAGATGTCAAAATTCAAATTAATTTTTATAACTGTTTTAATTTGGGAGAGGGGGGGGGCAAGTTTTATTTATTTTTTGTTATGTATGCACAAGATTTTGAGCTTTGCACATCTCTAGTCATTCAGAATAATGTTTACGGTTATTGTAATGCTCATTTCCCTCTCCAAATTAAAAAAAAAGCTCTGAATCAGAGGAGGGGGGGGAGGTTCTAAAATGGGGGGCGTGATGGGGGAAAAGGTGGTCGTATTTGGAAACAAGGGGTTATTTTACATAAGAATCAGCCAGAAGAATGTTTTTTTGAATGAAGACCTGCGATTCAACTCGTATGCAACGTGCAACATTCACAAGACAGATTTTTCGCAAAGGGAAAAAAAAATTAAAAAAAAAAAAAAATTAACTCTAATTTTAATTCCGAAACTTTGAATTCAAATTATGTTTTTCGCAATCACGAGTTGCGACAAGACTCTACTGGTTAGAGTTATTGTTTCTAGAAATGGCTCCCCCGCCCAAGCATGTCCCTCCTCCTAGGTGCTTATCTGTATATAGTTGTGTGCGTGTGTGTGTAGGCTTACGTGTGTGCACGTAGGCGTGTGTATGTGTGTAAAGGCGTGCGCGCGTAGGCGACTGTGTATGAGCATGCGTGTGTAGGACATGGACGCCACCGCCCAGCAAAAGTGGATTCCGGGGGACAGTGCTCAGGACCAGCCGCGCCGCCGCCGGTGGACGGTGGTGCTGCAGGCCTGGTCCAAGCTGAAAAATGAACCGGAACATCAAGGACTGTCAAAGTGAGAACAATAAGCAATCGTGATTGCTCAAAAAAAAAAAAAAAATTTGGGACATGGGAGTCATAGAAGCTAGTCTTACAGGGGAATACACGTGAAACGCACTCCGCAGTTGCAATTTGCGGTTTACGAGTGGGTTACGAGCGAACTGCGGCCAGTTCCCGATGCAAGTGTAACGTTTCCGCAACTCACAAGTTTTCTATCTTCCTCGGCAACTGCAACCGATAAGAAACAATTTTCAGCCAATGGGGGCATCCTGTGACGTCAGACTCACAGAAGTTATGTTTACATTATGCAACGATGGTACGCTCTTTATAAAAACGCTGGAGAAATATGGGAAAAGCGAATTTAATCTAAGCATTCTTGCATTTTAATTTTTTTAACTATTGCAGCATGACACACAGAATGTTTGACCCTTTCAACTTTTTTTCCTTGCTTGTTTTAGCGAAAAAAAACTGAATACATTTTGAATACAAAATAAATTTGAACACTGCAATGACACAGATAAAAAGGTAGAATTTAAAGGTGAAATACAAGTAAATTTTTGATTTAGCTTGAAGCTGGCTGAAAGCTTCATAATCATCACATTTTATGCATGATATTTTTCCTTAATCTAATTCCAACGGTTGATATTTTTGTTAGTCGAAAATTCAAAATTTTGCAACTTCAGATTTGTATTTAAGATTCTGCTAAAATAATAGTAATTACAGTGTTAGTTTTATAATATAATTAATTTTTATTTGCTTCAAGCTAAATGGAAATTTCATTTGTCGATTATTTCTTTTTGAATTCTATTCCTTTTACATCTCACAGAAACCTCTTTTGGTAGTGTTTTTTGGAACAAAATTTTATCAAATAATACAAAATACTTCCAATTTCTAAGCTTCAACTGCAAAAATTCTTTCTTTTTAGTAAAGCAACTGAATTTATACAGTGATGACAGGATAGTTCTAGCTGTATAGCAAAATACTCTTAAATTCAATTGCTAAATTAGATGAGCTAGATTATAAAGATTTCACGCATGAAAAAATTGAAATATGGTGAAAAGAGTTTAACACAAGACCAAAGGGACTGAAATATTTTTTCATGTTTGAAGAATTGAATTACCCCACTATAGGTACTACTACAGCGAATTCTGTGTAAATTGACCACTTTCGGGTGCAGTACTTTAGTTTCAACTTTATAGGTTTTACTGTATATATATCATTTCATGTTAACCCATATTTCATGTTAAGCTTGTTTACAATCAACTTTTTTCACTGTATATCCATAGGTGTGAGTTGGGATATGAGTCCTTGATTGAAAATTTCTTGAATGTATTCCAGTATCGTATTGTTTTTACTTAGCAAAAAATGTTTATTAAAATCATCTATTGACAGTTAACCCCGCCACACTCATGGACAATTTTTTTTTTGTCTTTTCCATTCTAAAAATTAACCAGGGCCCCCATTAAAATGTTGGGGGGATCCTAGGTCAAACACTTTTTGTGTCCCCCCCCCCCCCTCTTGTAGTCAAACCAAACAATTTTAGCCACCTGGGGCGCCTAAAAAGCAGGAGGTCCTTCCTAGGCCATGCCTTATTCACTAATTAGGCCGTGCAATTACTGAACCTACAAGCTTTGACATATATAATTCTCAAGTTAATCAACCGACCATGTGTTTTACTTACCGTGGGAAGAGGAAATGAGCATAACCAGTTTTCATAATCAAATCACTCGATTTTCACAGATCATTTGAGCACTCGATTATGAATTCCTAAGCAATGAACTTCTCAAGTACCACATCTCATGTTCTCGTTTATCACTTCCCCGAGTTTTCCGCAATGGACTTCGCAATTCTCTATACGTCAACCGGTCAAGGATGTTGTTTCTTGATCAATTTCAGAACTGAATGGACCTCTCAAATAGTTGACTTTTTAAGAAATTCAGTTGCAGGGGTGCCCACAGGGGGTCATGATGCAGACTGGGCTTTGAAATTTGTTAGTGGTGTTAGTCCTTATAACAAGAATCCTATTGGGGACAGAGATCAATAGTTTTTTAAGGGGTGCTCAGTCACTCTTAAAAGAATGGACACCATGTGATCTGAATGGTCTTATAATCAAAGGATTGCGTCTTCAATTTTTTGTTGTATAGTTTTGTAGTAGAATATATGCTGTTAAGTGCTTGGTTATCAAGCAATTCTTTTGGATGATTTGGTAGTCAAATGATATCAGTGATGTTCTCGTCAATTTTTCGTAATCCACTAAGCACAATATGTGTATGTGATCATATACATAGTATGTTATAATATGAAAATTTATTACGCTTGAGGGTATACGCTGTATGTCTAAAAAATATTTGAGAGTATATGGCTTATATAGAGAACACCACTGAACGGTATATTTTTTGCGTGAAAGATGTTCAAGAATTATCATATCACATACCTAGTACAACACTGCCACATCTTCAAAATCTACTTTTTGAGAAAAATCAATTTAAATGTAATACACCTTAGCTTAAATTCTTACAGTAACACACTGACATAATCTCAAAAATAGGGTTATTTTTTTTTTCATTTGTAGTTGGTCTTGCATTTTAATAATAGATAAAACATCAATCAAAACAAGAGATAAGCATTGTAAAAAAAAACATTTACATTTTGAATAGAAAACTTTCGAATTAAGTAGAACTTTTAAAACCAGAATTATTGACTGTTATAAACATTTACTCAAGTAAAATTCAAGGAAAAAAAGATGTTGATTCATAGAGTTTTGAATAGTTGAAGTTCTACCGTACTAGTACAGTTGGTTGTTTTTGATTTCCAATTAAATCCATCGGCTTTAATGAACAAAACATGTAACTAAAAGCAAAGTTATTTCATTTCTTAATGGAGTTTTTTTGCCAAAATAGAACTAGATGAAGATATTCTGATCATTTCTCGCTAATACTCAGGTTAACAGTAGCAGCACTTTAAAAAAATATAAATACCTTGGAGAAGGGCAATTCTTACCTGCTTGTCATCACAGTTTAAGCTTTTATTGAACAAAAAAGGTCAGCAATAGAGTATGTAGATTTTAACGTACTACTAGCATACTCTTTTGCAGCCCATTTTGTTTGAATGCACACGAGCAGAATTCTCAATTAATTAAGTATATATCTTGCTGCTTCCTTCGATAAATGAAATCAACTAACCAAATCTATATTCCTCATTTGAATTGGACCTTTTACATCGTTCATAAAATACAACAGCAACACACAACACGTCCACCATTAAAACCTCTCGCAAATATTTGTGGCGAGATTTTTTCTGCCACAGAGTTGAGTTGCAACTTGCGGCGGCGCATGCTGAATTTGTTACAGCTTGCATGGCACAAATCGCAGATGACGTCAATTGCGGCTTCGCAACCCGCAAACGTTTCACTTGCATGAGGCCCTTAAACGCTCATTCTGCACTGATTTTTTTTAAACATCTTTTTCAAAAAAGTAGAATAAAAAGATCGTTTTTCGTGATTTTTCTAATATTGGGGGGGGGGGGGGTATACCCCCCAAATCCCCCTTTTGCTCTCGGTGTCCATGATCTTGAACTTTGAACCTCTCTTGCCCACCAAAACTATGTTAGCAGTTAATATAAGGTTTCTTTCACCTCCAAAAAAAAAAAAAAAAATGCTCTGAAACTAAGGAAAATTGAAAAAAACTTGGGCGGCCTTTAAAAACAAATGGTACGTATAGGGGGAAAATGGAGGTCATATTCGGATTCAGGGGGTCATTTTACATAGGAATCAGCCGACGAAATGTCAGAATCGTTTTAAAAGTTTTTTTTTTTTTTTTTGCCGACTTAAGCTCCTTCGTCATTTCTTTCTTTTTTCCCCTTCGCAAGCTCGATGTTTTTTTCCTTTCCTTCCAAATGAACTTAAATGTTGAAATGAATTGTAGCAAGAGGTCACTTCCCCAGAATCTTCTCCCTGGGACGTATCTCGTAGTTGGTTTGAACGTAATATGTGGCCACGACTTCGTTCACAAGATACTTGAAGTGGTTTGTACAACACGAGGAACTGGGAATACGGAAGTTTTCGATTCTTCACGTCTTTTTATTTGGCGGAAGCTGATAAAAGAATCATCCGCTAAAACACGTTCGTAGTGATGGAATTGCCCTTTTTGTTGGATCAAATTTAAATTCAAAAGGAAAAGCTCACCTTTTCATTCCTGTGTCCAACTTCCTTTTGTTCCCAGGGCGCTTGAAACTTTTTTGAAACCGTTCTGTAACGACACACTACACTTGGTAATCCAAGTATTAGTTATGTAATAGTGGTAAATCACTGATGTCTATGATTAACTAAGCAATTTATTCTATTAACACAAGCTAACACGTAACTACAACTGATGAAATCACAACACACAAACAATTATTACAGACAAGCCATTTTGCTGCTACACTAGGAGTGTTCCCTTTGATCCTCTTTCCATAAGTTCACTGCCGGTGTCTGACCTTGACCCTGCGACTGCGCAATTGCCTATGACAAGTTGCTTTCGCAATAGCCCTGATTTATTCACGTTTGCAGAAGAAAAGGAAAATTTTGAAAATTAATCAGTCCTGCTATGAATACCCTAGAAATTTCGAACTTTGATTTGAAGCAAAGAACAAACTGATACAGGGGAGGGGAGAAAATTCTTTTTGAATGGTATAAAAATTTAAAAATGTGGTTTTAAACGGTTCGGTTTTGTGATAGCGAATTAAAAAAAGCACGATATTAAATAATTGATGAGTTAGAGACAAGCCCCAAAAAATCACCAAGAACACTTCTTATGACACGTGTTCCAACTAACGTAAAGACTTAAAACAAATTTCATGTGTAGGAAACTCGGGGCTTTCGATTTGTATGTATGTTTAAAATAGAAGAAAAATTGGAAAATTAAGATATAAACAAGCCAATAAAAAATTGCAGAACATAATTCAGTCTCCCCCCCCCTCACATACTGTGCATGAAAACAATTTTGTATTAGAAAACAAGAAATCTTTTAAGAATTATATTACTTGTTAAATGAAGTTCGAATTTGCTAGTCTCTATTGCACGTCTCTTAGCGTCACCATTCTTATAAGTTTTTTTACGTTTCTGTATACATCATAAAACGACAACATGAAAAAATTATTTAAATAAATAGATAAAATTTTAAACAATCGTATCACTCGAGTTTTTAATTGAAGTTCAGAATACCTAGACTGCTCACAAAGAAAAATCTTTTATGAATTCATATCACTCATCATTAAATGAGCCAGCCGTGGCGCGCCTGTGTGGGGAATTATTAACTTAGCGTCGCCGTCGTTTTGCCTTTGGCGATAGATTTTGATGTCTATTACGCATTCTGTGTATTCGCTTCCATTTATTTTAATTTTCTTTAAGTAAGGTGATGTTTCAGCAGGTAGGCAGGTTCGCAGTAGCTCCCGGCAAAACGTTTCATATTTATTATAAGTTGTTTTGTTATGTTTTGGCACGTGGCCGAATTCATTGCGTTTTCACGGGTATAAAGAATGATTATTTTGTATATTTCTTAAATTTGGTAGTGATACCAATGTTTTTACCTGTATGACTGTATATCTAAACCGCCAATAGTATTTGGCTGATATCCATCAAGGATAAAAAGAAAAAAAGAAGAATTCATATTGTCGGCGCTGAATATTATTATTGTTATTATTTTGAATGGGGTTTGTCAGAATCGCACGTGCTCAAAGTGCGCAAAAACCATTATCTCGTTCAGTGGCGCACCCACGAGAGAGGAAAGGGGCTAAGGGGTTTTTACGTCATAGACAAAAAGGAGTTCAGAAAGGGCCATTTTCCTTAGACTTGACCAAAGAGAAGGCATAAAATTGCGTTTTTTGTCCCTTTTAACTTTAGAAATTTTACAAAATGGATGAAAAATTGCTTTTCTTGAAATACGGCTGCTTTAAAAATCTTTTCCCAAGAGACTTATCCACCACTGAGGTTCCTCTTTTTCTCTTTTTAAAAAATATTTTCTGCAGCTTTTTTTTATTCAAGTTTTTTTTCCCCTAAATTGAGCATAATTAAATTACTGTGCGTATTTTATCATTTACAAATTTTAACTGATTTTGTAGTTCGATAGATGGAGAGAGAGAGTACTGAGAACAGGAAAGAGCACTATTTATTCTTTCCTGAAATTCAATTGAGTTGACATAGAATTATCATAAATAAACTGTGCAATAAAAATTTACTAGTACGAAATTAAAACATAAATCTGGGAGGGGGGGGGGGGGAGCTGTTGAAATTGATTTGGCCTCTCACTGCACGTATCAGAGTTCTTTAAAAATTTTCTAGCCCCTCCTAGGGAAAATTCCTGGGAGTGCGCCACTGATCGCGTTTGATAAGATGAAAAAGCTAATCCTCATTAAATGAGTAGTTTTGAAACATGAATTAAATGCACTTGAGTTACAATTTTGGTTGCTGGAAGAATGTTTACGATGTCAATTCTATTCGACTTTTTCGAATAAGTGTCTCACTAGCATATAAGATATTCCATGTTGACCATGGCATTATTGAAGGTACTTTGTGTATCAAGTACGAAAATAATGATTTTTTCCCCTAATGTAATTTTAAAAGAAGCATTTCCTCTGCCCCATAAAAAAGTCATTTGAGCGATTCTCGAAAAAATTTCCCGTGCGCAACGCTAAGTTTTTTTTTATATTTTATTCAAGTAACTATTAATTAAAGATGGTATTAACTGTTATGCTTTGATATATTATATTAAAGCATGTATTATTCCCCAACAGCATTAGTTTTTGAAGGCTTTAGTTAGCTGGAAAAAATAAAAAAATTAGCGTTACGCACGGGACTTTTTTATTTTAATGAAAAACAAAAAGCAATCTTATTCATCATTTCATCGAAGTAAAGGGCTGTCCATAAATGATATCACTCTTTTTATCAACTTATTTGACCCTCTCCCCATGTCATAGTCACGCTACATTGCATAAACGTATTGCTATGAAAAGTGTTTTTGTTTCAAAAAAAAAAGTGTGAAATCACACTTCTTGTTACCCTTTTCCTTCCCCCTTTTCAGCAACTCACAATTTCCTCACCCCCCCCCCCGCCCAAGCGTAACATCATATTTATGGCGATACCTAATAAAAAAAGACGTTTTCATGAAAACTTGATTTTTAGGGCAAATTTGCTGGAAAGTAAAGATTATTTTATTTTAAGACAATCTGAAAAACTATTTGTAAATGAAGAGAAGGTGGAAATAGTCACGTTATGCTTACTAAGGCTTCTGGAAGGGGGGAAGGGATCGGAGCGTACCTCGCACGCGAGTGGGTGAAATCAACGGCCGCTGATCACTTCAGAAAATGAGATTTTGCTTCCTTTGATACCACTTGAATGAATTAAAACGAAATAGCTTCTGCTAGCATACTTAAAAAAATATGATTTTCTACTTCATAAGCTTAATTGCTTAAGCAAGTCCTTCACTTGGTTCCGGTAAACGGGGCGATTGTTGCAATGACAAGTGTTTGATCTACCTCTCTGAGAATAGACTTTTAATAAGCTATTTGTGCATTAATTATTGATGTTTTCTTCCCTTTTGAGCAACAATTATTTTTCTGCTAAAAATTCCGTTGATTTTGTTGATAAATTACCGTATTTTAAACGGCTAGGTTTAAAATAGCATGCTGTGGTTTCTTTTGATGATAAAACGCTTTTTATAAATGTACCGGTTGATGTGGCATTTTGCGAAATTTACGAATGAGAAGTTTCTCTTAACCTACGACATGTAGATATGTTTATTTGAAATACTGATTTTTTTTTTGTTCGTTAGTGCTGCTTTTTGTAGGTCATATGCATTTTTTTTAAGAATATAAGTTGTTAGAATTGAGAAGTTTTGAAAAAAATTGGAGTTTTAATGTTTCAGTAGGTAAACAGTTATGTACATAATAAATGACGTGTATGAGATGTTTTTTTTGAACACTTTTTGAACTGTTATGGCCTTAAATTATACATTTTTAAAAAAATGTAGTATCTGTGGGCTCTTCTCTGTGCCATTTATTTCTGTGGTATTTTTTTTTTAAGACGTCATACATAATTTCTTTTTTATATGCTATATCAATATACTAGTTATATAGCGTATAGCTGTAATAGCGACATGGAATCTAATGTGTTATGTAGTCACACAGCTTAGTTATGTTTGCACTAAAAGGTCGGTTTTAGAAACTATACTAGAATTTTTTACATTGATCGACCTGGACGTCCTTTCCTTTTTAGAGCGTCATTGAAATAACTTAAAAAAAAAACTTTTAATTAGAAAAAAAAAAAAAGATCAATATAAATCTTCTCGGTAACGCAGTTTTGTGTGTGCGTGTGTATGTGTGCGCATTTTTTTAAAATTTTATTTATTTTTTTTACTTATTTTTTTGAAATTCTTACTGCAAAACACTTGATTCGATTTTCATTTCTTTTCTTCTTCCCCAAGATATTTTGTAGATGAAGGAATTAAACAAGGAATAATTTCCCTACTTTACATACAAAACAAGCGAACAGAAGTTCTTACTTATCTATCTGTAATCAAAACCTACGACTATAAAGTTTACGGAATCTACGTTCAAAGTTTTTGACTGAACTTTGGCAACTAATTTCCTAGAATGTTGCGGAGTTGCTGAGAAGTTAATTTAAAAAGGTGTGAGCGACATGGCAGTGCAATCTTTGGTGAAGTGGTGAAATAGAGAGATATCGCTTATCAAGGCGTAGTTTGGCTATCGTGTTTGATTCAACTGAAATGATGAGTTCTCTTCAGCTATGGCTTGATGGAAAATTTTAACTTTAAAGCAGTTATGCATTTAAGCCAAATTTATCTTCAAAGAATCCGAAGTATTTCTTGTAATAAACATCGGGGTTAGGGTTTCCAATCCCGAATCCTGCGGGATCCCGCACGACATTTTGCGGGATTGATCCCGCGGGATTAAGAGCAAATTTCCACGGGATTTCCAATCCCGCAAATTTTCCTCCCTTGTTTACGTTTTAAAAATTTTGCCGCTCATAAAAGGATTGTTTTCACAAGTAGGGTAGACCGGGGGCACGTTTGCGCGAATTTTTTTCAATGAATTTTCTAACTTTTATGTCTTTACTTAGGAAATTTTAGACATTGCGATTTTATGAAGCAGTTAATGGAGTCAAAATTGGTTCATTCAGTTGTTGCTCAGCTTGTGTTTTTAACCGTTAAAAAAATTATTTTTGAGTCCAAGTCGGTTGCGTAAACTTGCCCCGAACACGGGGCACGTTTACGCATATTTATTTTAACACCTAACGTGTTTCTGCAAGTGTTTTGAACATAATGTCTTACCATCGCTAAAATAAAACAAATGTATTACAGACTGAATACTGCATAAAGTTGAAGCTAAAGGGGCATGAAGACAGCATCATATGATTGTAAGCTATAAGATATGAATGTGTAACTTAATTAAAACTTAGATGGTAATTTTCAAAACTAAATAACCGGAAAATTCTAAAAATATTTGAGACAGTTTAGAGCGAAAAAACTGTCAAGATCACGTTTAAGTAAGACACAGTAAGAACGATAGTATATAAAGGTTCTCCGACGTTCAATGTGTAAATTTGCCCCGTCCCCAAGTTTGGATTTATTTTTAACGTGTAAAAAAAAGTAATAACATTTCAGTTCTTACAAATACAATTCTCAAATAAATAAATAAATAAAAAGGATAAAATTCTGCGAATTTTTATATATTTGTTTTTTCTTAAGTTAACTAAGTTTAACTAAGTATTACTTATTCACAAATAAGCTTTAAAACGTTCAACACAAAACTTACTCAACTTGGTAGAAAACATCTATCTGCGTGATGGACCGAAGCTCGACTAATGGCTCAAAAACGTTGTGAGAGTATTTGCTATGGAGTAGCATCAATTTGTTATGACTTTTGGCTCTTCAGTTATAATTCGTTTTGAAAAAAGAGCAATGCGTAAACGTGCCCTGGTCTACCCTATCATCTGAAATCACCTTCCTGGTATATCTTCGTGTCTCATATGCTGAACGATGGATTTACCATTTAAGAGCACAATAAAAATCGAGTTTTTTTTTTTTTTTTTTGAGATTGAAGTGGTATTCTCATTCGAGGTCTCAGTTTTCATGAGTTCATCAATTGAGAAAAGAAGTAAAATTTACTAACATTTTCAAAAACCATCACTCAAATTTAAAATTACGCTTTGAAAAAAATATAAAAAGTGTATTACAGATTGGAAAACCCCGCTGTAGTAGCCAGAATGCAATGTTGGAGCACTTTTGTAAGTTTGAGCAATGCACTCAAAACCTTAAACTTACAAAAAGTGCACAATATCTTTCTCCAAAGAATAAAGCAATTAAACATTCGGCACGACTCTAAAAGAGGCGATAAGAAACTTGGATGAAACAGAGGATGACTAGCATGAGAGAGACAGTGCAGTAAGTTAAACTGCTCAAGTTTTTGAATGTCTCTTTAAAGTGAGAGGTAAAATTAGCGAAGTTATCCAAAAACTGCTCGACTCGGTGTAACCAACCAGCATTCACCCCTTGCTGTAATGAATCAGATGCACTGAAACAATGACCAACATTAATGAAGGAATAAGGGTATTCTCAATCCAAGTTAAATTGGATTGAGCAAAACGCATATCCAGTTGACATCGTTTTTGACCGAAAATTGCCGTTTTTGAGCAAAAACCCAGCATGAGAAAAGAAAAATCTATTTCAGAAGTTGATGAAGTTAATGGGGATCATTTGCTAAATGTCCACAATAATTGAATCCCAGTAAAACCAACAGCTGTGGAGCAACAGCACGTGTTTTCATCAAGTGCATCATTTTTTGAGCAAAAATTCTTTCCCTTTCCATACGAGATTTGTTTAGACACATTGGACACTTTTAAGGCACAATTTTCCGTACTAAACGATAATTGCTATTTGGGATTTGACATTGTTGTGCGAAACGATTGATGTACGGGGTTCGAGAAAACTACTAATTCAAGTAACAAAAGTAGTCCATCCTAAAAAGCACATTTTTTAAAAATTTAACATTAAAATTTAACTAATCAAGTTAATCCTGCGGGATCCCGGGAACCCGCGGAATTGGCTCCTTACAATCCCGAAATCCCGCGGGACAGAATTCGGTGCGGGATTGGAAACCCTAATCGGGCTGCTCATCCCCCAAGAACGATGGGCCGCCCCGCTCAAATGCTTCTATAGACCCTCCCCCAGAAACAAGGCCCTCCCCTTAATGAGATCAAAACTCTCCCAAATTACCTCTCCTCCCTAAAATTGTCTAAGATGCAGCAGCGTCTGAACCGCTTCCCTCCCCTCTCGAGGACACCCCTGCGAACATGAACAAAAAAAAAAATTATATATTGTTAGTCCTAAAATTGCGTAATCATGTCATTTCTTATACTATGCTTCTGCAACTAGTTTTTTTTCTCCATATACTTTATGTATCCATAGATATACAGGGTGTCCAAAAAGTTCAGGACACCTTTTGAAAAATTTTAGAAATGCAGCACATTGTCGTATGAATATGCAGTTTGCACCATAATACTTCACAGATTCAAAAATTTTTTATGACATCGTAAAGAAAGAAAGTATTTTTAAGTAATCGTCACTGTACTGTATCGTCACAGTAAGAAAAAACAAACGTCATCTGAAGCGTTTAATAAATTTATTTAAAAGAAAGCAATACCTTTTATTACCTAAGTCAATGGGCACTGTATTAAGCTCGAACCACATCTAAACGGTTCATCCCATGTCCACAAACGGTATACACACATTAAACTCTGGATAATGAAAGGTATACAGCGATTACTCATTATTACATTTTTTCTTTTTTCCTCTTTTTAAACTATATCATATATATATTTTACTTTATAATTTTTCTTTTAAATATGTTACTTATTTAGAAACAAATTTCGCTAGGATTTTTTTCTCTCGAAAATAATTGTTTAAAAAAAAAAAAAAAAAAAACTGTAGCAAATGTAAATTTGCCACTCTTGACTGCTGCGTATTCTGCCTTGTTAGAAATGGGACACTGATATCTTACTGCCCAAAACTTAGTTATGGAAATATTCTCCTTTTGTGTTAGTTTCTGTAACAAATGTAATCGACTCTCCTGAGAACCATACGTGACTGAACACGACCCGAGATAAATGGCTTCCAGATCGGGGCTCTGTCGATAAGTATGGATTATGTATACCTGGAAATGAATGTTTCATTTTTCTATTGTCAGTTGAAATTATATTTATGAAGTTAGGATTAAGTTGTTATCATGGGGAGTTTGTTACCAATTGTATTTAAATTTCATGTTAATACTAAAATACGTAGAGATGGGAATCTATATGCAATCTACGTTTTTGAAAAATTCAAATTTATTTCTCTTTTTCTCTTTGCCCTCTTCTTATTAAAATTTAAGTTTAACCTTGAAGCATCTATTGTGAGCATGAAAGCATTGCATATCTATCACACAATTCAAAACATATTATCTTCTTTTCTGACTTCGGTTTTCTCCTTTATAATATTGTTGAAATGTAAGAAGACGTTCGTTGAAGTACGAGGCCAAGTCAATATCGCTTGTTTTTTAACTCTCCAAAAGACGCGTTAAGTTCTTGATCCAACCTGTGACACTCCTAGAAATTCATTTGTGATGCGTTTCGTTATTAC
This sequence comes from Uloborus diversus, assembly GCF_026930045.1. Classification (NCBI taxonomy): domain Eukaryota; kingdom Metazoa; phylum Arthropoda; class Arachnida; order Araneae; family Uloboridae; genus Uloborus; species Uloborus diversus. The sequence continues at coordinate 66,110,237 of NC_072740.1, forward strand.
TATGAAGAATTTTTTTTTTGTTTTTTAGTTTACTGTAAGCACTTGGTAAAAACTAAAAAGTACGCTTTGCCAAATTTATTTTTCCTATTTCGTACGAATTATTTTTAAATAATCTGGTTAAAAAATGAACGAAAATTATTTAAGAAAAATTATAAACGTACCATTTAAACATTTCAACGCACCGAAATCCGTATAATCCAAAAAAAAAAAAAATATATATATATATAATAAAAATGAACTATTTAATGATTGAAAGGACAGTCACAGTTTATATAAAACTGGTTAAAATGGTATTAGTGAAATGAAAAGAAAAGTTCTATTCGGTATTTTAAAACATACAGTGAAAGCCCGATTTTACGTCTCCGGAATCTACGTTTCCCTCCCATTTTACGTTTTTTTCATCATATTCCAGTTTTTCCGTGTACTAATAATTTTAATTTAACCCATGTGTCAAGTTTATTTATCTAATTTCTTGCATGGAAAGTAAGAAAGTGAAAAAAAAAAAAAAAAATCTAAAATGATCAAAATTTTTCCTTTCGGAGTTTTTTTTTTTTTAATTGAAAACACACATTGATAAACTATGAAAATAGAAATCCATTCTACAGATCGGTCTTTGAAAATAGTTTCTTCTTTTTTCTCGTTGTTTGAGGTCACATTTTTGGACATAACGCATAATAAAAGCTTCTCGTCAGACGATAAAGATGAACAAGAGGAACCGGAAGCACAGCCCCTTCTTTCTTTCACTGTTGAACTGAAGAGTTCACAAATTGTGAGAGACTTCTTTCTCAAAAAAAAAAAAAAAAAAAAAAAAAAAAAAAAAAAAAAAAAAACAGGAAAGAGACTGGCTAATTATTTCAATTCTGGAAGATACTGCAATCACTTTGAACTCACTGACTAAAAAACGATCCACTAATATGGACATTTTCGACTTCAACGCCAGAACACGCAACTAAGAGTCATCTAAAAAACTACCTCTGGGTTTTTTTCTACATGATTTTTGCTTTGTTTGTTTTTCCCATATTTTACGTTTTTATAACCTAGTCCATTGAGGAACGTAAAGTTGGAGTTTCACTGTATTTGTTTTTTGAAAGTTTGTTCTCCTTTTTAGTTTTGGTCAAATATTTAGGACTTCTTCATTACTTACAGCTGCATTTTTTTATATATATATAAAAGAAGTGAAAATTTTGGAATTGTGTTAGTGTTTGTGCCGGGAAAAAACGATCAGTTTTAAAATGCCATCAATTTAATTAGAAATTTGAATATTTACAAAAGTGTACCGTCGAACAATGCCGGCTCACACTCGTGCGCTTACGTCTCAACCATTCAACAATCTCGATGTATCTCTAACTTTTTAAGTCCTGTATTTTCAGTTTTAGCTTCCCGACCGCAATTTCGTCTAGGGCAGAGATGGCCAACCTTTTTGGGAAGAGTGCTACTCTCTGGAAAAAAAAAAAAACCTGCTTGTCACTTTTCCTTTTTTCAAAATACTGAAAAACATAAAAAAGTGAAGAAAAATAAGATAGTGCTTAGAATGCTAAAGGGCTATTTACTTAAACAGGGCAAAGGACTAGTTATGGGCATGGTTAAGTTTTTTTAAAATTTTTAACTTGGATTGTTGTTGAACTGTGCTGGTGCAGTTCTAGTTTATGGGAAAAACTATAATTGCTTTGTAAACTTCGTAAACTCCTTCCCTTACTAAACTTAGAAGTTGCATTATTTTAGCTGTGAAATGTTCATTAGTTTTCAACTATAATTTATATATTTGTTTCGACAATAAATTAGAGTACACTGAATAAGATAAATAAATACCTTTGTGCTGAACAGTAAAGTAAGACAAAAGCTTTTGTCGGATGTCTTTTCATCCATAAGCTCATTATTTTTTGCATTGAAAAAGGCGTTCCCTGTAACGCCGAAACACGTGTCTGCTGTAATTTACAAATTTGTGCTTCTTCTAACGTTGTTTTGTCTTACTTTAGAGTACACTGGTTTGACCAGTTATGGTTAGTTATGTTTATACCAAAACCTATAATGGTCATGCTAGCTGAATTCAATTTTCAACACTAAAACTTGATAATCTATTAAAGTTCATAAATTATGGAAAGGTAATTACTAATCACACAAATATAATCACGTTGATTGGACGCAACATATGATAGTGAAAACAAATGATTTTTAAGTTTCGAAATCCATTTCTTGAATATTTCTTTAGTCGCACATGACGTTTTATTCATTACAATAGAAGTCAACAGCAACACCAAAGCAGTTAAATTGTTTCTACGCTCATAGCAAGTTAGGGTTAGGAAAATTATAGTAGAAAAAGTTTAACAAAGCTACTGTGATATGTCACGGCAAAATCATTAATAAATACATTTTTATATTTTTATTAGTTTAAGTAGGGGACAGGAGTGACTAATATTAAACATACTGTCAGCCCCCCTTAATCGGGTAACGGATAAACGAATACCTCGCTTATACGAATAAAATCTCCCGAAACCGAATATTTCCCCTTAGATGTAATGTTAGAGATCCCCGCTGAATCAAATAATTTCCCCGGATAACCGAATAATAATGATCAGCTTTCGCGTATATTTTTACTGAGAAAATTTTTGAATACGTTAATAATAAATAAGAGCAATTATTGATGTAAAAATTTAAAACAAGCATTTTTCGGCAAACAACGGGCGGGAAAAACAACATTCATATTCCATCAAAGCATTTCCACTATTCTATCTAGTTTCTTTTATAGTTGCCATTACCAACAGACAGTTGATAATTAAATTAAAAAACACAACGAAATATAAACATTGCAGATAATAATAAATTGATAAATATTAATTACGTAAAACACGGTAATTGAAGTTAGAAAAGTATTCTCAAAATACCTTGAGCGAGGAATCCACTATTATAGACTTTCTCCAAAAAATATGAACTCAAAAAAGGTGTCGAATAATACCTCAAGTTGTAAGCTACATATTTATAATTTTCATACGTACTTGTATTATATATAATTAATTATTAAATTATTTTGTTGTTTATTTAGCTTATTTCAAAAACGTTTTATCAACAACATTAATTATTTCCTTTATATCGTCGCCTCAGAGCAACAGTAAGATATCTTAGTGTTATTTCTGGGATTAGATGTCTTACTGTTGCTCTGAGGCGAGCAATAGATTTATTATTATTACGTTTCAAGACTAAAGTTGTCAACCAGGAAAGTTAAATAAAATTTCCCCGCTCTATCAAATACCCCGCTTAATGGAATATTTCTAGGAACCGACGGTATTCGTTTAAGCGGGGCGACAGTATTTGTATTTTTCTACCACTTTTGTAAATTACCGCTTATTTTAAAATCTAAAGAACGTAACTATTTCTATTGCTCCAAAAACAAATTCCCTCTCTTTATTAAATGCAAATTCCCACCTATTTTTTTGCCGCTCTGTCGATCATACAAGTAGTTTTTATACAGGGGGAAAGTAGGAAAAAAAAACTTTTTATTTCATTTTTCAAATTTTCTTTTTTAAAATTTTAATTTTATACCATAGTTTTTTTATTATTTTATTTTGGGTGGTAACATTTGTGAAAGTAGGTATTATGATTAAAATTGTTCCAGAAAATAAGTGCGTGAATGAGAGGTCTCTCTCGAGGGACAGAAAATTCGAATATATAACAGAATTCTATACAGTAAAATAGACAGCTATTTCTTGAAAGTGTTGTTCTAAATTGTAGAAAGACATCATAGAATATATTTTATGTAAAAGAAATACTGGTAGTTATCAAAATAATGGAAACACCTGTGAATAAAAGTGACATTTTTGAATGTGCTTCGTACAGGGGTGCCCACGGGGGGGGGGGGGGCGGATTATGGCGCAAGTTGCGCCATCAAAATTGGGAGGGGGGGGAATTTAAAAAAATTTAAAAATTCATTTATTTAAATTTATCGATTTATTTTTAAGTCAAATTATTTTTTATTTTATTTTGTTCTGTTTATATTTTATTTCATTTATTTATTTAGTTGGCGTGTGTGTTATTGGTGTAGCACATAACTTTTCTAATAAAATATTAATAATAATTAAAAATAAATAAATAATTAAAAATATTTAAAAAAATAAATGAATAAAAAATATTTTTAAAAAATAAATAAATAAAAACTATTTTTAAAAATAAATAAATAAAAACTATTTTTTAAAAATAAATAAACAAAAACTTTTTTTAAAATAAATTAATAAAAAATATTTTTAAAAATAAATAAAATAAAAAAGATAGCTAAAAATAAAAAGAGAAAGAGGATTGAGAATTTTTTTGGGGGGGGGGGGATTTGCGCCATTGAACTGGGGGGGGGAGGGGGGGAGGGCCACCCCTGGCTTCGTATGTAATAAAGAATGAAACTCAAATTTTAAAAGAGGCCAAATTGTTGGAGCGCGTCTTTCTGAAGCAAGTGTAACTGAAACATCTCAACTTTTTGGTGTTTCTAGAGGTACAGTATCTAAAGGTCATGACAGCATACACGCAGCGCGGTAAGAAAAGCTCGGCAAAGCAAAATAGTGGACGGAAAGAGAAGCTTAGTGAAAGAACATTTATGGCAGAGTAGCGATTCCCAACACACTTGTCACAGAGTGTTTCCATTATTTTGATAACTACCTGTAGATAAATAAACACTGCGATAAATAACAAAATGTAGCATACATTCGCGGACGGAAATGACCCAATTATTGGAGAATCCCCCAACTAACCCGTTGGATGAGGCCTGAATCATTCGTATCATTCAATTCTTTTCCCCGTAATCTTTTATTCTTAGTCGGTATTTTTCCTTCTTTTTTTAAAAAATTTATTCGAGTCTAAATCGCGTTTTATAATAACGTTTAAAGGCTCCTTGAATTTGGTTTCGGGCGAGCGCCTCATAAGTATCGTTGTGGTGTTTTGGTAATTATTCCTTTGCAGTAATACCTGAAGTCATTTTTGAAATATGTTCTCTAACATTGTAGCTTTCAATATTACATACTGTAAAATCTGGACGTTCCTCAGTTCTCGGAAACCCTCATTGCGAAAATCACATCCTATTTTGATCAACAAAAACATTAAAATTTTATCACTTGATAGTGCTGGCGTGTGTATGATATACGTTTATGACAGTTTTCCGGTATTTTTGTTCTTTATTATTTCCATTGCCTTGTGCTATTATTGCAAAATTCATTTATTTATAAGAGATGAAATGGAATTTCATTCAGCCCTGTTTTCGCCTAGGTTTTGAGTATTACTGTAGAGGAGTCGGGGGCACGTTGTTCAGCTTTTCTACTGTTCATTTTTTTTCTCATCAAAAAACTTAATGAGCAGTTTCATTTTCTATAATATGTTTAATTTTACATTTATCATCATCCCAGATTTTTAAAAGCCTTATATTGAATAACTGTTTAATATTTTTTTAACGGAACCATTACACATAACCTTGCCGGTCCAACGTGCGGGGCACGTTAAACTGGTCTCGATAATTTTGATACTATTAATATTTTTTATTTTAATTTATGATCAACAAATAGCACCTGTAGTCCTACAAATCATGTATTGAAATCACAGGGTACAGTAATATTGAACGTATTTTATTTTAGAAACAAGTTTTACTATTGTTTTGGCAGTGTTAAGTAATTTTAAGTAGTCTAAATGATTTTTTACAAAGAATAGAACAATAAATTAAATTCCTCTCCTAAATTAAGTCTTTACAGTTCGCTTTTTTTTTTTGTCGTGAATGTGAAAAAATGACAGAATTTTTTCAGACCTAGAATCTGGAGTACGTTGTTCCACGTTTAGAAAACTCAAAATAACGAAAGCTTTTAAACGAATTAGAAAAGCAATATCCTAGTAATAGCAACAGCGAAGTTGATGAAGACCCAAGTTGTGTTGATGGAATTGTAGATGGTTCTGGCACAAAAGTTGAAGTTCGTTAATTTAATATTTGGTTTCATTTAATATTTTATTTTGATACTTAACAGAGACAGAGAGTTTAAAAACTTAAGAAAATAAAAATGGAAACCACAGCTCCCTTTTACTTGCCCTGATAATATCCAGCCAGCAGTCCAGTTTCAGTCACGTCGGAGCATTTCCGAAGTCTCAGTAGCAATTGCCGCGGTTATTATTATTATTATTTTTTTTGAGTTTTTTTCCTATATCTTATTTTAATGCTATACGCCAAAATCGTAGGAAAAAGACACTACTGTATAAGAAAAATAGTTATTTAGCGGGTAATATTGAGGGGCATCTTGCAATCACGCAAAACTTTTCTTCTTTACAAACAAGAACCGTTTTTAGATGATTTTCGTAAATTTAAAAAGTAACGCTTATTATTATTTTTTTTAATGCATCTAGGTTTTATTTTAATGAATTTGAGGAATCAAAAGGTGATCTGCAAGCAGAGAAATCAAATGCTTTCCTTACAAAGTAGTATCTGTTGCACTCTCTTTTTCCTTTAGCATGAAAAAGCACATTGAAGCAAAATTGTGAAAAATTTTTAAAAAACGTTAAATTCCTCTTTTTTTTCGAATTCAGGGTGGCGACAGATCAGGGAAATCAGGGAGATCAGGGAAAAGTCAGGGAAATATCAGGGAATTTCGAAAAAATAACAAAAAATCAGAAAAAATTGATTTTATGAAGAAAAAAAAATTTTTTTTTTTTGCTTTACAAAATTAAGTATCCTAATTCCCTACGCATTTTCCGCCAATTATTTGTTCAAAAAAGAAAAAAAAAGTAAAATTAATGAAGTGCGATTATACACTGCCGCATATTTGTGCATTTTTTTCCCCTCAACGTCAATGTATTGAATCTTACTTATTTACCACAGGATGAACTTCCGAAGATTGCTTCTGTGTCTGTTAGGTTGTTTATTTTACCTAGCTTGAAATTTCTTTTCACGCTTTCAATGCGACGTAAAATAAACAACCATACAGGCAAAGAGGAAGCCTTCATTAATGCCTTAGCTCCTTTGCCTTTATTCCATTGTTTCGAAGTGATTAGCGTACTGTAATCACGATTTCAAGAAGAAATCTTTGGTTTTTGAATTAATACTGATGAAAGCTTAAAAGTTATTACTTCACGTTTTTAATTTAATTGCTAAAATTGAACTTTCAATAAAAAAAAAACTTTGTTTTTTGCCGTTTTACTATTTGCTGTCGCCGCAGATTATAGAGGTTTTCTTTTCTTCAGACTTAACTGATTCTTTTATTTTATAGCCAAGTTGTTTTCTTCTTTTATATATTTTGAAACTAACTAATTGCTTTTTTTTTCTTGCATTTCAAAGTTGTTGTTACAAAAGCAATCCAAGATTTTTTTCGTTACATACTGATATCATTTGAAATAGAGTTAACTTGTGTACTTAAGTAAATATCTTAATTTTTTTTTTGTTAAAATGCTGTATTCATTCATTAAAACCTATGTTCTTGATTAGAGAAAAGCTCCGTATGAATGGATGTCAAAAGGTTTCATCTGTTTTGCATAAATATGTCAATTAGTTATATAAGAATAACTACATTACTTCTATTCTTTCACTAGTACTTGTAATTCTTGCAACAATTATTACAACTGTTTGAAAATTTAGTTCAAAATAATTTCAATTACTTTTAATTCTACCATAAATACACATATGTTTTTAAGGGTGTTTTTAATAGTTTCTTAAAATTCTTATGCAAAGTGGTTTCTGGAAGTAAAGTGTTTTTTTTTTTTAATTTTCTATAATCTTTCCATGTAGAAATATTTAATATACTGTGTTGTAGTTTTTTTTCCAAAAACATTGTCTTGATGTTTTTTTTTACCATTTTGTTAAAAAAGTAGCATCTTTTTAAAATATATCTCTAGTTCAGCAACTTTACACAACTTAAAACGTTTAAAATACTGCATTTTATACAAACATACGAGTACAATAGATTTCAGTTAGAGCAAAGAAAGGAAACCATTATCATTGGTAACGTAAATCAGGGAAATTTGGTGAACTTAATCAGGGAAATCAGGGAAAAGTCAGGGAACTTTTTTTCACAGTTCCTGTCGCCACCCTGGAATTTTCAAGCTTGTTTTTACTTTGTAATTAAACCTATAGCTAGTGTTTTTTTTTTTTCTTTTCTAAAATGTATCCTATCATCGTATCAGTAATAAACAAGAGCTACACTATTTGGGGCAATTTCATTTTAATAGATATATCAATTATTGCACAAAACACCCTACAAATACTCCAAATATGTTAGCTCCATGTTTCATAGCCTGAACTAAATGAAGAACGTGGTTTCCTGCATCCCCATCCATTCATCCGCACAGGACAAATAAATTTTAAGGATTTCCAGAAACAATATTTAAATAACTTTTTTTGGCTCAGAAACGGACATATCTTTTGTTATAGATTCATTACTCTGAAAAAAAATAAATAAAAATAAATATAATGGATTTTTTCAAAGTATACAATTCTATTACATAGAAGCACAGTTTCATTATTAAATTGATGCAGTGATGCATCGATCTAACAGATTTGGAGTGTCTTTAGGGTGTTTTGTACAACAACTAATACATCCGTTTCCGTGGAATTGTATGTTTAAGTTACATGAAATTAATATATATGTATATTTTTTCATTGCACCTTCACCTAGGCCAGAGAACAGATACTAGTATGCGACCTAATGTGTCTTGATTAATGTATCAGAAGCTCGTGACTTTTACCAAATTTATGATTTTATTTTGTTCACAAAACACTCAAATTTATTTTTGCAAGCAAATCACCTTGATTTCTAACTTGTATAAAAGTTAAATTTTTTTAAACTCCAATTTTCGTGTTTTGTTCAAACAAATAGCGATCACTTGCGGAACCCCTGTTAAAGTTCCAGGCAGTCCTAGATTTTCCACGAAATCCAGGTTGCAGATCTCTGCTATGACTAAACTGAGATTTGAGTTTTTACCTTGTTTTTTAAAACTAATTTTCCTTTAATGTCAAATGCATTCTTTTCTTAACAATATTTATTCGAAAAAGAATCGATGACTTCACGCCGAAAACAATCGCTTCGACCTTCTTCTTCCTTATTTCCGGAATCAGATCACTTTAAATGTTTTAATTTTATTTATTTCATTTGATGCGGTCATAACTTGATGATTCATGCAAAGTGTTTTCATTTATTGTTATACGTCCCCTTTGTAATCTGAACATTCCAGTTTGTGTATCGGACAAGATTTCATTTCGTCTTCGAGTCTCGCTTTTGAAAGACCTCGTTCCTCCTGTCTGCTGTTTAGCATATCCGTCGCAACTGTTAATCGTGTTATTTCAAGAGGTAATTATAGTGTATTAAGTCTCAGTAAGTTGACTTGTTCTTTTTTTTTTTTTTTGGGACATTGAAAAAAGAAGTTTACGTTTTCTTTACCTTTAAACCATGCATTACGAAAATTTAAAATGAAATTTAAATATTTTGCAACGTAAATGATTCTTGCAAATATTAGCTGTGTACATTAAAATATATTAGTTTGTTTGAATTCCATATAAATAGCAGGTGTGAATATTTTAAAGTTTGAAAATACGTATCAAATAGAATTTTTGTGAAAAAGAAGCATGATTAATTGGATTTGCTTTAAATTTGAGTAATGTTCATCTTTACTCTTCATATCTTTTTCGCGTCGGTATTTCAATTTCAGTACACTCGAGCTTCGTAAATTGTAATCACGCTATTTTTTTTTTTTTTTAGAGCTCGACAAGTACTTAGAAAAACACCGAATCGAACATATACATTAAATGTTAAGTTAAACTGAGTGTAAGTCATAAATCTTTGTTAATTGCAGTAACTTTGCAATGAAATAAATCTTCAAATAGTTTTTATTGTAACAAATTTTGGCAGTAAACCGTGAAAAGTTACTTAAAATTTATAAATCAAATCGGTTTAACATCGAACTTATACTTTCTAAAGCTATTTAACTAAGATTCTCTTCTCATTATGCAGTGGATTCCGCAACACTTTGATTCGGGAAGCAGTGAAATGTCCTGATTTTTTACAAATAAGTAATAACAAGTAGAAAATGTTTATTCCCTTTTCTTATGAATCTGTATTTTATACTTTATTATTATATTTTTTTATCAATGCGATAAAAATGCTGTCTTTGACAGTTGTTAATTTTTGTATCAGGTAGTGTTTTTTGTTGTAGTTTATCAATGCAGCTCAAAACTTGTTCATTTTTACTACAAAGTCATATTTTGCATTCATTTGCTTATTGATTTCGACTTCAACTTGTTTATAAACAAGGTAACTTATTTTGTTAGAAAATTGGGGATGTATCAATGGAGAAGTTTTCCCGTTTTATTAAGACCTCCAGTGGCGCACCCAGAATTTCTTCCTGGGAGGAGCTATAATGTTTTTTTGGAGCTCTAACACATGAAGTAAGCGGCAAAATCAGTGAAATTTCAACAGCCCCCCATTTATGTAGATTTTTTTAAAAATGTTCATAGTATTAGCTTTATTAGTTTTTATTCAAATTATAATGCCTTCTTAATAAACTTCCAGAAAAGAACAAAATGGTGTTACTTACTGTTCTCCGTACTTCCTCTTTCTATCTATATACCTACAAAATCAGTTTAGAGTTATGAATGATAAAAGACGCTCAGCGACTTAACTATATTCAAACTGAGAAAAACATTGAATGAAGAAAATTGCATCAAAAAAAAAAAAAAAAAAAAAAAAAAACTGGACTCCTGTGAATAAACCTGTTGCGAAAAGATTTTACTGCAGAGCAGTACTTTAAAAAAGAATTAATTTTCAAACTTTTCATAAAAAATTCAGTTCCTGCTGGAACGCATGCTGTGAGAATATCCCCAAAATTAGAGGCTAAAAAACGCAATTTGAGACCTTTTCTTTGGTCTGGTCAAGGGGGTCATGACCGCTTTTGAATTTCGTCTGACTTCTGGGAGGGACTTAAGCCCCTTAGCCGCTCCTTAAGTGTGCCACTAAGTCCTCCTATACACGAAATGCTCTACTACTTTAGACTCACGTGTGAAAACTTTTAATTTTATTTTTATATTTGTCTTTTTTCTTAAATTTTAGTGCACGAGTTTGTAAAAAAATCTAGGGGGGGGGGGGTTGAACGTTCCAACTAACAGATTAAGTATGTGCAGTGGTTATCATTTTGTCGTCAAAATAGGATGAGTTATGATTCATTTAACAGGGAAATAAAAATCTGTGTTTCTACCTCGTTCATTCAATTTTGTTTAATTTGATCAAAGAGCTCTTTGCATATTTTCAGCCATAAAGAAGTTCTGAGATTTTTATTGAAAAGCAAGAAGATAGATTTTGTTTTAAATACCAAGTGTGATTATTGGAAATTCTCACCTCCGTGAACTTGAATTTCAGGGATGTAAATTAATATAAAAAAAGAAGTGCGCATATTTTCATATGCAAAAAAAAAAAAAAAAAAAGTGCAAATTGTAGCACTGAAGAAAAAAATTCTTCACCTCAGTAACAGACCTTATCAGTGTCATTATTTCTGAGGTGAGAATAAATGATGGAGGGGAAATACATCAATTTACGTCAGTTTATTAAAATATAAATTATTAAATATTCTCAAATTTACAAATTTGCCAATATATTAATACAAAACTATTTTTAACCCAAATTTAAACTGAAAGGATAGCTAAAATTTATGCCGTAGTTTAATTAAGAGAGCTTAATATTATATTCATACTAATCATTAAAATAGCTCATTGTTTGCAGAATTAACAAAATTACTCCTTTGATAATAAATTGACCTCTATTTTCAAAAACTAAAAGTGCTTTTTTTTTATTTTTTATTTCCGTGAACAATGTATTTTTTTTTTTTTTTAAATTTATGAGTAAAATAATTTGAATTTAGCTGGGTCATTGTTTATGGTTACATCTAGTAGGTAACACTTTCATGTAAGAATGAAAAAAACAAAGAGCAAACAAAAGGTTTTGAAATTGAAATATATTTTCGTTCAAAAGTTACACATTCTGGAGCACCCATGTATGCCTTTGCATATATGTTTTAGTGCAGGGCTGTCCAACTGGCGGTCCGCGGGCCGCGTGTGGCCCGCCAACACATATTGTGCGGCCCGCATCGATGTTGACATTCCTGAGTTTGTAACGAAGGCGGATCGGCCTCAGTTTTCCCATCAAAAATGTAAGCAAATTGTTTTATAATCCTTCTGTTTCATTGTTTTATAATTAATAATTAATTACTATTAATTGTGATTGTATAAGAGGTAAGAGGTTATTGTTCAACTTTTCAAACTGCGGCCCTCCAGTGATCAGTGACCGGAATTCTGGGCCGTGGGCTCTTTGCAGTTGGACAGCCCTGTTTTAGTGAATAGGTACCAAGCATCACAACCCTTCCCACAGCGCGACTATGACTTCTGAGGACACTGGGCATTAGGGTGGGCCGAAAAAACTTTTTTTGGAAATCTGTTTTTGGATAGTGCGGAAAAGTTGCTATACGGACCCGTTATTATCCATAAAAAATTTCGCTAAATTTGTTTAATATTTAGCCGGCGCTATTTGACTTTGAAAAACTGAAAAAAGGACTAAAATGCACTTTTTTCAAAAAAAAAAAAAAAAAGGGGGGGGGGAGCAAAAATAAAAGTTTGAAGCTAGTTTCAACAAACATTAGAAGTATCTGTCAGTGCATTAGTTGAAATCCTCAAAGATTTTTATACAATTCGTAGAATATTTAGCTACGCTCCTTTAAGACTGAAACATTGGAAAAATGAAAAAAAAAAAAGAAAAAAAAATTAAAAGTAGTTTCGAAATATGTAAGTACTGAAATGTTACGCAATACGTTACCTAGAAAAAACAGTGAAAATTCAATCAATTTTATGCGACATTTGTACGCCAATTTTAAAAAATGCACACACTCAAATAAAAAATAGTTACATAAGATGCTAATTTTTTAATGTTTGGTTCCAGTAGTTTCTTCGGGATAATAAACGGCGCTCAACTACTTCTATTAGTCCTAAGATTATTTTATAGCTATTTTATATATATTTGACAAATAGAGCCCTTGAGTATTAAAAAAATATGAATCCTCTGAAGTCCTTTAAACTGATTAATGAATTGAACGCAAGTATTCTTCTTTAAGAAATGCTGTAATTCTACACTTCCACAGCTGGGAGTTAAGCAATTAAAAGGGTCCTCTCTTGCGTCCAATGTCCACAATGAGTTGCCACTGAGGCATCTTATACTGGAATTTGACGGTTGCACAAAGTGGCCACATTCATATTCTGGAGCTATCGAACAACTTCTTAGAGATTGTAAAAAAATCCGGTGGTCAAATTTGATAAAATTGATTGCAATCTTCTGGTTTTGGACATGGAAGATATAAAAAATTTAAGTATTGAACAACAATATTTGTATAGAATCTGTCTTGCCGTAAAAGATGGTCAGTTGTCCTTCAAGCGTGGCTGACAGTAGCCCAGGCAAACTCAGTCAGTCGTGCGCGATGGCTGACAACTGCAAACCATTTGTTACGCTTGTATATAGGCACTCCAACTCCATCAGAAAATCTTACAATACTTGTAAAGTATGTAATGTTAGTTTATGCTCCAATGTGGTTTGAAATAAAAAAAAAACCGAACTGCCAGTACGGCGCCAAACATTTTTGGAAAATGATTTCTCTTGGAAGGCAGTTTCCAGACAACGTTAAGGAGATAATTTTCAAAGTTCTCTCAAGTAATGCATATTTCGCTCATCCTGAACAGCTACTGTTGACAATGTTGTTTGACTCAAGAAAATACATTCGGGAATTAGCTGTTAGGCGCATTCTGAACTCTAGAAATAAGAAGACGAAGAGCTCGGATGGTGTACGATTTTTTGAGCATCCTAAACTCAATTTTGAAGCCGTTGATTATGTTGATTTAGTTGATTGGGCAAACTGTGTTGTAACAGAACCAACTCTTACAATGCATCTAAAAGACCAACAATGGAAAGAAATGTGCAAGGAACATTCTACAGAGTTTACTTTCGAGAAATTTCCCTGTCACACGCAAGCTGTGAAACGTTGTGTGAAACTAATAACCGAAGCTGCAATAAAAGTTCGTGGTGAAACTGCACGAGATGGATACATTCGTGCAAAACTTCATGCTAGGAAAGAACTTGATAACAAGGGACAATATTATTCCAAAAAATAATATTCATTATGCATGAGGTATTATAAATCAAATTTGAAGATTTCTTTTTTAAAATTTTGTTATCTATATATGTAATTCTAGAAAATGTATGATACATTTGCGTGATAATAATTACTATGATTAATAGTGCTATTTAATTAATAAGTCTATGATTTCGTTTTGTAAAATAATTTTCACATTGGTTTTTAAAAAAATTCAATATTTTTTCATTTTTCTCCAATTTTTGATGTCGGAAAGGAGCGGTTAAATGCTCATTAAAATCAATGAAACATTTTATGGGCTCGAACTGGCTTATTATATAACATTTTCGGTGCATTCCAGCAAAATATTTGGAATTTAGTTTTTTTTTTAAAATTTCGACAAAAATTCATTTTTCTCTTTTTTTACGGTTTTTCAATGTCAAATAGCGCCGGCTAGATATTTTTTAATATTAAAGAAATTTTTTGTGAGTGCTAACTAGCTCACTACGCAACTTTTGCGCGCTATCCAAAAATTGATTTCGAAAAAAAAAATTTTTTCGGCTTATTTCGGCCCACCCTACTGGGCATGAACTTAATTTGGTGCTCAAACGCTTATGCCATATAGTAGTGTAGTAAAATGTTTTGGCTTTGAAATTTGAGAAAATGGTTGTGTAGATTTTTTATTTCTCTGAAACATTTGCATCTTGTTATGGTGCGATATGAAATTACTCCATTTGTAGAAAACTATTTGATGCCCGCTAACTTTTGGTGCCTTGGTCCTCTTTACCATGTACCCATGCTTTAATCTAGCCCTGTGACCCTCCCTCCCAAAAAACAGATTTATATACATAGTTAATTAGAAATATCATCACCATCATAACGTAAATCATAACGCTATGCAATTTTTGAACTATGCAACTGAAAAAGCGATGAGTTATTCTGGAATGCAAGGGTACTTCCAATAGTATATATATATATGTGTGTGCTTTTGCGCAACTAGAAATTACCTTCTGGGTGGGGTTTTAGGCCATAACTGGGGGGCCCTTATATGTATATAAACTACTATCTTAGGATTGACAATGTATGTTGAAAGTTGAAACCAACGGTTCTGGGATTGGTTTTAACCCCAAAGCCTTGGCTGCGCCACTGTGTGTGTGTTGTGAGCAGTTGCTATGTTTTTGTTGGAACAAAAACATTTTGCTTTTTTATTGAACAATTTCTTTTTAAATTTGCAAATGTACAATTACAATCATTCTTTATAGGCATCAGTTAGTTTTCTTCATTGATTTTGTATCCAATTCGATTCACTTTTCATTTGATCGTATCACTCTGTATTTCAATAACAAAATTTTTGGTTTAATTCGGCATTGGCTGAATAGAAGTGGAGGAAACCTGTTTGAATGTCAATCAGACGTTATCTATTACATTCTAAGTAAATTTTAAAAGGTTATCATTTCCCTCTCAAATCTCTTCTTGAGCGATCTTTTGTCATCTCATTATTGGAATACTTTTGTGCCCCTTTACACCGTTTCAATTGTTATTGACCTTGCTCCAATTGACGAACGTTGGTTTCAACACGTGGAATGAAAGTTCAGATAAAAGATAGAAATTTCGGTCAATAATCTACTAACAATTTAAAAGTCAGTTTCTGATGATAGAACAGATGAGTTTTAGTTGAGCGGATATGGAGATAATCATTTCTTCTATAGACATAAAAATAATGATTTAGACTCATTAGAAACATAAAATATGCATTTTTCTGTTTGTAACCAAGGTATTGAGTAAGGATAATTACATTGAAATCTACAGCAAATGTAAATTATGGCGTAGTAAGGTCTGCTTACTACACGTGCCTCCAGGTCCATAACGTTTGGCTCTCCAATTCTAGAGGCCCTGTAATCAATCTGAGAAGTATGTAAAGTGAGACACTCCCTCCCCACCCTCAAATGATATTTTCTACACATTTTTTTTTTTTTTGGGGGGGGGGGGCCTCAGAGCTGGAAAAGGTGCCATTTTTCTGATATTACTGCATTTTTCAAGAGTTTTTCGATGGAATGCACTGCGAATATAATTAGGGTACAGAAATATAATTATAATTAAACTTAAGATAAAATTTAAAATTGAGTCTCTTCAAAATACGCTACCTTAGGAATTGCTAAATACGTAATACTTCATTTGGTATTGAAACTATTTGTCGATTAATGTTATGATGTTTAAGCATACTCTTGATTTTTATAGAAAAAGAATCTCGTCGATTTTTCTTTCGCTATTTCTTTTACAACATTCTATGTTTAGAACACGCTAGCTTTTTATATTAGTTCTCGGAATTGAAAAATTCTCTAGTGAAGCTTTCCGCACTGGCACTCTAAGGTGCGGTTTTTAGTTTTCAACCAACATTTTAAGCATGAACATAAATAATGAGATGTTCCACCTCATTAAACGTTCAGAAAAAAATGAGATGTTCCACCTCAATTGATGAGTTTGTTCCACCAAGAAAATCATCGAAAATATTGCGAGAGCTAACATTTTCTTTTATCAGCCAACAACTAGGAAATTTAAAATAGCGTTTCAATATTATGTTTCTATACTTGACTGTGTATGAACTCGATTGGTTTTACAAGAACGCAATAAAACGATTTTTTTATATTATTAGGAAGAAAATCTCCATTTAAAATTAATCACGCCTTGGTAGAATCGGGGGGAGGGGGGAGGGAGCAGTACTATATAACGAACTTCAGTGCAACTGTAAATATCATTATGCTCCATTGTTTCCTTTTTTTGGCCTATCTTTTCCCGTTATTCTTTTCTTATGAGAAGCATTCATACATTATTTGTTTACCATCTACTATTACGACGCTAAATAGTTCTTTCTCTTATGTCTTACCATTCGTCTCTGGAAATTTCGCACTTGATGCTTTTCCCTCCATTTGCTGGTCTCATATTTCTCCCGTCAAGTTAGCTGTTGGATCGTTAAATATTTATGTATCTGAATTTGCGTTCATTTGGCAGATAAAAATGAAGCAGGATGCTGTCTGCCGAAACAGGGTTATTGAAGGAAGAAGACATGGTAGCTGTTTAGCAGTTCAAGTATTGTTTTTGGCGTTGGAACTCTGGAGTCATTTCTCTTTTTTTTTCCTCGTTTGTATGATATTTTATTGTTGCCTATTCATCAAGCGTGTCAAAGTCCATCTACTCTTCTATGATCGATGTTATTTGTTCTTTATATTGCTGATATCAAGGCAGGAATTTCGTAATTCCTAATAATCCATACTAGCTGACCCGTGCACTCGACCGGGGTTTTGAAAGAATTCAAAAACCCGTTTTTTTTTGAGTATTTTTTTCTTAAATAACAGCAAAAATGTGATTTCTTTGTTTATTTTCCGCTGATAGCGGTGGAAAAAATCTTTTAAATGATGTTTTATTTTGAAGTTTGATGAAGTATTAAACAATTTATGATGTTCCCGTTCCCACAAACAAGCACCTTTGAGATATTATATGTATGATACTGCGATTTACCGTGTCAAAATGCAAGGTTTTTTTCTGATTTCAATGCAAACAACAAAAAAGTGGTTTAAATTCCAACCCCCAGTGAGTTAAGATTCTATAATCATAGAAATTTGGATCAGGAATCAGCTGAGGAAAATTAGTCTTCCAAAAAGTAAGTTTTGTGACCAATGGGAGGAGCAATCCCTTCGCGTAATTAGCAGGACGCTCTTACCAACTGAGCGGCTGTGTCTTCATCTCGAGAAGCTATACACTAAAGCAATGCATTATCTTCCACAAAATAAATGGAAATTGGCTCTCCTACTTTGTTAAGACATTTTTAAAAAGTTAAACTGGCGATTTTACCATGTTCAAATCAAATCAATGTCTTGCTTTCTGATTTTAACAACAGAACTGTAGCTCAGAATCCTGCAATGAGTTTAGATTACATACTAATAGAAACTTAGATTAGAATTCTGCTGAAGAAAATACATCATTAAATCAATTTTTTTTTATGCCCTTGACCTTGTGGATTCGAACTCACGCCCTTCGCATTATTAACCCGACGCGTTAACCATCTGAGTCAGTGTGCATCCACTTTGGGATGCTGTGCGTTGAAGCAATTCGTAACATATATCGCTCTCGTTCGGATATATCGCTGTTCTCCATTGTCTCCCCGAAATATATATATACATGTAAAAAAAATGTTGCTTTACTTTTGACATCACAGAAAAAAAAAAAAAAAAACTTATATTTCTCAGAAAAAGCATTTGCTTTTTTTTAATCAATGAACAAAACTAGCGTATTTTCCACATACTTAATTCGTAGTAGTTTAAGCTGCAACTTTTGATTCGTATTCCACCATAAACAATAAAAATATTTTTAAATAAAAAGAAAATTGGTAGACTAATTTTCTTTTGTTTTTATTAAGAAAATTGTCCCAATACGATAATAAAATAATATTTTTGTAGAGCCATATATCTTTAGTTTTACGTTAATTGAATCGTTACTTTTTATGACCTCGGTTATATATCGCGTTTTCGGATACATCGTCCTATGATGTAACGAGGGGTTACATGCATAAATCAAGTTTCATAAAGTTAATTTGCGCTTATTTATTAATTTGTGCTATTGTATTATCAAATGGATAGCTCGATTTCGGCTTTGAAAACCTCACAAGAGTTATTTATAGTTTCAGAAAGGTGCATTCACCAATAAAAGGCATTGAAATTTTCTTGAATAATGTTCCCCTCTCCTACAAAAGTTCAGTAAAATGATTGCGGTATACGCTTTTGCAGTTGTTCTCCACCCTCCTTGTTTAGAAAACAGGTTTTAAGAAAGCACAAAGGCTGTTCTTGGAAATTTCGTGTTTCCTTCTCATTCTTTGATTCTTTTGTACTAACCAGAGCTTAATTTGCAAAAGGAGTTGAGATCTTCCACTTCTTTTCCATTTTATGCAAACTATAACGTTTTTGCGAAATCCAGGCTATTTACGTATTGAAGTAAGTTGCGGGGACTATACTGTTCCTATCCTGCACTTCTTTTGGTAGGAATTAAGCCCTGGTGCTAACGTTTATTTCATGCTGCTCAAAGTCAAAATTCTTTCATGATTCATCGTTAGTACTTCTGAAATGAAAATAGAAACTTAATCTTGAATCAAGTAAGTACGATATTAGATCCACAGTAAATATTTCAGTGCCCTTAGATAGTCTTGTTTTCGTAACAAATATATTGGAAATCGTCTCTATTGAGGTTACATGGAATAATTTGTTCAGATTATCTTTGTATTTTTAACTATGCAGGCACTAGCTTCTGAATAAATAGATTATATTCTCTTCATACCGTACATATTTTCCAGACTTGGCATTAATTGTATAAGGATGATGGATATATTTTCTCTAAACGCTGTGACATTTTTTTTAGATACTTTGGCCTTAGAGATTTCATGAAATTCCTTTTTCTATTGGCTGTACAGGTTTTGTAGACAATGTATTAATGAAAGTTCCTCTCTATAATTATAAATTGTAAAGATATCTTTTATAGTCTCGTACTCTATTAATTTTGAATGCATTATTTTGACTTAAATTACTTAGACTTTCTCTGTCTACATATATTTTTTATTTTTATTTTTTTGTACATTGTGTAGTTGTTGTTTGTAGACAATTTAGGCATTCTCTATGTACTCCTTCTTGTACATAATGAATACTTTCTCCAATATGGTTATAGATATTCTATCTTCTCTTCTATGTGAGCATTCTATCACTTCATTTCACGCTCTTCAAGTCATCTGCAGCAAGTTCGTGAATATTTTTAAAGATTTTAATATCCATAGATGCTTCAGGCGTTCTTAATCAACTGTAGCTAAGTATTTACGATTTCTGCAAACGATATATTCCTTTTCAGTTGAAAATTTATAAACATCTTGGCAACAGTTTGTACAACCTGTGGAAAATGTGTTAAGATGTGTGCACAGAATCTGTTCAGTCGCTCTGATTTTTATAGACAATGTAAAATGTTTACTGTATATTCTATAAGAGCACTCTCTATGTAAATCACATGGAGCGCTGCCATATTTATTTTTTTATCGCTACTAATGTATTTTTATTATTACTAAAAATTAGTTTGAGTAATTTGTTGTGTATATTCATCTTTATTATTAATCCATTCTCAGTACCACAGGCGAGGTAAAAATTTAAACTAACCATAAACAAACAGCTAACCATTAGAATTATCTTCATAGAATGGTTATAGGGTTACATCATTGGTCTCCTCAAACGAATGAATTGACACTAAAGGTTAGTGGGTGAAAAGTATTAGTTGAAGCAACACTCCCTCTAATCTGCTGCCTGATTCTGTTGTCTCACTGCTAATCCTTCTGATGAAATTCTAATGAAAATAAAGTGCCAAGTAACAGATTAACACATGGAAATAGCTCTTAATGATTTTAATCTCTGCTTTTGGCGAACCAGTAGGATGTAGAATTGAATTAAATAGAAGAATATCATATTAATCACGCTGTCATGTCACTTGAGGAGGTGCCATGCAAAAGCAAACATATCCAGAAAAATACAAATTTGAGGTAATGACTGATTTTTTATTGGTCAACCTCATTCCTCTAAGATAATTTAAGTTGGTTTCACCCCCCAAAAAATCATATCCTATTATTTTAGCTCACATTTTAAAAGTGATGATCTATGCATAAAAAAACATACCCAATACATGTGTCCTAAGCAAACTAAAACAAATCCACTTTACCCAATGAGAAGCTGTAGTTTGGTCATGTGACTCCCGCAATGCAAGAGGAGGTAATCACTTTAAATTACCAGCCAGTGATATTTGCAGCTATTGGAACAGATTAAATTTGAAATTGAAACTACCAGGCTGTATATTATTATGTTAATTTTTTTTTTTGGGGGGGGGGAGGGGGTTACTAAATAAATAGAGAAAACAAATTGTTTTGGAAAAAGAGAACATATCCCAATCCAATATTTAATGTTTAATAATTAGCATATTTCTATCCAGATTTGTGAGATTACTTATTTTTAGAATATTAATTACAGAATGTTTTATAAAAGTAACACTCATGAGAAAAACGGTGACTTGCCAAGAAGTTTTTTCGAATTTCTAAAATCTAAGCAAATTAACTCACAAATAATCACCTGGTTAGAAGGCTATACATTGTAGGAATTTATCTTTAGGAAAGTTTTAATGTATAATCACCCTAATATACTATATTGTATTCTTCGTACTTAACTAATTGTCGCATAGTAAATTTCTCTATATTATCGCATTTAAACGCATACATTTTAAATGGCTGTTTTTGTATAGTCTACTCTTCATGTCAATTTGTGTAAATGCCCCATGCTCAGAAATTAGAGAAACAAAACATTTCTCAATAATTTTAACGTTTTTTTTTAGTTGGTAATTTCATAAAAAATGCTCTTTTAGCTAAAAAGAAGTAAAGCATTGCTTGTGTAAGATTGTCTTCGTAGGTGGTCGAAAATGTAATCATTTCCGACCACCTGCGGAGACAATCTAATGAAAGATAATACAAATTTTGGAAAATTAGTTTTTCTATACATCCACTGACGTCCTGTAAATAAATTCAGGTCTTTTTGCTGGTTTTGGTCGATACATTAAAAAGAAGGAAGTACTGCAAGTCAACGATAGTGTTGTTCATTAATTAAAAAATTTCCAGTATGTTTTTAGATTATTGAAAGATGTGTTCGAACACACAAAAGACAGAATATAAGGAAATAACGAAACATTTCCTGTTACGTTTCCGAAGACATTTTACCGACTTTTATTTTTCCCCTTTTGCATTTTCCTTATTCATTTCGTTAGGGCATAAAAGTTAAATTTCTGCACGCATAAAACATTTTTGGAATTTTTATTTCAAAACGTTTACTTCTTTTGCTCCAAAAATCTTAAGAGAAGCTATATTAATTTGACAGGTTTGAGTTGGTTATAAAAAAAAATTTTGAAAAAAAAAATAGAACCGACTTCAAAATTGCTCTAAAAAGTGAAAAATAATTTTATTCTTTAAACACCATCGATAATGCTTTTAAACATAATTTTTGAAGTTGGCGCAAAAACAAAACGTAAAATCCAGTGTAACCATGCTTCGTTCATATTTTTTTTTCAGAAAAGCATCCAAAGTTACGAACGAAACATTTATATCGCTATTTAAATATGCTGTCATCAATGCATAATGTATGTGATAGTGAAGAAACTGGTCCTGGTTAAATTTATAGTTGTATTTGAGTTATGGCTGTGAATGATTTTATCTATCGTTTTTGCGCCAACTTCAAAAATTATGTTTAAAAGCATTATCGATGGTGTTTAAAGAATAAAATTATTTTTCACTTTTTAGAGCAATTTTGAAGTCGGTTCTATTTTTTTTTTCAAAATTTTTTTATTTCATTCTTTTTAGTGTAAATGTAGGTATTTCAGAAATAATAAGAAGTTACCATCACGATAATTCACATTTTTTCTTAAAAATGCTCCATACTAAAAAAAAAAAAAAAACTATTGATACGCGTTAAACTTTAAGCGATTGGCACTAAAAACTTATCTTTGTTCCTCTCTGGAAATCATGCGTAGTTAATTTAATTATAACCATTTAAGTATTACGTTTTTCCTAACTAATTTACATTCCACAGCATCTAAGTTGCTCATGATGCAATTCTGTATTTTCTTACTTAGCCCCGATCATTTGTTATCGGCCTAGATGATAACGATAAAAATACTACAGAGTAGTTGAGTCAAACCTAATGCTTGCATTGTGAAGGCTAAGCAGATCCTAATCACTGCATCACCTCGCTTCCAGGTTAGGTTTACCCCTACTATGGAGCAATAGCACTGAAGAAAGGAAGATTTTGATAATTCACATAGGGTTACTATAAATCAGCAGGGTTACTAAAATAAAATTATTTACCCCAAAAATGAGACGACAGCGTCAGATTCCCCATTATCGAAATATCCCTTGAAGAAATTTGATGCTTGCTTCAGAGAAGCCTTCATTCAAAATTATCATTACAATTACTATTAATGTTATAGGGCACCAAAGTTTTATAACAATGAGTTTCCTATTGTCGCGTAGATGAAGAAAGCGAAGACAATGTGAAAGCCAAATGAAGCGAATACTCGTTAGTCTCAACTCGAGATCTTTATTCAGAACCACGAATGAACGTTACATCTCCTTATATACAACTTGAGAAAGTGCTGGAACTTTCCAGACTTGGAAAGATACAGAAGTTAATAGAAGATTCGAGAAAATACGGGAAACAGTAGAAACGAAATTTTAGTAAAATACACTTTGTCCTAGTCGGGATTTGAACCCGGGTTGCTCGTGTGGGAGGCGAGAATTCTACCACTGAGCCACCGTTGTCCACGGATGAAAAGTGCGAACTTCGCTACAAAATCATTTAATAGGGAAATTGCATAAAATTTACTGTTTTTTGCCCATAACTTTTTTTCTAAAGAACAAATATGGTCAAACGAAATAATGGGACCTAAGTTGAGCCATCCCCTATCCATTAAAAAAAGAATCATCAAAATCGGTTCACTAGGTGAGACGCTATGAGTGGACAAACAAAAAAAAACATACATACGGTATGAATTGATAACCGCCTCCTTTTTGAAGTCGGTTAAAAATAAACATTCGTGATTTATGCTAATCAATGGGAATTCATTTTCAGCCAAAAATAATGTATATTACTTCCCTTGCTCACAGGACTGCCACTGGCGACCTGAAAAGGCGACTAAAGCTACTATTGAATGCTGATCAACAGTCAAAAAATCAAATTTTAAAGTGGCCATTTCGCAAAACAATCTTTTCAAACTTTTTTTTTCTCTCGAAAAGCTGTGGCATGAAAAATTGCCCTCATATTTATACAAATAGCGCATAATTTTAAGGAGAAAATCATTATTTTAAAAGAAAAAAACTGCATCAAAAAATCGTGCTCCGTTCTGGAGAAAACGCAGTTTTAAAAATTTTGTCGAAAATCGCAAATGAGAAACAGCGCCCGGGTTGCCATCTTGGGTGGGCTTTGTCTGGATCCAGGAATTTTTTTGAGAAAAACAAAACCGTGCTGCGTGCCTTTAACTTACTTTTTTTTTTAATTTCAACGTAGGAAAAAATAAAAAATTTCCGTGACTATGGAGGTAACCCCCCTGCCTGAATTGACATAGATCATTTAAACTATAAAACTCTGAGAATTGAATTGGAATTATTTTGAGTATATAAGCTGCATTAATCATACGTACGTATCACATTCTTAAAACTCTGATTGTCCTCACCGTGTGCGAGGCTCACGTTCAAAACAAATTATGAAGAGCATGGTTCAACTTGCCTATGGTTTTTCGTGTAGTTTAAAAATCGTCTTTCGGTTGTGATTTGGTTCTGATATCAGAATAAATACAGTAAAAATATTCCACAGTGGTTCTAAAAGCGATAATTAAGGACCAAATTATTATTAGCTATATTGTGCTTACATTTTTATATTGTTGTTCTTGCCTTGTGCTAGCTAAGCCGACAATTTGAGGTGCGCTGCTCTACTTTTCCAACTGCACCATAATTTGGTGTGAAGTGCGAGTTACACAGTACACACATGCCATACGGACCCATTTATAGGGTAGGCAACCATTCACAGTATAACAACACATTCACACAAAGAAAGGTCAAGGATAGGAGAGAGAAAGTACATCCATGCCAGCCGGGATTCGAACCCGGGACTTCCCCATCGCAGTCAGACTCCTCTGACCACTAGACAGAGCGGGCTGCGATTTTTATCGAACCATTAAATAGCGTTTGAGTTTCAAGTTGCTTTTTTTTTTATCAGGGGTGAATTCATAAATCTTCCAGTACCGGAACGCCAATGAGGATTAATTGATCGTTGAGTCCTGAATAGTTTTAAGTGAAAGGATAATTTATTTTCCCAGCTAAACAGTACCGGAGTGGAGTGAAATGTGACTTTAAAAATATCAAACAGTTTCGTTTTGACTTAGGAATTAATAACGTAACCAATTTTTATAATCACTTGCTTTGAGTAACTTACCGTGTTTTTTGCAAATTTCGTTACAGTTCGATGTTAAAAGATTTCAATTTTTCCAAACGTGCACCTGCAAAAAATTGTTCTTCATTGTTCTTTCCTTTGCACTAATTCCGTCGGCAATAAAAATTTTAAAACGTTAAACTAAAAATATATATTTATCAATCAAGCTTTATGTTTGAAGAACAGTAAACCATAAATTATTGAAAGAAAGACTTTCGATCCCAGATTGCTGAAAATAGTTTTGTTTTTCTTTTCTTCATTTGTTTTTTGCAATCTAATTACACTCTGTCGACCCTCCTCCTCAATCATTGTACTAGGTCTTTCTCCTGCAATGGTTCAAAATCACTGGTTTAATATTTAATAGCAATCGTAATCAGTTTTTTTTTTTTTTTCAGTAAGGGTTTGAAAGACCAAATGCATAGATTTGTAAGAATAGGCAAAAGTTTATTTTTTAGGAAAAGCACAATTGAGAAACAATGTTTTTCCGTTGAGTAATTGAGCCTTTCGTGCAGATTTTCTTTCGTTAAAAATCCACCGGCTTCGGATCTTTCGCCGAGCTTACCTGGGAATTCAGCGAAATTAGGGTTTCATCTCTCAGTTTCCAAGAAGATGTTTGTCATTCTTCCAGTTATTTGTCGCTGGGATGAAAAACATTTCCAAAAAAATATCTCTGCTGTTTTCTGAAGCTTCGAATGTTAGGTTATTGATTATTTTAATCTAGCTTGGTGCGATCATTTTGTAGTGTGTGCGTGAGAGGTTATAGCCGAACTGAACGATACTGAACCTGTAACCTGCTGATCTAGTGACGGCAGTAAAAAATCTTCACATGTAATGTATACACTTTTTTTGTTCTTATACCCTCTGTTACCCCCTCCCCACTCTTTGCAGCTTAGTTTGGCCGTGAAACGAAAATTTAATTTAATGTGATACTAAAAAAGAATCGCGCATTTATTTTTACTAATATTAATGTCGCGACTCGGGTGGATTAGTATTATATAGTAACGCATTCATATGCGGTGCGAGAAGATTATTAATATTAATGTTCTGTGAATAGATTAACGTTATAAAGTTATTTATTTTTGCTTCACCGAGTTGCTGCAAAATATTTTATGAAGTCTAATTGTGCAAACATCGTGCTTAGCAATCCACGAATAATAAAAATGAACACGTTAACATTTTTTATGTATGCATCTATAAAAGAAAAACCGAATGATATCATGATTTTTTAATTTTGCAACATATTTCCTGTTAAAATGAATGCATGAAAAAGATGATCTCCGTTGCGTTCTAGAACGGGAGCTGGAGGGGGCTTTGTTCCCAAAAAGCAGGGAAGCACAAGAAAAACGCTCTTTCTCATCGACTTTCTGATCCCGGCGCTAATGCAAACATTGCTTAGTTTACTTTGCTTACGATAAAACATTTTTTTATTTATCATTTTCGACGAGAAAAGCAGGTATCAATGTGCAATAACACACTATTTTTTGCTGTTATTTTACTTGTTTATTTCTTTTTAGTTATAGTGCAATTTTTATCAATCGTTTTATTTCTAAAAGTTTCCGTGAAAATTATGCAATGTAATTATAACTTAATTTATTTTCTTTTCTGTGATAAAAATGCAACAATTAACATTTCGGAAACAGTTTTGACAAAACTGATTAATAAAATTGAAGTATATTTTAAAATAAGTAAAATTCTTTCAACTAGAGATGCAAAATTTCCGGAAATTTTGAAGCGGTAAAAAAAAAAAGTTTTTTTTCCGGAATTTTCTTTTCTGAAAAAATTGGAAAAAATGGAAAAATTGACATTTATACAGTTTGAAATGTAATTAAATAGTTATACTTTCTGAGAAAACACAAAAAGTGTTAAATATTTAAAATATATGCAATCCATATTTATTTTTTTTAACAGAAATATACATAAAACTTTTGCTATAAAATTAAAATTAACCTTTCTGTTTCCTAACTGCATAGTTCTTTTTGTTCAAAACACCGAAAATTAACAAAATTAGTCAGATCTTCTTTTAACTGTTACTTTTGATTAGAATCTGATTTTTGAAAATTGTAAAATATTATTATTGTTATTTTTGATCGAAATTTATTTGTCCATTTATTTTTATGTTCTGAAATTTCTAACAGAAAAATGCTTTTTTCGTTTCTTTTTAAAAGCTTTTAACGTACATTTCTACACACACATTAAATTAAAATGTATTAAAAATTTCATTTAAACATTTCTACTAATTGATATTACTCACAATATTTTATACTCCGTATATATTTAGTTTTAATGAGAAACGTTTCGAATAATACTTTGGTATACAGATAAATTATCTTACAGTTTGCCTTATCTAAATTAGTGTTATCGTATAAAATCCTGAACATTAAAACAATGTTTAAACAAAAGAAAAGCATTGGAAGTAAATATTATAAATTTTTGAATACTTTATTTTGTGCATAAAATTTTCAAATTTTCCCAGAGTGGAAATAAACCCCTTTGCAAAAATACGAGAAAAACTTTTTTTCTCTCAAAATGTCCTCCCCCCCCCCCCCCCCCCGACTATTCCAATCTCTGCACTGAACGGAAATTTTTGCAAATTTTTTATCACAACATTAACCACAAAAATGGGTCATTTTGAAAATGCATACTCTTTTCTTATGAAAGTATTATAATATTTGTAATGAAGGATAAGAGTATATTTCAGGAATGAGTAAGTAATGAGTTCTCATTTGAAGTTAAGGAATTGTCAGTTTCAAAATACTTTTCTGAGTTAAGTTATTTGCTTACTTAGTACATTATAAATAAGATAAATGCTTTAACTTTCTTCAATTTTAATCACTAAAGAGAAAGATAAGTGTTAAGTAGCCTTATTAGGGTGGAAAACTTCACAAGCGTAGTTCTTATGACTAAAAGTTTGGGGACAAAAATTTCTGCCCTTTGAATGAAAAAATCATTGTTGGATTTTGGGGCAAGGAGAGGGGGGGGGGGGGGGGATTACTCGTGCCATTAACAGCTATGTTCACTAAAACAGCTGAGGGGACATCGTAATTCTTACATCTTACTCTGGTGTTCCCTCTAAGGTAATTCATTTTTCCGAGAAATCAACTTTAGTGTAACATTTTTAAGGAATTACAATTGAGCTAAAAGACCTCGAGTACAAAGGATTAGTAAGTCAATGTAAAATTCCACAATAAGTTTTGACTTCAGACGTGTGTAAGAAAGAACCCAGTCCTGGATCTTTTTTCTTTTTATTATTCTTCTTTCTTGCTTTTTTTTTTCATTCAAGGTCAGAAAATTAAGATAGGATCATTATTATAATTTTTTAAACCGAAAATTTCCTCGTCTTTTTTTTTTTTTTTTACCGAACTAACCTACAATTCTTATTGTCACTCGCATTTTAGCTCACACGCACGACAGTCGTCAACTATCTCGCATTTACATAACTATTTTCATGTCCACGGTAATTTATCGGTTTTTAATTGTTGTTTATCAGACAGAATTCAGCGCATTGCTTTTATCCTTTTTGCGTGATTACGAAACGTGACGACGCTCTCATGGCATCGAATCTTTTATTTTTCTTTGGGGAAAAAATGATGAATAAATAACTTGGATGGAGTCTGCAGTTATATCATTACTACTAACTGTGTCGTTGTTTTTGAGCAACAACGGGATCAATCTTATTTCGAGTTCAGTCTTGAATGCTAAATACAAGAAGGAATTTTTAAACAATTTTTTTATGCAGCTTCAAAGCAATTGTATTTATAGTAGTTACTTGACTTGTTGATAAATTTCTTTGAAAAGTAGTCGCAAACTCTAATATATACTTCATCCATGACTGCCTCGAAGTTGGAAGACAATCTTGGACGAATCATGGATGATCTGTTAAAATAAGAAAACAAATGAGTTGTTGTGCATGAATCTTTTTAAAATAATGTAAACACTAGTAGCCTAATTTTAAGTGGAATCAAATGTAAACAATACTAAGCAGTTGTTTAGGATATAACAAATGCAAAACTGTAACGTTTATCTCTTTCCCATTGTAGAGAAATTGATTTAGAATGAATGCAAAACTAAGAAGCTTAGGCGGTCCATTTAACTTGTATGTGTGCTATAATTTACTAAACATGTGAAAAAACTTTAAACAAGCTTCTAAAGATTCGAAGAATCTGGTTCATAATTAGAGCTTCTCTTTGACGGGCATTACGCAACTAATCTTTTATTATTATTATTATTATGCTGTTTGCGCTCAAAATATTCCTTAAAAAAAAAAAAGCTATGTTTTTGAAAATTGACTTTTTTTACAGTTGGTCATTGTTTTCATCATCTGAAATAACTCACAAAATACTTTGTTGTTAAGTACTGTTGAAAGTTCCTTCGATTTTGGTTAGTGTCATCGGGAAAGGCGTTACAATAATAATTTTCTGATGTGGTATTTGACGTTATTATCACTGTTGCATCGTATTCTTAATTATGTAACTGGAGTTTTATTTATTTTTTTTAATTCTCCATTTTCATGTGACTCTTTCTCGTGAGTTGCCGTCAACACAAGGTATATTTAAACAAAAGGAAGTTAGCACAAAGCACTTATATTCACCTTGATAATGCTAAAAAAAAAACAGCATTAGAAAAGACATAAAAATATTACTGCGCAAAAGTGATAATGTTGCTATTATTCTGCGGCGGGTGACAACTAATAATTTTAATGCATTTAGCACTTTAAGTTTAGAGGAGTGAAACAGGACGGAATAGCTTTCCCTGGATGTCGTGTGTAATAAAACGGTACCAGTATTAACCTGATAGATTTTCACACTCCAGAGGAGATAAGGATTAGAGACACACGCACTGACGGAGGCGCACAGGTTTTAATAGTATAGTATAGATAAGATTTCGGAAGAAGATGGCTTTGAGAATTTACGTCAGAAGACTAGTTTAGAGGGAAACCATTTAGCCGTGTGTCAGACGCAATGTATGGACTCTCAAATTCGGGCGCTATGTGTCTAATCGGTACAAGTACAAAATTAATAACTACTATTAATTCAAATAATGGAAATGTTAAGCGTTAATTTGAATAACGGCTAAAATTTTAAGGGCTGTTCATAGGGAAAAAACAGACGAAAAGTTGCGGGGAAAAGTGTATTCGGTATAACATTTTTTTAAATGAAGAAAAAAAAAAAAAAAACGGCAAATTTGTGACACACAACTAAATACTAATGCAACATGAAGAAAAGTTAATTCAATTTGAAAGTCATTCATAAAGTTTATGTTGTTAAATTAAATGTTTAGTCTGTATTATTACACTTTTAGTTAATTTGAATGAGCTGTGTAGAACTGATCAGATGCGCCTGACGGAAGTTTAACCGAATGCCATTAGTCTCATTGCTATTCTTTTGAATGTATGAAAAAAACATTTTCAAACAATTGATTAGAGACTGGTGTGCGTTGAGGGTTTAAATAAGTCTTTTTTCAAATTCTTTCTTTTTTCTTTTAGGTTCAATGTGCAATAGAAAGTTTTACAAATGAATTCCTGCACATAATCTATATACATGTATTGTTACTTTAATACACCGTCTTTCCTATTCTTTTGTCATTGTGTATTGTCATGTATTGTCACCTTGTGTTTGCTGAAATGCAAGTACTCTGATCTCCATAAAACAACCAAAAAATAATGATTATTCAAAAAGTTACAGGTAGAATTTAATGAAACTGAGGTATAGTATTATTAAATAGCATGAAAGTAAATTCAAGTGTTTTTGAAATTAAAGGATTTTTGTGATTTTGTAGGAACAAATTATCTTAAAAATCAAATAAAAGAAGAATAATAACAAAAACTGAAATTATAAATGTTTTTCCTACTGTTGATACTACTTCATTACTGAATAATAATAGGAATGAAACATCAATTGTTAAGTGTTAATTTTGAAACAAATGAGGAAGTTTTTAAACAGTATTTGTTTTCATTCGGCATTCTTATTCTGATATCTTAGGTAATATATCGTAGGTAAGATTAATCACATACAGAGGCTGACTGAGATGGATTGATAAGGAAGTATAATAAAGTAGGCCAAATTATTTGACCAGCAATTTTCTTTTGATGATACATCAACATTTTCTTACTAAAATGCAGAAATCAGTAACTTTGGAAACTAACTGTTGATTTATTTAATTTTATTGGCTCAAATCATAGGTTAGTATTCATTTATTGAAGGCTAATGTTGTGGAATTATCGTTTTAAATTGAGATCAGACGAGATACTGGTTTAATGTAGAACTTGTTTTTAATATGAAGCCCATCAGGTTCATCGCTTAAATGTTCGTGAATGTAGTAGGAAGCAATAAAAGTACTCTCGAGTATTTTACCAAACGGAGTCACAGTTATGTAAACGCTGTGAACCTGAGATTATTGGATGTGTTTGTTTACAACACATCCAATCCCTCATTCTTTTAAAGTAAGAGAATTTCAATTGTAAATCCTTCACATCGGATCTATATTACACACTATAGCAACAAGAAAAACAAATATATGTATAGACGTACCAAAGAAGGAGTTGTCAGAATGAAACGAAATTTTACGCACGGCGATTATAGTGTCACATCTTTAAGAAAAGAAAGAAAAGAAAAACAGCATTGGAGAAAATCAAGGTTTTACGCAATTTCTTTTTAAACTAATTTGTTCTCAAATGCTACAATGCGTGCAAAACATTTGTGATTGCATATTTTCTTGGATCAGCTTTTGCAGTGTAAATTGATAGTGTAAAGTTTGAGCGGGAAACATTTTCCTCCCATTTTCTGAAATTTTATTGCGAGTTTTGGCAAGAAAGAGCATTAAATTTAGATTTATAATCAATAATTTTTTTTTCTTTTTCTCAAATTTTTGTGATGTGCCATTATTGTCACCGGTGAACTAAAAGGCTGCGTAAAGGAAGTATAGTATCTACTCAAGAATATCCGAACCGTTAACTAAATACATTTGAATTTTTACAATTGAAATTGGTTGGTACTTTAATTTTAGTTTGCAGAGAAAATGAAATCGATTTTACACTACTACCACCGTTTTTAGAAAATGTCTGTTGCAATAAAACATTGCACTGTATATCTTTTTTCAACCGCTTTTTGTTTTCCTGGTCTGATTTTTTTATCGTGCTCCCTCTGTCTCTCTCATATCTGAATTCAACCATGTTCTTACGAAGAAATACATGGAAAAAAATACATGGAAAAAAATGCAAATTTTCAAACCAAACTTATGTTGATGAACAAAATGATGTGTTCTCAAATGAAATGGCAGGTGAACCTATCAAACAACCAACAACTTAAAAAACGTAAGCCGAAAACCATAAAAAGACCGCTATTTCAAACCACTTTAATATCACCATTCAATGCAAATGAGCTACGAATTTCTCGTTCGTTTCAATTGCGAAAGCGGTGGATTTTATAAAACGCAGATTAGATAGCCAGCAATTTCAAATCGAAAATAATCGGCTCTTTGTTGTTTAGTACTGTTAGCGTATTCGGGAAATAGCCTTTTTATTTTATAAAAATTTTATAAAGTCTTTTGTCCCTAATATCAAAGTATCCTTAAAAAAATGTATTTAAAACAGAGCGATGTTATTGTAACTTCACTAGCGTTTTCGTTCTTGTAATGTCCTATTAATATTTTTGTAACCTTAATAAATCAATAAACATGCAGTGATTTTAAGGGGTAAAAATATTAAATTGTACTTCAGTTTTAGGAAAAAAAGTTTTTAGTAATAATAAAATCCATTATTTTTTTTTTCTAAATAAGACTTGAATTTTGCAGTTATCATTAAATTTTTGCGTAATACGAAAGTCAAACCAAAAGCATTAGTTTTAAGAATTTTTTTTACAAATGAATTAATAATAATAATAATAAAAAAATGGTAGCATACATTTTTTGTAAGTTAGTTTCATAGATTTAAGGTGTAAAACACATGTTATTACTGGATCATAATGCGAGTGAGTATACTTATCAATTCAAAACAAAATTGCTCAAAATACTTATATTTTCAAAATAAACTTAAAACGGACGTAATGGAAATATCGTTCATACGGTTGGTGAAATTCAACGGGATAAGGCACAAATTTGGAATCAAAACTGTATGTACACGTTATTCAGAACAATAAGAGTACCTTCTTCAATACAAGAAAACGGAGCACTGTCTGTGAGACAAAAGTAGCATAGATTCTTTTTCTTGCACTGATGTTAGTGCTAAATATCCTTATGTGTTTTTCATTTGAAATTAGCGCTTTACCATGATAGCCTTTGTAAACCGTACCCTTATTTAGCATAGAAGAAAATCATTCCACAAGTAAATTACCGCAACCTTCGTCGAATGTCTTATCATCTATAAGGGTTTTTTTCAATTGAAAAACTGACCTTGTGTAATACCGAGACACGTGTTTGAAATTTTTATTGCCATTTGTGCGATTTATTGTGCTTGTAATGTTTTTAACTTTTGCGCAAAGATAAGCATTTTAATAGAAATCATTTTGGTACGAAAATAAGTGTTACACTGATAAATAATTTTGATGGAACAATTATTGTGTAATATATTATTTAAGCGAGTCAAAAGCATTACAGAGGTAATTGATAATACATTCCAAATTTATATCTTTAAATCATCAACTTCGTATCTTTTTGTTGAGTACAGTAGACATTTGTTTTATGCGGGTTCATTTTACACGGTTTCGATTATACGCGGTTTAAGATTTGACACCTTTATATTTTATTTTACGCGGATGAGTTTCGGTTTTACGCGGATGCGGCAATGCAAACAGATAAATTTTTCCCCTCTTTCAAAATCCAAACTCCTAAATATTGTAGATTACACGTAATAAACTGCATTTTGGCGTGCTAATAACCGAGCTTGGGCCACTGGAGACATTTTAAGCAATTGGTTCCATAGCTCTTTCCTGAGGTAAAGTTATTAAAATCACACAGTTCAGAACTCACTGTTAGAAGAGCTTTTAGGAGTGACAAAGGCGGCCAAAACCAACAAGGGTACCGACATCGGTTACACACAACCAAAAACATTCACATTGAAAATTTTGAGCCATTCTTAGATAATAGAAATTATTTTTCTGGTTTGTTAGTGAAGGAAGTTCTATTAGGGAAATGATGCAAGTGGTCATTGATGCGTTAATACTCTGCAAAGAATTGCAGAGAAAAATTCTTAATGACTGCCAAAAGACTGTCATTGCCAGCTCCTCTTTATAAACAGAACACGAAATTAATTTATGTTTTCTTTACGCATGTTGTGCATAAAAATCGATATAAGTACACACATTTTCAGTTAGTCATCACTAGAATGAAGTAGTTTTTTTTATCTACGGAACCTAACCCCTATTTTCACACTACAATTAGGTCTCAATTTACGCGGTCTCAATTTACGCGGTTTCGATTTACGCGGCATTTCCGTGGAACGTAACCCCCGCGTAAAACGAGGTACTACTCTTATGCTTCATTTTTACCTTATTGAAAATTCCTCTAAAGTTAATTTTTTTATTTTTATTTTTAATATATTTAAAGAAAAAGTAATGTATCAAAATAAAACCTTTGGTTAATGATTCCATTATATTGTTTTTTCTTTATAATTAATTATAGTAATGCTAGTTAAAAATAGCTTTTGCAAGCTCTTAATTTTTCCATTTTGGTTGTTAAAATTTTATTAATTTTCGCATGTACAAATGAATGGGAATCGTGGAGTGTTCCTACTCGGTTTTAACATTTTAGTTTTTATATTTACCCTAAAGTTTCAGTCTAAAAAACTAATAAATAGACCTCCAGCGTCTTTAGAATTGTTTATTGCAACTTGGAAAGATAAATTACAATGAAGAATGTAGATCATTATAAAACAATTTTTTCAAGCGTGGTAACTGCTCAACTGCAAAAATCTAGTCTATATGGTACGGTGCATGAAAAGCTGTTTATATTTTATGTTCCATACCAAGTAGTTAGACAGATTTCGCCAACAGTTTAGAGATTCAGGTTTTCTTAAATAATAATAAAGTTAAAACAACAAGGTAATTTTCCAGGCATTGAACGAGGGCTCTTTTTTTTAATCTCGAGAATTAAAAGAACGTAGGTGTGCTCTTCCATTTTTCGCTTGCGAAATGAGGAAAATGTTTGTTCCTAAAACATTTTTTTCTTTTCTATAAGAGAATCGCTCCAGTCGTGAATTGTTCACGCGTTTCATTTTTTTCACATCCAACGCCGATTGTAAGTGCGTTGTTTTAAGTCAGTGGACACTTAGAGAGTATTAGTTGCATGAATCGTATTTGAGCTTGCAATCGGAGTGAGCTGCGCATGCTGTTTCATTTCTTATTTGCGATGTGCCCAGTGGGGCTATCGATGTTCGGGCAGCTGGTGAGTATATTTTCAGATGAATTGAGTTTCGGAACTGTTGTGCATGGTTTAGCCAAACAAAAGTAATAATTTCTTTTTTTTTTTTTTCGTTTTTTTAAGCTTACATTTGTTTTAACGTTTTAATATTTTCCTTATTAACGATCACCCGAGACAATTTTTTTTTCTTTCAAAAATCTGTATCTGGTTATGGAAACAACCTGACAAATCGGGGATTTTTTTTAATGATTGTAAGTGCACAAAGAAGTAATCAATTAAACAGCAAAAATTGAATAAAAATTAAAAATGATTGAATAATTTTATTATCCATTCGTAAAACAAAGAATCCTAAATTTTCCGCCACTTCCAAAACTTACTGGTTCGTTCCATTTTTACACTCAACATTAGCTCCTTCTTCTCTCAAATCAGCAGCTATCCCTGGAAACCTCAGCACCCCTCCCCCCCCCCCCCCAAGAAAAAAAAATCTAAAGAAGTCTAAATTTCAGTCATAAAATTGCTCTTTTCTACACTTTGACACAAAATTTTACTCCCCCCCCTATTATTTAAGACTGGTTGTTGAACATGCGTCACTTGACATAATTTTTATTTTCAAGATTGACCGTGCAACACCGGGCGACGGACCAACCAGAATTCGAGGGGTTGTTTTAAGGGGGAGTTAAACGGATTCAGCTAGAATGATGCTAGAAAATGAGCCGTGACACATCTGTTACGAAAAAGTATTATCCTTATCTGGGTTTTTGTATGCTTTCGTAGTTTTATAATCAAGTGCAAATTCTTTTCTGCTGAAATTTATCCTTTCACATGAATGCAATAATATTTGCAAAATCGTAACTTCGAAAAGATGTACGTGATAATTTGGAATAATTCTTTTAAAAATAACTTATTATGCATAAAATGATCGAAGCAACTGATTTTGAACCATGTTTTGACCCCCGAAAATAAATTTATTAGAGCTTTTAGAAAAAAAGATGAAAAACGGCAAACATATGAATCAGCCGCAGAACAGACGATTGACTTTTGGCTTGATCTCAGAAACAATTTTTTTTTCAAGATATTAAAAAAGAAAAAATAAATTGAAAACCAAGCAAGTTTCATCAAAATAAAAATTGGTGCCGCAAGAAAGTTTCATAAAATTTGTTGAATTTAATTTGGAATAACCCTATCTTTAAAATATTTGTGTACCTTATTCGCTTTCAGGGTTTTTTAAAAATCCGCTTTTTTTCTTGGTTTAATCTTATATTATTTTTTCATTACCTTTTCATTAAAAAACCTACTTATTAGGACACGTTTATAGAAATTTAATTCTGCGGAATCCTTTTATCAAGGTTGGCTGGCAAAAAAATATTTCATTCCGCTAGCTGTTATGCGAATGAAAAATAAACTTTAAATTATCGTTAATAGCATCTTTTTGTGTCTGTAAAATTCTGAAACATACGCGCAAAAAGAGAATTCACATGTTGAGTAAATTAATTTCTTCTATTTTTCCTCTTCAAATTTCTGTTTTTAAGGATCTTGTAAAAGGTTTTATCATTATTTGTATTATGAAATTCCTTTGACGCCGTCTTTGATCTACTCGATGTTTTTCGACTTACCTTTCCCATCTTTTTATAACAAACGTTTGCAAAAAAAAAAAAACTATCCTATTTTTCTTTGGTTTAGATCTCCCCTCCTGTTTCGCTTCAGGGTTATATATGTTATGAAAATAATTTTTCTCTTTTGATTTGTTGCTCGCAATTTCATTGAAACTTGGTATGTTTTGAGTTAGATATTTCAAGAGAAATGTATTCAAATTTGATATGAATATATCTTTTACAATTTCAATGTTCTATTTTATTTACAATTCCGTAGAGTTTCTTTTAAGTGGTACTTATTATAAAAACTGATGAGAGAGAGAGAGAGAGAGAGATAGTGTGGTTATTACTTTTAAAGCACTTCTTGTGGAATATAAACGTTTGCGTTCATTTATTTGTATATATATATATTTCTTTAAAATAAACATCATTCAAATCAGAATGAGCCTATATAAAGATTTAAATTGCTTCTGTGTTTTGAATGGAGAGGATTTTATTCCTACAAGGTTTTATTCCATTGGTATTTCTTTTTTTTTTTTCCTTTTGCAATTCAAAACTTTATTGTTATTAAATTGGGTGTATGTGCTGATGCTGGAGGAAAAGTTAGAAATTAAAATAGCGAATCAATGATCTTATGAAAGTGGACTTTTGCAGAATACTTATAGTTATTTCTGTGATGTTATTTGCATACAGTTCCAACTAGTTTAGATTTTACTGAGAGAATATAACGGACTGTGACATTTCTTTTTTATTTGACATTTTTTTATAGAATACAGAAGACCTGTATCTGAATTTTTTAAAAATTGTGCTGAAAAATTTGCGGTTTTACTTTTTAAAATTAAAGTTATTCAACTGTCTTTCTTTTAAGTAATTTACTGAACCGATGTTAAACATTTCACTGCTAACCAGTGCTTACATCACAGGGATTGATCCTGTATTTCTCTTCCGTTTTATGTTAATGTAAGCGTGTGAGACGGAATTGTCACACTGTTTACGTATGAAAAAACGTTTGGAATGCTAGATGGCTCCTGCATTTTTTTCCCTTGAAAGTTAAGCTCTGCAACTCCCTTTTACAGTGCTGGCCAAATTATTAGACTAAAACTATTTTAAAAGCAAATTCTTTATTGATTACATAACTATAGACACATTAACGAACAGTGAAATAATTATCTAATATTTAGTATGCATTCCCTTGTTCTTGTTGAGCATTTTAAGTCTTTTTGGCATACTTTTCACAAGGTTTACACCATTTCTTAACTTTTTAAAAAAGGAGGTAAAAAATTGTTTATACTCACTATTATATATACTCACATACACATGCTCACTAATTACCTAAAACTAACCCCTAACAGAACACACCAATAAAAAGAACTAGTGGCAGAACTGTTTAAGCTGATTGAGGTTATGTTCCTGGTAGGCAGATAAACAAAGAACATAAACAAAGCAGACAGTGCTGTCACCTGCAAACATTAAATTATGCTAAAATAACGTAAAAATCAGTGCACAGTATACTGTACTTTAACAGTAAAATAAATAGTATTTTAGTACAAATAGTGTGCAAAAAACAAAAAAAAAGAAACTTTAGTCTAATAATTTGGCCAGCACTGTAGTAGCATGACTGCCCTTGGCCGTGCACGGAAATTTTGAAGTACGTCCCAAATGACTTTTTCGTTGCAACTTCCATATTCTTCATTTCTATGTATATTTTACTCATTAAATCAGCGTTATTACATCCCCCCCTCCTTCCCTTCTTTAAGTAGTTACATCACAAGAAAAATGTTACAATCCTGACCAAACTGGAAAGTTTTTTCTAATTTCTTCCTTTTCGGAAAATATAGTATAAAATGTTACAATGCAAATATAACTTACAATTTTTAGTTTGCTCCCTTTGGTTTACACTTCGTTTATTAAAAAGTACAGTAGGTTAACAAATGCACACAAATACACTACGTGCTGTTAACATACAAAACAATACATTAATAAAATTATGTTAATTCTTTAACATATTGTTAAAAGTTAACCAATTTGAATTCGAAGTAAATTTTGTGAACAATGCCTGATTTTATGGCTTAACGAGTCTAATTGATTCTAATTAATTCTAAACGAGTTGATATATGTGCACACATGGCTTCCTTTTACGCCAATTTTATGATAATAATGTCTTGGAGTAAGCAAGGAAACACTTCATATATTGTCACCCCTAGTTTGTCACGAGTCGAAACAAAAAAGCGTTTTACAGAGATTAATTATCCCAATATCGGCTGTTTTAACGTGAATCTATGGTTAATTCTCTAAATATCGCAAATAGCGCCAAATTGAAACCAGATTGCAAAAATAACTTTTCTTGCCAAATTTGTGGCGACTTAAAGCTTGGCAATATACCACCAAATGTTCGCTAAATTATAACATCTCTTATGTTTTCATAGAAATTAACACTGATATTCCCCAAAAACGTGTAAAAGACCCCTTTTGGAGCATCCGAATGCAACCAAAAGGGAAGGTGTGCAACTATGGGTCTACATACCAAATTTCAACTTTCTACGGCGTACCATTTTTTTTAGTAATGCGAGATACGTACAGACACACGCACACACGGTCGTCAGGAGAAAACTCGTCTCAAGGATCTTCAAAGTGGATGTTTTGGGCTTCCATACGTTCTTAGGTACATATGCACGTGCTGTCGGGCCGGAAAAACAACTCAACATTCATTCGGGGATGAGCAAGATGGAAATTTAGGCCGATATTTGAGTGAAAGTTTTTTCGTGAATACAATACTTCCTTTACTATGTAAAGGAATGTAAAAAGTGTTAATTGAAGCATTAAAATAATTCGATCCTCGACTTTTCTTGGATGGGTAATGAAATTGAACCTGAACCTTTCCTTCAACTCTTTATCAAGACATAATTTTTATAAAAATATAAAAAAGTTAATTCATAAAACGTGAAGTTTAATACTTAGGAACTCTTCTCACGTAATTTACTGCTTTGAATGAGAGATAGCTACCATTTGTTGAGTTCTAAAACCGTAATTTAGGGGGGGGGGGGGCTATCTTTGGTGACGTCAGGAGAAGGTTCGAGCTTCTCTCGACTTTATTTTTTTTTAATTCGGGGGGCTTTTTAGGGTGAGAAGAAATTTTCAAAATTAACGTCCAACCCCCCCCCCCCCAAAAAAAAAGAAAAAATGATTTCGAAATTCGAAAGCAATTAAATCTGAAAGTAACTTACTTTTTTCATTTCGTAATAATTTTTAATTACGTATTGATGTTTTAAGTTTTGGAAAGGAAACTAAGTTCACTGCAATAACATTATAAATATAGTTTACTATATTATGTCTCGTTTAAATTTTTTGTTCTCTTAATAATTCATTTAATTTTCTATTGTCTATAGTTATAGCAATTTAAGAATGAACATCACATTTTGTAGTTATTTTGTAAATGTGTACATGTTTAAAAAGTGAGTTAAATGTTTTACTGTCCCATGGCAATCATATAAGTACCCTCTTTTATCTGAAATTTTCGATTTACAGAAAGTGGTAAGATCGCGATCACTTCGGTTAATCGAGGTTCAACTTATTGTTAATAAAGTATATGTGAGTATAGGGGCGGACTGGGTCCCCCTAGAGGGCGCCAACCTTGACTTCCAAAGTGCGCATAGGTTCGAGGACTCAAAAAGAAAAAAAAAGGCACACCAGTTTAAGGACGCAAAAAAAAAAAAAAAAAACTGCACAGGTTTGAGGGCGTAAAAAAATAATAAAAAAAAACTCCGAAGCACAATGCGGCTTCGGCTTTTTTTTTTCGAGAGCGCACAAAAGAAAAAAAAAGACTCTCACAGGTTCAAGGGCGCAAACGCAGAACGGCGCACCTAACCGCGTTCCGATTGGTCTGTCCGCCCCTGTGTGAGAGTACGGCTCAAGGCAAAGTTGGTCCTGGGGAGGTTTTAACCCTGACCTCTCCAGTTGCTCCTCTACTATCTAAAATAAGAACGAATTTTGCAGAAAATGATAGAAAATGATAAGCAAATACCTTTGTCGCTTGGTAAAAACGCAACGCCAAGCAAACCAGTTTTATACCGGCACAAAAAACGGATTCATTTTTTCCCTTGTTGTAGTTAACTATTCTGATAATGAAGGATATTAACTGGATGGTACTTTTTGTGAGGTCATTTATTACCGTAGAAGTTTTCGTCTTTTCTAGTATTTTTTTTCCATTGCGTGTTCTTCAAAACTGGTCTACCCCGTTGTTATTATTTAAAATAATATTCTGGGAGGGAGGAAAAGAAACTCACCCGTAGAACATATAATCATTAGAGTCGCAGCATTTGTGCTATTTGTTTTCACAATGCCGTTTCACTGAAGAGTTTTTTTTTTATGGAATCCTCATTACATGTGTGTGGTTATTATCTACACTATTCGTGCTTCGTTTTTCCAACTTATTGATGAAAAATTCAGAAGAAGGAACTTCACATAAAGCACTCTTAATAATGTGTATGAATAGCTAATAAAAGCTTTTATTTGTTCATTCTTCTCTGTACAGCTATTTGGTTTTCAGAAATCAAAACCGTACAGTTTCGAGAAATGTTACCGAAAGAAAAGGGAAGAAATGGCGGGCATTGGGAAGGGGAAAGAATATTACAGGTGTTCGCCGCTTCATCCTAGATTGACTATTCAAGGTGTTTACATTATTCCCTTATAGCAGATTTTTGTGTAGTTGTCAAATGATATTTCGTCAGCCGCCCAGTGGAGTTGTAATGCTATTTATCTCTCTCTCTCTCTTGTGAAAAGAGAGGAGTTTTGTGCAACTGAAGTCAACAAAACTAAACCAAAAATAACCAATGGTCGCCAAAACATTGCGCCAAGTAGAGGCTCTCGAGTCGATCTTTTGCTGGTATAGACCACCAACGAAGTCAGTTTTCTTTGCACTGTCCGATGGAACACATAATTCGTACGTCCGACATTGATTGCTTCGCGTAGTGTGCCTTACCTTTGGCTTGTCTTTTAAATACGTTTAACTCAACGCACTTTTTGCTTGTAGCAGTTGGTGAGTAGACGTGGCTGACCATTGCGTGGCCCACGGTACTAAGTGTTAAATTCATTAAATATATGACATGAAGCACCTGATAGCAGAGGGGTGTAAGTGCCAAAATTAAAAAGTTGGTGATAACCAATACAGCTCTCACCTGTTTGGGGCAAGGATGGTTAGTAGCCCTGGAAAGTGCTGCTACACAGCATGATTTCGAGAAACTTTTCAATGAAAGCTCGTCTATGGTTTGAACTTTGCACGCGTTTTACTCAAAACTTTCAGTAGCCCACTTGCAGCCCTCTGCTTCTCGCTGCCTTGTATGTTTTGACAAAACTTTGAATTTTAGTAGCGTGAATGTATTTATTTGTTTTTTTTCCTCAGATTTCGTAAAGTTGCTGCTTCAAAAGCCTCCTGGCAACTGAAATGTCCCGTCAACGAACGTCTTCGACGAACGGGCAATTTCAGAATATCGAATCTCCCAGTCCTACCCAGAAACGGCGAGCAGCTCAGAATGACAACCGCATCACCCCACCGTCGACGACTCCGTACAGCCGGCGTCAGATCCTTCCGAGCGGCATCCCCTCCACTCAGAAGCCCGCGGCCGGCCGTCAACGTAAACAATCTCCGCATCGGCCTTGCGTTTCCGTTCCACCCGGGCCCCCGAGAGGGCAGCAAGATGCGGGGAGGATGGAACGCTCCAACTCCAACGTAGGCGATGCCAAGGCGACAAAGCAGACGACCCGCTCTCCCGAGCGTCGTCTCCACGAGCAACAGAAGATCTCGTCTTCGCATCACAGCACGTGTGTCGGGAAACAGGCCAAATCGCCCTCCGCGACAGCTTTCTCTCTGCTCTCTGTCAACAAGAGCAAGGGCTCGCGTCGTGGTATAGTGAGGGTTGCCTCTGCTGACCTCTGCAGCAGTGCGGACCCACTCACGACACATGTTAAGAAAGGAAATACTCAGAGTCCTTGTAGCATGACTTCAAAACTTCCGGGTAGCGTTCGGAGAGTAGCTCCTTGTAGCAATTCTCCTTCGAGATCGGTCTCGGAACCTCACGATGTTTCAGCTGGTATTGGATCTCGTGAGTCCACTCCGCCGAGCTCTCCTCCCGAAAGCGGGGATGCCAAGAACAAGGACATCTTCGGTGATAATGAGACGAGCACCAAGCTGGTGGAGGGGAAGAATTTCAGGAAAGTTTCTCCCCGCTACAACATTCGCTTGATGCTGACGAACTCTGCCTTTACGGACTCCAAAGACTCGACCCCCGGTACTCCCTCGTGGGAAAACCCCTCCGAAAGCGATGCTGCTCCGGATGACCATGTCTGTGATAAAGATTTAGCAACTATGACGTCCGCTCCCAAACAGTCAGATAAGGAGCTCACACTTTCTGAATGTGATGCTGATAAATCTCCGATTTCTCCATCGGTTGCGCCACCGGTAGTTGATGATAGGACGTTGATTAGCGAGCGGCAGCAGAGCGACGAACCCCGAGCTGACAATGTGATATTAGAGGCCGACAAACCCATGGGAGTTGAGGAGTTGAAAACTATTCAGGTCGAATCATCCTCCGGTGGCGAAGTGCGTGAGAAAGACGAAGCAGAGAAGGCCCAGGCCACTTCTCCTGATGGCCGATTTCTTAAGTTTGAGGAAGAAGTTGGCAGGGGGTCCTTCAAAACTGTGTACAAAGGATTGGATACCTTGACAGGAGTAGCTGTGGCATGGTGTGAATTACAGGTAAGTCCGTTTCCTATTTTTTTTTGAACTATTTAGATTCCGAGAAGTAAAACGTTTACTTTGGTACGTACGAAGCCGACGAGAGGCCGTGACAGCCTAGTCGGAAACTAGGGGCCCGTCCCTTGAGGGAGGGTTTGGCATCTGAGTGGTATACATTTGGCTAATATTTAGGGGTAGAAGGGGATCCCAGGGCCTTCTTGGCTCTCGATGGCCCTGGATA
The DNA here is from genome assembly GCF_026930045.1 of Uloborus diversus. NCBI lineage: Eukaryota > Metazoa > Arthropoda > Arachnida > Araneae > Uloboridae > Uloborus > Uloborus diversus. Next base: position 66,154,289 of record NC_072740.1, read on the forward strand.
CGTAAGCAATTAATTAGCAAATTGAAACGCTCTTAGCAGTTAGATCTACGAAAAACCCCTTTATCTCATACATAATGCATAAGATATTCCAAACAAATTTATAGGATAAATTGCACAAAATATTGTATATGCTGGGAATGGTTGCAAGGAAATCCTACATCGGTGCATAAAGTTGTGAGCTTTGGGGCGTAACAGCCCACTTGTTTCGGGAATACAAGGAATTCCTTTATCAATGCATTGCATGGGCGCCCATATGCAAAATTTTAAAGGGGCGTCAGATATTTTCCTCATAGTTTAGCAGGATATTTTCCCCATAGAAACCGATTTCAGTGCAGATTAGATTTATTAAAGCTTGACATTTTTAATAAATTATTCATTAAAGGCTGGAGAAGAAATATTTTTACATTTTTGCAAAGAAAAAAGTACTGAAAGCAAGGAAGTTCCAATTTCTAAGGGGAGGGGAAGGGGGCCTTGAGCTCCCACTTGCCCCTTTATATGGGCGCCCTTGATGCATTGCATAAAGAAGTGAGCTTTGAGGCGTAGTGACTACGTGTATTGGGGTTACATGGGAAGGCCTTGAACAATGCATAAACTGAGCTTCGAGTTGTAATTAAACTCAGTATAGGGTTACTTACATTTTAAACTCACAACTTTATGCAATGATGAAGGGATTCCTTTTAACTATAAAACATGAGTGAAGTGAATGCAATTCCTAATTTTATCAAATGACAAAATACGAACTTGCACCCATGCCTACATCTAATGAAAAAAGCAATCGTTAAAAGAAAAAAAAAAGAAAGCAATACTGTCTCCAAAGTTGCCGAATCGTCAAATAAAACTTGCTGGATAAGGACCTCTCATCATGGGTGCCCGTTGTTTCAATGGTCAAAAACATGAAAGCCTGGAACTTAGAAAATAAGAAAGGTATTCAAGATAGGGAACATTACGAATGAAAAAATTGACGCTGGACAATGAAAATGAGCATTACTAAGTGGTATGGTTTGACACTCTTGGTTAAAAATTGAGCTTTATAATTTTTTTTTTCATGAAAAATGTGTTTAAGGAAGCAACTACCTAAACAAGCTCAGTGGCCCTACAACCCAGGCAGCCAAGGCCTACTGGGCCCTCTCAACTTCCTGACCAAGTGCTCTGGGGTGCTAGTCAGAAGTTCCAGTTAGATGGTCATCCGAACGCGGAAGCCCCAGGGTTTAGTCCCCAAGCATGCTTGGTGCTCATTTTATCGAACTGCTGAAGAGATGAACGGCTGAGTCGACCATGCTCGACCCGGGAATACCACCCGGGCCTGCGGCGTGGAATCGCGAAGCGCTACCACTGAGTCACTGGGCTTCTAAGGAAACTACTTGTGCATGGGAAATACTTAATAACCAATTCATTTTGTTGATCATGTTCCTCTATTTCTGGAAAATTTAATAAACGTTAGAAGGGGGAAAGTACAAAAAAAAAAAAAAAAAAAAAAAAAAAAAAGAGTATTACAAAACAAATCCAATTTAAAACTAACAATAAAACAGCTGCACAAATTGAAAACTTTACTGGGAACAAACCGAGAAGGAAAAATTGTAAATGTATGAAAAGTACTTGAATAACTGATTCTGTTTTTATTTTTGCTTTATAACTCGGGAATAACCATAAGAGAGTTCTAAGAATCAAATATAAAATTAGGAAGAGGGGAAACAAACCCCTTTCAACTAGAAATGCCGGTGCATGAATTGAAAAAGATCCTAAAATAATGAATGAAACCTTTGCTTAGTATGTCTCTTCGTAGTATTTACTCTAACAAGACCCCTACAGAAGGGGAGAGGGGGGAGAACTTTAAAGCTAAAGAGTAACGCGCTGATTATCCTAACCTGTAAGGCCCGACACTCCAGAGACCTGTCATTTAGGCGGGTCAGTTGCATGTATTTGGAGAAAAATGATCGGTAGGAGTCACCAAAAGAAAAGGGGGTTTGAAGCCAATGTACGTTACATTTGCAATTTTTTTTACAATGAAAAACCAGATATTTCGTGGGGTGACGTTCCGTCGCGCACTGAAAAGTAAAATAAAATAAATGAAATACTAAGAAAAATACTTTTGTGTTCAATAAAACATTGAACATTTTAATGTAGGAAGTAGTTTGTGCATTTGCTATAAGATAAAATTTTACAGTGAAAAAGGACATAACTCTGGGGATATTTCTTCTCAAAGTAGTAAAGACAATTCAAGCTTTGTTGTCTCTCCTTTCTTTGCTCACTCACTATGAAACTTTTTTTAAAATTAAGTTATAGTGTTTTAACTCAAGAAAGTGCTAGCAATATATATATATATATATATATATATATAATCTCTAAGCAACAGCCTATGTTAGGGCCAAAGCCACCATTGCCCATCTCAGTTTACCGAGGGCTCTGGGGTGCAAGGGCACATGTTCCAGTCAGGTGGTCAGCCATTCTTGGTACTCATTTTATCGACCCACTAAAGGGGTGAAAGGCCGAGTCGACCGTGCACAACCCGGGAATCGAACCCTGGACTGCGGCGTGGAAGCGCTACCACTGAGCCACTGGACTTCAATTAATATGATAGGTATTTTTAAAAATCTATTTACATAGCCTGGTAACCTAAGTAAAGGCAGTAAAAAAATCCCGTATTTCAATCTTTCTAACTTTGTGAATAAATATGGCTGTACTATGGTTGTACTATATGGTGCTGTACTAAATTTTGGAAATACCATGCAACGTTTTTGAAACTTCGAAGTTATGTTAAACGATACACAATTCTGGAAGCATACGTTAATGAGAAATTAAGTTTAAATAATTTAAATTATATTACAGTTGCAAGAATTAATGATGCGAGAAACTCCTCTGTTTGTTAAACCATATAAAAACCATGGTAAGCATTTTTGTAAATCATTTCAAAATCAATACAAACTATGTTCTTGTTTAATGGGATAAAGTTTACCTTTGTTTAGGAAAAAATTAATGAAAATGATACGCACAAATAAGCGATGAAATTTTAGACTCGTGTTTCAGGGTTCTATGAACCGCCTGAACGAGTGTAGAGATTGAAAAAAATATCACGTTGTTTGATGTTCTTGAAACCTATAATACAGTTTTCTAAAAAAAATTGTGTCCTATTTACAGTGCCAGATTCACCAATAGGCCCATGAAGCTCAGCTTAGAAGCTCCCTGTTTTTGATCCTATATTATAAAATTATAACAAAATATAGTTTAACTAATTAATTTATTTATTATTATTATTTTTTTAATATTTAAAATCGAGAGCTGTGTACACAATGTAGAGCAATTTTGCTTTTAACATTAAAAAAAAAAAAAAAAAAAAAACTTTTTTTTTGCAATCTAGGACTTTGTTTTAGGTAAACTCTTCGTATATTCTAGCCTTTAGCATATGCAATGACATAAAAGATGTGCGGTCCCAATACATTTAACGATTGTATCATTCAAGGGGACTACAGATGTGCCTGGCCTGCTTTATTGTTGTGTATGAGGGGCTTCGTTCCATGATGTTTCAATGATATATTAATTTTTCATTTCTTTCTTTTTCAAGTTCACTTCTGCTTATTTTCTCATTATTAGATGAAAATACCCCTCTGTACTCAAAGCAATATTCGTAAATTTCCTGCCGCTGTATTTTAATACAGTTCACATGAATATTCTGGTCATAAAAAATTGAAAAGTTGTTTCGTGACATATTCCGACAAGTCCAAATGGTATATCAAGTTCTGAACTCTAAATTCTAATCGTTGATATTTGTTTCTAAGCGAGCTAATGCATAAAATTTGAGGATGTGAATAAAAAAACTAATAACTAAATCTTGGGATGGGCTGTACACAGATCGTTAGAAACGTCCATTCTCTAAATTTAATCTGTGTTCAGTGTTACCCATTCGCAGATGCACTCTCTGCCATGTGTAGGGATTCTAATTTTCAAAACTTTCTGGTTATAAGATTGTTTTTCGTTCTTCGTAGAGAAATTCATACGTCATTTTCCCGGAAGTAGCGCGTGATGCAGATGAAGATTATGTCTCCCACGGAAGCTGAGTTTTCTTTACCTCCTTGGATAACTTGACAAAATCTCCCTGCTTCTCCCGTTTTTTGAGGTCAATGTCTTAGCACTTTCTTTAATGTTATAAACAGATCCTTGTTTGTAAGTGGTAAATGTTTTCTCATGGAATAAAGTACTTCGTAAACAGCAGTTAGTCAGTTGAAAATGAGAAAAGCTCCATAATATTTATTGCTTGCATGTGTTGTTACTACTTGCCAGCCTCTTGCAACGAACTATGAAATAGAAAATTCACAGATAAAAGTAGAAGTAAAGTGGAGGAGATGTTTGCAAAGCCATCCCCCCCCCCCCCCCACCCTTTCCCGAATGTAAAAGTTTTTGAACTGACTATTTTCCAACGCAGAAAAAGGGGTTCCTCCTAAACCTAAAATAGTACGGGTGGGTCAGAAATATTGAGCACATTTCGTACTTGAATAGAAAGAGATCAAACTTTCTTTTTTTTTTTGAAAGACAATATAGAACACGTTTTTCAAAACAAATTGGGATATTATTAAGTTCTCCGAACCACTGTGTGTGGATGAATATTTGTCGATGCTACTTTACCTATGTTTTTTTAAATACTTCATTACGTGCGGAAGCAAATCATTAACAACGTTAAAAGTCTATTTTTTTCTTATTATACTATTATATTGAAGGGCCGTTCCACGATCATGTATGTGACATTTGTAAAAAAAAATTCAACAAAATGAATTTTTTTAAATGGATTGAAACTAAATATTTTCATGAAATGTTTTTTTTATTTGATAAGAGTATCCTACTACATTTATATAAAAAAAAATTTCATACACATTGCATGAATTAATTAGACGCAGGATAATTAAACTGTATCTATCATGTATGGGACAATTTTTGAAGTCCTTTTCCACTTTGAAACTTTCACAATTAATTTCAGCAAATGTACAAAGATTTCAATGTTGATATTTTTTTGTTTATTTAACATCTAAGCTGTAGTTAATAAAAACAGTTTTTTTACGCTTCTTCAGGTCCAGGTACATTTAAAAAAAAATAAAAACCAGGTATATCATGTTTGTGACATGGCAATCATGTGAGTGACAGAGTACGAAATTAATGCAATATTTTAAGCATAGCTTTGCTTGTATGAGTTCTTTATCTGCAAGAACTACAAAATTATTTTTGACATACATGACTTTAAGATAAAACGTAATAAATTTGCGTTAATTAAGGTTAATTTTACAGTTTCGTGTCTACCCAAATTGTGCATCGACAGGTTCATTGAACATTACAAATCTATCAGAAATTGTAGGCATTGGCATGACTTTCACAATATCACTTCTAGACACTTGATATTGTTCAGCATTCTCTACATAAGAAAAGCTTGTTGCTGATACTTTCTTTAGATACGAGACAGTTAAGTCATGATTTTCATCTTCGGGAATTGAAACTTGACATACAAAATTTTGTCATCTTTTTTCCCCTGCAACTTTTACTAAAAGGGATGAACCTGTAACAATTACTTTTGACATTCGTTTGTTATCCACTTCTAAATATTTCAAAATGAATGCGGTTTCTTTACAGCCACAGTTAGTGTAGAAATGCAATGCAGAATTTCCAAAGATAATTGCATGAATACTTTGTATTCCTTTCACCTCCTGTGCTTTTGACCAATCTATAGCTTCAGATTCCTCATCGATTTGATGTTGCATTATTGACATAACTGTGATATTACGCATAAATTTAGCAGCTACTCTCGAAAAATCTAAAGCTGTTTGGACTGTTTCGCGTCTGGCCATAACCACCGCACGCACTCGTACTTTTGCTGACCCACCAATACCATCGACAACTCCTTTGCCATGAGAAGTGGCAGTATATTTCCAGCTTATGTTATGAAATTTTTCTTGGAATTTTAAATTTAGTTCATGTAGTAAATATGCCTTGTACCGATTCTTAAATTCACTCGATGGGCCATCGGTTCAAATTATTAATTTTGATCTATTATTAGCTGGAATTACATTTAGGAGGTTGGTTAAAAACACTGCAACAGTGTTTTTACTTTTATCATTGGTGTCTGATAGAATAAGAAAACACTGGGTATTTTGTGCATCAAACAATGCTGCAGTAAACAAAGTAACAGAGCTCCGACTCCATAATGCTGACTGCACCTCTCCTTGCCACTCACACCCATTATTCTTCACAAAATCCAATTGAAGAACTAAAGCATGCTTTTTGTCATTCTCGAATGCCGATGCTTGGATTCGCTTAATGCGAACATGTTCTTGAAATTGTGGAAGAGCACAGTTTTAATATCATTCAGTATCACTCTAAGGATAAATTAAATGTTGCCAGATCTGGAAAATTATTTATTATTCAACTGTAAGTACAATTTTTAATATATTTTCTAAACGTAGCAATTTTTAATTTAATTTTAATTGACTTTACTTTCATTCCATGGACATTGATTTAGCCAAAATCAATTCAATTAATATCAATTTTCAAATTGTTATTTAATATGTAACTACATGCTAATATTAGTTTACAGTATTAAAAAGATTAAAAATAATCATTATTAAGTTTAATTATTTTTTAAAGATGAAAGTTGAATACCTGAAATATGATCATTTTTAAGAAACCAAATTTAAAGCATTCACTTTAAGACTTAAATATTTTTGTACGTAAATAAAAAGAACACCATTGGAAAGAGCATGTTTTTGACACACAAAAATGATTGCTACCCATTAAAAAAAAAAAAAAAAAAAAAAAAAAGAAAAATTTTTTCGCTCTGGTTTCATTTTTCGTGGAGCGGCCCTGAAAATGGAATGTATACTTAGTTACGACTTAAATCGTGCATTAAATTTCGTATGATTTGTACAAATTTAGTGAAATGAAAGCTAGCGATTTTTTGAGTTTGCGTGAAGTTGTTGAAAACCCCTGACGCTTAATGAAACTTTTACAATGTGAGCGAAAGTAAAATATTACAATTGTACAGCATTATTGGCCCTTTCTCTCCCTCTCAAAAAAAAAAAAAAAAAACTGTAATCCTCTCAAAATATAAATCTTTGTGGGTAATATTCGCCTCCATTTTGGATTTTGAATTTTTGTCTATTCATATTCTTGCTAAAATCTGAAGAACTACTTCAAAACAACTTTTTACTATTTTTTTGGTGGACGAAATCAAGATCAGTGAGAGAGAGAGAGAGAGAGAGAGAGAGGAAAATTAAAACTGTTCGTACAGTTAATAGTAGTAATAAAATGCAGCACTGTAATAGTACTGTAAAGTAGATACAGTAGTTATATTTATAACTTTAAAAATGAAGAAGATGATAATTTATGCTGCTGACAGCGCATGTACATCATGCAACTCTTCAGAAGAAGAGGAAGAACAAGAAAGAGTAATGAATTGACCTTTCGTTTTCTACCTGACTTATTCTGTCGAAAATTTTCGTGTTGTAGGCAAAGGATTCGAGTTAGCTCTATAATTCGTTACTTGTGAAAAACTCGCGTTTCAGCCATTTCGCGAAGTCGAATCGCGTTGTAACTCGAGTCCACCGTTTGTACAATGTTGTATGTATATTTCATGTTTTGCCCTCGCGGTTTTGCTTGCTGACAGCGGAAACCAATATTATTTTTGTCTACTCAACTTTCCAAATAATTAATTCTAATAACCGGAGGAAGAATTAAATCCGAAATACCCCGAAGTTTAACTCATAAAGCCATTCCAAGGAAAACGAAATTTTGACCTGCACGTGACGCTTCATACATTTCATTTAAAATAATAGTTCAAAAGGGTAATGAGCAAAATTTTGTTGCTTAGGAAATCACAAACGTATGTGTGACTTCTTAAACAAAAAATTTCGTCATTACCATTTAAAATTATTTTTTAAAATGAAATATAGGAACCGTCTAGTGCGGGACAAAATGATCGTTTTCTGTGGAATGGCCATGTACATAATTTATTTTCACAGTTTAAATTACTATTTCTCAACAAATGAGATATGTTTCCTTTTCGTTAGAACCTTAGCTTTCAAAACCTACAATTTGTTTCGTTATTGCTGTATTAATAGAGCTAAAATATCTAGTAATGCATATAGCAAACTACAAAAGTAGGCTTTGAATGTCCCGCACGTGACGCATGCAAATAAATTAAATTTTGTTACAAAGTAATTTAATAAAAATAATACTGTGTCAGGAGTATCTTTGTATCTATTTTGAAGAATAAAAAATGTGCGTACTCCTGTTTAGTTAAAAGTATTAAGATCGGTAACAAAATGTTGGGGAAATTATCGATTCGAATTGTCGCACAAGTGACGGTGGAATGGCACATAGCGTAATTAAAATTGCTCAAATATTTTATGGAAAAAAAAAAGAAAGAAAGAAAGAAAATGGCTTGCGATTTGCCTCGCCTCATGTCGGAAACAAATTTGAATTCACCTGTACGTGCAAGAATCGCCACCGTTATATCTATACCAGCAATTCTCAACCTGTGGTTCGGCACCTGTCTGCAGCAACATTTGACCGGTCCTCAGAGATTTTTTTGCTCGTTCAAGTTAAAATAAAGTTCCGTAATGAAAAAAGAGAGAATACCAAAATAATAAGAATAATAAATCCTATACGACATATTTTACATGAATTTTCTGATTATTTTTTGTGCTTTTTTTGATTTTTCTACAGTGTTTATTACTTATGCAAAAGTATCGCAATAATTATTTCCCTTATTTTTAACACTTAAATACTTCTGTAAATACTTCTTTAACAGCGAGTAAAGTTTTTTTTTTGTATTTATTAGTTCATTTATCATATTATTATTTTATAAAAAATAAAAAATTGTACTCAGCCGTTCGCAAAATGTTTTTACAAGTGCTTAACGGTCCCTGCATCATTTTTTTTTTTTTTTTTGTGTGTGTGAAAAAAAAAGAAGAAAAAAGGTGAAAAAACCTTACACGTCTGTTAAAAGGTTCACATGTTTTTAACGGTTTGCAAACGGAAATGTTTTATTTTTATTATTTTTCCAAAAAAAAAAAAAAAAGAAGAAGAAGAAAAAAAGCATCACTGGTCTGCGTTTTTTATTTATTTATTTATATTTTAAAGCTCTTGCTGTTCCGCGGGTCAAAAAGGGTTGAGAAACGTTGTTATAACAGGGATGATTATTTTTTTCTTCCTAAAAGGACATCCCCGTGAAAAGTTTCCCACTCAGAAAATAGAACATGAACGTTACTCTCACTATCATTCAAACTTGGTGACATTTCAAATGCGATTTAAATTGAGCATAACTTCCAAAATTTTCCACCTGGAGACCAATGGAACAAAGGGATCAGCTGGCAGCAAAGGGTGAGGAGCTTCATCCGGATAGTGGATATCCACCTCGCGGAAAAAGAAACACGCAGGTTCTCGTTTGAGCTGGTGGTAGAAAAATGGAAAGAAGACGTGTCATGAATAAGAATGTTTCTTTCACAAGGTCGGCAATTAGTGCCTGGTTTAAAGGCATATGTTGTGAGCAGTCGAAAACAAGCAGCTGAAAGAGAAAATTTTTCCTCTCCAATCAGTTTTTCCGCTGGCGCGGAAATGCAGTCCGTCGGACGCCATACAGGCGCCATCAGAATTACCTGGCGGAATGGCAACACTACTAAAATAGACCTGTCCGTCACAATAGCAATAGAGAAATAAAGACGCGGGTTTAAATCGAATAAACATGCGCATGCAATTGCTTTTCAATTTTCGTTTCGTGTTTGTTAGTCTCATATCTTAGTTTTGGAATTGAAAGTTGTAGTTAGATATTATATGTTTTTTCCTCAATTAGGGTAATGACCCCAGTAATTGGCACTTTAAGAGTTTGTCCTTAAATTTACTTCTGTTTTCATTACTTAAAAAAATATTCACTTGCAAATATTTTTGTAATAAAGAATGCACATCTGTGCACCTATTTAGTTCACTAAAATCAAAAACTTTTGAATTAACATTTTTATAAAAGTATATATATATAAAGTTGCCAAAATCACCAGTAATTGGCACCTGATACCCCAGTGTATGACGCCTAGTGATCCAGTAATTGGCACATGTTAATAGAACTGGAAAATCACTTTATTTTTCACTTTTAGATTACATACAAATTTTATCATCATAAGAAACATAATTAATGTTAATTTAAAGTGGGTAATTTTACATAAGTTAGTGTTAAATCACACATCTTGACGTTGAAGACGTATTTTAGAGAAATAAAAATAAATTTGGAGTGTTGCATGAAAAAAAATATCGAGATTATTGCTGTTTCATTAGCCGGTATGCAGTTTCGATTTTACGAATTATAGCTGTTTCCACAGAAAAAGCAACATTGACCCGATGATTCTAAGGGGAAAAATGAACCAATTCTCTATAATTGCAATATCTGACTGATGGCCAAACATATTTGTTTTTTATTGTTTCTCTTAAAAATTTAACAGTATACAGATCCCAAAGAATTCCTATTTTTTAGAGCTCTCTCCTTATTTTCCTACTTGTTCCTTTTTTTCCCTACTTTTTCTTTCTTTAGTATAGTAGTTTTAATTGTGCATTGATTTTTATTTTTACAATGTCGCACCGATAATTTTCTGCATGTTTCAATTTTGAAAAAAAAAAAAAAAAAAAAAAAAAAAAAACAATCGAATCTTGAGCTTTCATTGATTAATTAGTACTACAGTAATTTCTGGAAGGAACGCCGCGGCGTCTGCGTGTTTAAAAGTTAAGTTTTCGTTAGTGACTTTTTTACCGTTGCTGCGTTTTATGATCGACTCTTCTTTTTATCGCTCCGACTTAACTGTTTTAACTAAACAATAAAGAAATGGATACCGGCACATTCTGATGCAATTATATATTACTTACTCGTCAATTAGAAGCTTTAATTAAAGTAAACGGCCGATTGTTCAAAAAGTGCGGGAAAAGTCGAATTCACCAATTTTTTGTATAGATGATTACAAGGGAAATGGAGCTCTATTTAAACAGAAAGGCAATGTAAAACCTTGAGAAGAACGTAAGAAAGCAAAGAATGAAAAACCTGTACACTGTACATACTTTCTTGATATTAGTACAAAATAAAAGCGACATATAACAGAAATTCGCAAAAACGGAACACTTCAAAAATAATCGCAGAAACTAACTTTTTTCATGCATAAATATGATTATTGTTCATTCTAAATAGGAAACATGATTATAAAGTTTCAGTTTCTTGAATGTATTTGCAAAGAAAAAAAAAAAAAGCTTGGCAAAACCTAGATGGGCAAAACGTTCCCGATTTTTGGAGAAAAAAATTGTTTTGAAAAATCAATTTAAATGCGAGATTCCGTTTTCATTTCTTCACATTTGTAAAAGTTGGGGTGGGGGGGATAGAGCCACAAGCAAATATGTACTGTATTTCTTTTTCTTTTTAATGGGTATTTTCTAATCTGATATATCATCAGCATCGAGGAGTTGCTCCCCCCCTCTCAATTTCGTGAACAATTTCCGGATGAATATTTTTGTTGTATGGTGAGGATTGAGTAAAAACGTTATGTTTACCATGCATGGATTTTTCCTTTTTTTCCGTGACAAAAATTTTGGAAGAAGAAGGTAAAAAATCATCAAACCAGTAAAACAATATTCGTTTTTATTGCTTGATTAAAATTAAAACTGGCCTGTCATTTTGATTTTCCCCCGAGGGATGGCTAGCGAAGGATGCTAGCCTTCGTTGCGCAATGAATGCTTCGTTGCGCAATGAAATGCTAAATGCAAATTTTGTCTGAAAACAATAAAAAACGCACAAACTTGTATAATTAAGCATTAATTTTCTAAAGCCAGGGAGGGGAAAAATTGACCCCACTGACCCCCCTAAATGACGTTCCTGAAGCAAAAATTTTTGTTGAATGCTAAAACTATATAACATAATACAAACCCTTTAGTTTGCTTATTTCGTTATTTATTTAGTTTAATTATTTTATTATAAATTTTTTGTCCGGATATTTAAAAACAAATATATTTTAGTTCTGCATTTTCAGTCTTTTTCCTTTTGTTTTTCAAATACAAACATCTGCACCTGTTTATGCAAGAATGCATGTCAGCTGCTGATTATTTTAAACTAAAACTAAATTAATATTTACTTTTATTTTTATATCGCAGTTTATGACAACAGGAGCTGAAAGTGTTAGTATTTTCAAATGATAAATGGATGCTCTCGAAGGAATGTTTTCGTTTTTGACAAAACAAATCTTTAACAAAAATGGTTTTATTGCACCAAAATGTGAGTTTTATTATTATTATTATTATTATTATTTTGCGATGGCTATATTGCATTTTATTCTTTCACACTTAAAATTTTTATTACTGTATTGTTGAAAGGTGTTTCTTTGTTTGGATTTTATTTTCATATTTTTGTATTTAGTATCTTTGTTTCCACCAGTTTATTTTTCATTCTGAAAATTGTCAGCTTGTTTCTTTCATTTTGTTTTTACGACTCGGTCTTTCATTAAATCCCTTTAATACTTCAAAAGTACTATTAGTTTATTTTCGAGACAATTTTAAATCAAAAATACTGTTAGTTTATTTTACATTAGAAATAAAGTTTACGCTAAATTTGTTTCCTCTTGACGTGTGTTCAGTCTTATCTCTTCCTATTTTTCCTACCTTTTCAAGTGATTTTTTTTCCTACTTTTCCTATTTTTTTAATTTTTGATTTCATATCTCCTACTTCCCCCCCCCCCCCCAAAGAAACCACTTCGAGGTCTGAGTATATTCTTTATGATTCAAATAATAATAGAACCCATATGATATAGTAGCTGCAAAAGTATCAGAAATCAAAATAGTGACATATTGCAGAACACATTAGTGTTTATAGGCACATGTGCCAATTACTGGAGACTAGCAAAACTGAAGCACTAAATGGCATCCATCACTATTTCAAAAATCCAAAAAGGGACAAAATTCCACCCACTCAAAGTAACACTTTTCAACTAAACAAAACTTTTGACAACGAAAATTTAAAATATATTTTAAGTCATTTTAATGGATTGATGCGCATGGTTCCCTTAAGCCAGAGAAGAAGCTTTTGCAACAAAAATGGCTGACTTGAACAAGCCACAATTGTTTCTCCTTCCTCACTGTTACCATTTAGTAACACTAATTGAAGTTATAATCTTTAAAGTAAATGTACATTCAGTTGGTATATGGGCTTCTAATTTTAAAAGATTGGATACAAATTTTATTTTAGGACATTTTTGTTGGAAGTGCCAATCACTGGTGACCTGCCAATTACTGGGGGTGTTACCCTATACTATTGATAAAGACTGAAATCCCACTGCAAGATTAACTTTTTTTTTTTTTTTTTTTTGATGAATGCAAAACTCAACTCTTTTCGGTACTCTATAAAGCAAGTGCATAAAATATTTGTTTAGTTTCGGTGTTATGTAATGTTATATTTTTTTTACTCATATTTAAAATATTGTTTCCTAAAACCAAGGCAGGAACAATATTTCTAAAAACAGTCGATAACATATGCCTTGTTGCAGCATTTGCACATAATGACATTTTCTTTCTTTCTTTTTTTTTTTGAGAAAATCTCATTCTAAAAATGATTTGGCCCCTCTTCGATATTTTTCAAACATGGTTATTATTGAGATACAGTAAAACCTGTAAAGTTGACCACCTTTGTAAGTTGACCACCTGTCTATGTTGACCGCTTTTTTTAGGAACGGAATTAGTCCTATCTTATATAATGAAGGAAAACCTCTGTAACTTGACCATCTCTCTATCTTGACCACCTGTCTATCTTGACCACTAATGAACACCAAATTTGGTTTGGAGTATTGTAAAATACCCTTTGTAAGTTGACCATTTGATTTAATTTTTTAAATTTTATTTAGCAAATTATTTTATATTATTATTTTTTTTTTATAGTTTCCAAGAATATTTTTGATCCACACCAGCATTTAACCATTTGAATGAAACAGCAGCATAACTAAACCTCCTTTTGAGTTTAACCACATGTGAAAACTACTAAGAACCCTTTTATTCTCCAAAATTGTTTTTCTTTTGTTACACTATTTGAGACTGACTTTTGTACTCTATGTTCAATGAAAACATGTGTCAATAGAAAAACACAAAGTATTTTTTTCCAGTTGCAATATTTTGGCAACAATGGAATTGTGCTAAAGAGTAAAGTTACTTGCATTGCAGTATTTTTGGTGCAAGGGATTAAGAGATAGGACATTTCCATTTTCAACTGCCTTTTTGAACTATGAGAGTCCAACTTGTTGCTCTTTGTGTTATAGTTTTACATAAAATGGCTTCAAAAAGAAAGTTAGTTGAACTTGAGATTGATAAAAAGTATGAAATATTAAAATTAATTGAAAAAAGAGAAATCCAGAGAAAATTAGCTGGGAGACATATGGAATTTCCAAAACTGGTCTAATAAGTGCGCCAAACTTCAATAAGGAGTTATTTTGTTGAAAAGTATATCATCATGGGGTTATAAATGTATATGAGAAAAAAAAAAAGCGAAAAATTTGTAATTTTTTTATTAGCTATGAATTTTTAGGAACTATTAATATCAAATGAGTAACTTTTCATAAACAATAAGATTTTTTTTTTGATCAATTTACTGAAATTTTAAATTTGCGTGACACATTATACGTCATTCTGGGAAAATAATCTCTAAAAATATTTGAATAACATTTTAAATTATTGTTTCAAAGTAATACTAAACAATGAAAGTGAGTTGAACAGAAATAGTAAGTGTCAATTAATCAAAAAATGAATAAATGGTGCAAGAAATAACAAAAAAAAAAAATCATTACCCCCTTTATAAGTTGACCACCTGTCTAAGTTGACCACCAAAGTACTGCACCGCAAGTGGTCAACTTATACAGGTTTCACGTATCATAATAACAATAATTACAATAATACTAATTATTATTATTATTTTTGACCTAATAGATCACTTCTTCCCTTTTTTAAATATGTAAGCAGTTGAATTTCAGTTTTTTTATGGCAATTAAACCAATTTAGGGAGCTTTGACATTGAAAAAAAAAATGTTTTTATAAAAAGGGAAAAAATTGTGTAAGGGATAGCACACCTTTTTACAAGTATGAACCTTTAGTTTTCTGAAAAAGTGAGAGAAAAAAATCCATCTCAAGTCTCATTTTATCGCAGTATTTTCTCACAGTGAAACGCTGCAATGCGCAAAAACATGCTTTGAACATTACTATCTGTCATAATTTTTAAAAATATTGAAAGCAAACTTCTGCAAATAATAAATGTAACAAATTGAGGCGACAATTAAAACAACAAAAGTGCCTGAACTTAAATGCGATACGATTGAATGAAATATTTCAAATCTTCACTCGAACCAAACACGAGCTTTGTCATTAATTCGCGCTCGAGTTCAAAGAAGTAAATAAGTAAGTAAAAATAAAAAATAAATTTTGCAAATAAAAATTCAGTTTTTCGAGCGCTCTTTAAAAAATCAAATGTTAATGTTTAGGAATGCTCATCTTTTATGTTATTTTTTTTACAACATGTTGTTGTTGTAAAAATAAAAAATAAATTGACTAAAAAAAAATTCAGTTTATAGATCGCTCTTAAAAAGTCAAATGTTAATATTTGTGAGTGCTCGCTTTTATGTTGTTTTTTGTCACTGAAACCGTACAATATTAACCCTTCATCCTTCTGTTTCGGACAATACTAAGAAATGTAATTTTTATCGGTACATGAACTTGGATCTTTGGAGCCTCTTAACCTCTTTTCAATATTCTTCATGTCTATCTTTGTCTGGCTGCTTGTGGGATTTCTCGAAAAACCCAAGATTGGGGCCTTAAAATTCCCAATATCTGGACATGAAAAACACAAGATCATGTAACTAATAATTCTTAATATTTATTCTGTTTTTTTTGTTGTTACTACTATTGTAGTTAGTGGATTATTAATCGTAAAAATGATAAAGTTTTTACTTTATCAAAAAAAAAAAAAAATAATAATAATAAGTTCTAAAATATATCTCTAAATAATAACTTCTTAAGAACAATTTCTTTAAAAATGGTGTAAAAATTGTCTGCTGTAGCAGCAAATATATATGTATATAAATATAAATAAATACATAAAAAAGGAAAAAATTAAAATAAATAAAAGTAACTTTATTAATGTCTTGACTTGATTACCATTATACGAAGGTTCAAGACAGATAGGTAGGAACAATTCACGACGTACAAAGATAATTTTTGTTGTTTGTTTCTTAACGCATTGTTTTTTTTTTTTTTTTTTTTTTTTGATAATTATAGCCTGTGCTTAAAGGAAAACTCCATTGTTGATTTTTAAGCCAAAAATTCAAGTTTAGTGAAAATTTTGTGCTTCAACGGTAAAACATTTAGCAAATGTGCCTTTTTTATCAATGAAACACGCAATCATAAGCACCGAAGATCTCTATTGAAAACCCAAGATATTGGGGAAAACTCAAGCTCTGGCTGCCCTGATCTTTTCCTGCGCCGTTATTGCTGTATCTGTAATTTTCCAGCATTTTAGCAGAAGTTTTGAACATCTTTCAGTATTTTATCCCGAAAGGACACCTTAGACAAGATACAATTGCTGCATATGTACATAAGAAAACGGCAGTTATGAGACAAATCCTTGCGAATCCGAAACCTTAGTAGGCAATGAATTCCCGTGTAATGTTTTAAGGGTTATTAAGTAGATATGTTTAGAACTTCGCACATTTCTTTTTATTGGTGTGATGATAATTTTTCTTATCTTATTTGCTTTCGTTGATGACCTCGGATGATTCGTATGTAATTTTGTATCACTTTTTAGTATCAACTTTCTTTCACAAGCTTTTGAAATCAAGTTTTAAATGGGTTTTGCCACGCATTCAGTCTAAGCTTTTAAATCTGGCATTTCAATAATATATTTTTTCCTTTTTTTTTTTGCGTGCATCCTTTATTGTTGCAATTGTCGCCATTTAGGGTATAATGACACTAGTAATAGACAAGAGTCCAATAACAGACAGTCGTAAGTTTGGATTTAAATAATAAGAATTTTAGGCGGGTAAAACTGATGTTTCTGCGACCCATAAATACGGTGCAATCATCTAGTGTTATCAGAGTGAATTTTATGAGTCAGTTGGGATTTACAAGGCAATGGTGGAAGGTTATGAACAGCTACCACGAGGTCAGCTGGTGTTTCATATTCATTAGAATTTAATAAGGTTTTAGATGTAAAAACAAAGAACTTTTGCACATTATGAAGAGAGAAGGGGAATTCTGTCCATTACTCATCCTTTCCTCATCCTATCTGTTACTGGGTGTCATCAGAATCGTCGGTGTCTGCTACTGGAGGGTCGGATCTTTTTTCGAAATTGAGCAAATAAAAATAGAATTAACTAATTCAGAGGATCCAGAAGCAGCCAAACGTTAGATGAGATGTAGTTGCATGGGAGAAAAATAGTTTAAAAAGTCTAAATACATTAAAAGGCTCAAAAAATTGAGATAAGCCAGGGTTCGTACGGGTCATGGAAATCCTGGAAAGTCATGGAAAAAAAATAACAGAATTTCAGACCTGGAAAAGTCATGGAAAATTGAAATTTTCATTGAAAGTCATGGAAATTTATTTCAAGTCATGGAAAAATGTCCTGGACAAAGAGAAAGGAGCAGTAACTAAAGGAGCATTAGAAATCTTGAGTGATTTAACAGTATAGCACATAAAAGCTATTAAAAGTGGAAAATTGAACGATCCAAAAATCAAATCTGAATTTTGAAATCTCATTGCATCCACTTCTGTCGCAGCCGCTTGCCATTTTTTGCGATGTGATTTTACTGCCGGACGTCATTTATTTTGAATTTTCTGTTATTTTCAACACTTCTTATGTTTCATATTCTGTAGTAGCAAAATTTCACATTCTTAGTTTTGCCACGCCCACTCAAAAAAAGCAATTCAGTTGCATGCGAGTTCGATTCCATCACTTGTAAGAACTTTTATTATTAAATTTTTCAGAGTTTATCTTAATTTGTTGAATGTTTTAGAAAATATAGATATTAAGTGAGGCGACAGAATACAGAAAAAGAGGAATTAGAATGCTCTAAAACAGTAGTGCCCAACATACGGCACACAAAACTAATCCATGCAATCCACCGCTACGTTCAATGTCGGGAATTAAACGTGTTCTGAAATTTCTGTACCTATTAATTTATATGCATTTGAAAATGCAAATTTGTAAACAAAACAAATATACTTTTGAATCAGAAAGATTGATTCATTACTGAATGGTTTTTTCAAAAAAGATCTGGTTTGGAAACATAAAGAACTAAACTATTAATTGGCTTTACTTTAAAGAACCAAAATACTGTCAACTTATGTGGATGGTTAAAGGCACTGTTGACACTAAAAGGTAACGTTTGAAGCAAATTTATTGAAACTTAATGATGACTCATTCAACCTTTGTCCCATTCAATATCATTCTCTCTGTTTTTTAAAAAAAAAAATCATACATTTAAGCATCATCATATTTTCTTCACTGCATTTTTACTTTATTTAAATTTATATGATAAAGACAAATAAGAATAGTTTAGTTTTTTAAGTGTGCACTTATATTTTTTCCACAACGAGTAAGTGCTTCAATGAGGCTGTGGGACGTTTTGCTAATGCTCATTTCCAAATATTACCAAGTTTGAGATTAAATAGTGCTATTCTCTTCGTGTAACGAGGTCATGAAAATTTTCATTGAAGTAATGAAAAAGTCTTGGAAAAGTCATGGAATTTTTTTTATCCAAATAGAGTATGAACCCTGTAACCTGAGAGCGATGTCTCCAGCATGTCTGTTACTGGTGCCGTTACCCTATGCTACGTTAAAAAATTGAAAATATTTTAGCAGAGATATCTTTTGAAGATTTGTAAGACAAAATGAATGAACATTTAAATCAGCGTTAACAAACATTTATACCAACGTTGACAAAAATAAGCATTAGTCAGCTTCGCAAAATTCAGTAAATGCTAAGTAACCCTTATTAAAAGTTTTGAACTATGTTTATCAATATTTGAACCAAAATGCAATAATTTTTGAGCCAACGTTAATTCATTATTACGATGAAGTCAAACCTTTAAAGAAATAACAAATAAATAAATAAATAAAACTCGAACCATAACTCTTTAGAACTGCAAAATATAGATTCTCGATGACTTATCTATAGTGAAATAAACCTTCTCAGAATAGGCAATTGGGGGCGAACTCATTATCATAAAACAGCGTTTCTTAAATTTTGTTCCGTGGAACCCCAGAGTTCCACAGAACTCTCTCAGGGGTTCCATGAGACTTGAGTTCTGAAAAAATCGACAAAACTAACGCTTTCTTTAAATTAATAATAAATGTACTTTTACTTTTGTATACTAATCTGAGCGTTAGTACCCATCAGGGTTAGTCAATATAGGAATAATTTTATTCGTTGCCTAAACTAATGCAAATTTTAGACTATCAAAAATAGCCTGAAATTGAGTCTTCATGATTTAAACTTCATAATTTGTTCCTAGATCAATCCCAAATAACCTCCCTCTCAACTAATGTCTCCAAACGTAGCCTAAAATTGCGTTTTAAAACTTGTATTTCGAAAAATTTCCGGAAGAAGCTTTTGACCCCCCAATATCACCAAAGATATTTTTAAAGTGATTTCAATGTTGAAAAACTTTTGGGAGTGCACGTCTAACCCTTTTTCCTACAACATTACTAAATATTGCCTAAAATTACGATTTTTGATGTCATTTTCATATATTCTGCTCTTGATACTAGCCACTCTCTCAGTATCTATGGCAAAAGAACCAATTTCTGAAGCAGTACTGGTCAAGCGCGTCTGAATGCTCTAACTCTCTGTCTAACGTCAACACATAGCAACAACTTAGTCCATGAGTTATAAGTAACTAAAAAAATGTAGAAAAATTAATGACATATAACTCATGTAATTCATTCATAAATTCTGAGGTTATTTGTCTCGTTTTTAGTACTCAGAGTTAAATAGGAGTGTATTGATATTTTACAATAACAAATTAATAAGTAGCAGTTATTAATACACTGTAAAAACAATTCAGAAACGTTCCTGGAAAATAATGGGCAGCTGATGCGACAGCAACATACCTTGCAAAAACCAGGAACGTTTTTTTGCTGAAATTCAGTAACCTTCCTGAAATTATCACAGAAGCCTCCGGAAAAATTCAGAAATCTTCCCGTTTAAAGCCACTTGTGTACCTGGAAAATTAGAGTAAATATAGAAAGGCATAATATAATAGCTTGGCACCTTCCTGATTTATCACGGATGTTAAAAGAGCAGTACTGCAAATATGGCCAAAGCCAAGATAGAATTGCAAGTAGTGTCCGTTTTTCAGGAGAAAGCATTTGACTCCTCCCTCGTCACGTGTTATCCGATGAATCTATTTCGCTGTTTTCGGCATATATATTGTAACGTTCTAGGTTTGGCAATTTAGCGTACCTACTCGATAAAAGAAAAAGTCGACCAAAACCAGAAAACTCGGCCACATACCCCACTAAAAAGGATCTCAAAAAAAACTTAAAAAAAAAAGTTGAGAAAATCTGTAGGTATTTGGCCCACTTCATAAGCCTACATCTTAAGAAAATCTGCAGACTGAAGATCTCTAGATTTTCTGCAGAATGTTCGGAAGTTGAGAAAATCTGAAGGTATTTGGCCCACTTTTAAACCTAAATCTTAAGAAAATCTACAGACTTAAGATCTGTAGATTTTCTGTAAAAAGCTCTGAAGAAAATCTTCAAATTTTTATTCTCAAGGTTTTCTTAGAATATATAGGCTTAAAGTGGGCCAAATAACTTGAGATTTTCTGAAGGTGGGCGTTTCTGAAGATTTTCTTTAAAAATTAATTTTTCAGAAATTTTATTTATTTATTTTGAAAAATACAGTAATAAAAAAAATCTTAGAACTCTTTCGGCTAAAACATAGTTCCAAATGATTTGAAACTCCCTAAAAATTGCATAATGATAATTTATTTAATCTAGATTTGATTATGTGCGTAGATCATCCAAATAAAAGCTTAAGAAGCATTTGAAATTTCAATCTACATACATGAGATGCTGTCATAACAAAAATTTCCTACCAGAAATAACTTTGAATGTAGTACTAAAAATTAGTTCAGAAGAATAAACCTAGAGGGTTTTTTTTTTTTTTTCATTGTGCTTGGCAAAAACAGATACCTTGAAATAAGATTTTTTAATTTAGACTAAAATGTGTTCACCGTACTGATGTAGGACAGCGTATACAATGTGTTTTTAATTCATTGGTGTTATGAATAGGATACACTTTTTTTATATCTTGTAGATGGTACTAATTTTTTTAGGATAATGGTCATAAGTCAAGTATTTCAAATATAAATTGACAACAGAAATCCCTTCTACTTCTAGAACAGTTAGTTATACTGTGGAAAATTTTGTTGTGAAAAGTATTTCATTGGCTATTTGAGAAGTGGTATGCACCTGAATATTTTTCCAATCAGAGTAGGAAGAATATAATTTAATGGGAAGATAGTAATAACCTTGCAATAATTTTATTTTTTTACATTATATGTAATACAATATTTGCTCTACTCCGATTTTGAAAATACATATACTGTCGGCCCTGCTTAATTGAATACTGTCAGTTCCAAGGAATATTATTTGATTAAGCAGGGAAATACTCTTTATCATACCAAATTGACAACATTTGTCTTAAAACGTAATAATAATGAATCAATAACTATATAATGGAAGTAATGTTTTTGGTAAAAATATATTGAAACAAGCTAAGTGAACAACAAAATAATAGGTATAATAATTTTAAATATATATTAGAAGGGCGCAAGGAAAAAAATGCAACTTACCACCTCATCTGTTGCATGCGAGAAATATAATTTAATATTTTTACATGAATAATTGTTCTTACGAAATTAATTTTTAAATTATTTAAAAAACTTCTTAGTAAAATATTGCGAAAGCTGATCAATATTGTTCGATTAAGCGAGGATCTTTGACAATTCCTCAGTGGGGAAGTATTCAGTTCCAAAAGGTTTTATTCATATTTGGGGTATTTGTTTATCCGTTACCCGTTTAAGCGGGGCTGGCAGTATATATAAGAATACACACACAATATAAATGTTTTGTTCTGATATGAGATATTTAGCATCAACTCTACACTTCTGAGACTTAATTGTGCAACAATTTCTTTATTCCTAAACACATTTAAATATATATTACTGTGAAAGCTTTAAATAAGAGAATGTTGACTTTCACCGTCTCATGTGGACAGTTGCCAGATATTTCAAACTTTTAGTTTCATGTAGAGTGAAACTTTGGAAACTCGACTTACGGATAACTCTACTAACCTGGTAGCTCAACATGTATTTTCCTTATGGTTGGCTCAATGCTAATTTCAATGGGCTAAAATCTCTCTAACTTGATGCACATTTTCAGGAACCCCTATAAGTCAACATCCAATTGCTATTCTAGTCCACAATTTTTTCTTTCAACATTCTTTCATACTGACCTTTTCTCAGAACCTTATGCAGTGATTTCTTGGTCAGTCAATCCTTTTTTGGGAAGCTCTTTTAGAGAATTCCATTTTTATCCAGGGGAGTCAGCCACCACTCTGTGCTGTTAGTGCAATTCTAAAAGGCTAAGGTAAGATAAATGTCCTATAGAGAAAGGTGGCACCATGACATGTTTTTCAAATAAGGGTGAGCAGGACTTTTATCTTAAGACGTGGCTGACAAGAATCTGTTTTATCTCTTTAAAAAAAAAATAATAGCGAATTTATTATGTACTTTTTAAAATTAGAAAATTCATTTACTGGAATAAACTTTCATAATGTGAATGTTAAGCATTTGTAAGTGATGAGGCTTCAGAGTAGAGGGAAAAAATGACCGGCCCTGACTCTGGGAATTTTAGATCCTTAGACTCCGACGCCACTAGCAGTGGCAGAGTTGCAGGTTTTGGGAGAAAATGACCGACTCAGACTCTTGAAGTTTTAAAACTTTGACTCCTTTGCCACAAAATATGTCAGTCATCGATTCCGCAGCCCTGGTAAGTGATACAGAAACTGTTTAGGAATTACAATTATGGAACCTCAGTAAGTTGACTTCCGCTTCAGTCGACATGTTTTCATGTTCCCTGGAGGTGTGAATTCAGACCTGACTGACAAGAATCTTTATTATCTCTTTTCAAAAATTATGGATTTATTATGTACTTTTCGAAATAAGAAAATTCATATACTGGAATTAGTTTCCATGATGTAAATGTTAAGCATTAGAAAGTGACAGGGCTGTGGTGTAGGGAGGGAAAATGACCGGCTCCGACTCTGGAAATTTCATACCCTTAGACTACGACTCCGCGAGCAGTGGCAGAGTTGCGGGCTTAGGCAGAAAATGACTGACGCTTGAAATTTTAAACCTTCGACTCCTGAATCTGACTCTTTTGTCCTAAAATCTGTCAGTCTCTGACTCTGCAGCCTTGGTAAGTAAAAGTGATACATAAACTCTTCAGGAATTAAAATTATGGAACCTCAGTAAGTTGACATCCGCTTGAATCAACATGTTTTTAATTTCCCTTGGGGTGACGAGTTATGAAGCTCCACTGTATATATATTCAGTGATGTTCCCATCAATTTTTCTGAGGTTATACTTCCAGTAATCCATTACTCACAATTGGTGTACATGATCATATACATAGTATATTATAATATGAAAATTTATGCAATTTGAGGGTATACTATATGTCTAAAAAATGTTTGTGAGTATACGGCATATATGAAGTATACCCTATGGGAACACCACTGTATATATTTCAGTAGCGTCACTACAAAGAGCGATGTTTAATCATTCAAATTTTAGCGAAAATAGAGCACTATATTGCAGGGAGGGAGAGGTTATTTTGCATGTGTATATACTTCCTTTAATCATAAACCTAAATTTTATCAAATTTTTAGATCAGACAAGATAAACAATAATAATGTAGGGCAATCACATGTGTTTATGCATGCAGAGGCACTGAAAATCATGCAAGTGCAGGCTGCTACATTTAGAGTTTTGAAATCCATGACTTTAGTTGCAACTTTCCATGACTCATGAGTTACAATTTCGTAGAAAAAACATGCATTTTTCACAAGAATACCGAAATTTAGTATTTTGTGAAAAATAAAATTTCAACCACATGAACTACAGTTAGCACATTAAATTAAAGCGAAATGTAATGAGCTGAACTACTATTGTAACTAAAAAACAGAAATAATAAATTTCATGAACATTTTCTGGTTTTCAACAAATCATACAAAAATTAGGTAGGAATTTTCATGAAAGCAAATTTATTATTTTTTCCTTGAAATATCTGATATAATACACAATAATCTCTCAATTACTAAAAATACTGATTTTACAAAACAAAGGAACCTGCTAAACTGGTTTTATTTACAGCATTTTTTATTTTTTTTTTGAAACTTATTTTTAAAAATATGTTATTTTAAGAACAGAGAAAGACACTAAGATTTAATTCATTTGAAAGCTAGCAGTTTTCTTTTTTAAATGCGTGACTATCAATAATTTACTAATTACTAAAATCAAGTTCAGAATCAACCAAATGAAATAAATAAATAATCAGAATAAAATAAACAATTAAATTAACTTACCAACTTGATCAACAAAATTTTAGGAAAACATACAAATATTTGAAACATTCTTCATGTTGTGTAAACTACATTTCCACACTTATGAATAATTTTAGATAAGAATTACCCGAGCTTCCCATTTTCTATCAACATTTTTACATGTTCCAAACGGGAAAGTAGTAATGGTGTATTTTGACCCTATAATGAATATGCATAGATATTACAGAGGCACATGTTGTGCGCACATACATTTGCTGTAGATATGTGCATTGCCTGATAATTGTTAATTAATATCCATACTAAGTATTATCTTCAAAATAGGTAAATTAATGCAAAAAATTCCCCTTTTGCTGTCATGGATATATGATTGGAAAAAAAGCCAATGGGATTGTCATTTATTTTCATCTTTCAATTGCATATTGTTTTTCATTCCTGCAGATATTTTTGAATTTTCAGCGTGATGCTTGATGTGAATAAGTTCTTTTCTTACTATAAGAATAAGTTCTTGGCTAATGTGAAATTTTTGAAAATCAACTCTTTTCGTGCTTTGAAAAAGAGTGCATAAATAAGATATTATGAAAGTAGAATCAGAATTAAAATTTTAACATTTTTTAGCAATATATTTTTACCTTTTAAAGCATAAAGTAGAAGCATTCGTATGTAAAAGAGATACAGTAGAGTCTCAGAACTGGATAACTTGGCAGACTCTCAGAAACACATCGAGTAGGGTGAAAATACTGTTGTTAAACCCCATTCCCGAATTCCTGGCATTTCCAAATTAGGCCACCGTTTACTCAACATTAGGGTAAGTTTTTTGACTCTGCTGCACACCGTACTTGCCGCAATTGTGTAAAATCTAGGAATGTAGTGATTTCATAAGCACTGTGTGCATTTTAGGAGCATTAATATAAAATAATTATCCCCTCACAGAAGCTGATTAGAAAATCTTGTTTTTTTTCTTATTTTAAATGCATTTTAACGCATTAGACAAAACAAAGCTTTCGTAGAACTTTCCAACTTAAAAGGAGTTTATTCGAGATATAGAGAACTTTGTATTGAAAAAACTAAATTATTTTAGGACTGAGTGAAATCCTCGAGATAAAGAAATATTCAAGGTGTAAGGCTTCGTGTTATCGAGAGTCGACTGAATAGGACACCTTTGATCATGCCTGGATCTGTTAACTTTTGGGCCCTTAACTGTCCACCAGAATATGCTATGGCACTAATGGCCACTGCCGTTTTAGAGGCGTGCCCCCCCCCCTTCCCCACATGACAGGTACGTTAATTCGGGCCTGCCTTTGAAGACATTACAGTAAGGAACGGGGGGGGGGGGAGTACACTATTACGTAAGTTTTGAGGAATGGAAGTTAAAAATTTATCTGAGACGATCTTCCATGATGTTACAAGGCGGAGGTTTGCGAATTTATAAAAAAGTAAATATCTGAAATCAATCTATTCCTCCTTCTTAATTCGCACCTGCAAACAATACAAATTAAAAAATTTGGGGCAGTCTCGAAAAGTTTCACAACTGTCACAGAGGAAGAAAATAGATGCTACCTTGGCAATGGGATCCAAGACAGAAAAAAAAATTGATTTTAAGTAGAGACGTACCGAGTAGCACTTTGGCCGAGTACTGAGTACTCGGCCTTTCACTACTCGGCCGAGTACCCAGTTCCAATTGTGTTTTAAGAAATACCACTGACACACACATGACGAATTATGATCTGATTGGAATAGTAGAATAGACCTCCATGTCCAAATAAGTTTTTAAAACAAAATTCCAGCTGAAATTTAATTATGCATTTTTTAAAGTAAAAATAAAAAAATACATTAAAGGTAGGATTAATCAAGTTGGAATTAAAACCAAGCATATCAATCTATACATCTAGTCCGGCAAACAAATAATTTTTTAAAGCAAATGAAACAACGTTAAAAGCACAAACGTGCAAGAGCACTGCAGACACGTCAGTGACGGCTCGTCACTATGGGCCGAGCCCACCCGGATAAATTGTGCATAGTTAGATTATATAAAAATGTCTTTTTGTGTTTCAGTTTTAAATAAAATCAGGCATGAAACTGATTTTAAATTTCTAGCACTCTGCTAATCACTAATATAAGAAAAAAGTGTTCCTTTTCTGTTGACTAGCGACAGAGCTTTAAGAATGATCCTTCAGGCCATTTCAACAATGGCCCACAACTTAACCAACCGCGAGTATTACGAAAACGGCAAGCGATGTCACCCCGAACGATGTGTATGGGCCGGCTTCCTTCCTCTCCTTCGAAAAATATCTTCATCCAACAGCAATAGTAGAAGCAGTGGGGGGAATGTGTCTTGTCTGGCGTTGCTTATACAATGTTTCAGTGAGGCAAAGGGCAGAAATTTCGGAGCCCACCCCACGGGGAAAGGAAAAGTTCTCGCATTGCTTTCTCTCTCTCTCTTTTGATTTAATCCATTTTTTCCTTTTCTTAAATCTTGAACGGCTGTTACTATCAGGTATTGGGGTTTACAATATTTTGGGTTCCCACTCATTTCATTGCATGGGATACCTATTTTAATTTATTTATCTTTATGGAACTAAAAGCGCATTCTCGAAATTTCTGAATGGAGATTTTATTTTCGAAAAGGTGTTTGTCATTTTTTAAGTTTCAGTTTGAATTTAGGTTCAGTTGGTTTTCAGTGTCGGGATAGTATAATAAGAGTTAAGACTATTTCTTTGAATTTAAAGCTGTTCCTAAAATAGTCTTCATTGAGTGTGATTTTTTCAATTTTCTTTCAAGCTAGATATTTGGTTAAAGTAATAAGTCTTAATCGTGTTGGGCTTATTGTCATGCCTCTACTACGCTAGAGTATTCTAGCACTGAGCAAGCCTAAATTATTACTCAATTAAAATTAAAAGTAATTTAATTTTCTTATAAAAATAACGTATTGGTAATTAAGTAACCTGCGTGTTTCTAGAAAAATTAGTTACCAGTTTCGTAATTTGATATAAACGAAGCATGTTAAAGTGAAAGTTAGTGCTGCTGCATGATCCCAGTCACAATCTAATTTTTGCTATCCTGCATGGGAAAAAGAGGGGGGGGGGGGGGTCTCATTGGTCTTCATTGCCCTATTATTTGACATACTCACCTTAGTTCTCTTCATTTTATCCGTTTTCTTTTTTTTTTGTGAAAACTTTATACAATTGTCAGAGGCAACCCGAACTAAAACTTTTAGGAGGAGAGTGGTTAAGTTGTCAATTCACAAAATGAAACTCCGAACTTTACCAAATGATAAAAAATGAGCATGCACGTACTTAAATATATTTAGAAGATACTCTAGGCCTAAACAGCTATATGGACTCCAAATTTGCTAAATAAAGAATATTTTGGAAGGCCACAATGACTTCCATCGGGGGTGCCCTTGATAACAGCGGGCCCACCAGCCAAATTAAGCCACGAGCCATCAAGACAAGTGTTTCTGTATTACAAGGAACATCTTTTTCAGTGCATAAAATGCGAGAATATGAATGTAAAAAAAAAAATCGGATATTTGTCGGATGTCTTTAAATTTGTAAGCTCACATTTTGTGCATTGAAAAAAGCATTCCTTTTAATGCCAAAACACGTGTTTGCAGTGTTCCTGCACATTCGTGCTTTTGA
This sequence comes from Uloborus diversus, assembly GCF_026930045.1. Lineage (NCBI taxonomy): Eukaryota > Metazoa > Arthropoda > Arachnida > Araneae > Uloboridae > Uloborus > Uloborus diversus. The sequence goes on from NC_072740.1 coordinate 66,182,587, forward strand.
CGTTGTTTTATTTTTTAAGAAAAGGTATTTTTATACTTCTTATAAATAATTTTGGAAATGGCAAAAATCCATTTAATAATATAAATATTTCATATTTTCTGTACTTACCTTTTTTGTCCCCATTTTTAATAATTAAGTTTTATCAACTTTGGGGCTTTAAAATATAAGATTTACTCCATTGAAGCATAACAGACTTCATTATTCTCGAAATTTGAATTTTACTTGTAAGTTTGAATTGTAAATGATTGCGGTATTTTATATGCTTCTACTTTTTTATTAACTGTAAAATCCGGTTTGAACAATATTCAATTTTTTACAACTACTCGGTATTGGCCGAGTACCTCATCAAAATTTGGCTGAGTACCGAGTATTCGGCAAATTGTCCAAGTAAGCCGAAGTACCGAGTTCTCAGTATGTCTCTAATTTAAGCTATTTTTTTATACTTATTGACAAAAAATGAAAGACGTATGCAATAGGTTTCTGGCAAGGGGGACCGACCTGATAATAAATGCTTCAGCTATAGTGTATACGTCTGCCTTGCTACGCTTTCACTCATTCTCCGATTTGTTCTTAATTTTGGGTTACTTATTAATTAGAAATTTTTTACTTACATTCAAGTTTTCATTTACATTTTTCACTATATAGTCAAGTAACATGCGTCTATCTTTCCATGCTTGTCTACTTGCACATTGCTCAATTTATTTTTAACTATACATTTGATATTTGAGTGTTATTATGTGAAATTCGTTTTTCTTTAGGTTACTTCTATGCATTAAGTTACTCACAGTCAACTGTAGTTTCAATTTCGTGCAAATAACGCAATAAATAAAAATAATCATAATAAAAGTAAAAAGAAAAAACCCGAACATATCAAATAAAAGGAACAATGTTTCAACTGCCAAAATACGCAATAAAAGCTGCACATGAACAAAAGTGTGATTTTTTTTCCCCTCACATTAATATGAAAATTAAAGCACAGTAGGGACATCAAAGACTCAATTTGCATTAAACAAAAACAACGAAATAACGAAGCTGAAAATTAAGTATATATCTAAAGAATTAACTAGCAATTAAAGCACGTGTTTCACGTTAACAAGCCCAGCGATTTCGCGATATACGATAGTAAAGAAATCACATGACAACAAAAAACCTTGTAGAAAAAAAACCCCGGAGCTCAATTAATATGAGCAAAAGCAGTTTAAAGACAAAATAAAGCTTAAAATTATAATAATAGCGAAAAAAAATTGAATGAGCGAAAGCATGGAAGTGGCAAACACGTAAACAAATCGCCGGTCGCCGGTAAAGCTGCAAGCAAGTTCTCTTCACTTCAAGCCCGAAACTGATTAGTATGGAGCAAAAAAAATATGAAAAAAAGTGGTTCATAAATCATTAAATTAAAAAAAATCTACAACGAATTAAAAAAGAAAAAAAATGCAGCATTTTCGGACAAACTATCAGAATAGGAACTAGTGTTGTATTAATTTTCATTGTCGTGAATTGCTTAGATTTTGCTGGACTATCTAGATTTTGCAGTAGGACAGGAAAGTTATTGCGCAATCAAAAGTTAATTTCATTTATAGATTGGTTCTTTTATGTCAATCGTATCTTGTTTTTATGGATAAAAATGTAGAAATATGTGTTCAATTAGTATAATTTTAATTCAAAAAGTAAAAATCAAAATTATGATATCAGTTATAAAAAAAATAATTTAAATAAATACTTGATAAAGTAAATAAGTATTTGCAAATTTCTAGTTTCAATCTTCAAAAACATCAAAATTGCATTGTACTATCACAGATTATATACTTAAAACCTAAAGGACACCTATGTTCACAATAATTTCTTTAACATCGAAAAACTCCATTCGACATCATCATTTAATAAAAGAAAAAAAAGTGTAAAATTTCTCAAAGAGCTATTTCATGACTCAAAATTTAAATTTATATAACTTTGGATTTCTTACTTTTTTTTTTTAGAATCCCAAAATTTCAGTCATTGTAAAAAAAAAAAAAGTGTAAACATTCTGTTTCACAGAATTTCTGCGAAACGCCCTGGAGGGTCGATCACTCCCTCCCCCCAGCGCAAAGGGGTGAAAACCCCTCATGTAAACTCCTGAGCATTAAGAGCCTGTTTCATATTTAGCAATGATCCGATGCAAACTGTGGATTAGTATTAAAAAACTCCATGGGGGGCGACCCCCCCCCCGCCCCCCACATATGGGCGAAAATCCACCTATGCGAGTTCTTACTGATCAAAGGATTTCTGTGTCAAATTTGTGAAAGATCCGACGAAAACAGATATTGTACAAAGAAGACATCTGAATGAGGGGGGTCGCCCCCCTCATTAAGGGTCCCCCCCTCCCACACAAGTTGAGATTCCCCTTGCATAAATTTCTGAGCATTGAACGACCTCTGTTCAAATTTAGCAAAGATCCGATGTAAACTAAATTTTTATAAGCCCCCCCCCATGGGGGTCGACCCCCTACAGGGAGCAAAAACACCAATATGAACTCCTCCTGATCAAAGGACCTTGGTGCCAAAATCCCTTTAGATCCGATGAAAACTGAATTTGAATAAGAAAAACCTTTTTCAATGGGGGGGGGGATAATCGACACTCCCCCCCAACTATAGGAATGAGAGGAGTCCCCCTCTGAATTCTTGAGCATCAAAGGACCTTCGCACAACATTTATAAAATGAATTTTCAAAAAAAAAAAAAAAAAAAACTTTAAAATTTTGAAAAAGAAAATCGCAAAAATCGTTGTTCGTTCGATGTTAATGGTATCTGCAGATTTTTTTCAGATTTTACTTTAGCGCCAAATTGTTTTTAAATTTGTGTAGAAATTCTTGAGACAAATTTAGCAAGCTGTGAATGACTCTAAAATGATTCAAAAAATTCTTGAGATATTTTTGAGGCAAAACAAAATCTTAAAAATATCTTCAGATTTCTGCAGAATTTCTCAAGAAAGCGGCACTTTCTAGAGAAAGTTTTGAGATCCTTTTTAGTGGGGTACATAAAGTTGTATTGTATTTTGCAGCTTTTCTCTATAAAAGTATTCCATATTTCGATTAAAATATAAAAGATTCTCAAGAAAGACAGTGGTTTCTACACGTTATGTCCCTTCCTATGCATTGAATTATATGTAAGCTTTAGATTCCACTGATGGTTGTTCCGTTTTCGCCCAGGGAGTTTTGCGCTGCGTCACCTTTCTTAAATCTCCTGCTTTCCAATATAATTTTGAGCTTCGGTGAGTTTGTTTTGAGTCTGGAAGTAATTTTTCTTTCCGCTGTTATTTTTCTACTTGTGACGAAGCCGTTGCAGATAACGAATTTATTTCCATACCACGTGAAAGCCTACATTTTCAGGTAAGTGCTAACATATTTAAAAGTTTTGTACAAAGATATAACACCAGTAATGTGTGCCAAGAACTAAAGTGGCGTCGTATTGGGCAAGTTGTTACAATTTTGTTGGGATTAGTTGTTACAAGTAACAACTTGCCCCATGCAAGTTTTAATTTAATATTATGTTTTCTTTTTAAATGTGATATGGCGGGGGACTATAAAAACAAGACGGACAGGGGCAAAACACCTAAAGAATCATACCTGGATGTGGCTAAAGAAGTAATTGCGGGTAGTTCATTACGAAAGGCAGCCGATGAATTTCATGACACTAGAGAGATTCTACAGTAAGATGAAAAATACTAGTGGTGGTAAGTAGTATTTCTGATATGTTTTGCTGCATGATTTAATTCATATAAAGTACTGCAGTTGGATGACGATAGTAATAATAATAATAATTCTGATTTCTTTCATTTTATGATTTAATTTATTGTTAATATGTATGGTTGAATAAATAATAATAATAATTACAACAATGATAATAATAATAAATAATGTATTATTCGAATGTAGGTTCTCCAACGCTATACAGACAGTGCAGAAGTGAAGATGGTCCGCAAGCGGAAACCGTAGGTCAGCACCACTTTAACAGATACACCAGTACAAAATGTTTTGCAAGCCGAAGCTGGGAAACAAAAATCTGTGAAAAGGAAATTGTGACTAACAGAGAAGAAATCAACAGAGACAAAGGCAAAAAAAAAAAAAAAAAATGCAGAAAGGTGCGTCCAAACAGTGCTTCCTCCGGTTGAAGATAATGAAGACTGGTTTTGCATAGAGTGTTCTAAACCGTACTTAGAATCCAAAAAAAACAACTAAACGGCTTCAGTGTCGTAATTGTGACAAATGGGTACATGACCGATGTGCTAAGCTTGATAAATTATATGCTTGTAAAGATTGTAATTCGCGCGCGCGCGGACAATTATAATGTTGATGATAGTTTATTAGAAAAAGTCATTAATGAAGTAAATCTGTAAAGTCAAAAAGTTTTTGATTTTTAACGTGGTTAAGAATTTTTAAAATTTAACAGAATAAACCAGAAAATGTGTAAAATTCATTTCATTACTAAAATATATCTCATGTAAAAACTAACCCCATATGCCCCGTCAACATGCCCCGTGGTGGGGTAAGTTGTTACAATCTACATCTATTCAAAAAACTTGAAATATTTTGGAGTAGTGACTTTTAATCATTTTTTAAAAAATATGTTATGAATGTTAAACAATCTAGATGCATTTTAAAGTTTCACGCGTGTAAATAATTGAGATAGTTTAGCGTAAAAAAATATTGAAAAAAATTATTAGCGGCTACTGATTGGTACGTAAAAGTGTGCTTTAAAAAAGTTCAATGCATCTATTCAAAGCATCGCTCGTATGGAATGGGAAAAGATTTTTACGCAAAAAATAACGTGCTTGATGAAAAAGCATGATGTCGCTCCACTGCAGTTAGTCTTACCGAAATTAAATAATTGTGGATGTTTAGCAAAAACTCCCCATAAACTTTAGCACCTTCTGATATAGATTTTTCTTTTCTTATGGGTGTCAGGTTAGAGGTTTTTGCTCAGTAACTTCAAATTTCGGACGAAAACGATGTTTGTTTGGTTTGTGTATTACTCTATCCAATTTAAGTTGTTTTGTAGCGTTACATCAACGTTAGTCATTTCATCAGTGCATTTGATTCATTTCCGCAGGGGGTGAACATTGATTGGGTCGCAGTCTCAGTAAAACTTTTTGAATAACCTCTCAATTTCGAGAGACAATAAAAAAATTAAGCAGCTTAATGTACTGCACCTTCATGCAGGTGAGACATCTAATTTTTAGTGTTTCATTCATGTTTCTGCCACTCTCATTTAGAGTCGTGCCAAATTTTGATGATTGCTCAGCTAATTTATCCCACATTATATATATATATATATATATATATATATATATATATATATATATATATATATATATATATATATATATATATATATATATATATTATTCAAGGTACCACCCACATTTATAATAATAGCTTCATGGTGACAAAGAAACTTAGCATAAATAAAAAAAAGATGTCACGTTTCTCATTGCTTTCTTCTTCGGAAAAAATATTGCACACTTTTAGTAAGTTGAAGGTTTTGGTTAATTTTAATCACAAAAAATTGTTGTCCGAATTAACATGAAAATTCTCTACCCAGCAGAATTCATTTGCTATGAAATGAGATTGAAAGACTATATCATATTTTGAAATAGTTTTTGATCATCAGTGTTACATTGATTAATGCTACTTCATCATTTGTTTTTGAACTATCTGCGAAAAATGTTTCACTTTTTTCCGAACAATTTGTGAAAATGCTATCCCGTCATCGGTTTTTGAACCATCTGTAAAAATGTTATTCAATTTTCAACTGTTTTTTAACAATTTGTAAACGAGTTACTCCCTTATCTGTTTAAAAATAAAATTCTCTCATGCGATTCTTAACCATTTGTGAAAATGTTGTCCCAATATCTGTTTTAGAAACATCTGCAAAAATATTGTTCCGTTATGTGTTTTTAAACCATTTGTAAAAACAGTGCTCCATTATCTACTTTTGATCAATCGGTGAAAATGTTATTCCATCATCTGTTTTTGAACCATTCGTAAAACTTTTATTACGTTATCGACTTCTGAACCATCAGTATAAATGCTATTCCATTACCTGTGTTTGAAACAACTGTAAAAATGTTATTATTCTATCATCTGCTTCTGTACTACCCGTAAAAATGTTCGTATTACCTGCATTTCCACCATGGGTTGGAGTAAAAAATGAAAAAATATTCTGCACTAAGCTTAAAATATAATAAGTAGTGATAACCTATCTCTTTTAATACATTACATAACTAGTTCCTCATTTAATTAATCAATGTTTGGTTTTTTCACTTGAAGAAAAACCCACACTGCATATAAAGTATAATTTTCAATTAGAAAACATTCACGTTAAAACTCTTGAAGCATGGTTGGAAACGGATTTGATATATTTTGAAATTTTGACAAGAAACTTCCGTTGAATTCATTCTTGAATTGAGTAGTTGCATTGATGTAGTTAAAAATCTCATGATTGTAGTTACAATCCCTGTAATAATGACTTCCTCCATTATAACCTGATAGTTTGCAGCCAAATTTTACAGTAAAATTTCAACAACCGTTTTAATGATTGCTGCTAGCACAAGTTAATACACTGGTGTGCAAAAATTAAGGACGAAGTCGAAAAATTAGCATATCAGCTGAACGAAGAGGCAGAGCGGACAGAAAGACTAATCAGGAGATTAAGTGATTCAGGAGATTAAGGTGATGTACGGTAGCACATGCGCAGATATGCAGGCAGACGTAATGGGGGAGTGTCTGAGTAGTATAAAGCATGTTGTCGGTGTAAGATCAGTATTTCTGGCAAAGAGATTGCACGCCGTATAGCAGTTAAAATCACACCGAGTTGCTGCCTCAGCGAGAAATGGCGAATAATCAATCTGTTAAACGACATCTTGATGCTTTTACCCGAGTCGAATCATTGGGAAGTTGGAGGAAGACCGCAGTTTGACAAGTGTGGCTGCAGAGTTCGGAATTGCTCACAGCATCGTTTCACGACTTTGGAGACAATTTCAAACTACAGGAACAGCTATCCGGGGGTTCAGTAGTGGTCGTCCACGAGGAACCACACCCGCAGATGACCGGTATATTGTCTTACAGGCCAGAAGAAATAGGCGGTAGATAGCGGGAGAAATCGCTAGACACACGACACAGGCGACTGAACGACCGATATCGCGTTTACCGTGGCCAGAAGACTGCACGGTGGTGGTCTGTTTGCACGACGCCCTATACGGTGTGTACCTCTAACGCCTGCCCATCGGAGAAGGCGTTCTCTGTGGTGCCGGGAACACCGGAATTGGAGAGACAATGAATGGGTACGAGTACTCTTTACAGATGAGAGCAGATTTAGTCTGAGTAGCGATTCTCATCGCATACTCATCTGGAGAGAGCGGGGAAGCCGCAATCATCCCTCGAACATCATTGAAAGGGACAGGTATGGAGGTCGCGGTGTTCTCGTTTGGGGAGGCATCATGCTTGGTAGTCGTACAGACCTTCACATCTTCGACGCAGGTTCAGTCAACGGGACCCGTTATTCTAACGAGATTCTTCTTCCATATGTGCGTCTTTTTAGAGGCGCTATGGGTCCGCAGTTCCTTTTCATTTACGACAATGCACCATGTCATCGCACAGTAGCTGCCGAACAGCTCTTAGAGAGTGAGGATATTGAACGTATGGATTGGCCGGCACGATCTCCGGATCTCAATCCCCTCGAGCATGTATGGGATTTTCTAGGCAGACGCTTGGCAGCTCGTACCTTACCTCCAGTAACGATTCGGGAGCTTCGATTGGCGCTGCAAGATGAATGGGCAGCAATGCCTCAACAACTCATTGACACCCTCATTCTCAGCATGGGCAGACGCTGTGAAACCTGCCTAGCAGTCGGGGAGATCATATCCCCTACTAAAGACCGTATGTTTCTTGCTGGACACCCATCACAGAGATGTTTCGGCCTTCAGTCGCATTGCGCTCCATGCAAATTTTTCAATAAAGCTTCTTTTTATCCCTCTGATTTCTCTTTTAGTAAGTGTTGCTTACATTACACATTTCCTTACGTATTCGGGATCTTATGGTATTAAATGTGTTGATTTGGAAAGCTTTTGTACAAAGTTATATTGAAAAAACCGTCTCGTCCTTAATTTTTGCACACCAGTGTATATTATTGCCGAAAAAATATTCCTTTTGAAGGTATCGGTTCATAAAACTGTTTTCACGATTTAATAATCAATACGCGAATCAATCCTAATGAATTCAATTTCAAAGTTTCGAATTCAGCACCATCATATTTCGATGGAGCATTGAATATCGATCGTCAAACAAATATCCATGAGGAACACATACTTGTTTCCTTTTTATCTCTTCGGAAGTTCTTTTCTTTTTATATTCCAAAAGCACTCGATGACTCTACATCATGGGCTCTCATGTATCGCAGATGCATGAGATTGGAGTTCAAGTAATAAATTAAAGAAACAATAGCAAATTTATAAATGTACAGTTCAGTAAAACTATCATCATTAAAACAATAAAAATACAATGATTCAAAGAAGAAAAATTGCATATGTAAGCACATGAAGTCCAAAAGAATTCAGTCATTAACTGTCAGTAACATCATCTTCCTGGCAATCCAAAATCGGACACAAAGGTTTTCTTCATTCAACGAAGAGCATTTGAGCAGATATTCTTTGTCCATCTTAGAGATGTAAAGTTTCCGGAAATTTTGAGGTGGCGGAAAAAAACCGGTTTTTTTCGGGAAAATTTGGAAAAAATGGAAAAATTGATTTTCTTTTATGAATAAAATTAGGGTTTCTTAATAGCTCTGTATTTCTTGGAACATATAAAGGGTTAAGCATTAAAAAATATATGCTATCCACTCATCCTTTTTTTTCTGCTTGACAGCAATACACATAAAGGTAAGATTAATTAGAAAAAAGAACCTTTTTGTTTTATAACTGAGAGCTTTCATGATCAAACAATAGAAATAAGTCCAGTCGTCATTCAACCATCAATATTGGGTAATATGTGTCTAATCATAAAAATTACATTTTATATTTTAGATTGCCTTTGAAACTTGAAATATTAATTGAAATTTTCGACTTTCAAACATGATTTTTTTTCTTTTTTTTTTTTTTTTTTTGAAAGAAAAATAATATAATGTTACTGTCTGAAAATAATAGCTATTGAGTTTTGATTTTTTCCAACCCAGTCTAAGTCCAAATCAAAACTAAATTTCGTTAAACTAAACGAGAGGTTTTTCTTAAGCTGAACCAAAACTTAAACTTGAGTTTCAGTTGATTCATATGACCGTGCTAAGCACAGTAGTAAACGTAGTCATACCAGCACTTTTGAACAAAACTGAGTTATTAGAACCAAGTTGTTCTCTGTTTCATATTTTACATAATAAATAAAATGTTTTAGGGTCATTTGATCAAGAACTTAAAAAAAGAAAAAAAAATCTGAATCAAATATATGGAAGCGCCAAACTTTAAAACACAATATCTCAGCTTGAGCCCAACTTCAAATTCCACTTTTTTTGCTTAGCACGGCAGTGTACAGGGTGCGGTAAAAAAAATATCGGACGAAAATTGCATCATCGAATGAAAGTAAAGTAATTTCATTTTAATAAGTGCTTAATTTATTTTTGTCTCTCACTTGATTAGAAAACAGTTTACAATATATTTCCTAGTTTATGTATTGTTTTTCGGTTTTCTTACAATTTTAAATAAAATACCAGCTATTTTAAGTTGTTTAACCAAGCATAACGACAGTTCATTTGCTTGTTGTGCCCCGGCAAACAGTATTTGAAACGGTATGTCATTTCGAGTGGCTTGGAAATGATAGTCGATGTCCGGAAAGTTGAGAAAATGAACAATGAACATTTGAGTTAATCGTTAGGTCATCCAAAAGTGAGTTCAATGAAATTCTTGGGTTTCCACAAGAGCAGAGAAGATGGGAATTTGTGACCGATAAGTGCGACTAAGGGAAAAAACAGCTCAAACAGAAGTTTTACGAGTTCCAAAAAGTGCAGGCCTTTGTATGACTCCAAAGGTGCCAAAAACGTTTGAGACGGGCCGCAAGGCCACGCTGAAAGAGATAGTATTCAACCAGCTCATATCCTCCAGAATAATAAGAATTGGTCTGTAGCCACCTTAAAAAATGTTAAATATCGCCGAAATCCGAAGTCAGGCTTGTCTGTGATGGAATCAGCACAAGCGAATAAAAATCTCTAGATTTTTGTGGATTTTGACCATAAAATAAATCAAAAAGTGAACTAGAAGGACATTTTAGCAGTTATTGTACTTCTGTGGGCCTAAGAGCACTTCAGCAATGTAAACTGGACATTTTCCTTGATCCACACCGATTCATATGGGCAAAAAGACAAAAGTGGTGCTAGACGCATTTTTTTGACATGATATTATCTTTTGAGTGGACGCTCTACTCGCTATACCTCAATTACATTTATTCCACTGTATGGCCTATTTAGGAGTCGAAGGTCTACCCTAAACTACACGTGTTTGAACTCTCTAAACCAATAGCTTTATAGGGAACAGGATTGATTAAAGGACTTGTGGCCTTGGAATGAAAAATTCAATAAGCAGTTGCATCTCTGTATTACTGCAAAAGGGTGCTAGTTTGAAACCAGTTAAATTTATTGAGTGCTAAAGGTCTACTCATATTATTATTTTTTGTGTTTTGTTAATTTATTAATTTTTAATAAAGTTTCATGGAAAATTGCTTGCCTGGGTTTTTTTGCCGGACCCTGTACATTTGATTTGCACAGTCAGCAGAAACATAGTTTTGTGGTTGGTGTTATGCTTGTTTGTTTCATGAAGAAGGAAAATAAATTCTTCACTAAGGCTATTGGTTTAAGTTTTTTTGAAAAAAGTATTATTAAATGTTTTTTGATCTATATCAAAATTATATTATCATACAAAAACTTGCATTAAGGTTAGACAGTATTTTAACATAAATGGGGGGGGGGAGGAAATTGCATCAAAATTTAAGTGGGAAAAATTTCTAATCACTTTTTACTGAAAATTTCAATTAAAACCCTGAAAAGTTGAAAAAATTCATTTTTTTTTTTTTTCAATTTTTCCGAAGTGGAAATTTATTCCTTCGGAAAAAAACGGTTTTTTTCCGTTTTTTCGGAAAATTTCCGGGTTTTTTCTGACTCTTTTCATCTCTAGTCCATCTCAATATTTTCACTAAATGAAGTGCACATCGAACTATAATCTATGCCAATGCGATGCAAGTGTTTAGTGAGGCAATCGTGTCCAGTTTCCAAACGAAATTCTGCAACCGCAATAGATCTTGGAGAATCTGGTATTCTGAAAATAGTCTCCCTCCATATCTTTATTCTAATTTCTTCATGAAATTTTGTGTTGTAAGTTTTCTTTGGAGTAATTTATTATTATTTTTTTTAAATTGACTTGAATGGTACTTCACAGTTATTTGAATGTAAATCCTTTATTTTTTTAAAAATTGTATTTATTTATTTCTTTATTTTTCCCAATTTATCGACGCATTATTTTCCATTTTAAGATGGAATCGATTGGGAGATGACATTCACTACCTTTAAAGCTAAGATTTTGCCTACACAACTCAATAGTTTTTCAATCTGATACGTTGTGAGCTGCAATTGCTTGAATGACCGAAAAGAAAGCCTTCGGAAGTCAATAGGCAATAAAAAGAGAGAGAGAGAGAGAAAACAGAAAAATAAGGAAGTGCTAGAAGACATTCGCATAAAAATACATATTTTCTCTATATTTTTAATGTCTTTGAGATTTATTTTGATTATTCTCGTAATGTATATTTTGTTTTATTAGTTTGAACTCTTTATTTTTTAACAGTCAAAAAGTCAATCGTTTATTCAGATCTTTAATTTGCATGTTCTTTAGTAAAAAAAATCTTCGCAACTGCTGTTTTTTTTCTCCAAGGATTATGTATTTTATCATGTAAAACTAATCATAATAATCTAATAACTTAATGCAGGTTTTTCTTCTACGAAAGTAGTCCAAAGGGGTGGTTGAAATAACAAACATCAAAAGAAATGAAACATTTATACTAGGCTCTTAAACTTCACCGAAATTAAATCACCGGAATGCTAACGTATTGTAAAAAGAATCTGCCATATAAATCTATCTCCTTGTGGTTCATCTACTAAAACAACGGTTTGCTGATTAAATGATCTACAAATGTGGCACTGGACTCCTCTCATCGTAAATCATCTCTTTGTGTCTTGTGGTTGAATCCTATTTTTTTTATTTAAACCTGACTGTTGAACAGGCGTCAGTTGACACAGCTATTATTTTCCTGGTAGACTGATCAATGGCAGTACACAGTTAGCATTCTCTAATTACCGTAGGGAAATGATGACAATTGAGATCTTTTATTTTCAAAAAATTTAAAAGTGCATCCCTACATTGGTTAATGATTCATCTAGAATCACATTCATAGGAATGTGTTCAGATCAGAGGTAGTCAGCTTGATCACCTTATTAAAAAAAAACCTTCGGGCGCCAATTTCGGCGCCTGCTTATCTCGCCAATCACCGTGAGACGACAACCGCCATTGTTTAAAAACCCTCTTTGCCGAAATTTACGCGCCCCATATCGAAGTCTGTCGGGAGACTCTAATCTGTTGAACAGACAAGGAAAACGTTTAAAACTGTTTCACTTTTTTCTGGGTCCCCCTTCCAGCGCGCCGTTTTAAAACGGTGGCAATCTTCCGGAACAGTCGCTCTCTTGTCTGTGCCGCATAAATGTTTACATTAAAAGCGATAGTCGTAAAGATAGTCAGCTCGCGCGCATCGTAAACAAACACGATTATTTCATTTAGCATACAGAGCTGCCAGCAGTCGTTTTTCAAGACATGGAAGGCTCTCTATTTCACCCTGACACTCCGGTTGAAGAGAGAAAAAAACATTTCAGATTTTTATTGTACAATTTTTTCACCATTATCGCTGTGCTCCCTCGTTATATTTTATGTGTTGGGTGAGGCGGAAAAAATATATGTGTGAAGGAGTTGGCCGCTCTTTAATTTGTAGCTGTCAGAGGGATTTGGGCGAGGTCGAGTGTGGATGGATGAGATGGGAACGAGATCTTTGACGCGAAAGGGTACCGAGGAGAGTCTTGTTTATTGACAACAGGTTGCTTTGCAATGGTTAAAAGGGAAGTTTCATTAATTAAGTTTGAAGTAATTTCCTTAGACTGCAAGTGAATGCTTGCTAATCTTTCCAAAAAGTTGAAAATTTTTACGTTAATTTGTTTACATCGTAGATACTAATATGTACAAAAGGATTGGTAACTTGCTTAAGGAATAATAGTTTTGATTGTTCTATTGCCTTTTCTATTAATTCTCTCAAACTTTGTATTACATGCGGTTAAAAAATACACATACCTTAAAGATATGTGCGTGTGAATGGTCTAGATAAAAATGTCCTTCTCCCCAGCCACCTTTGATGGTTGTTGAATCATTGGGTGACGCGTTGACCAGCAAAGATGGGCCTCCCTAAAAAGGTTGTTAAAGATTTTTTTTACTATGACCCAGATCAGAGGTGGAGGCGTATTGCAAGACATTAATGCCTTGTCCTCATACTGAAAGCTGCTACACTAAAAGTACATGGTAGGTTGGGATAAGGGGGACCTCCGGATACGAGGCTCCCTTTATCACAACCTCCCTTGTATAATAAAAATGTAGTTAATTATAAGTGAAAGAGTTGCTAATATTTGCAAGCTCTGCTGACTAGTAACTACATATAGACTACATATAGATAATTTTTAAAACAGATGTAAAATTTAGAAAGCAATTTTTAACATGAAAGCATTATGTACATTAGTTTAACATACCTAGTAATCTAACGGTAACATATTCCTATAGAAACCAGAAAGACCTGGGAGCAAATCCTTATGCTCTAAGCGTTATTCTTTAGCAAAAAGCACATACAGTGTATGCGTGACACAATGGATAAAATCATCATTTAGTGTTCTGAAAAGTTTTTTCTGGTTTTTCTAATATACACGATAATGAGGGAAACCGTACACAAAAAACCTCCAAGAAGGCACTTACTTATTCATTGCAGTTATCCCTGACAAAAAGTTCGACTGAAAATACTGAAGAACCTCGTTTTGCCACGGAATTGGTAAAATGCTAATGCCATCATGGCACTCATTATTGTAACTAAGATAAACGTTGTAATAAAAACATATTTTTATAAGTAATTTAATTTAACATATAAAAAATAAAGTTTTTCATGCAAAAAGTCTGTACTTCCATTTTTTCATATGTATTCGATAGCTACTACTTCCATAATCCAAGCTCTTCAGGCTCCACTATATGTATGCTACTTGTCCTGATCTGAGTATTAATTGTCGTTCGGCTATGATTACTGTACTTTTTTTTAATTTTTATTTATATGCAGTTCATTGAAATAGAACTTCCCGTAATGCGACATAAACTTTCGATAAAGCTTTTATTGAAATGAAATTCAATGTCGATTAGCTGAATTTCATGTTGGTTAATATTATCGTTAATATTATTTTCGCTAAAAAATAAGTTTCATTTTACCACGATTTTGTTATAGCATGAGTAAAACATGTCCCCCTGTCCCCTCATTATAACCGGCTTCTACTGCAATTGTTATAAGAAATGAAGCGGAAGACTTTATTGTATATAATACTCATCGGTCTGCATCGCTTAGCACCTTTTAAAAAAGGGAAATCAAACTCTGGGATGCCACCCATCCGAAGAGCAATGACGCTCCCTCCTGAAAGGCTACAGGGTCCCCATGAACTAGACCCCCGCCCCCCCCCCCCCCAAAAAAAAAAAATTTAAAAATAACTTTAAAAGCACATAACAATTTATGAGGCACATTCTGCACTGTTACCTTCCAATTCCCTGAAATATGTTTAATTAGCAAATCAACATATGATTAGATAATATGTGATAACGTTGTTTGAAAATATGGTATGATAAACAGTAAGTTATGTATAATTTAGTAAGCACATTCCCCACTATACAATTTGCAAAAGTCCTTCTCTTATTAAAACAAAAGCAAAAAACGTTCAATAGCACAACTGAAAGGTCCAGTGAAGTGCTGATTTATTGAAAAATTAACTGTACTTTCAGCATATGTTAAAGCTAATGGAAACAAAACTTCATTAAAAGCCAACTTTCTCTCTCTCTCTCTCTCTCTTTCTTCGTCTCTTGGCGAGAAAAACATCCCTTGGCAGCCTCGCCAAGTCAGCCGCTCTGTGATGAAACACAGCTGGCCTCGGAGGTTATCGTAGGTGGCTAAGGCAGTGGTACTGAAGAAGCTGAGGAGCGGAAAGGACAGTAAAGAAGAAGAGTAGGGAAAAAAAAACCGTTTCTCCAACAGAAGGTGATCTACATCAGAAGCATACAATTTAAGACTTAACGTAGCATGTTTGGCGTATTCAGTAAAAAACAACGCCAAATGATTTGAGTCACGATGAATCAACATCAAGAAAATTAGAAAGGTGAAAAAAAAAAGGAAAAAATAACATCTAGTGACTGTGTAAGAAATTATAGAAAGAAAGATGGTCTCAGTTTAGCAAAACCACAAGCTTAGTAATTTTCAAAATTGAGTAGATTAAAACTAGAAAAAATCACAGAAAACTACGAAAATTAATCAAAAAGTTCGCGTAAAAGACGTCGTTTAGGATGTTATTATTATTATTATTATTGTAGATATTATTATTATTATTATTTATTTATTTATTTATTTATTGACTAAAGAAATTCTTTTAACGTGGACGAGCAGAAACCTCTGATGGCCGGTCATTTTTTTTTTTTTTTTTTGCAGACCGAAGCCGGTCCGTCGAACCAACGGTTGAGAATCCCTGGTATATATCATCATACGTGCAAGTCAATGTGTACTTGAATGGTATTGCTTTAAAGTGCATCATTTTTCGTTTTTTCTCTTTCAGTAAATTAGTGCGCCATTGAGTTCATTGCCGTCAATTACATGTTTATTTGCACCATTTTTTCTCTTCATAGCCCTGTGCGTTTCGGAAATAGTAACGAACAATTGGTTCGTTTTTATGAATTCACAGGTAACTAACTGCTTCAGTAGAACAGTATTCTGCCGTGGGTAGGTGACGGGCAGTAATTGCAAATTTTTCATTTTGCTTTTTTTGGCATTTTTGTCATCTATTGTACGTTAGCTTTATTGTACAAGCTTACTTATTTGGTTTCCGCCGAAAAAAAAAGCATCTAATTTCAACATTTATTAGTATTGAATAAAAAACAAGTTTCTTCAAATATCTCAAAAACTCATTTCTGCAGATACTGCCGTTTACCTGCCCACAACATTATTCTATTTTAAAGATTTACATAGCTAAAGAAAATTTACAGGATGGTAGCACTACCAGGAAAACCTGGAACTCAAGAAGTTATAAGGAAATTTTTATTTCTAGATAAAACAGGGATTTATGACGGGATTTAAAAAATTTCCCCTAATATCGGGGAAAATTATTTTTTGCAGTCGCCAAATCGGCTAATCTTGCAAGTTTTCTTGAATTAAGAAAAATGAAAGAAATATCATTTTTTCGAAAAAAAAAATCGGGAAAAATAGCATTGTATTTTTGTATAGTCTACTTTGCATTGTCTCCCATTCAGGAAATAGTAACTTGTATGAGAAATCAATAATCAAATGATGAAAGATTTCCACACAACTACTGGATAAAAAATAACTAAAATGCATTACAAAGCCAGCAAAAAATGATAATAATAATTTGAATTTTGACATCTTGTATTTAAATTATGTTTTTCAACAATCACGAGTCTCTGTGTGTGTAGGCGTGTGTGTTTGTGTATGTGTACAGGCATGAGTGTGTGTTTGTGTATGTGGGCAGGCATGAGTGTGTGTATGCGTGTGTGTATGTGTGTGTGCGCTTGTGTGTGTATGCGTGTGTGTATGTGTGTATGCGCGTGTGTATGCGTGTGTGTATGCGTGTGCGTGCGTATGTGTGTGTATGTGTGCATGTGTGTGTGTCTAGGTGCGTATATGTATGCGTGTGTGTGTAGGCAAGTAAGTGACGCAACCTGGAGACGGTACTCGCTAGAGGAGCAGCATCGTGAGGCCGGCCGACGGTGGTGCTGCAGAGGAAGGCGGGGGACGGGGGGAGGGAATAAAATCATAGGAATTCAAAACAGTCAAATGAGAACAATAAGAAATGTGACTGCTCAAAAAAAATGCTTACATGTGTTACAGGGTTACAAGGATTTCCCCCATTTATATATTATAGAAGAGAGTTTATGGATTAAACGCACCAGACTGTTCAAACATTGCTTGTTACAGTTAGTAGATTTTCTTTATCCATTACTTCCTCTTTTTGTATCGATAAAATAGTTCTTCATAATCCAGGAGCATGTCTGCAATTATTTTTGCAAATGTTATGCTACATTAATGTTGTTATCTTTCACATTTCTCTAAAAGCTATGATTGTAAAATCGGGGAAATTTTCGTAGCTCAATCAGGGAGTGCCAGGGAAGAATCAGGGAACTTTATTTCCCCGGATTTTTTACCACCATATTAAAGGTTAGCTAGTAAGTTGAAAAATTGGTAAGCCTTTATTCATGATGGCAAAAATTCAGAAGAAAAACAGATGCATATAGGGGCCTCCAGCAAAGGCATTTTTAAATTTTAAAATAAAGCACCGCTCTTTTTCTTTTATTTTACTAAAATATGCACAAAAAAGTACGATAGTAAAACATTGAAAAACTTGTAAACCAGTGTAAAACATTGAAACGATTATAATCCAAAAAAGCAATTAGAAATAAAATTTAAGAAAACCGTCCGTGGTGAAATTAGCTCCTTGAAACATGAAAATAGGGGGGGGGATGTGGAGATGTTTTCATTATTTCTAAAGAAAATTTAATAATATAACATGAAATGGGTAGGGATACGCAAAAACGAATACATTTTAAGCTTTATAATACATTTTTAATTTAATTAAGTAAAAAAACAGTAGTTTGCGTTTCTCAAAGAAATGAAAGTAATACTAAAAAGTGTAAAAGTGAAAAGAAAATCTGTCGTAACTTAAAAAATGAAACAACACCAGTTGTAGAACAATCCAGCGCAGAAGGAAATGTGTTTTTTTTTTTTTTTTTTTTGAAAATAAATTTGTAATTAAAATTCGAGTATCAATGGAAAACATTATTCATTTATTAAAAACAAAAGTTATATAGAAAAGAGCAACAAGACAGCAGGAATCTGTATAAAGCATCCCTATAATGTTGCTAAAAAAAGGAAAGACAGGGAGAGGGAAAAATGAACAGGTCGTAGCCACCTTGATTTTGATTGCTGTCTTCGAGATGAGATGAAATCGCGTGTTAGGTGATCCTTGGATTACGGGGAGCTTCTTGTTCAGTTTGGCTTCAAAACAATTTTAACAATGGTAGTAAGTCCCGCAGAAAAGTTTAAAGTCAAAAAATTTTTGCTGCGAGTAAAAAAATACAAACTTTTGAATAACATAAAAAATAAAAATGTGCATTAAAAATGTCGTCCAACTTTTCGAATTGTGTTGAAAAGCAAATTTAAAATTGGAATACCGTAAGCAAAATTAACTGTTTAAAAAATGCTTCGAAATGTACAAACACAGCCTATAAATCCAAACTATTTTTGCATCTATTTTCAAAAAAATAAAAAAATAAATGAGAGTTTTTGTCTCTACGCGACACACACAAAGACCTACACACTTTCTGCCTTTATTATTAATGTATGGAGCCCGCAGATGATATGCAAACGCATTTGTGCATATTATACAATTACATATTATTGCTTCTCTACGTCTTCATGTTAGTGCATACAAAAGATAAATTTTCAAAATAAATGCATATTGCTGCCTTCTTTACTTGATTTTAAATTTACTTTGCTTAAAAAATGATATAAAACGAATATTTTGCTCTTCATTAACAATTATTCAGATGTTTGCTGATAAATATGCCTAAAGGAGTAAAAAAAACGCTCTTAAAAAGGTATAGAACAGCAAAAGGTGATATATAACTGGGAGAACAGTCTTGATAAAAGTAATGTTTTCTGCAAAAAGTAAATAACCAGCAATGAGCATACCCTTTTCTTTGTGCATACTTGTTTTAATATGTAATCGCCTTGACAATAAAATGCAAAAACAGAATGTATAATTATTTTTACGTACTAAATAAAATATTAGTGCATATTTTTAAAATTTTTGGACATGATTTAGCACTATACGCGGCACACACACAAAGACCTACATACTTTCTGCTTTTATTATTAATGTATGCGAATATGTGTATATTATACAATTGCATGTTTTTGCTTCTCTAAGTCTTCACGTCAGTGCATACAAATGCATGTAAAATGTAATTTTTTTAAATAAATGAATATTACTTGCCTTTTTTACTTGATTTTAAATTTATATTGCTTGAAAAAAGATATAAAACAAATATTTCGTACTTCATAAACAGTTATTCAAATGTTTGCTGATAAATACCCCTAAAAGAGTAAAAAAAAAACGCTTTTAAAAATGATATAAAATAGCAAAGAAATGCATATATAACTGGAGAACAGCCTTGAGAAAAGTAATGCTTTTTGCAAAGAGTAAATAATGAGCAATGAGCGCACTATTTTCTCTGTTCATAATTGTTTTAATATTGAATGTAATAGCCTTGACAATAAAATGCAAAAGTATAATGTCAATTTTTCTTTACGCACTGAGTACAATATTAGTGCACAGTAAAAAATTTTAGAACATGGTTTAGGTATTTTAATGCAAATTTTCACATACATATTTTAATGATTTTTAGTGCATATGACCAAGGCTGTAGAGTCAGAGTCGGACTGATTTTGGGGTAAAGGAGCCGGTGCAGGGGCGGATTAAGGTTAAAGGGACAGCTGACTCCCTGCACTGTAAAAAATCTCGGAAAACTCTCTGAATATATAAAAAAGTTTTCCGTAATACACAGATTCGTACGCCCTCCGCAGTTTTCTGCTATAATCAAAAACGTTTCTCGTATAGCAAGAAAGTAAGAGTCGACGCATGCGCAGCTCACAATTTTATAGTCCAGCAGCAAATCTAAACTAAAACTTTCGAAAGCACGCAATGAAAACAAGTGCTGTGACTCATGTATGCGAAGTAACACTCATCAAGGGGATTAGTAGAAGTTTTGTTCCTCGCATGAATTCACTGAAGATAATTCTAAAGTCTTATATTTTCTTGCATATATATCGTCATAAGATTGAATTTGAAGCTATGTCACTTATTTTTAAGTACGAAGTGCAAATTCTCGACGCATGCTCGCGGAAGGAATACAAACTGAAATTGAAAACCAAATAACTACCGAGAGGACGCCATGTAAATTCATTGCGTCGCATAACTTGTGTAGGTAATTTACTTTTTTCTTGGATACTTTTCTTCTTTCTACCAAATGGGTAATTTTTGTTGGCAGAATTTTATTCTGTCATAAAAATCACCTTTTTGGTGACCAAAGCCTGCAAAAGACCACCACCGACGAATAGGTAAGTCGCTTTGCAACTCTATTACTTTAAAGAGATTTAGTTCATATAAATCTCGTTAAAAAAAACCTATTTTCTTCAGTGTTATTTTTTCGTTGTGAACTATTGCAATTTGAAAATATTTTACATTACATAGAACACATATTTAAAGTGCAAGTGTATCTAGTTTTATTCTGTAAAATTTATGAATTGAAGATTATAAAAAAATTTAAATATGTGTTATTGTGTACTTTGTTTTTATGTGTCAATCTCAGTTAATATTTGGCTATGTATCAAGCATTATGAATTAAATGTTATAATATGCAAATTGTCAGGTTTGATAGTTCGTCTTTAAGGTTGCATGTTTTCATTCTCTTGTAAACAGTGTAGCTAGATTGTATGAAGTAAAAAAAAAAAAAAAAACTATCTCTTGTAATTAGGAACATAGTGCTTCAGTATTATCTAAATGACGATATCTCTTTAAATATTTGCATTAGCGAAACGCTTTAAATTAGTTAAATGTGTATTAATTTATTTAACAAATAGATACATATATGTATTTAAAAGTGTCTTCATTTTTTTCGTTTTACGAGCCTCAATTTTACCAAAAGCAAAAAAAAAAAAAGAAAAAAAAAAAGACTTAATAAAATAATTTTGTATTTTTACACCATATTAAAGTATTTGACTTATAATTTATATGATACTTTGATTTATAATGTATGTGATACTTTGATTTATAATGTATATGATGTTGCTTTTTCAAGGGGGGGGTGAGCGCTTCATAGCATTTTATGGGTGCACCATCACTTTTATGGTGGGGGAGGGGTTATTCTCGTATATATGAAATGGAATAATCATGTAATAGAGTTCAATGTTTTAATAAATAAAATATATAATGCATTTTGCGCACACTGTAAAAATAAAATCAGTAACCTATTTTGAATAAGTATTTATATTTGTGATGAACTGGAAAAGGGCAAGAACAGAAGAATCAACCCGAATGGTTCCAGCAGGGGGACTTGGTGTCATATTTAAATTCATCAATTTCTCTGTTGGTACTTTTCGGTACACTTTGTTCGTCAGAGAAATTGACTTGAGGTGAACGAATTCCGGAACGCGAAGGGTAGGTAAGTCCTGTCAAATTTTATCCGAAGATAAAAGCTATCAAGTTTGATACAAGATATGTTTTTAAGTTCTGCATTAAAAATACAATATGTTGATAGTTTTGTCTTGAAAATATTGAGAGAAAAACTGAAGTTTAAGATTGTTTAACAAACAATCCCCACTTTTCAGAAGGTACCCCCACTCCAATTCCCCGACGATTTTGTGATTAGGAATGAAACTACTAGATTATTTCATAATTTTTCAAAAATTTATAACTGTGCATATGTTATGCTGTTAACCATGCTATTTGTCATTAGAAAATTCCAAAAAAAAAAAAAATCCACGAATAATTCTAAAATTGCTTGTATTATTGCTCTTAGATATGAAAGAATTGAAACTGATATGGTATGCAATACTATAATAAAGAATTATGTTTTAGAAAAAATCACGGAAAAAGGATTCCGAAATTCTCGGAAACGTTTTTGAAAATTGTTTGGAGAATTCCGAAATACTCGGAAACGTTTTCGAAACTTTCATGAACCACAGCTGCACAGAATACTCAGAAACATTTCTGGAAATTACGGAAAGAGGATTCCGAAATACTCAGAAACGTTTCTGAAAATTACGGAAAGAGGATTCCGAAATACTCAGACACGTTTCTGGACATTACAGAAAGAGGATTCCGAAATACTCAGACACGTTTCCGGACATTACAGAAAGAGAATTCCGAAATACTCAGAAACGTTTTCGAAAATTTCATGAACCGCAGCTGCACGATATACTCAGAAACGTTTCCGAATTTTTTTTACAGTGTGTGACAAGAATTTTATAATGATTTTTACTAATCAAATCAATGGTAATTTGATTAGTTTTTTTTTTTTTTTTTTTTTTTTTTGCTTGGTTCTGTATGGTATTTCTACTCGGCGCGTCATAATTCACAAGATTGACTAGGTTGGTTCATTTGATATATTGAGCTATTGCTATTTTGAGTTTTTTGTTGATTTCTAAAAGAACATACAGTACTCTTTCACCTCAAACCACATGTCCTGTGTTGTGTGTGCATTTTCCAACTATTTTATCGCTGTTATCTCATATATTCAAAAGCTGCGGTAACGCGACCAGCCAAAAGAATATGACTTTTGATGAAATTTTAAGGGAATCTCTTACTACCCTACTACTATTCCTTACTAGTAAGGGAATCCCGAACTGCATCCATGGTGAAAGACTGCGTCATTGAAAAATGGTAGAAGGGAATAAGTTTGCAGTATTTTTGATCTCAGTTAGGGTGTTGGGTACTCCGGAGCATATGAGGGGGTGCGCGATCACTTTAGGGGGGAGGGGCACCCCTGCTTAACTGATACTTTTTTTACATAGGAGGTAACGCTGACCACTGAAACTTGACCCCCTCCCCCCTTACAAAAATTTCTAGATCCGCTCCTGAGTCGGTGTTAGAGTCGAAGTCGAAGGCTTTAAAATTCCAAAATTCAGAGTAAGAGTCGGACTGATTTTGAAGAGAAGGAGCCGGAGTCGAAGCCGAAGGTTCTAAAGCTTCCGGAGTCGGAGTGGGAGGCAGAGTCGGTCATTTTCCCTCCGACTCCACAACCTTACATATAACACAGGCTCGAACAATAAAAATGTGTCGTGTATTTAAAAACTCAGTGCCACGAATCGAAACCCACTTCTTTAGTTAACTTGTATGGCTTTTGCCCTTAATTCAACTGACTCACAGATTTACACACACGAACATTTTACGTTCCGCTTTTTTCTACTCCTGAACGCGCAATGTGTGAATGGAGACGGTCAGTGAGAGTGAGTTTCCGCTTCAGCATCCGGAACATTAGTTCCATTAGTCATCCAATCACTGCTCTGATAAAAGTTGGACGTCAAGCTAGTTTGTGGCTTGTTTCCTAATCTAGCGGACACTGCAAGAAAGGCTTTATGCATTGAAAACGATAGTGGAATTAAAGCATCGCTCTCTTTCTCTCTCTTTTCCATTTTTATCTCTTCTTTCTAGAAGCTTTTTTAAAACCTTTATCCGGGAAGATTTTCAAGACCACAACCGGAACTTTTAGCGGTTAAATAATATGTTGTTCATGGCACATGAAAGATTGTTTTTCCTAAATAAAGATGCGATGAAAATCGTTTTCCAATCAAAAATAGGCTCAAATATAAGTAAATTCTGAACTCAGATTTTTCGGTGTATAGCATTAATTTAATTAATTGGGGAGCACATCATATCCTCTAACGTTTCGTAAGAGTCGAATTTCAGGGGGAGAGGGAATTGTGTCCCACAGTTTGACGACTATATGGTTATCAATTCTGCGCAATTCACTTTTCTTGTCATTCACTTTTTTAAGCAAAGAATAGCGCTTTCGACGGCTGCTTAAATAAATTTGGTGGTTGTATAAAAATTATTTAATCGATATCTGCATGTGTGTGCGTCTATCTAATATTAGTATCGATCTACATGTAGAGCTATCAATCTGTGTATATCTGTCTTTGCATTTACTTCTATATTTATCATGCTATATATATATCTAATAACAGTGTCTATCTATATCTAGAACTATCAATGTGGGATGAGCTTTCATTACTTTTATTGCAGTAAATCGCAATACATTTTTTAAGGTCTTCTCCAGCAAGACATTACCGCTTGTTATTTAATGTTCTTTCAACATAAGTAAATGTGATTGGGCAATATTCGAAGCATTTAAATTCATCCAGTGAAGACTTTTTTTCTTAAACAACGTTCTTTTTTTAGGGGGAGGGGGAGGCTGACACCAAAAATTCCCCCCCCCCGGGTGTCACCCTTGCTAAGTGCATTACTGCCTGTAGGGAAGGGTGGCTCAAAGCGGGTAGGCCTTCGTATGCCCCCCCCCCTATGGTGTGTTAGCAGCGATGAATACGTATGTCGTGTTTACTCGAACACCTCCGACTTATTATCAGTCCGAGCGAAGCAGCGGTGAAGCGGCATGGCGCAACCAGGCTTAAAATAAAACGAGCTGATGTGTGTATCACATGACTTCCTTTTACACCAATTTAATGTTATTTCCCTATTATTGCAATCTTAATGTGATTCTCTCTCTAACTCTCTAAATATCACCAACAATGGCCACATTGAAACCAGATTTAAAAAAAAAAAAAACGCCAAATTTGTCGCCAAATTGGTGACAAAACTTGGTGACCAAAAGACTGACTATATATCGCCAAGTATCCGCCAAATTATAACACCACTTGAGTTTGCATTGAAATTAGCAATGAATTCCCCCCCAAAAAGGTGCAAAAGATCCCTTTAGAAACACCGGAATGCAACCAAAATGGAAGGTGCACAACTAGACCCCACTAGGAATCTACGTACCTTATTTCAACTTTCTAGGACATACCGTTCTTGAGTTATGCGACATACATACACACATACACACATACGCACATATATACGTACATACAGACGTCACGAGAAAAATCGTTGTAATTAACTCGGGAAACTTCAAAATGGATATTTCGTACGTCTATACGTTCTTAGGTACATAGTACGTGTGGTCCGGTCGAAAAAAACTCAACATTCATTTGGGGGTGAGTAAAATGGAAATTAAGGCCGATTTTTGAGTGAAAATTTTTTTGCGAATACAATACTTCCTTTTTTGTAAAAGGAAGTAAAAAATGATACGTTTTAAAAAAATGAAGTTTTGTAACTTGTGATTAGTCAAAGACCAGCTTATTTTTTTATTGTCAATAATATTAACTTATTGTGACACTGTCTACCAATAAACTACGATGGTCATTCCGTTTTTATTTAATTTTATAAAAAAAAGGAAGTATTGTATTCGCGAAAAAAATTTCTCTCAAAAATCGACCTTAATTTCTATTTTGCTCACCCCCGAATGAATGTTGGCGTCTTTTTTCGAATCGACCACACGTGGATATATGCCTAGGAACGTACAGACACCCGAAATATCCATTTTGACGATGCCCGAGTTAATTACAACGGGTTTTTTTCGTGACGTCTGTACGTACGTATGTGCGTATGTGTGTATGTATCTCGCATAACTCAAAAACGATATGTCCTAGAAAGTTTAAATTTGGTACGTAGACTCCTAGTGAGGTCTAGTTGTGCACCTTCCCTTTTGGTTGCATTCGGATGTTCCTAAGGGGGTCTTTTTGTGCCTTTTTGGGTTGAAATCATTGTTAATTTTGACGTAAACTCAAGTGGTGTTATAATTTGGCGAACACTTGGCGATATATCGCCAGTCTTTTGGTCGTCAAGTTTTGTCGCCAACTTGACGACAAATTTGGCGATTTGTTTTAAAATCTGGTTTTGATTTGGCCACTGTTGGTGATATTTATAGAGTAAACTATTGAATCACATTAAAATTGCCAATGATGGGAAAATGACATTAAAGTGGAGTAAAAGGAAGTCATGTGATGCACACATCAGCTCGTTTTTTCTTTTTAGTTTTTAATTTAAGGTTATAATTATTGAAATTAAAAACGTGCCTTGGGCAAATCGGGTATAGGATTTAATCATATATTTATTTAAAATTTCTTTACTCGTGTGCTAATTAGATTTTCTCTTTCAATAGGATAAGTATAACTTTAAAAAGTTATTTTTTAGGATGGGAATTAATTAGTCAATTGATTAACTCAGTTATTTCTTTATGCTTTATAAACAAAAGTACTGACTTTAAATTGGATAAGTAAAACTGTTTTATATTTTGTTATAAAATGGCAGGCAGCTATCAAACTATTTTAATCATTTATAACTTCATATTTGATTGGCAAATGTATCAAACCACAATTGGTTAAGCTTACCCGCTTTGGGCTCAATGGTAGGGCAAAGCGGGTTTTAACATGTTTGTTAAGTTTGATAATAAATAAGTATTGGGTTTGAAATAATACAAAAATCACTTTTTATTTTGAAGTTCAAAAACCCTGCTAGGAAATAAAACCGAAATTGTTGCGATTAAAATCCAAAAACTATAATTTTCGAGCGTTCTTCGAAAACCTACCCGCTTTGAGTCACCCTCTCTTCATGTAATCTCTTTGTAAAATAGGAATATTCCCTCATCGTGTTCAACAAAATAACACAATGTTTATTAATTAATTTATATGGCAAAACTCGCAGCAATGTATACTTATTTCAAGTTTAGTTCTTGGAGATACTTTCATTGTTAAAGATACTTATCCATTAGAACTGGAGTTCTTAAAGTGGGTGTTGTAGAGAGAGGCAAGGGTTGCCGCGAATTATCCACAGAATAAATTTTTAGGTACATAATAGCGATAAACTAGGGTGCCGTGAGGAAGTTCTAATTCTTCAATAGTGACACGAATCAAAAAAGTTTGGAAAAACTTGCATTAGAAAGTTAGAAAAATTGGTTTTTGCTATCTACAAAAATACACTAAAGGATAATGCAAAAAAAGTTCGCAGTCTGTCCAATAACAAGTGCTTGACATCACATTAAACCTTAAAGAACTTTTTTCACTTAATTTTTATCAAAAATGGACCTTCGAAGTGCACATCGTCTGCAAAAGTATCATCTGAATACAGAATTCCATGTTTTTAAAATCTAGACCTTACCTCTCGGGTCTCAAGTCATAAACAAAATCAAATTTCAGATGTGAACAAAAAAAAAACTCTTTAAGAATGAAAAAACTCTCATTTATATTTAATATGCTCTCATGTTTTGGAGTGTCTTAGAATTCATAAAAAGCACCTGCAACCGATTTTAAAATACGAGTTTAAGAAATTTAACTTCTTAGAAGCGAAAATTACACGAGTCAAATTTTTATATGCGCACCCATTTAGGGAGGGGGGGTTGCAGAGGTAAATTTCCACGCCCATGGCATTGAAAAATTAATATTTTGAAAAAACAAGGGGGTGGGAAGTAGTTCTTTTTGTTTTCTGATGAAGTTTGCACTGCGTACGAACTCTTTGCCTCCCCTTCTTCGCCCCCGGGAAAAATTTGACGTGATATGTTTGCCTTAGCAATGAAACAATAGAATAGATTACTACCCTTTTTCTAACTAATATCACAAATTATGAAACATTTGATGCTATTTAGCCAATGTCCGGTAAAATTTCATCAAAATCAAAATCGTAATCACGACGAAGACAGATCAAAAACCAATGTCGCAGCTCTTACAAAACTTACCACCCACAAAACTCTTTTCGAAATTCCTCAAAAGATTGCAGAGGCTTTAAATTTTATCTAGCAGGGGTAGGAGACCAGAAATCTTCTTCGATATGAGCGAAAGCCTAAAAGCTAGATGGATATTCGAGCATCGTGGGTGGGGTGGAGGCGAACAAAAAACACGTGGGATCCGTTTTAACCCCAGCTTAACCCCCACACAGGGAGACAGGAGAGTGAGACAAGGATTACTAATCGTGATATGGTGGAAGTAGAAATTTATTTTAGTGTTTTGTTAACACTGTCGAATCCTGGTAAGAATTTAAGAAGTGGTATGTTTCGGAGAGAAATTTCGAAGTGATGAGAGGAAATACGAAAAAACTACCATGAAAGACTTGATGGGAGAAGCTCTTATATTGACATCACTAATTGTGGTAAGTGACGAATTTTCTGTCGTAGTAAATATACTTTTGATTACCTTCACATAAATTAAGAGAAATGTGCCGACTAAAAACAATACAAAGTTTAAAAACCTAAAATTGTGATTTTCGTTCGATATTTGCCCCAAATAACTAATAGATTACAATAGAATGCAGGAGTCTCGGCATCTTATAGAATTCCTGAGTTTCGCACATGGCGTTTATCATAAACGGACCCGGACCTGCGTACCCGCAGACCCCGCAGTGCGTGGGGGCCCACGTCCTTAAAACTTTTATTGCATATTTCAAAACTAAAAACTATTCTGAACCCAGGGGAAAACTTTCATTGCTTTAGTTCAAATATTTAAAAAGTTATGCGTGGTTTTAGGCCATGCTCGCTATGTGTTCTTATGCAAAAGAAAAACTTCAAATTGCTTTTTCTCGAAGATGTTTTTATTTTTTTTGTGTGTGTTTTCATGTCATTAGAATCCCTAAGGATTTTTTTCAATTAAAGATACAGCTTTAAAGTAATACTTTTTGCAATTGGGATAACATATTTGATAAAACTGTGCATTGGATAAGCATTTTATAAATTACTCAAATGTTTAGGTTAGGGCATGTTAAACCTTTAAAAACCATTTTTTTTTAATCTTGATTTTACATAGTTAATCACAGAAAATTTTCTAATAAACTCATAAGCAAATGAATGCACAGATTTTTAGAGATGATTATAGTGATCCTTTAGCAAAAAACTTTTTCCAAATTAGTGCAAAAATAAAAAAGTTTCCAAGATTTTAAAAAATTGAAATTTTCCTCAACTTTTTGATTTTTTGAAAAAAGTATACAATATTTTTAAATTTTGAAAGTAAATCATTGATTACGAAATAGGTATGAATGTTATGATTTCAAAAAATATAAAATTTACTTAAATTTAAAAAAAATGTTTGAAAGGTACAGGAGTCCAAGACCCAAGAAATTGATTTAAAAAGCTAGCACTGAGACTTACAACGTTGCAAATACACACTACGGGCATCTGTGAATGGGCCCCATAGATTTTTTTATACGAAGGTTCAAAATTTATAGATCTGGGCCTGAACATAACGTGCTGAAGGCCGGAGTAGTGAAAGAAAAATTTTAGTCAAACTAAAATGTATATGCTGTGTATAAATTTATTGCTGCAACTCAGTTCTGTTTGTAAGTCTCAAAGAGTAAAGAGAGGAGAGAGCGCGCGATTAGAAGAGATAGCGCATAAAGAGAGTAGGGGTGGGGAGAGGAGGTACGTAGTTGTACAACATACATGCCTCAGTACATACTTGCATACATACTTGCCTCAGTATTTAAGTGTTGTACATGAAAGTGCACATTCTTTGCTTCAAGCGTTTTTCGATAAAATCTTGACTCTTGTTTTATTACTATTATTTTTTAAGTTAAGGGCTTGAATTTTCATACATTTAAATATAAGGTCACACAATCTCTCTTGCTAAAATTTTTTTAAAAACGAAATTTCGTCTTTCTTTTCAAAAATTGTTCGTTTTTCAAGTACTTTAGTCATTAGGTTGAAATATTTTCTCCTAATGCAATAATATTTGTAACGAAAACCTGCATCATTTTTAATAATGTAATTGTATGGTTAATAGTAAGAACAGTCTCTTACTAACGTGCGCAATGTCTCCGATCCTACGAGGAGAGATTACGCAAAAGTGTTATATTGGTTTTATTACTAACAAATAACAAATGAAAATGCATAAAAAACGAATGATATTACAACTGTGCTTGAATAATTTAGCAAAAAACGCTAACTGGGCTATTTTATTAATCAATTTAATTGTGAGCAAACTCTACTAGCTTTACCTTATGAACAACACACTTTGGCTATTGTCATGGGCACAAAGTTGTAAATCAAAATGTGAAGAAAAAATGTCAACTATACCTGGTCTCTCCTACGATGAAATTTTAGGAATAAAATTATTCATTTGAAAAAAAAATCTG
Source organism: Uloborus diversus (assembly GCF_026930045.1). NCBI lineage: Eukaryota > Metazoa > Arthropoda > Arachnida > Araneae > Uloboridae > Uloborus > Uloborus diversus. Next base: position 66,212,717 of record NC_072740.1, read on the forward strand.
TCTTTCAAAACAGAAAATAAACACTACTTTAAATAGTAGAATAATCTGCAAATGTTCTCAATATTTATCCATGTTTATTTTAAAGAGTTTCAGATGTTATTTTTACGATTTGTACCGTTTCTGCTGCTTGGTGTGCTTAGTGTTTTTCTGGTATATTTTAACAAATTACGCATCCATGTTCTTGTATTAAACTTACATTTTAGGTCATTGAACTTCGCATTCTACTATCCTGTAAATAAAGAAAAAGAAAATGGTTAAATTCCTTAGCTATTTCCCAAAAAACTTTCTCTTTTGCGGAACATTTGATTTCGACTAATTTATAGTCATCTTCCACACGCTGTCTGCAATCCCCGAAGACCCTTTGCTTCATAAATCTGTAGTAATGGTTGTTCAGGGAAGGGGGGAAACAGATTCGCTCATCATGTTTACGAAAATTATCTTTTTCTTTTCCCCTTACTTGTGGGCTTGGCAAGGCGAACTTTGTGGAATTCACCAAAATGTCAAACACTGAATTTTATTGCTATGTTGATTAAATAAAGTACTTGCATTTTGTTCACCCAAAGAGATCGGCGGATAGAATAAAGGTTACTGAATGCTCACAGTGGTAAAATAATTGCCACTCGTGTTGAAAAGTATTAAGCAGAAAGGCAGTAATGTTGAACTTCATGGAGATTTAAGTGTATATGCAGCTGTATATCAGTAGTTGCCACCTGTTTTGTTCGAGGGGGGAGGGGATTATCTTAAGTTCGGATGTTTTGTCAGTTAGAAATTGTGAAGAAATGTTTATATCAGGGGCACCCCGAATTTTAGGAGGGCGGAAATTCTCAATTTACCAAATGGAAGTCCAAATTTTGCTAAGTGATAAAATGCGGTTAAACACACATAAGTACATTTAATGAAAAAGGACATCCGTTAGTTTAAAAACTGTAATATTGCAATTACCTCCACAAACTTGCCGAATCGTCAGACAAGATTTGCCGAATAAGGAACGTATTTGAAGAGTCACAGTGACCTCTCGTGACTTCCCACTGTGCGCCCTTGACTTACTTTTTAGTTTAAGTACACATATTTTATTAAGAACCTACAAATTAGTAGATCCCAATTTTGTTTTATCGGGTGCATATGTTGCACACGTAAGTAGCAAACAAATCCATTCGACGTACTTCCTTTTTTGGTTAAAAGATGCCATAATGCTATTGAAGAATTTGAACGGTGAAACTTAATACCGGGATAACAACTGATGTGTGCTAACACAATTTCGGGAAAAGTTATTGCCAAAAAATCCAAATTTACTCAGATGAGCAAAATAACGGCCAAGTTGTTCGGCGAAACCGCTTTAAATTATGTCTAAACACAGTTAGGATTTAATACGAAACAAATAAATACCCTTGTGCTGTTTTTTTTTTTTTTTTTTTTTCATACGGTGATATTTATTTAAAAGCAATTTGTAAAAAAAAAATTTTTTTTTTTTATTTCCAATGGCTGGCAGCAAGAAAAGGTTACAAAGAACAAAATAGCAGAAACAAACACAATACACAGAACAAGGAAAAATACAGAAACAATAGGGTGAAATATTTAGCTGCCGATACGCTCTCTTGCTTCCCAATAACGGTCACACAGGCTACGTCTGGAAAGCTGGGTGCAAGTGTGCAGGTGACGAATGTCCATTTCTTCGTTTGAATTGCAAAGGGGACAATTGGGACTCTTCACAATCCTTAAGCGGTAAAGATGTTTTGGTAAACAGTCATACAGTCATGGCCAGTTAAAAGTCGAAACAAAGCCACTGACTCTGCTCTTGGTGCTGAAGGGACAAAATCACGGTTTATAAACCAAACTTTGTGGTTGCTTCTAGCTTTTAGGTCTTGCCAAAAAAAAACTCTTGATTTTTTCCTTATATATAACTTTATTGCATTGAATGAGACTGGCTCATTTGGTAGTTGAATAATAGCAGACCCCCTCTTGGCCAGAGCATCAGCAAGCTCATTTCCTCTAATCCCACAGTGTGCAGGGATCCACTGCAACACCACTTTTATATTCTGCTGCACCAGATCGTTAATGAAACTGCGACATTCAGAAATTTCCTGCGATTTGCAGCTCTTTATCGATGCTATCGCCTCAATAGCCGCTTGAGAATCCGATAGGACAACGCATCCCTTAAGTTTAAAATCACGGTATTTCAACTGATCTAGAGCCAGGTGTATAGCTTTTACCTCTCCATCGAATGCAGAGGCATATTTACCAACAGGAATAGAAAAAGAAAAGTACTCACTGTAGACGCCTGCACCTGCATTTATATGGTCTGCTACTCTTGACCCATCGGTATATATATGTATCCATTCACTTTCGGGGTATTTAGTGTAAATCGTCTCCAGAGCAATGGCCCTAAGAACTACTTGGTCAGTCTCACTCTTTAAAACAGGCTGTATCAAATTTAAATCATAATTCACTGGTTCGTATTCGCATGGGTTTGTTGGTAAAGGGAGCGACTGTAGGTTAGAATTGATGTCATACGTTCGTTTTGTATCAAGTGCAAACTGCACAAACCCCTTTTGCGTTTTGAGAGATCTCGGGTGCAACTCCGGTTTCCATTCGTTTCTAAATGGTATTCTTTGCATTTTTTCAAATAAAAGTAGAGTTTTCTCCTCTATGTATGATTTTATTGATCTGAAATTAGTAAATAAAAACAATGCATCCAGTGGTGTTGATTTCACGGCTCCTGTTATTAGGCGGAGTGCTTGGTTATGTATAGTTTCAACTCTGTTCAGGACATGTTTTGATGCAGTGCTCAGTACTTCACAGCAATAGCTCATTAATGGGAGAACAAACGTCCTATAGGTAATTTCAAGCGTATTACGACTACAGCCCCATTTGCAGCCCGCTAAGCGTTTCAATACGTTTAAACGTCTGCATACCTTTTCAACAGTCTTCTCAACGTGTTATTTCCAATTAAGCTTGCTGCCAAAAGTTACTCCCAAATAATCATATTCATCAGTATGGGATAGAATATCCTGTTTAAATTTTATTTCAGGTTTTATTTTCTTATGTGCAAGCGAAAACGTCTGAACAGCTGACTTTGAAGCATTTAAAAACATGTTATTATTATCACACCAACTGGACAATGCCCCCATAGCTCTGTTAAGTGTCTCCTCAATGTTCTTGACTCCATTGCGTTTTTTAGTTTCAGTCCATCTGACCAAATCATCAGCAAAAAGAAGGCATTTAATACCTGGAATAGATTTAATCGACTGGATCAAATCATTGATGTAAATGTTGAACAAAATACAACTCAAAATTGCTCCCTGGGGCAATCCAGTATGAAGTAATTTGTATTTTGAAAAGTCAGTTCCACATCTTACCCTACACAAACGTTGGTTGATAAAGGTGAATAACCAATTAAACATATTCGAATGGACGTTCAAATTTTTTAACTTAAGAAATAGTTTTTCCTTCCAAACCAAATCATATGCAATATGCTCATTGAAATATCTATCTTTTTTTTTTTTTTTTTGAACTGTAGATGCGCTCCTCACGCAATCAAAGCATTATTTGTGGGGCAAGGATAGATTAGTTCTGTGATTCAGAAAAGACTAAAATTTTATATTTTTAATTTAATTATTGCATAAAAAATGTTTATAAGACTGTTCTGGTTATATAGACCATTTTTTTCCGGGAACGTTCCTAATTTTTTCTCCACGGTGTAGCTACGATACGATCAAGATTTAAACTTTTAAAAAAAGAAAAGGAAAACTTCCATTAATCCTTAGTTCTTTTCCCGTCCCTTTTCCTACCAGAAACCGATACACCGCGCAATACAGTATATTTTTAACTTAATAATAATTCATTTTGTCAAAATATTGTGTTTTCATAAGTCAAAATTTCCATGTCGTGTTGAAATACGCGAGTTTATAGCACAGCTCAACGTTGCTAAAATATATATATCACAGGGCTGCGTATCGTGCTTAAAATTACACTTAGCGTGTAGGCGACGTACATCACACTCATATCTCAGTCAAGATTCTCCGGCACAAACTTTCCCTTTGTTTATCGCTTGTGTCTCACCTATAATAAAGTGAGAACTTTGGGAAAATTTTGCGAACGATCCTCTGAGTCTCCAGATTCGGGGTGGACCACGCCTGGGATCTATATTTATATACAAAAGAGCGCGGGAGCAAGAAAAGATAGATTAAAAACCGTAATAAAAAAAGAAATTGACAATCTGCGCAGGAAGTCTGTCCCTTGTCACACTTCACGTTACTCACCCCTTTTTATCTCTGCGGACTTTTTATTCTTCGAAGACTTTTTTCCTTTAACTTTTCCTTTCTCTTTTTCTGAGACAGCCAATGTTGGCGATTAAATATAGCTAGGGAAAGTTTTCCGATTTCATTTTGAAAGAAGTACAAAAGGAATTGTAAGCTAGAATAAAATTGAAAAACTCTAAATATGGGTAATTAAAAGCATTGCAGTCAATTTTCCTTTTCGTTTTTCTAATAATTTTGAGGAGTAATTTAAATTAGGTTTCAGACGTCAGATTGCTTTGTAAATCATCGAAAGAACGCCATGGTTAAAAACCTCGAATGTTTTCTAATCATCAAAAATAAATTTCGGCACTAAACTAAGACTATAGAAAACCCAAAAAAGGCTTTGAACTGTAAATTAAATTTTTATGCATCGAATGATCATTTTGAATTACAGATTGCCTTTTTGGACGTATAAGTTGCAATGCTTTTGAATTATAAATCCTAGAAAGATTCGGACGTTGCTTTTAGATTGAAAGTTAAATCTTGCGACGACACGTCGGATGACGTTTTTTGATCCGATATGCATTTTCATACGTGGCAATACACAAGGTCGTTTTGGATTACAAATAACCTTTTCAGATTTCGAACAACGTTTGCGAATCGTAAAGTACATTTACGCATGACGGACATATAAACAAAACTAATTGAAAGATTTTTACGCAAGCTGCTAAGTCATTATTAAATAGTACTCCGCTTTTGACGAGCAAGTCACTTCGAAAAGATGAAATTTTCATTTTTAATAATTTTAATGCAGAAAGTTTGTAAACATTTGTTTGACATACTCTCATAATAGTCCTGGATGAGGCCAGAAAAACTCTGGTGGAGGTCCGCAGCAACTTTTTTTCTCCAATTCGATGTATTAGAACAGAAGACATCAATTTGTTACTGAAAAAGCTATTTGTTACCCAAAAACATCTCCTGGTGATTTGAATCGTAATGTGCAACTCACAGATATCGTACATTTGCAGAAAACATGATCTCGCATTGAAAGCACTAATTTAAATAAATAAAAATAAATAATGAACGGAAGAAACAGCTTTTTAAAACAGACTTTCAGGAAGTTTCACTTACAAACTAAACTTTTGTTAAGTTTTTTTTTTTTTTTTTTGAAAATTTCTTTCCTCCACCAGCATAGTTTCGAATAGTACACCTCTCTACTGTATCTCACAAGGCTCTAGGATTACAGTGATGGCCTGTGAGTACTTTTCCCCACCTTACCCCACCTTTTAGCGATGTCCTTAGTTTTCCGTTGTGGATAGAGTAAAGCGCCTGTGAATCGTGGGTCATCCATTCATTTTGTGCCTTTTCTCCTTCTTTGAGTGGTAGTAAAATTGTTCTAAACTTCACTATGGAGGGTGAGGGCTCTCCTTCTGAAAAATAATAGTAGAATACTTACATTGTGACATCCAGGGCCACTTTTCCCTATCTTGTATACTCAGCTTTTGTACATATATTTTAACACACATTATATTACACATTAAAAAGAATGAATATCATGACCGACTTACGCTTTACATGTTAAGCATTAAGTATATTGTGTATCCTAGAGGAAAAAAGCTTTCTAACACACACACACAAAGAAAAAGAAAAAAAAAACTTGAAAAAATGAAGGGATTAGGTGGAGAATAATAATGAGATTCTCTTTACCAATTCCCCTCCAGGAGAGTGGTAGGTTTAATTTGTTATCCCTTTGTAATAAATAAAACAGTAAAGATATGATAAATGAAAACAGGGAGATACATTAATTAATGTTCAGAAAAGAAAAGAAAACTGCAACACATAAAAACATATTTAATAAAATTAAAAAGCTAATGATTATAAATTTACCGTAAAGTAGTTTTTTGTGAAAAAGTGATGGGAAAAAACGATTTCTTGTGGACTACAAATCAAATGTTTCCAAAATAATCTCTTCATTCAACCGCCAACATAGCCAACTTGCCGTTCCAACGCGATGAATCCATTTTTTTCCTTCCGACTCAGGATGCATTTGGGCTGAGGTCAAATCTGTGACACTTTAAGATAATGGATTCGGTGGCTGTGACACATTCATTTTAAGATTCCCATGGTGTACAGCGATGCATCTGCCCCACCCCACTTTGACTTCCATTCGAATAATGGTTTGGCACTGTCAATTCTGGAAAACGTCATCATCAACAAAGATATGTCGTGGTGCATTGTTTCTTGAAAGCAAGCGTGTTTGTTTATTTTTGATTGTCGTTTTTTTTTTCTTATTTTGAAAGTTGAAATTGATGCTGAACATGCTTATATGTCTTGATAATTTTAACAACAAATATCAGATTACAATATATCGTCGATTCAGAGCAACAGTAGGATATCTTAGTGTTATTTCTAGGATTAGATGTCATTGTGTTGTTCTGAGGCGACCACATAGCATCGATTCTTTTCTGAGAAGCTTTAGAAATGCTCTGGCGAAAGAGGAGTTAAATTTATATTGGACTTGGAAATGTAAAAATCGAAAAGGAAAAAAAGTATGAAAATACATGGTGATTCAAAATGTAATGATAGTATTTCAGAAGGCATTTCTTAAAGGTCCACAAAAAACTTTGAAAAATAAAAAATTTAAAAACGTTAAGTGATATTTAAATTATGTTTTTGGCATTTAAAAATTAGATTCTTTCCATTTTAACTTGTACAAGAGCTAATTATTGGATTTAAAGATCTATGAGACATAAAAATTAAAAGGGTAAGAATAATTATGCTTGCATGAATCAACACTCCGTGCTTCTCGCTAATGAAGTGAGGCGGTTGTTTTCTAAGAAATAGGGGATTCTAATCTCGCACCGATGTCGATACCGCGGGATTTCAGGATAATAAAGAGCCAAAGGTTTTTGCTCAAAGACTGAAAGTTTCGGACTTAAACGATGATAAAAATATCGGCAGGCAATTTCAACAGATTAGAGAGCATATAGTATAATGTTAGATTTTCCATTGTTTTCTTCTTCGGAGAAAAATAGCGTTCATTTTTGTTAAGTTAAAGGTTTCGATTGTATTCTTTAAACTTACAGAAGCGCTCCATCATTGCATTTAGGCTCTTCCAGCGTGTTTTGCAATCTGTTAAACACTTTTTCTTTCTGATGTTTTTTAAAAACGTTTATAATTTTTAGGCGTTTTTTCAATTGCCGAAGATATGAAAACTAAAACCTCGATTAAGACACCCAATTTTTTCTCAGAAAAATATACTCTATTTATATTGTGTTCTTAAATGGTAAACCTACCGTTCATCATTTGAGACTAATTCTTTCCATCTGATCTTACAGAGATACAAGGAAAGTGGTTCAAATTTCAGAGGATGCTGTTTAAACGCTGGAAAAGATTCGTTTTATGAACGGCAAAATTTGAAAACGATTGCATCAAAATTGTTTGCGGCGTTGGAAATCTTGCGGGATTCTGCTCTCAGTCCCGCGGGATCATTCCCGCTAAAAATCACGCGGGATTTGGGATCGGGATTTCGGGATTGGAAACTCTAGTAAGAAAGCCCTACCATGATTACTGGAATTACGTTCTGAAGTCATGTCTCAAGTTTTAATACAATGTCAAACTGCCCAACATTTTCAACGTTGAAGAATGAAAATGTGTACATTGGCAATTATCAGATATTTTCATAAAAATTAAGGGAGTGTCTTTCTCTGCAAGTGTATAGTATTACAATTTTTATGCCAAATAACGAACTTACTACCTTCAAAAATAAAAAGGGATTTAGGGCTGAATCTGTTGAGAAGAGAAATGTCAAGTGTTTTTCAGTTTTGAATGATTTTTCAATACAAAATAAATTATTTGTAAATAAAAAAAGAAGTGACTTCAAAAAACAAAAAGGAACTGAAAAGTAAAAAATAAGTGGTCATTCTTACATACGATTTCCTTCCCAAACCTATTAATCAAATTTAGTTTACAGTTCCAGTACAAAAATCAACAAAGCTAAACACCCAATAATAGAATAAACACTGATTTTAATTACTATACGATGAATTATTTTAATACCTAACTAATTATATACGATCTCTAAATTCTTGATAACCTTTTGAAGTCGGGGCCTCCTAACGTAACTGAGTAGGTTTAGATTTAAAAACAAATTTCGCGTTTAGTTAAATTAGTGTACAACCCAAGATTCGGTGGGTTGTCCGTTACGTTAGGTAGTAGTTTATAGTACAAAGCACAAAAAAAAAAAAAAAAAAAAAAAAAAAAAAAAAGAAATATGAAAAGCCACAAATCGCACAAAATATCAACAAAATAATTTAAGAATACAAAAAAAAATGGAAACGTAAGGCCCGTTTAAGCCGTAAATTAAGCAATAAATATAACCTTTGCGCTGAGGAATAACAGAAAAATATCCAACGTTGTTTAGCACAAATAAACAGATTAGAGAATGCACGTGTTTCGGGGTTTCAAGGAACCCCTTTTACAATTCAAAGTTGTGAGCAACTAGATGTAAAAACACCCAGTGAAAGCAATGAAAATGGACATCAGACAGCTTAAATTTCAAAATAAGCAATTAACAAAAGCAAAACAAGATAAAATGGAATTCAAAGTCAAACTTTATTGCATGATTCCCTCCCAGAGAAAACCGTTAAGCAATAAATTTCAGTAAAAAGACCCATAAAATATTTTGCTGTCAAAATAAAATGTCAAATGCTGTCAAAATGTTTCAAATTCTATTTCTGATTTTGATGTTATTGATAGAAATTCTTGGTCTAGAACCCTTTGTTCCTCTGAGATGCATCAAGCAACTTTAAAAAAGAAATTGATTCACCTCTGTAAAAATTTGCAAGTTGTTCTTTCAGAAAATTTACCCACAGTTATTAAAAATGTGGTTGTTAATCCTTCTAGTGTTCCTTTAAATTGTTCCCAATTTAACGCTCCTAAGTGATAATTTTGCTGTGGTTAGCAAACCTTCCTTTTCTAAGCTTATTGCTCCCATTGAGAAAGCTTTTAAATTTAGTGCATTATCTTCCTCTCAAAAAGATTCCATTCGACATCTTATAACTTCTAATGTTGACTTCGATTCTAAAAATTCTAAACCTGTTTTTGCCAATACTGTTAGTCGTTGTGTAATGAATTTAGTTTCTAATTCAGATTTGGTTGTTACTAAAGCTGACAAGGGTGGTCAAATTGTTTTGTTTTTGACAAGTCATCTTATGTTGATAAAACTAATGATTTGATTTCTTCTGGTCCATATTCGTAAATTTTTAAAGATCCCTGTGATAAAGTGTTAAAGGCTATTTCTTCGGCTGTCAAGTCAGTCCAATCTATCCCATTGAAAGTTAAGCGCTCTGTTATTCCTTCTATTGCTAACTATGCTAGATTTTATGCTTTGCTTAAGGTCCATAAAACTGGTATTCCTTTCGGGCCAATTATTTCCAATATTGGTACGGCTTCCTACAAACTTTCGAAATATTTAGTCTCAGTGTTTTCTCCCCTTTGGAGTCAGAATTTATTCACTGTGAAAAATTCGACTGGATTTCTCAAAAAAATTCATAATTTTGCTCCAAATAAATCTTTTATGGCTTCATTTGCTGTAAACTCTTTATTTACGAACGTGATTACGAACGTGTACATATATATATATATATAAATAAATAAATAAATAAATATATATATATATATCTATATATATATATATATATATATATATATATATATATATATATATATATATATATATATATATATATATATATATATATATATATATATATATATATATATATATATATATATATATATCAGATATCTTGTTGAGCTTAAAATGCGGAACAAAATGAGTACCTACAATGCATATCTTTGTTAAATACAAAGCGCACAGCTTAATTTCAAAGTTTGGCTCAAATCACTAATCAAGCGCTTCTATCCACAGAACGTACCTTTCCCCCTCCCACTGGCCCTCCCCGAGCCCTATGGTATAGAAGGCCGTAACACTAGAAAACATCGCGGTGCTAACATATCAACGGAAGCAGCTACGCGTCAAGTTGACATTCTAAATGTTGCTGAAAACTTTATTTCATTAAAATGTAACAAGAAAGGAAAAGGATCCAATCTTCATACAGAACTCTTTTTTGAGCAATCACGATTGCTTATTGCTCTCATTTGACTGTTTATGCGTGCTATCATTTTATTTTCCCACCGCCACCCACCGCAGCATCACTGTCGACCGGTTCTCACGATGCTGCTCCTACAGCGAAAGCCGTCTCCAGGTTGCATCCATGTCCTACACACACGCGTATACATACACAACTACACACACATACACACACACAAACAACTACCCACATATTCATGCCTGCACACAGACACAAACACATGCCAACACACACAGACACATACCCCCACACACATTCATACACACAACTACCCACACACTTATGCCAGCACACAGATACAAAGACACATGCCTACACGCACATACACATACTCCCTACACACAAACACACATACCCCCACACATAAACACACACGCCTACGTACACACACTCGTGATTGCGAAAAACATAATTTGAATTCAAGATGTCAACATTCAAATTAATTTTTCATTTCTTTTTTTTTTTTTTTTTTCTTTTCTTAAAAAGAAGAGCAAAAGTACTGATTTCAAGTAAAATTATCCGGAGAAAAGGTTTGATTTTGAGTGGTAAAATTTAAATTAGAAAATTAGTTTTATGTTCAAAGTAAAAAGGTTTTCCAGTTCTCTCTTTTCTTGAAGTAAATAATTTTTTTTTAATTTCAAACAATTTACATAATACTTGTATAATATTAAATATTTTTGCTGTGAGACATGGTGTTATACACTGCTTGACAATTGCTAAGGAACAAGTGAGTTATGCAAATTTGTACCTCAACCACCTGGCCAATAGATAGCGTGGTAGACCAAGACTCGTTATCTGTATAAAAGAAAGTGCATACACGCTCAAAATTCGTACGAAAATTTACGCTGTTTAGTTTTTAACAAAAATAGTGCTGCATGTTAAAAAAGGTTTTTCTCTGAAATTCTGTTTGTTTCTTGAAATACTTAAGAGTAAAATGTCAGCAAGACATCATTTGAGTATATACGATCGTGGACAAGCGGTTAGACGACTGGAAGCAGGTCAAAGTGTCACCACTGTGACTGCTACAACGGGTGTATCAAAAAGTGCCAACTCCCGATTTAAGACGGCCACTGGAGGTGGAAATGCTTTGCAAAAGCATGCCGGAGGTCGTGGTAGGAGCACCACACCTTCAAAGGATCGCTATGTAGCCCTTGTGGCAAAAAGGAACAGAAATTTAACTCTTGGACAGAGAGCTGCAAATCTAACAACCGCTACCGGTACGCATGTTTCTGCAAAAACCATCTCACGGCGAGTAAATAAGGTCGGTTTGTATGCACGGAAGCCCGTACGCTGCATCCAAGTTCAACCACGCCATCGTCGAGAGAGATTACGCTGGTGTAAGGAACATGTTGGTGGGATCATCAAAATTGGTCTAGAGTGATGTTCTCTGACGAGTCTCGTTTCAGTGCGACAAGTGATTCTGTTAACCAACTACTGTCGGTCCAGATTTTCTCTTTACGGACGACGATACACGGCCACACTGGAGCATTGAAATGTCAGATACACTGCAAAGTGAAAACATTCTCTGTATGCAGTGGCCTGCTTCCTTTCCCGACTTAAATCCAACTGAACTTGCCTGAGAGGCTCTTGGCAGACGTGTTGCGCGAAGAACCGTTCCTCCCAGAACAGTACAAGAACTCAAATCCGCATTGAGAGAGGAGTGGGAAAACATTCCCCAAGCACTCCTCAATAATTAGTGGAGAGTATGGAAAACATATGTAAATGGTACATCAGTGTCCCTGGTAATCATACATCATATTCAGGTACTCATGTCTCCATCATTCTGACCAAGATCATTTTTTTGGTGTTGTAGGAAAATCATCTAAGTAAGATTATTTTTTATTTTTAAGTTTTTACTTCATTAATTTAGTAATATCTGTATTATTTTGTACTTATAATAAATGCACACCCTCCCTACTAACTATATATTTCGTTATGTTTCTTTAATCATTATCTATTTTTAATTACTCCAAAAAACGTAATTGTTCCTTAGCAATTGTCAAGCAGTGTATGTAATGTGGTTTGGGAAATCTGAGCATAAAATGCCACAAATTCAATGTTTTAAAGAAATGTGCATCAAAAACGATAGATTAGTATTAAATTTTAAAAAATGTTCTTTGATTACAACAAGAATTCAAAGTATAAATGGCAATCATTTAGACTTTTTAAAAGTTGTTATTTTCTATTTACAGTGTAAAATAGCAAATATTGAAAAGTAAAGCAAAAAATTATTACACGTAACAACTTGAAGTAACTTTCCAAGTATAGCTGAAAAGCTTGAAAAATTCTAACACATAAGTCATAAACTAAAGAATTTGAAAAAATTATCATTAAAAAAAACTAAGTTCAGAAATGTAAAAATCGTTTCTAAGAGTACAGTCAAGTGTGCCCATACTTGAGACAGTACCTTAGCGGGACATTTTGCCGAATTTAATTTGGGGGGGCTGGTACACCTTTTAGTATTCCACGAGTAAGAAATAAATGGTGATACAGAATAAATACAATACTTATCTTTTGAGGCTATTTGAGTTAAACTTTGATGTATCAGCTTTATGTGTTACTTAAAATGTTTTAAAAATTACGAAAAAAAAATCGATTTTTAAGTATGGAAATAACTTTGGTTATCTACGCTAACTGAGCAGCATTAGCCAGGGCTAAAGCAGAAATACGTGAAATACACCGCCAGCTCAGTCATTTCCAGCCGAGGACTGCAGTTTCGTGCTTATTAGCACTCATCAGCCCGGCATAGGAAAGTGACTGAACTGGAGATGGAAAACCTCTTAAGGAAGCCAAGAGTGCGAAACAAACTGGTAGCTAATATAGAATTAGCAGACCAGACGAGTGACCGAAGCAAGTTTCGCACTCTTGGCTTCCTTAAGAAGTTTTCCATCTCCAGCTCAGTCACTTTCCTATGCCGGGCTGATGAGTGCTAATAAGCACGAAACTGCAGTCCTCTGTTGGAAATGACTGAGCTGGCGGTGTATTTCACGTATTTGAGCAGCATTAGTTTGAATTTGTTTTACACTTCATCTCGGCTATGTATCTGTGCCTTATTAGAGCAAATTCATTTCAACTTAATTCAGTTTAGCTAATTTATGCATAAATTTGAAAAATTACAAATATGGTTTAAATTTGAGACACTGTTCCAAGTTCGGGTACTAAGGCATTAAAATGAATACTGAGCAATAAAATGTATACCTGTATTAAGAAGAGTATAGATACAATTTTTTTCATTAATGATGACTATTTTGATGATAATAAATGTGTCATACCGTAACACACACAGGACAGAGAAGCTGTCATTGTTTTAAAAAAAATCTGAATCTATTGATGAGCAAAAGACGTTTTGCCAAAATATTATAATGTTACTTCTATTAATGTAAATGAGTCTCAAAGTGTAGATGAGGCTAATTTATTTGTTGTGAATTTCACGTATCATGAAGGAATTAAAATTGAATGCGAATAGATGTGTGTAGGTGTACTTCAGTTATCATTCTATAATCACATGTCTAGTACTTTTCTAATTACTCTAAAGTGTGTGTAAATTTGTTCAAATTTCATTTCGCACTACCTGAAGAAATGCAAAAGTTGAGTGTTCATTGAAATGAATCTGAATTTTTGTTTATTTTCTATTGTCTGTGAAAAATATGAATATTTACTGTTGATCTAGTAAATAAATAAATAAATAATAAAGAATCGAGTGTAATTTCATTATACATGCAGTCAAGTGCCCATACTTGGAACAGTTTTGACCCTTTACCCCTAATACCATATTTTAAAAAAAATTCCCGTTTGCACAAATATTTTTGCTTTTCTTTTCAATATTTGCTATTTTACGTGTAAATAGGAAAATAATAACTTTTTAAAAACCTACATGATTGCCATTTACACTTTGAATTCTTGTTGTAATGAAAACCATTTTTTTCTCTATTTAATACTTATCTGTTGTTTTTGATGCGCATTTCTTTAAAACTTTTGGCATTTTTGTGGCATTTTATGCACAGATTTCTTAAACCGCATCACATATAACACCATGTCTCACAGTAAAACATTAAATATTATACATTAAGTATTATGTAAATTGTTTGAAATGAAAGAAAAAAATGATTTACTTCAAGAAAAGGGAAAATTGGAAAACCTTTTTACTTTGAACATAAAACTGATTTTCTAATTTAAATTATACCACTCAAAAACAGTCCTTTTCTCTGGATAATTCTACTTGAAATAAACCTATCAGTATTTTTGCGCTTCCTTTTAAGAAATAAAATGAGTTCTGTATGAAGATTGGATCCTTTTTCATTTCTTTGTTACATTGTAATGAAATAAATAGTTTTCAGCAACATTTAGAATGCTTCCGTTGGTAGGAAAGCACCGCGATGTTTTTTAGTGTCACGGCTTTTTACACCACGGGGCTCGGGGAGAGCCAGTGGGAGTGGGAGAGGTACGTTCTGGCTAGAAGTGCTTGATTAGTGATTTAAGCTAAACTTTGAAATTAAGCCGTGCGCTTCACATGTAACAAAGATATGCATTGCAAGTACTCATTGTGTTCCGCATTTTAATCTTAACAAGATATCTGTTCATACGTATGGCCATTTTCAGAGTTGTTTTTGAGATATTGTTTAATTAATGAAAAAACAGGTGTTTTTTGTCACTAACTTGCACGTAACGGCTCACTTAGTAGAAGGGGGGAAACTTAGTATGGTCATTCCAGACCCATAAAACATAGATTAAAACAATTTCCAGCTTTCCACCAATTACTTCCGTATTCGACCTTTTTTCACTCCCCAATTACTGGCCTATTTGTTTGAAACAATGTTCTTTTGTTTTTAATGGTAGATACTATGGTTGATGGTCTGGCTATGGGAAACCCACTTAGCCCCATTCTTAGTGATATTCAAATGCATTACTTTGAAGTTAAGCTGTTCCAATAATTAGTTTCAACTAGTCGACCCGTGCGGAACTCCGCACTGTGCTTCAAATCGTTTCATAAGGCATTTCGCTCTTTAAGAATTTCAAAGGAAGAACATTATGAAGAAGAACCGAAGAAAAAGTAAGCGCAGAAGAGAAGACATGTAATTTAAAGACATGATTAACAAAACCTCGTTAAATACAACGTTGTGATAATTTGATCATAGCTCCCCTTTTAATCGTACATATTTTCAATGCAAACATAAATGTCATTAAAAGTGTGGCTGAGTGGTGACTCGTGAAAAAGCAATAATTGTGCATGTGAAAAAACAGGTTGTGGGAAATACAGTCCTGCACATGTCAGCATCTGACGGGAAAAAAAGAAACATTAAAGAGATATTTATTGGCACGTATTCGAATTGGCGCCATTCTGACTAACAGCCCGACACCCCAACAAACCTAGCAATTGCGCCTTCCTTTTCGAAAGCTATTCATTGAAGAAATGCGTAGTAAAAAACAGCAAAAAAGCTTTTTGCCAAAAAAAAAAAAAAAAAATAATAATAATAATAAGATCATGCATCTGTGTTTTGTCATTAACCAGCATGATACGATTTAAAATTATTCGCAAAGCATGGAATTTGATTAAAGAATGACGAAGATCTCACGTAGCGATTGAAACAAACATTCTAGAGGAGTAATAAATTTGATTGAAAATAAGTGTTTTTATCTTTAAATATTGAACTATTTCACATAGAAGGTTGCTTTAACCGTTATGGCTTAAATGCCCTCAGATGTTTCTCTTTTAATCGAACACTTAAAATTCAAAACCAAAACCAGTTCAATTGAGTCCGTTCTTAAGTGTAATTTTTCGAACGTAGACAAAATGTATTTTTTTTCAGCAGAAAGCAGAGGAGTAGAAAATAATTTCTTGCTAATGAAGTTGATAATACTTTTAATGCTTTATATCGTATTCGCGCGAATGAAAAATTAAAGGTTTACTGAGTGAAACTCGTAGTTTTAATCGGGCGTAGTATTTTTTCATTTGTACAAAAGGTCGAACACTGCTATTAGAAACATCTACATTTTAGCATACAATAAAAATGTTTTTCTGCACAAAAAGGATTTCTTTAGGTAAATCTAATACTTTTTTATGCTTACATTATGTTGAGTGGTCTGTATGTAGTCAAAGAACACAGTTCGATTAACAATCAACTTATCCGAATGATAACTGTAGCCTGCATAAAGGAGTCGAAACACCAAGTAGCATTCCCACTGCATTTATTTTATTAGGTGTGTATATTATGAGCACATGTAATGCGTAATACTAATATAAATTTGATATTATGTCGGACAGCCCAAGCTTGCCCGAAGTTCAGATAGTTTATAGCCGAACGCTCTACCGAAAACAACTTATCAATTAAACCGAACAACTAAGTCCAGTGCTGTTAAGCTTTATTAAAATATGAACACACACAAGAATTATATATATATATATATATATATATATATATATATATATTTTGCCGAAAGCGACGTAAAAAATGGAAAACTGCATTAGAACTTTGCTTTAAAAAATGCATAAGAATTACAGGAAGCATCAAGGTTTTGAAACAGCAAGAGGCGATTTCGAAAACTTGAATTTTCGACCGTAAGTCTTTTTTTCGTCATTGGCCAGCCTGATAAGTTTTAAAATGAGAGGGGATTAATATATAAGATAAGATATTGAAGAAAAATGTTTTTATTTTTGAAAATTTTTACAATTTGTTATCGCAGGCTGCTTAAACCGTTATAACTTAGATGGCAGCACGTGTTCATCATTTAACAGCACGGTTAAAATACAAAATAAATTGAACTATGCTCTTTTTTAAGCGTAGCTTTTCGAATGTAGTAAAAATGTGATAAGCTATTTGTTTTTTAGCAAAAAGAAGAGAAAATATATATTTTACCCTTCAAATTGAGGTAGTATTTTATTTATTTGTACAAAGAGTCAAAAACTCATTAGAAGAATATATATTTCAATACATGATTTATTATTTTTTTTCTGAACAAAAAACAATTCTATTGTAGTCTGAAATCTTAAACCTGTTACTTATATTTTCGCTTACATTATGCTTTAATTTTCTTTCCAGAGCCAAAGCTTCAAAAAAAAAAAAAACACGTGCAATTTCGAAGTAATTTAGCACAAAATCACTGAACGTTTTCATATCAGCAAGGAGCATTTCCTTCTCATTTATTAGAATCTATGAGGGAAATATTCATTTATTTCCCTCATAGTTGCTATTCATTTAATTC